>NC_136270.1:101601765-102201765 GCF_964187855.1 Myxine glutinosa
GAGGGAGTTAACCAATCAGAGACCTCCTATTATCCAGCTTGGCTTTCTCATGGTTTTTGCTCTGTGTTGTGCTTGTGCAACTGGTTGTGAAACCGCCCGAAAATGCTGAAATTCTCTGATGTTTTCGCCCATTTGAGAGATACTAGGGCATGCCCGTACTATATCTATATCTAAAATTATATCCCCCCCCTCTATTTACATGAAATGGTTTGGTCCAAAGCGAACGGCTTGCGAGTGGTGACAATCCCCCCCCTCTATTTACATGCAATGGTTTGGTCCAAAGCGAACGGCTTCCGGAGTTTGGTAAAGCAATCGCCATCGCGTGCACAAACGCGCAGGAAAGCGAATGAATCGCAAATTCGTTTTTATTAGTTTTAAAACTTTATTAAAACATAGTTTAACGGCAACATAGTTTGCAAACGTGAAATAAATGAATACGCTGTCAAATGTGCCATCCGAGGCAGAGTGTGTCCTCCACGTTCGGCACACGCGATCGTTCGCTGCTCTCTGATTGGTTGAATCGTTTTTTGTACATAGCTCGGTAAGTAATTGTCCGATTAATATGAAACCTTGAAAAGGCACATCCTCGGGTCCCCAGCAATATACCTGGCAAGTTTCAAGTATATCGGACCGGTAGTTGTCGAGAAACAGCGGTCACAGACAAACAAACAAACGTACAGACAGACAGACAGAGATTACTGGAATTATAGATAGATGTAAGTACCTGACTGTTCAATATGCTATTAGGCATTCAATTTTTAGACTCTTTTGAGTGAAACTCACGTTAACTAGTGTTTATTTTCTATTTACTAGACGTTTATATCCTGTCTTGTTTGTGCGCAGTTTCTGTGTAGTCCCATATACACATTGTTGTGTACAGTGTACAGAATGCAGTACACGTATCTAATGTTTCGAGTTAGAGTCTTGAAGCAAGTTTTTGAAAGCAATGACTAAATGTAGAGTTAAAATTATTTCCCCCTTCAGTGCTTGCAGTTGTATGATTGTATTATCATTTGGAGGCAGTTTTGATTAAAATTTAATGATCGCCGGTGTAAAAAATTAGGCTAGTCTACATCCATGGGTTACGTGCACGAGAACTTGGATTTTGTATGACAGTGTATTGTATTACCGGACACTATTTGGAAGTTGATTTCAGACATTTGATTCATTAATTTACTTGGAAAATATAATTTCTATATGCATTATATCATACAAATTAATATTTCAAAGAAAAGAAATAAAAAGAATATACTAAGGCTGGTTAAAAAAAAATTCCTGTTTATCATCACTTTTTTTCAAAAAAGTGGGTAGGGCGGGAGGGTTTTTTTTTTTGTTTTTTTTCCAGAGTGAAATTTTAATGGATTATTCAACGCACAATATGTTTTTTTCTTAAATATACTTCATCGGACATACATGATGAATCATGTTATGATTTCTAAACTAGTAAACCTTCGTATGTACGCACTGATACGATTCAAATAAAGAAAATAAAGAAACCTATGTCACATTGAGTTCTGTTTAGTTTTAATATTTGCTGATACATATAACAATGGTAGACCAAAACTTCCGCTTTTAAGAATAATGTCCGGTTGCCATACATGTATCTATCAGCAGCTATTGCCATAGCATTCATACATATTTGACTAGAATTCCTCGCCACGATATATCACTTCATGGTACCGGTACATGCATATTGAGCAGTTTGGTAGACATGGAAGAGGACATTAACCACATCTAAAGAATGTCTGATTCGCATTTATACATCTATCTATCAGCAGCTACTGCTATTACAGCACTCATAGATGTATCTATCTTTCAGCAGCTACTGCTATTTTAGCACTCATAGATGTATCTATCTATCAGCAGCTACTGCTATTACAGCACTCATAGATGTATCTATCTATCAGCAGCTACTGCTATTATAACACTCATAGATGTATCTATCTATCAGCAGCTACTGCTATTATAACACTCATAGATGTATCTATCTATCAGCAGCTACTGCTATTATAGCACTCATAGATGTACCTATCTATCAGCAGCTACTGCTATTATAGCACTCATAGATGTATCTATCTATCAGCAGCTACTGCTGTTATAGCACTGATAGATGTATCTAGCTATCAGCAGCTACTGCTATTATAGCACTCATAGATGTATCTATATATCAGCAGCTACTGCTATTATAGCACTCATAGATATATCTATCTATCAGCAGCTACTGCTATTACAGCACTCATAGATGTATATATATATCAGCAGCTACTGCTATTATAGCACTCATAGATGTATCTATATATCAGCAGCTACTGCTATTATAGCACTCATAGATATATCTATCTATCAGCAGCTACTGCTATTACAGCACTCATAGATATATCTATCTATCAGCAGCTACTGCTATTATAGCACTCATAGATGTATCTATATATCAGCAGCTACTGCTATTATAGCACTCATAGATGTATCTATCTATGAGCAGCTACTGCTATTATAGCACTCATAGATGTATCTATATATCAGCAGCTACTGCTATTATAGCACTCATACATGTTGAGTAGAGTTCAACACCAAGAGAATGTTGGTTGCCGTTTATTCATGTATCTATCATCACCTACGACTACATGTAGTGGTAGCGCTCGTTTAATTTTTGACTCGGAATCCACAGCAATAATTATCACGTGATGCTCTCCCGTTTGCCGATGATATTTCGCTTCTCCTTCAGAATACCAACTACTTCTTGAACGTCCGAGTGGGCCTCTTCTCGGCAGTACGACTCTTACTGCAGGTACTGCATATCGGATACGACTCATCTGTGGTACTCAGCTCCTCAACACAGCCACAGATATAGCACACATCTTCATAGCCAGCCGTGTAGTATGGCTTCTCTGTCGCATCGTTGCATGTGAGATTGGCTTTGGCGTCGACATTACTGAAGACGTTTGCCTCATTGGTCTCCTGCAGCTCGACCAAGTTCGAGCACATGTAACTTGTCGCACAGTACGCGAGCACATACAAAATTCGAACCTGTTCCACTGAGCGGGAACGGATTTTACCGACTTCGCGAGCAAATAAACAAACAAAATTTTTTTTAGAGGCGGACGACTTTTATGGGGCAGGCGGCGATGATAAACAGGAAAAAAATTTAACCAGCCTAATCTGACAAAATCGGCATTTGAACTGACCCCTTCAACATTTTTGTCAATCTCGAGGCGCTGAAAATCGTCTTGTATTATTGATGTGTAAACAAATTTGGATCATTAATAAATACACACAAAACCAATAAATACATATCTAGCACAGTTTCATACCAGAGTGATCAGAAAATTTGAAAAGTTGCTTCCTTTTGTCAAAGTATTGGGCCTGGAACTATTACCATAATACTTTGACAAAAGGAAGCAAGTGACATAATTCACACAAAAATATGAATTCATATCTCCAACCGTGGTTGCCTAAAAAGTCTTCTTCGAGTACAGTTTGAAAAACTTTATACCCAGGAAGTAAGAAACTCTGCCAAAGAGAGCAGAAAGAAAAACACATTTTCCTCATTTACAAGAAAACTCCTTTCAGGCAGTTGCTTCCTTTTGTCAAAGTAGGGCAGTATACCATGCCCCAGGATTCAGGAGGCCACGACCTATGGCATGAGGTAGTGTACAAGGTACTCGGTGCTTACGCGTTTGCTGCGGGACAGACGTAAACGGGTCACACGTCCGAACTGACTGAAGAACCTCCTCATCTCGAGCTCGAAGAACCCTTGGGGAATGTGCCCCAAGTAGATCGTTCCGGGACCGCTGTGACGACTCTGCACGGTCACGTGGGCGGGGGTTGGGGGGGAGAGAGGGTACTTTGGCAACACAAGGACGTAGCTCAATCTCGATTCGCAAAAAATAATTCGATAAACATCTTGCAGGCAGTATGGAAAAATAGAAAGGATCTACTCAAGAGGCCGTGTCATGAATACGTGCTTCGAATCGTACCTCTTCAGGACTCTTCTTCAGACCGTGCACTTGGCTCTCGAACGCCTTCTGCTGCTGCGGATTCAAAGCCAGCGCCGTGTTCTTACCGCGTCCGGACTTCTTCTTCGCCACTTTGCGAATCTCTTGCTGCCTCGCGTCTTCATCGGGCTTCTTTATGACATGGACTCGATTCTTCGCTTGCCCTTTTCGCCGCTTTAGCCCGCTCGAACCCATATTTATAAGCGAACGTTTCGAAATTCCGCACTTTCGAGCGTTTTCGATTAATATTCGACTTGTGCCTGAACACGAACTTCAAAATAACTCCCTCAAATCGAAGGCCAGAAACACACGCGGAAATCACGTGGTACCATCACACGTCGCTTTGGATGCGTCATCGCGTACGGACAGATGCGTCATGTCGTACGCTGGGAACATTGGCGCCCTTTTGCTGTTGTTGTTTTATGGTCGTTTTTTCTTGAGGGGTCGATGGAAGGTTTCAAATTGGGAAATTTAGTACAAGTACCTAATGATATGTAGATTAATCATGATTCTACTTCATTAATTGCTTTACAAACCAGTCCTTGCATAAGATACCCTATTGGAATCTCACTTTAGAAGCCATTTTAAAAATTGATAAATTATCATGGCGACCAAATGTTCATGACAATAGTTTCCATTGAGGTTTTGACTCCAAAACGAGAACAGGAGAATTTTCCAGGTACACCCTTTCCAAACACAGAGTAAAAACGTGAGATTTATACTTGGGTTGAAATTCAAATTCTTAAGTCGTATCGATTGGCCAAAAAGGTTGTGACTGCAGGTTTCTGTTATTACTTGTAGGATGTGGTAAGACAATCTACCATATAAAACACAGTCAGTTTGTGTGTTTGTACAGATGTTGTCCCCTTTAATTAAGGTTTGGTTTTAAAGACCAATCTTTTAACACGAATCTTTTCACTATGGTCTATTTTTAAGGATAAAACAAACTCAAGAAACATTTTCCATGAATGAGTGTCTCTTCTATTGGAATTGTAGACGGCGGCTTAAAAACCGAGCCTCAAGGGCGGTGTATAGAAATGTTTTTTTTATTTATTAAATAACAATAAATACAATGCACAGGGAGGTGAAATTAGTTAGCTACACATGATGTACAACGTACGCAGAGTAAAACGAGTGTTCATTTACGTCTGTATGATGTCGAATAAATAAAGAATATATAAGCACAGCTGACACTAGGCCAAGGCTTCAGACTTTAGCACGCTCATGAGGCTGCACCGCCGCATAAACTGTTCCAACCCGGCTTATTTGCCGGCCCTTTACTAGTTTAATATAAACTGAAAACAGGGTAGGACAGAATTTGCTACTACCTTGTGGGGCACCATTCCTGATGGGTAGCGCAGAGGAGAAGCCATCAGGATGCTTGCATTGATGGTGCAGAAATGTACTAGCTATGAGTGAAAGGTCGCCGTCAGATTGGCGACCCTTCCAGGACTGTACCCAATAGCCTAGGAAACAGCTTTGGCAGCCCTATGCACCTGAAGATGCAAAACGGAGTGGTCATGAGTGAAGAGTGGGGCTATGTATGCCATTCACCTATAGCTTTTCAAGGAGGGCCAGTGACCAGACTGTCGAAAGTTTGCGATGAGTTCAGAGTTCAGTTTGCAAGATGACTGCCACTGGTAACATGTAACCCAGTACTACCTGCCGCATGGTTGGGTTGTCGGCGACTAAACCGACACCCCTCACTGGCTTTGCTAGTGGGGATGGTGTCTGTGACACCCTGCCAAGACCAAAAACAACACCTGTCAAAGGGCGGATGAGCTCCCGTAGGGAGACAACAGCCATCCAGTAAGGAGATGGGTCTCCTAAAAAACACCCATCTGGTTTGGACCGGTTCAAGTCATACCAAAGATTTTAAAAATAGTCATACCAAAGACAATTCATATCGGTTGGCATAAAGGATGGTAATGAAGGAGCCGGGGCTCCCACGTCGATCGGAAGAATGGACGCGACAAAAAGCTAGAATTCATCTGAGTTGCTTTAATGAAATCAAACACTCAGGCACTCTGAAAAACCGTTTATCAGTCAGCAATATATATCTATTCCGCCAGGGGGTTTGCCCAGGCCCGGCGCCAGGGGGCGTGGCCCAGCGTCCTGGCTGCGGCCTGGCAAGTTGAGC
Source organism: Myxine glutinosa (assembly GCF_964187855.1). Taxonomy (NCBI): domain Eukaryota; kingdom Metazoa; phylum Chordata; class Myxini; order Myxiniformes; family Myxinidae; genus Myxine; species Myxine glutinosa. Next base: position 101,607,901 of record NC_136270.1, read on the forward strand.
GCGGGCCTGGGCGTCCTGGACGAGCCCGGCATGGTGATCGCTCCGCGTCCTTGATAGGTGCAAGGCGATTGTGAAAACTCAGCGGCAGCCGCTACACACGTCCCCCCAGAATCGACTTGCACCGGCAGGGTCAATTTGAGGGGGGTCCTGATGACCCGGCCGAAGCGACCCCTGGCGGGTCGTGGGAGGGGGTCCGGTGAGGTGGTGGGCGGTCGAGTGGGGGGCACCGTGGACGGGGGACGGCCTCGCCGCGGCGGAAGGGCCACCCGTGGTGGGTGGTCGACGTCCACGTGCGCCGGCTTGACGCGGTCCACAGCAATCCGGTCCGACCTGCCGCCGATGTCGATGACGAACGACTTGTCGTCCCGTCGCAGCACCCGGAAGGGCCCGTCGTACGGCGGCTGGAGTGGCCACCGATGTGCGTCGCGACGCACAAAAACATACTCCGCTGTGCGGAGTGCTGGGGGGACGTAGGACTGGGGGTCACCATGGTGGGATGTTGGCACGGGGGCAAACCGTCGGGCGGCCTCCTGGAGGTCCGAGCGCTGGTGAGCTGCGGACCAGGGACTGGTAGCGTCGGGCACAAATTCGCCCGGGACGCGTAGCACCTGGCCATAGACAAGCTCGGCGGTGGATGCCTGGAGGTCCTCCTTGGGGGCCGTGCGAAGGCCCAAAAGGACCCACGGCAGCCGGTCGGCCCACCCGACGTCTTGAAGGCCGGCCATGAGCGCGGCCTTCATGGAGCGGTGGAATCGCTCGCACAACCCGTTTGCTTGGGGGTGGTAGGCCGTAGTACGGTGGAGCTTGATCCCCAGGTTGCGGGCGAACGCGCCCCACAGCTCGGAGGTGAACTGTGGACCGCGGTCTGACGAGATGTCCGCCGGTGCGCCGAAGCGGGCGACCCAGGTGGCGATGAAAGCCTGCGCCACGTCGGCGGTGGTGGTGGAGACGAGGGGAACGGCCTCCGGCCACCTGGTGGTCCTGTCCACCATGGTGAGCAGGTGTGTGAACCCCCGTGACGGGGGGAGGGGGCCCACCAGATCCACGTTGACGTGGTCGAAACGTCGTTCGGGCACGGTGAAAGGTGCCAGCGGGGCCTGGGTGTGTCGGTGGACCTTGGCCCGTTGGCAGGCCGTGCAGGCGCTGGTCCAATCGCGGACGTCCCGACGAAGGCCGTGCCAGACGAAACGCGCCGACACCAGCTTCTGGGAAGCTTTCCGGCCCGGGTGGGAAAGGCCGTGGAGGGAGGCGAAGATGCGGCGTTGCCAGGCGACGGGCACGATGGGGCGAGGCTGGCCTTGGGAGACGTCGCAGAGCAGGACAGTGTCCGCGCAGGGGATGTCGGCCAGGCGGAGGCCCGTGTCCGCCGCCCGGAGGGCTTGCACCGTGGTGTCGGTGGTTTGGTCCGCCGCCATAAGCGCAAAATCCACGCCCAGGTGGACCGCGTTCGCGCTGGCCCGGGAAAGACAGTCGGCCACGGCGTTGTTTTTGCCGGCGACGTGCCGGATGTCCGTGGTAAACTCCAACACGGCGGAGAGGTGGCGCTGTTGGCGGGCCGACCATGGCTCCGTGACCTTGGCCATGGCGTAAACCAACGGCTTGTGGTCGACGAACGCCGTGAAAGGTCGGCCCTCCAGGAGGTGGCGGAAATGGCGGACGGCCAGGTGTAGACCGAGGAGCTCCCGGTCAAACGTGCTGTATTTGAGCTCGTTCGGCCGGAGCTGCCGGCTGAAAAAAGCGAGTGGCTGCCAAACCCCGTTCACCCATTGCTCATGTACGGCGCCCACCGCGTAGTCGGAGGCATCCGTGGTGAGGGCGATGGGAGCGTTGAGCACCGGGTGAGCGAGCAGTGTTGCGTCGGCGAGGGCCCGCTTTGAGCCTTGGAAGGCCGCATCCATTGCTGCGGACCAGGCGATGTCGTGCTTGGCCGGCATGCCCCGGAGGGCTTCGTAGAGGGGCCGCATGAGCTGAGCAGCGCGGGGCACGAAGCGGTGATAAAAATTCACCATTCCCAGGAATTCCTGCAGGGCCTTTATGGTGCGGGGACGCGGGAACGTGGTGATGGCCTCGACCTTGGTTGGCAGCGGCACGGCCCCGTTCTTGGTGATGTGATGGCCCAAAAAATCAACGGCCGTCGTGCCGAAGTGGCATTTGGCCGGGTTGACGATGAGGCCGTGCTCGCTGAGGCGCTCGAACAGCGTCCGGAGGTGGAGGAGGTGCTCGGCCCGGGACGTGCTGGCGACGAGGATGTCGTCCAGGTAAACGAAAAGGAACGGCAGGTCACGCAGCACGCCGTCCATCAAGCGCTGGAACGCCTGAGCCGCGTTCTTGAGACCAAACGGCATCCGCAAGAATTCGAATAAGCCGAACGGCGTGATGACTGCCGTTTTAGGGACGTCGGCCGCCCTGACAGGTACCTGGTGATATCCCCGTATGAGGTCAATTTTCGAAAAAATGACCCGTCCCGCCAGACGGGCGGAGAAGTCTTGGATATGCGGGATCGGGTACCTGTCGGGGGTGGTAGCGTCATTGAGACGGCGGTAGTCGCCACACGGGCGCCATCCACCCCCCGGCTTTGGCACGATGTGCAGTGGCGAGGCCCACGCGCTATCGGAGCGCCGCACGATGCCGAGGTGCTCCAACGCGTCGAATTCGGCCTTCGCTACGGCGAGCTTGGCTGGGTCGAGGCGGCGGGCCCTGGCATAGACCGGCGGGCCCGTGGTTGGTATGTGGTGCTCGATCCCATGCCGTACTGCGACGGCCGAAAACGTCGGCCGCGTGAGGGCCGGGAACTCCGTGAGCAGGCGAGCAAACTCGTTCGCCGCCGGGACGGCGCATGCCAGCTCGGTCGGCGCGGAGCTGCTCAATGTGCATACCAGGGAGCTGAAGGTTTCAGCGTTGATTAAACGACGCCGTTGGACGTCCACCAGCAGTCCGTGTGCGCAGAGGAAGTCGGCGCCTAGCAGAGCCACGGGCACGTTGGCGGTTACAAACGTCCAAGCAAAGCGTTGGCCGCCGAAGCAGAGGGTGACGTTGCGCGGGCCGAAGGTGCGGATAGTCGATCCGTTGGCCGCAACTAAGGAGGGGCCGCAAACCGCGGATTGCCTGTCCTGGTCAGAGGCGGGTATGACGCTCATTTGGGCGCCGGTGTCGCACAGGAAGCGCCGTCCGGACGCTTTATCCGTGATGAACAGTAAGTTGCCCGTGTGGCCGGCGCTCATGGCTGGTAATGAACGCCGGCCCGGCCGTTTCCCGGCCTGCCGAAGGTGCACGGGGGTCGGCATGTCCGGGCCTTCTGTCCGAACCTGGCATGATAGTAACACCACGCTTGGTCAGGTGGAGGCCTCGGTCGTCGTGCCGGAGGTGGTCGGCTCGGTAGAGCGGCCGCCAATGGCGTCGGCAGTTCGGCCGTCGACCGTGCCGGGTGCTCGGGCGCCCTGGGTGTTGCGTCGGACGGCGGTGGGTCCCATGTCGCCGCTACGATGCGCTGTCCTGCGGCGGAGATCTTGTCGGCTTCTCTGGCAAGGGCCCGGGGATCTATGATCGTCGTGCTTGCCAGGGCGAGGCGTACCGGGTTAGGCAGCTGACGGAAGAACAGCTCCCGGAACAGGAATGCCGGAGAGTGCTCACCGAGCAGTGAAAGCATGTAGTCCATGCGCTCGGAAGGGCGCGTGTCGCCGAGCTCAGGCAGATCGAGCAGGCGCCGTGCGCGTTCCGCCGATGGGAGGGCGAAAGCATCGAGGAGCAGCTTCTTAATCGCGCCGTATTTGTCAGCGGCTGGCGGGCTTTCGAGGAGGCTCAGGGCGCGGGCCGCGGTAACCGACCCGAGCGCAGCTACCACATGGTGGAAGCGGGTGTCGTCGGCCGTGATGCCTCGCAGGGCGAACAGGGACTCCGCCTGTGCGAACCAAACCGCCGCGTGAGCCTCCCAGAAGGTAGGCAGTTTAAGGGCGACTGCCGTGTCCATGTCGATAGGTCACCAATGAAGGAGCCGGGGCTCCCACGTCGATCGGAAGAATGGACGCGACAAAAAGCTAGAATTCATCTGAGTTGCTTTAATGAAATCAAACACTCAGGCACTCTGAAAAACCGTTTATCAGTCAGCAATATATATCTATTCCGCCAGGGGGTTTGCCCAGGCCCGGCGCCAGGGGGCGTGGCCCAGCATCCTGGCTGCGGCCTGGCAAGTTGAGCGCGGGCCTGGGCGTCCTGGACGAGCCCGGCATGGTGATCGCTCCGCGTCCTTGATAGGTGCAAGGCGATTGTGAAAACTCAGCGGCAGCCGCTACAGTAACATTTTAAAATTAAACAGGTCTGTCAAATCATAACTTCACTTATGTGTTTTGTACTTTAAAATTCAGAAAATTTGCCTGTCTTCTGAAAACAGATGCAGATTTGCACCTTCTTCTTCTTTAATGGACACTATTACTCCCATGTTCATGTGGGGTTGACATGGGGAAGCTTGGCCCAAGTTTTTCAGGAACCGGCTAGCCTGTCCTGACGTTTGACTAAGGTTAGGGCAGGATTTTGGAATTTGTTCATGGTGCCGGCGATAGCTCACCTACACTTTGTGAAGGACACCGAGGTATCTTTAACATCAATAAACGAATAATAGCAGACAGGACACCAAGTTTAACGTCCATCCGAGGGATGGCACTCATTGACTAACGCCATGCCTGTGAAACACCTGGGATGTCAGTTTATAGCTGGGTCAGGATTCAAACCCAGGATAAATAGCTTAGAGGTGAGTGTGCCGAATCGATAGGCCATCCTACCAGCCCTAGATGCAGACGTGCATAATTTCTCTCAATTCCATCACTTTTTGCTGAGTTTTTTTGCTTTTTACTGAGTGCAACATTTTTTTTGCATCGGAAAACGTGGCAACGTGAGTTCGTAAAGACGTTTATTTGAGAACAAAACAAGCTATAGACAAAAACTCAAAACTCATTAATAGTATAACTTGTATACCTTTTGCAGTTCGACTTCAAACATATTTGTATCCCTAAATGGTGGCAAGTACAATCAAATGTGGACAATTGGTGATCAGAGGCCACTTGCTGGCAGCATTCCAAATAAGGCCTTTTTCCCAACATTCCTAAAATATACAATGTTCACGTTCACACAAACAAAATCCAGCATGTACAACTCAATGAGATATACTCTGTTACATTGTTGGACTAATTGGTTCTCAATTTTGCACGATGCAGTAAAAGTCGTAGATATAATGTGATGATAAAGCGCGGCGTTACGCGCGCTGCTTGTGAGCAAGGAGGAAGCGGACAAGCGGTAACATATAAACGTCTTTATTGTAAGACTACACTGTAACACTGAACTCCTCCGGTCCGGGCTGGTCGCCCGGTGTATATCATGAGGCCACGCCTACCCCTCGGGCGTGGCCACCGCCCACTTGGTGCGTGGAATGATGTCACCACGCCAGTGGGCTTTTGTGTCCGCCACAATGATATGATTCCTAACGGTTAGTGAAGACTTTTTAAGAAGAGTGAATCTCGTGTTACGATCTTACAAGACGTAGCTTAAGAGTTGCATGAAACTCCTCAAAATATTCAAAGTAAAAGCCGTAATATACATATATCGGTCTAAAAACACTCCTCGTGGCCATCACCAACAACAACAAAAATGTAAGAATCATGGAGGGTTTTTTTTTTGGGGGGGGGGGGGGGGTTGTTTTTGTTTGTTGTCCTTTTTTTTTGTCATATTCTGAAAATTTGTAACATCAATGAATTTTGAGGGACTCCCAAGTTACCAAAACAATGAGTGATGAAGATCCATCTAATTGCACACGCACACACGTTTCTACTAATCTGAGTGCGATGTCCTGGAGGGCGGATGTTGAGTTTTGTTTATTATACGTGAACAGTTATGGAGGAAAAAACAAAGAAGCACCCAGCAAGATTTGAGGTATTGCTCAGCATTGCCAATTGGTGTATTGCTCGAACCCAAAAGGGATAAAATGAAAGTCCTTCTCTTGCTGTTGAATATACAACTGCAGGATCCAAGAAAATTATAGTTATGGATGGGGTTGATTGCATCGCAGTGAGGGAAGCATCACTATACTTTAACAGTATTTATAAAGAAAAGAGCACAACATTTGGAATTTTTTGTAACGATGTTTGCGAAGCAAAAAGTGGGGTTAAGCAATATTGGGTCACTTTGTCTGTCTGGCCGTCTACAAGCATCGGTTTAGGATCGGGGAACAATTAAATTGCAATTGAATGTTATATTTTGAACATAAATCAGAACATACGTCAGAAAAAGAACCTGTAGTTTGGCAAAACTTTGACTGAATTTGGCAAATTGTACGGAATCTCGTCCTGATTGCTCATGCCCGCCGAGGAAGGAGTAAAGGAATTTTTTTTAGTCTGTCTGCCTGTCTGGGAGTAAAACAAAATTGAAAATCATTTCAAACAGGAAACTTACTGTTTTTATGGACATCATAAAGGGCACAAACAACAGGCATGAATAACTAATATATGTGTTAGATAAGGCGGTGTACAAGATGGCGCATCAACGGCGGTGGTAAACTTCCGAAAAACGTTTTTTTTCTAGCTTTTGATTTTATTTTTTTTCTTCAATTTAATTACATACTTGAACATTAAAACAACAAATCACTTTCTTGGCACTTTAAAAATCTTCCGTTTAGCCGTACTTGGACAAAATATTACGCCATTTACATCATCTCAACCAATCAAATTTTCCGCTCGTTCTCTCACTGTTGAGGAATATCCCGATTCAGACAAAATGGCGGCTCGTAGGAAATATCGGTCATTCTCGGAAATGCAAAAAGCAACAGTTTATTTTAAAAATCCTTCCCATGTCCTTTTTTCTCTCAAGATTGTTCACGGTAAGGTGTTCTATGAACTCTCTAATTAATACTGCATTGAGGACTCACATGTGTTTTACCCACAGATCTGTTCAGGAGTTTGCGCGAATGCTCACAGATATTTGGATACCTTAACCAAATGGACAAAAGGTAAGGATCACGTGAAGCAAAGTTACATTCATCAGTGTATCGATTTAATTGTATCTTGGAGTTTATGAAAAGTCATACAAGTCGTATATGCCTCTGTGTACTATCATTTGGTGATGCCACTATATTTTGCTGTTTATACAAGGAAGTACGATGCAGGAGGAGGCCGTCTGGTCCATCATGACTGCACACCTTTGCCAATATGCATGCACCCCTCTATCGTCAATACTTCCAGGTACCTATCCAACTCCAGTTTAAACCCTTACACCATTTCAGCCGTCACCATTTATCTAGGGAGACCATTCAATGCATTAACTACCCTCTGAATGAAAGACCCCTGCCTTAATGTCATCCCAACTCTCCTCTTCACTCTCAAGCTTTGGCCTCTGGTCCTATCGCTGTCCATTCTGTTGAAAAACCTTCCCGCACTGATTCCCTCTGTACCCTTCATTATCTCAGATATCCATGAAATCCCCTCGTAGCCACCTCCTTTCTATAATGTATAAAGTCCGGTCTCCTTCAGCAGTTCCTCATATCCCCCTCTGAATATAAGCTAAAACCCTGTTAGCTTTAACCCTAGCTGCCTGGAACTGTGCTGTGTGCTTATCCCCATCCCTTACCAATCCCCCATATCTATTACCACCGCCAGGTCCCTCTCCCACGTCATACGTTCCAAGACTGCCCCTTGAATTATATAATCCCTATTTTCATTGTTCCTATACCCACCCCTCAGCACGGTACATTTACTTATGCTAAACTGCATCTGCCAATCTTTTGCCCAATCAATCAGAATATGCTTTTCTGAATAAGAGTACCTCCCTCCCTGCTGTCTATCTCTTACCTCCAGGCTTAGTGTCACCTGTAAATTTAGAAAACCTACTCCCAACCCCATTGCCCAAATCGTTGATGTAAATTGTGACTACTAACGCTTCCAGAAATGATCCAGTTTCCATTCCAGTTAGCTACTCTACCAGTCTACCTGTCGCACCGCAAGCTCTCGCCTTGTCTAATAACCTTCTATGTGGTACCTGTCAAAAGCTATCTGAAAGTCTAGATAAACTACATTCACTGTTCACATCCACCATCAATAGTCAGAAACGGCTTCATGGAACTCCATTAAGTTCGTTAAACATGACCTCCCTTTAGAGTTTAGACGTTACCTTAATAAGCAAATTATATGAACACTTTGAATGCAGTGTCATAATGAACAACTCCCTATTAGAGTGGTCCACCAAGGTTGTATCACATCACCTATCCTCTTTCTGGCTGTCATCGACTGAATCATGAGGAACACCATATCAGATAGACGCACAGTAGAGACATCCGGTAGACCCATTTCACCCAATTTGAAGACTTTCTGATGACTTAGCTGTTTTGTCATCGAACATACCCATGTGCAAGAAAAAAGAAACTGACAGGCTAGCCAGCTTTGCCAGAAGGACAGTTCTCAACATTAGTACCACCAAGACCCAGGTGATGAACATCAATGCCATGCCTTCTGCACCCATTACTGTAAATGGAGAATCTCGAGAGACTGCAGAGAATTTTCTATACATGGGCAGCCTCATCAGCAAAGACAATGAAGCCAATAGTCAGGTTCACTATGTTTTTTCGTTCAAAATCATGGTAGATTAGCAAACCTATACATTTTTGGAAACGTTATTACATGGAAAATCTGAAAATCAATGTTTACATTTGCCAATTCCGACCAATTCGATTCGACCAATTCGACCAATCGACCATTCGACCAATCGCTTCGATCGACCATTCGACCAATTTGATCGATTCGATTCGATTCGATTCATCGAATTCGATTCGATCGACCATTCGACCAATTCGATTTGCCAATCAATTTGACCGACCTTTGCTTGTGTGGAACGGACTGTGAAAACGATGCGGACTATATTGTCGGATACGACACACACGACAGTGATGACGAACTCTAAATGGCATATTCTGTAATCGTGTATGTTTGATGCCATTGACTGCCTGTGTATATTTTGTCATTGACTGCCTGTGTAGATGTGAAGTTATACTGACTGCATGTGTATACATGATTTTGCTGACTGCCTGTGTATGTTTGGTGATGTGAATTATTGTGACACATTTTGATGTTATTAACTGCCTGTACAAAATGATAACATGTATTTGAGCAACTTATCGCGAATATAAAGACAGTATTTTGCAATTCAAAACCTTTGATTCGTGTCTTACCATTCCCCATAGCACTAATTTGATACTTTCATTGGATTCCTTGTCCCTGAAAATATAGGTTTAGTATATTTTAAAAAGTTTTTAGGGTAATTAGAGGCAGAAATAGAACAAAATATGTATTTTACAGTGGCCATTTTGAAAATCCAAAATGGCCGCCATACAGGTATCTCTCCAAATGTAAACATTGATTTTTAGTTTCCTTATGCTATAACCTTTCCAAAAATTTATAGGTTTGCTAATCTACCATGATTTTGAACGAAATATAATTTATTGACATAGTGAACCTGACTACAAGAAAGAAGTCAAGGCAAGGCTCTGCAAAGCGCATCATGCATTCGCTGGAAGTCTACAAGCAGCACAGCCTGAAGATAAAGATAAGACTCTGTAACAGCAATGCCAAGTCTGTTCTTCCATATGGATCTAAGTGCTGGCAAGTACTCAAAAAGAAAGTCAGATAGCAAGGTAGAGTCCTTCCATAATGGATGCCTTGGGAAAATCTGTCCCATCCTCTGGCCCAATAAGATATCCAACAAAAACTTGCATAAAGAACTGGCTGCCACATCTTTGCCCTTGAAATCAAGTGTCACCGCCTCCGATGGCTCGGCCACGTAATTAGAATGTCCCCTGACCAGATCCCCAAGGCTGCTTTTGGGAAAGAGGAAACCAGGCAGGTCAAACACAACTTGGCGTAGGACTGTGATAGCTATCCGAGTCGGGCGAGATGGGTCTATCATGGTGCACGGCACAGGATAGAGATAAATAGCAAAAGCTCGTAGCAGCCTTCTGTCGTTGGGATGAAGAGGAAGAGTGAGTAAAGTAAGTTCCTTTAGTAAGCCTTTGCTGACTACCTTTGATTAGTTTGAAATCATTCAAATGGTTCCTTATAAAGAACATGTGGCACTCAGTTTTTATTATGTCATCCAGTATTAGACGTGTGAAGTTGCCTCAAAGGGTAAACTTACCTTAAGTAAAAAAAAAACAAGTTCAAAATGGATGATTTTATTCCTTTGAGAAAGATCTAGATGAAAAATTAGTCGATAGTTTTTTGTGTAGTCTGTGTATAAAAAAAACCACCTTTAGAGGCCATTTTTCCCCGCAAGCGGTGGTTGGCCTTTTTCGGGAACCGTGGTTGTTGTTGTTTTTTGGTCCCCTTTTTGAAGCAATGTTTTACGGCCGGATGCCCTTCCTGACGCCAACCCTTTTTGCCGCCTTTAGCGACAAACAGGGAACAGTCTGTGTATGCACGTTTTATTTCACTTTAATCGTGTACGAAGCTCGACCGTACTGCTTCATCGTGAAAGGTTTATCAACTTTTATGGACACATCCATTTTGTAGTTTAAAGAAAATGCATTACACCTCGGATCGCATGATAAGATTTTTTAATGGCAAGAAGACGAGTTATGAGAGCTTTGCTACAACGTGACCTGCACGTGGAAAGTCAGCGTTATACAGTGAGAATGAATGAATGAATGAATTATCGTTTTAAGGCCATTTTTCATGAATTATCGTTTTAAGGCCATTTTCCCCACTAGTGCGGGGGTTAGCCTTGCGGGCCCCATGACAATCATGGTTCCCTGTTTGAGGCAATGTTTTTATGGCCGGATGCCCTTCCTGACGCCAACCCTTGGTCACGCTCTTACGATGCGTAGGGATACGGTGTACCTATTCTAAATCGGGGTACACACCGGGATCATTCATCCCAGCAAGCTGGTACTCAATTTGCCGACCTCGGAAGGATGACAGGCTAAGTAAACCCCCCTGGCGTTAATTCAGCGATCGACCGGGATTCAAACTCAGGATCCGAAGATCCCAAGCCGCACCCTAACCGCTAAGCCAACACCAGGCTACACATTTTTAGGCCTAGTTGATTAGGTAGATCAGTTATGAAGTTACTCAGATTTCGGTATTTGGAAGTGATGTTAATGAGCACAAAAAGTATTGAAATATATATTTTTAATCACCATCTGTTATCTCATGTTGTTTGTATTCAGCCTGTGGCTGCTTGTTGCATCATCGCTGGAAAAGTGCAACTGTTCCACTGATGTATTGCCCCTGTTACCAGTCAGCTGGTACTCATTTTGCCAACCTCAGAAGGATGGCAGGCTGTCAACCCACCTGGTGTTACGTTAACAGCACGATAGGGGCGCAAACTCAAGACCCTAAGATCTTAAGCCAGCCACCTTAACCGCCAAACAAACACCAGGCCTCTGTTATCTTAGTTGGTGTAAATAATATATATATATATATATATATATATATATATATATATATATATATATATATATATATATATATATATATATATATATATATATATATATATATATATAATATATATGTCGTAGTCATAACGTTATTGCTAAAACGAAGAAGTGAAACAACAAATGAGTCTTTAGCATGTGGTTGAAAGCAAGCATTAAACATTTCCTAAACTAAAGCTCGTCAATTGTTAGTAGGTAAGACACAAGAGCAACGTGGAGTTATTGCTTTAACGGAAGATAGTGTGTTGTGTTATACATGCAGACTGCTGCTGTTATATGTTACCTTCCCTCTCCAAATGTATAAATGTGGCAAAGCCTCATTGCTCATGTCCCAGTTATGCACGACAGTTTCATTCAATAGTGATGATTGACTGGTAATTGCACCATTACAGGGAAATCAAGGTTATACGTAATCCCACTACCTCTCTCTCTCTCTCTCTCTCTCCCTCTCTCTCTCCCTCTCCCTCTCCCTCTCCCTCTCCCTCTCACTCTCACTCTCACTCTCCCTCTCCCTCTCCCTCTCCCTCTCACTCTCCCTCTCCCTCTCCCTCTCCCTCTCTCTCTCTTTCTCTCCCCCTCTCTCTCTCCCCCTCTCTCTCTCTCCCACTCTCTCCATTCCCACGACCCCCCCCCTCTCTCTCTCTCTCTCTCTCTCTCTCCCTCTCTCTCTCTCCATTCCAAGCCTCTTCATTTGGAATTGAAAGCTTTTTCATCACCTCTTTCCTCAACAGTTCCATGGTTTGCATTTCAGCAGCACTTTTACCCTTGATGAAGATGCTCAAATCATGGTCATTTGAACTCATTTGAAACCAGAGAGCCTTTTCACGGTTGATAAACTATAATGCATCTCCAGCTGGCACCAAACAATAATGTTCCCGCAGCAGCTCGTGTGAGAGGACAGACCGAAGGCCCCTGTTGTTGAGGTTATCAATTTGACACTTGGCACTCTCTGCTTCCGGCGTCACGTGCAACCGCACTGGATCACCAGAGCAGCCGATTTTCCTCACAATAAAGCAAATGATTATAACATATCGCAAATCTATTTTCTTAGCTTGGAAAGTAATAGTAATCATATAACTTCCCTGATATTTGCCTGCTGTATATCCCAGGCCATATTCCTGCCAAAGTCGTGCTCCTCATGTGTCGTTACGAACAAGCCCACACTGGAGATGCCGATACCGTTTGAGGTGAGCCAAATGTTGCGTCAAGTTGCGAAGGCCCAAGTTTGTAGTCCCAGGCTGAGGCCACTGGCCTAACTTCGTGCTGCGCATAACAGATTTTCCCAATCCGAGTCCGGCTCCTCATGTGTCGTTACGAACAGGTCCACACGGGAGATGCGATTTTCCACATCATTTATGTGCTTACATTGAAATGTAAATGGAAAACTGTACGAATGGGAAAGGACCCAGTTTGATTGCCTGCGCTGCTGGTTGTAGTGTTTCGTCTTATTTACAGCTTAATCACCCTTTGCTTTTCTCTTCTTTTGTTTTCATAATTCCAAGGCCGTTACACTATCAAAGGACATACTCCCCGACAGCTCAAAACGCAAAGCAGTCATGTTTCAGCCACTTCATAAGACAGCTTACAGCTACCAGAGGTGTCTGGAAAGTTTCTGCAAATATTTATTATTTCAAATAAAAGCTGTTTCGAGGTTCCACAAACTAAAAACCACCTTTAGAGGCCATTTTTCCCCGCATAGCGGGGTTGCGCCCCCGGCCGGCAAAGGAGCACTAGTTATGGGGTGTATGGCAGTGAAGACTAGCCCGGGAGGGTTAGGATATATTGATAGGGACTAGAGGTGACTATAGGTGACCAGATTTAAGTAAGAGACTTGGTACCTGTAGTGGGGATGTAGTAGCTTAGTGTTTGATAATGACGTGGGAGCGCTGAGTGTAAGGGAAGACGGAGGAGCGCGAGTTTTAGAAGGGAGTAGACAGAGCAGATGATGCAGTGTGAATGGAAGTGCTGGTGAGCAGCTTCAAATGAGGCATTGGCAACATAAGCGAGGTGTGCAATTGGGGAACGAGGATGGAGGGTGAGGGTGAGGGGAACGAGTGGGAGGGTGAGGGGAACGAGTGGGAGGGTGAGGGGAAGCGGGGGTTGGCCTTTTTCGGGAACCGTGGTTGTTGTTGTTTTTCGGTCCCCTTTTTGAAGCAATGTTTTACGGCCGGATGCCCTTCCTGACGCCAACCCTTTTTGCCGCCTTTAACGACAAACAGGGAATTACCAGTGAACTGGTACTCAATTAGCTGACCTCGGAAGGATGACAGGCTGAGTCAACCCCCCTGGCGTTAATTCAGCGATCTACTGGGATTCGAACCCAGTTCCACAAACTACAACCCACACCCACAAAGGGTTCCAGGTTCCACAAACTACAACAAAAGACTAAATTTCAAAGTAAGCAAACTACAGCGATTGACTCAATACAAAGTCGCGGTAACGTGTTGAGACGAGTCCTAATGACGACTGTGTAACTTATCGTCACAATTAAAACGGAACTCGGAACTCAGTGGAGAGCTTACCTCCGCCTGGTTGGCCATAGCATTCAATGGTGAAGAATCACTTAAAAAATTATAGTGGCCGGATCCGGATCCAAATCTTCACCAGAATTGAATCGATCCTTCTGTGTCACACACCCAATCGGTCCACCAAGTTTCGTACAAATCCATCCATAACTTTTTGAGATATCCTGCTATGTATCGTTTTAGCCCTATCTCCCAATGGTGAAGAATCACTTAAAAATTTCTACTAGTCGGATCCGAATCCGTATCCTCACCAAAATCGAATCTCTTCGTCTTTGTCACATACGCTACCTCTCTGCCAAATTTCGTCCAAATCCGTCCACAACTTTTTGACATATCCTGCTTTGTATCGTTTTTGGCCCCATCTCCCAATGGTGAAGAATCACTTAAAAATTTATATTAGCCGGATCCGGATCTTCACCAAAATCTAATCATATCGTCTTTGTCACATCCGCTACATTTCTGCCAAATTTCGTCCGAATCCATCCACAACTTTTTGAGATATCCTGTTCACAAACAAACGGACAAACAGACAGACAGGGGTGAAAAACCTAACCTCCATCCACCTTTGGTGGTGGAGGTAATAATGGTTCTGTTTCATGAAGGGCTGTGAAAAGGTTTTACTAATAAGATAGATCACAAAGGGCCAAGACACGCCAACGTTAAAAAAAAAAGAAAAAAAAGAAAAAATATAAGTGTATATGATTAGTAAGAAAATATTTTACTGACCACAAATTATATATATATGCACATATAATGAACCACCTTTAGAGGCCATTTTTCCCCGCAGAGCAGGGGTTGGCCTTTTTCGGGCACCATGGTCCCCTTTTTGGAGCAATGTTTTATGGCCGGATGCCCTTCCTGCCACCAACCCTGTTGGTCGCCTCTTGCGACACACAGGGAATTACCAGTGAGCTGGTACTCGATTTTCTGACCTCGGAAGGATGACAGGCTGAGTCAAACCCCCTGGCGTTAATTCAGCGATCGACCGGGATTCAAACCCAGGATCCTAGGATCCCTAGCCGCACCCTAACCGCTAAGCCAATATGCACATATAATGTAAAATAATAAATAAAACATTGGCATATCTTGACTATTGTGAGTATCCCATTTGTAGAACGTTGCTTGGGAAAACTCTCTGGACACTACGGTCACCAGATGCATGAACGTCCAGATATTGAGATGTCACCAACACTCCACAGCTCTTTCTTCGATGCCTTCTGAGTGTACAAAAGGGCTTCACACTGCAGAGCCGACTGGTCCGTGCCGACGACGTTGCCTTGAAGAGAAGTGCCGCTGGATATTGGTGGTGACCTCTCTTTGAAGGTTCATGCCATCGTTGGAGTCGCACGCCGTCGTCCACGGGTGCTGCAGAGCTTCACGGGCCGTGTATCGATTGCTTGGGTCGATCACGAGGAGCCTCTGGATAAGCTGTTTGGCCACTAGAGTGCAAGAGGAGGTGTGAGAAGAGAGGTGAGATGGATAGAGAAATGATGTGTCAAATGATTTAAAATGGCCGAGTGGTGTGCCACTTTACTTGTCTAGCCTATTAATTCTAACAGTTCACAAGCTTATTGGCTTTACAAGTGCTTTACAACATCTATTTTAAAATAATTTTCTTGAATATAAACTTGCAAGTGTCTTCATAATGTTGCACATCTTCCAAGTGCAAGTTGTTGTCTTCAAGAAAACTATTAATTGATGATTTGACCTGTGATTCAACATGCTTTAGGCACCTTTAGTATACACCTGAAGTGTTGAATGGTGTGAAAAATATTGTGTGAAAGGTGTGAAAAAGGTATGAATATGAAAACGTGATGAAAATTGTATTTCCTCAAATGTGAGAAATCTCTTTACTGGCAATAGGATGAAAATGATGAGAATTTTTTTTAGCGTGGCACCATTTTTAGGAAAGAAAGGTAATTCCTGCCAAACCAAAAATGTGCCTCTCCGCACCAATAATGCAAAAGGGAGGACACGAGCTTTACCGTTGGAAATGTGGTCCCAGAATGGAGTAACAAACTCGTACTGTCCAAATTGTATCTGATCAAAGAGTTCGTATTGATCATGACGAATGCTGCGGAACGGTGGAAAGCCACACAATAGGATGTATGCAATTACACCAGTTGCCCACATGTCCACCTGCAGTCCATAACCTGTGGAGGGGAAGTGCATGTACAGGAAAATATGAGGGTGAACTAATGAAACAAAAATATCCATAAACTCTGGCCAAAAACTGTCCTTCAAAGAAAACATCCTCAAAACAAACGTCGGCTGTTTAAACCTCACTGCTGCGGCTCGGAGAGGGTGGAACTTGGACTGTGCTGGCTACCGGTACATCACTTCCTCAGCTGGGAGGCAGGGGAGCCTGGACTGCGCGTAAATAAAAATTAGTTTGGACTGGTCACTCATTCTTCATTTAATGGGACTTGCTATATATATATATCTGACATCGGCTCTCCCCTTACCAAGGGGGGGTTAATCCCCTTGTCCTTTTACCTGGCCGACGCGAGTCCTGGAAGTTATCACGTTCCTTCCGGTCGGTATTAAATAGGGTTATTGGTCGACTTAGTCCTAATACCTAATTACTAACACCGACAGTGAAGCAAGGAAATAACTCCCACCCGAACCACGGCGTTAGTGGACACGCCGAGCGAAACGAGCCGCCATTCGGGCCGTTAACAATGTGACTAGACCCGATTATGGCGGTTCCGATCGTGCCACGTTTACCCAATGGAGAAAAGACTAGGACGATCGGATAAGAGGAAACCAGGAAGATAGGAAGAACAGATGGGTTTATTAACAAATGCACAAGAAGAGGAAACGAAAGAAATGTACAAGAAAGAAAGAGGAAGGAAAAGCACACAGGGCAGTCTTAATTACAGGCTTAACTTATTCCCTGGACAAACGGGCCTGTCTCACACACAGTCACTCACATGGGGATTGTAGAGGAACAGGTTGATGGTCACCAGCGCGTCCAGGCTCCAGTCCGGCTCCGGTCCAGGCGATGGAAAACCCGGCAGGCAGCTCTTCACAGTGTAACGCGAATGGACAATTACATCACGGTTGGGAAGGCTGGTATCCTGGCGGCGTACGTAATATTTGTACGACTCGCGCCAAACGCCCCCTCTCCAATGTCCTATACGCAAGCGCCAATTGTGCAAGTCCTTTCAAGCCCTTCAAATCGCAGCAGACCTTATACTCGCGAGTTCTCCGGGTAAGTTCTCTCATCAGCGCCAGCGAGTAAGTCCTTTCACAAGCGCATATACCCACGAGTCCTTATTAGCTCGAGCTCCTCTTCATAAGTCCTCTTAAATGTGCGCTCTCCCAATAAGTCCTCTTTCACAAGTGCGCTTTCCTAAAGTCCCTGTAAAAGGGCTTTGTGCGCTCGCTTTTATAATCCAGCCAGCGATCGCTCCGCAAGCCCAAAAGCCACGCCTAACAGGCGATGTCCCTCCAGCCCTGGTTGGCTGGTTATGGCTTACTGGCCCCGCCCTGATGGTTGGGTGACGTGGCCACACCTTCTTCCTGGCGCTCCGCCCCCTTTTTCCGGGCCTCACCTGGTGGCTTATGGTGGTGTTGAGCGAATTTACAGGCAGCTAAGGCTGCTGCTGTTGGCCAAGGAGCGCACCAAATTGGAAGGGGCCATGGGGCACAGACTGGGGAGCGTGCTTAATGGCGTCGCTTGGAGGGAGGCTGCAAAATGGACGGAAGGGGCCTACTTCCTATTTGATTGACACAACGCAGATTCATCTATTGGAAAATGGCCTCATCTAACACATACTAAGAAATAACTGATGTCCTATGGTGACCTACGTGTTGCTTGTGACCTATCTATGGGGTGCTACGTTTAACCTTTAATGATGTGATATTTATTTACAAGTGTGGGTTCTCAAAACCGCAACAATATATATCTGCCTGCAGAATGCAAGCACCATCCACTAGGATATATGTATATATATATATATATATATATATATATATATATATATATATATATATATATATATATATATATATATATATATATATATATATATACATACATACATACATACATACATACATACATACATACATACATACATACATACATACATACATACATACATACATACATATATATATATATATATATATATATATATATATATATATATATATATATATATATATATATATTGTTGCGGATTTGAGAATCCTGTGTTTGTAAATATCACCCTCTGTAAATAATGTAATAATTCTTTGTAAATACCTCCATTTGTGTAAAGGTCAAAGGTCATCCCTTTAGCTAGTCCATCGCATACATGTAGAAAATCATAGGCCCTTCTAAATAGTTATCTCATTATATGTCAGTATAAGGCTCTGTTTTTCCACTAGTTCATTGCGTTGCATCAAATGAAATAAGATAGATCCCCTTTTCAAATTCCCCAAAGCCTCCAATTCCAACTGCATTATTGCCAACTGCATTTGCCTCCATTACGGCGTGGTCAACTCGGAGAAGAAGGGTGTGGCCCCACCTCATCATCGGGAGGAGGAGTGAGCCAGCCCCGAACAACCAACCAAGAATGAGGGGTTTGGCCTGAGAGGGCGGAGAGAGAACGATCGAGGAGGTTCGCGAAAGTTCCATGGGCATGGTTATATAACCCGTCGCACGGAGCCCCCACCTCAGTTCGGTTGAGGAGGAGCTGAGAGTTCAGTTGAGGAGGAGCTGAGAGTTCAGTTGAGGAGGAGTTGAGCAGAAGCTGAGAGAGGTTTTTGAGGGAGGTGTGCTGGACCAGAGGCAGATTCTGTGGAGTATTAAGGGAGCGTCGGAGACGCAGGAGGCGGAGGACGAGTGAGAAAGCTGCCGGTGTGAAACAGAATACGTGGAGCTGCCGGCTCCTCGCTGCCAGCCCGGAGCGGAGCTGTGTGCCGGGTTTCGCCTCGACCCCAAAAGCGTGGACCGAAGCGCGAGCTTGGAGCCGGACCTCGACGCCTACCATCTGCCTGGACCCTCCTCTGCCGTCCCATACCATCCCTGCCATTCCATCCTTTTGTGTACGTGAGTTTGTTTTGTGTGTCTTGTCCCTGGGAATAAGTTAAGCCTGTGTAGATAAGCTAAGAATTGCTCTGTGTCTTCTTCTTCTTATATTTTTGCCCTGTAAATTACATTTCTTTTCTTCTCTTGCTTTGGTTGTGTGTAAATAATGAATAAATACCTGTGTTCTTTCTTTACCCCTTTTGCTTCTTCACATTCGGTCGCTTTAGAGATTTCCACATTGAGTTCCTGTGGTGCGATTTCGGCCAACGCTCAGAATCAGATTTAGTCTTGGTTAATGACTCGAACTTCGGACTGCTAACCCGCTCGGCAGATAACATCTAGAACAGTGGTTCGAGCAGAAGTTATTCCCTCGTTCCCGGCTGGCGGTAGAAATTAGGTACGTAGCGAACCCCTAGGCCTAACAAACCCTACCTACCGTCGGTCCGGGAAAGGACGTTGTAGCTTCAGGATCGGAGACGGCCAGTGCAAATAGAAGGGGGATTAACCCCCCCTTGCTAAGGGGGAGCGCCGTCCCCGTTTCCGTAACAATATATATATATATATATATATATATATATATATATATATATATATATATATATATATATATATATATATATACATATATATATATATACAGTGCATTCAGAAAGTATTCAGACCCCTTCACTTTTTTCACATTTTGTTATGTCGCAGCCTTATGCTGAAATCGTTTAAATTCATTTTTTCCCTCATCAATCTACACTCAATACCCCATAATGACAAAGAGAAAACAGGATTTTAGAAAGTTTTGCAAATTTATTAAAAAGAAAAAACTGAAATATCACATTAACATAAGTATTCAGACCCTTTGCTATGATACATGAAATTTAGCTCAGGTGCCTCCTATTTCTCTTGATCATCTTTGAGATGTTTCTACACCTTGATTGGAGTCCATCTGTGGTAAATTCAATCGATTGGACATGATTTAGAAAGGCACACACCTGTCTATATAAGGTCTCACAGCTGACAATGCATATCAGAGCAAAAACCAAGCCATGAGGTCGAAGGAACTGCCAGCAGAGCTCAGAGACAGGATTGTGTCGAGGCACAGATCTGGGGAAGCCTACAAAAATGTTCTGCTGCATTGAAGGTTCCCAAGAGCACAGTGGCCTCCCTAATTCTTAAATGGAAGAAGTTTGGAACGACCAGGACTCTTCCTTGAGCTGGCCGCCCGGCCAAACTGAGCAATCGGGGGAGAAGGGCCTTGGTGAGAGAGGTGACCAAGAACCGGTGGCAACTCTGGCTGAGCTCCAGAGATCCTGTGTGGAGATGGGAGAAACTTCCAGAAGGACAACCATCACTGCAACACTCCACCGATCTGGGCTTTATGGCAGAGTGGCCAGACCGAAGGCTCTCCTCAGTGAAAGACACATGAAAGCCCACAGAATCTTGTTTCTCACAGTCTGAGAGTCCTTTAGGTGCTTTTTTGCAAACTCCAAGCAGGCTTTCATGTGTCTTTCACTGAGGAGAGGTTTCCGTACATACCCATGAAGATTTGAAGCTGTATTCACTGCCAAAGGCACTTATACGAAGTATTTTCTCAGGGGTTTGAATACTTATATAAATTAGATATTTCTGTATTTCATTTTTAATTATTTTGTAAAAAAAATCAAAAATATTCCACTTTGATATTATGGGGTATTATGTGTATATTAATAAAAAGATGTATATCAAATATGATGGGTTTGAACAGTTCCTTCGATGGTGCAGCCCCGTGAGCATGCCAAAGTCTGAAACCTCAGCTTAGTGTGAGGTGTGCTTATATATTCTTTAATTATGAGACATCATCATCTGGCGTTGGCTTAGCGGTTAGGGTGCCGCCTTGAGATCCTAGGATCCTGGGTTCGAATCCCGGTCGATCGCTGAATTAACGCCAGGGGGGTTGACTCAGCCTGTCATCCTTCCGAGGTCGGCAAATTGAGTACCAGCTTGCTGGGATGAATGATCACGGTGTGTACCCCGACTCAGAATAGGCACACTGTATCCCTGCGCATCGTAAGAGCGCGACCAAGGGTTGGCGTCAGGAAGGGCATCTAGCCATAAAAACATTGCCTCAAACAGGGAACCATGATTGTCATGGGGCCTGCAAGGCTAACTCCCGCTCTAGTGGGGAAAAATGGCCTTAAAACGATCATTCATTCATTCATTCATTCATCATCATGAATACCTTTGAAGGCACTGTACGTGTTTTCGTCATACCATGGCTGCCTATTGGATTTGTGCTCGTGTAATTTGTCTATTTTTAAAAATAGAACCGTGCATTGTAATGTAAATTATCATTATTATTAAATTGTTCCTTCGAAACACATGGTCTGCTATCTTCTTTGTCATCCGGGTGGGAAACCCATAAGATTAGCCGCAAACCGTTGCATTTTAGACATGAACAGGAAAGTTCTCGTTTGTTTTGAATTTGGCCAATCATCGTTCGGCAATTCTGGGGACCGCGCCCAAATTCTACCTGATCACATAGCGGTAAAATTTACTTTCTTCACTGATTTATACATATAGAGTGAGGAAGTAGACAATACGCTTGTGTGGGAGATGACACTTGTTGGTCACAAATCGTGCAGCAATGACTACGATGGGACACAATATATCTTGTACTTACTATACCCAGTTCTTTCCATTCAGAAATTCCATTCAGCGCTCTTATCATTCAGAAATTCCCCAATGTAAGTTCATCCCAAGCAGCTACTTTCAAGCATTATGCCGTACTGATGAGCTCTAATAAGGGTGAAGCATGTCTACAGCTATGCTATTAATCACTTACTGCTTCTTAACACCTTGAATGTCACTGAACAAAAACGGCTACACAGTTGCGCACAGAACTTCACCGTTTCTTTCCTACCCTGCCATACATATCTAATATGTAATGACCCCTATTGAGGTGTGTGCGTGTGTGGGTGTTTGATCTTTTCAAATGTTTGGTTTACCATTCTCAGTGAGGATCTCTGGTGCAACATACGTCGGTGTACCACAGACGGTGTAAACAGGTCCAGTTAGATGCACAGCCAGCCCAAAATCTGCTAGTTTAAGTGTTGTGCTGCCATCATGATTCTTCTGCATCTGTGAACACAAGCACTTCAAATTTTGTTATTGCATCACTTTTCCACTGTATAAAATACCACTAAGTATAAAACCTAATTCCTGATTTTGCATGTGCAATCCAGGAGGTCATCGGTGATGAATATGTACTGCTCTCAATGACGATGTCATACACAATACTAATGTTATCAACCACGTGTTTGACATTTCAATCGCATTTATTCTATGGTTTTGATGTAAAAAAGCAAACAATCTTTGTCAAGAATTGCATACACAAAGTCAAGGCCACGACAGAGTTGGGATGGAGAGAGGGAGAGGGAGTGGAGAGAGAGGGAGAGAAAGAGACAGAAAGAAAGAGAGAGAAAGAGAGAGAAAGACAAAAGGAGACAAGAGGAAAAGGGCCGGTCCATGGGGACCGATCGGCACTCTGACCATGACTCCGCTGCCCTGACAAATCTGGGCAGCAGGGAAGAATGGGGAAGTTTTGGCCCCTGACTTGCATTGAGGGTACAACCACCGCGAAGAGGCATCCCCAATAGTAGTGCTCAATGTGGTTATCTGAAGAGGTGTGCTAAACCATCTCAGACAACAGGTGAAAACAACATTCTGGAATACTCTTTTCCAAAATGTTCCAACCTGTAACAACATTGATTTGCTGTTTCTTTCCCAGGAATGTTTATCCATCTGAGAAGTATTAACATCAACATTTTCATTTTTAAATCTGCACTGAAAGTTCAGGCTTTCTCGAGCCCTTGTGAGTTTGATGTTACTTTGTCTTCTGTTGCATTTTAAGTTAGTTACAGCAGACTTTTACTGAAGTGCAAGGTAGCAGGAATAATTAGAATTTCCCCAAGGTCCAACACACAATGGCCTACATTTTTCTCAATACTTAATGAGATCTATTACATTTACAAGCATGTGTGCACAGCCACCTTTACACCTGCAAAGCTTATGATGCGACACCTTGCTTGTGAAGCATCATGGTGACAATTTGTCATCAGATCCAATCCTGACAAGAATCAAATGCAGACTAGATGGCAGGAATACAACAGCCCTTTCCTTTTTCATTACTTGTAGAATTTCATGATATTCCTTGTATTTCTATCAGATCCCATGCATAATCACGAGATGTTTGCCAGAGTTTAGCTGAGGTCAGGTTTTCCAAAGGCAAGTGAATTTCCATCCTTGATCCCTAGCTGAAACAAAATCCTGTTAACAGATACCAACAATTATCGCATTGATAATTTCATATGGATGGAGAGAAGTTGTTTCATGCAAAACGCTGTGAAAACGAAGCAGTAATCAGTTTCTGTGAAGAATGTCATCTTTAAAAAGATCAATAAGCTCTTCAAGAAGATTACTTTTTGCCACCAATCATCAGTTGTTGTACCTACCAGCAAATTCTCAGGTTTGATGTCTCGATGAGCAACACTGTGGTTGTGAAGGTAAAATAAGGCCTGACAAAGGTCGCGTACCATGGCAGCTGCATGCCTCTCGGTAAACCGCACACTCTCAGCGATAGCATCAAACAAATCGCCACCCCGGACATATTCCATGACGAGGAATGCTTCACTGGTAGTTTCCAAAACTTCTATCAGGCGCACCACATTTGGATGCCGCAGCCTTGACATCAGCTCCACTTCGCTCTCGAGTACATCCCCATGTCCTGTGAGCTTGGCCTTGTGCACGATCTTGATAGCCAACTCCCAGTTTCCATTCTGGCTGCTAACTTCACGTTTCCTCCTACATTCCTTAACGACTGCAAAGTTCCCATGACCGATAGTCCTCCCGATCTCATACAAGATGTCTATTTTTTCCCGACTGACTATAGGCCTTGGACGCATGGCAGTAATGGATTTTTGTTTCCTGCTTCCATTGAGCTGTTTTGACCTGCCTTTTTTCCCACGTACCTTGCTTTCTGGAATCTTTTCTTGCTCCTTAAGAATCAATTTGGAACCATCTTCAGCATTTTCATCCTTATTGCTATTATGAGCTTGTTCTTCATAATCTCGCCATCTTTCACTGCTTGCTTGTCTCCTTTCTTTCTGTGAAGCTTTCCTTTTATGTTCAACATCACTTTTAATCTTCAAATCTTTTGTTTTTGGGACCCCTTTAATTTCATCCAAACTCAACTTTCTTTGTTCTTGCTCCCAACACCCTATGTCAAGGTTATTTATCCTTTGGTTCCCCTTATCTTCCTCTGACATTGTCCTTTGATGCTCCTCCACATCTACTTGACAGCATTGGTCTTTACAATGCCTTTGCCTCTGCTCCTCCTTATTCCATTGATCTACCACTCTGGAGTTCCCTTCATTTTCCTCTTCTATCGTACTCCATGTTTCATCTCGCTGACCCCGTAGCACTCTCTCCAGCTCCAGCCTTTCCCTTATCCTCTTTTCCTGTTGCCAGCGCTTGGCTCCTTCACGCTCTTCCTGCTGCATCTTAGTTCGCATTTGCTGGAGAGCATCGATTCTGACATTTCTTCCTTCTTTGGGTGAACCCATTTCTTCTTTGCTGTATTTTTCTATCCACAATTCTTCCTTCTGCACTGGCTCGCTTGCTTGCCTTACACAAGTTCCACGGATACTCCTTTGCTTTGAACACCAAATTGCTGAGCAGGGTGCATTATCATGCACATCGTTCAAGGTCGATGGTGATGGAAGGCGAGAGCCTGCATTACTTGCATTTTCAGGAAAAAGCTCTTCAAGAAGACTCTGTAGCTCATCATTTGAGAGTGGCTGCTTGCCAGATGTTGCAATGAAGAACTCATCACCCCGAAAGAAATCAGAAACAGAGCGAGCCTCCTTTCCTCGCAAAGTGTACAATCGACGCACATGACCCTTGCGCCATCGAGACAGACCTAATGCTTCTGAAATGTCCCCCAGAAGCTGTTCAAAGGTCTGCACTGCACGGCGATTGAGCAACATAGTGATTCTACGATGCGGAGCACAACCTTCTGCTCGTACTATCGTTACTACCCATGGCCGGTTCATCTGACTATCAGGAACAGCTATTTGCTGGATTTGTTTGGCGCCAAACTGACTCTTCTTGGATGGAAATTCCAAACGTTTGTGTTCCTCATGCACAAGACAATCATTTCTGGTCTCACTTGGTCTACCGTTTTCCCACATCTGAACTGGCAAACTGTCGTTTTCATAAATGTTCCCTACAACAGCTCTGGAACGCCTGTCCATAAATCGTCGTCCTGCTGGAGGGAAAGAGGCTCTGAGAGCATTTCTAGTCCTAAATTGTCCTTCTAATCCATTCTCATTGCATTGCAGATTTTCTTTTGAGGAGGGACTCTGCTGCTCTTCCTTTGCTTCTTGCTTCCGTCCTGCAAACACACCCACATCAAGCACACTGTCATATAGAATTTGCCTCCATAAAAAAAGGAAACTAATGTTGTATACAATAAATGTAACCTCATGGGGAACTGACAGTTATTTCCCCATGGTTTCTGAGAATATTTTAAAATAAATTACCTGAATTTGAGGTGAAACCCCCTTTTGGGGAAACCCCCCCCCCCCTTTACACCCAATTAAAAGGGCAGATCCAGATGGAGAGCACAACCCCATGAGACCTTATTGTCCTGATGCATTGTACCAAATTTGGTCCGTATCACTCAAGTAGTTGTGGAGATATTTTAGTGAATATGGGGGATTCAGGGAAGGGGCCCGTGGCCCCCTTTCGACCACGGAGAGCACAACCCCATGAGACCTTGTGGTCCTGGTGCATCATACTCTATTTGGTCCATATCAGTCATGTAGTTTATGAGGAGAATATGGTTTAATCAAATGTTAACAGACGTATGTACGTACAGACACTGGGACCCACTGTATGAAGTTATTTTGGAGAAATAACTTGGAAAATGGAACGATATGCAAAAAAGATGGAAGGACTTTGATGGGTGTTGATACCTCTCTTACAAGTCATGGCACTGATCAGCAAATGACTTCAGTGACTCCATGGGACTGACACAGTCTGTGAACTTTCCGACCCGGATTTCTCCCAATGGCAAATCCACCCTTCTTGGCTTGGTGATGAGCAACTTCCCCGCTAATCACCTGCTCTTCCTCTGCTCCAATTGGTTCATCTGATCAAGTGCTTGTGATGGTCAATGTCCTGGCTATTCCTAGAGAGCTGCCTCAGTGCCTGCAAGTTTTTCAGTTCATTTCGTTTGATTGGCAGGGACTCCAAGCAGCCATCTTTCTTCAAGACTGGTCTCCCATATCTCCTGCCCCTGATATTAACTGGTCTGCCTCAGTGCCTTCCTTGTGATGGAAGACGTTTTGGGAACTGAGTGGCGTGCTGATGATGAGGGGAGTGTCGTTGAAGCTGAAGGGAAAGGTGTATGCTGTATGTGTGAGAAGTGTTATGATTTATGGGAGCGAGACATGGGTAATGAACGTAGAGCAGCAACGAAGGTTGGAAAGTGTGGAAATGCGAATGGTTCGACGGATGTGCGGAGTATCGTTGAGAGAGAGGAAGACAAATGATGAATTGCGAAAGATGATGGGAATAGAGCCTGTGATTGATGCTGTGAAGAGGAACAGGTTGAGATGGTTTGGTCATGTGTTGAGGAAGGATGAAAGTGACTGGTTGAGAAGAGTGATGGAAATGAATGTAGAAGGAAGTAGAGGATGGGGAAGACCGAGAAAGACTTGGCTAAAGATGGTCGAAGAAGAAATGCGGGCAAGGGGGTTAACAAGGAGAGATGCAGAAAATAGGGCAAAATGGAGAAGATTGTCATGGGGACCGCAAGGCTAACCCCTGCTCTAGTAGGGAAAATGGCCTTTAAAATGCATGTTGTTGTTGTTGATCAAGTGCTTGTGATGGTCAATGTCCTGGCTATTCCTAGAGAGCTGCCTCAGTGCCTGCGAGTTTTTCAGTTCATTTCGTTTGATTGGCAGGGACTGCAAGCAGCCATCTTTCTTCAGGACTGGTCTCCCATATCTCCTGCCCCTGATATTAACTCAACTTGGGAATTCTAACACAGAAACCTGCTCTCTCTCTTATGCACATATCTATCCCATCTCATCTCCAGTTATCACATCCATTGTCCCACCCATGGCACACTGAATCCTGTGGTGAGGCTGTTGCCTTGAAAGGTAAATCCGACTGAGGGCAACCTCAGATCATTCCACAAAGTTGGCAACAAGTACGCGTCCACTCTCAGGAGAGCCAGAAAACAACATCTGTTCAACATGAAGACTGAACTTTCAAGCTTGTCTCCCTCCTCTAAAACCTGGTGGCATCTTATTAAGTCTGTCTGGTGTGTGCCCCCCTTCCATCACTTCAAATGGCTCTGCAGCCGTCTCCGCTTGTGAGAAGGCCGAATGCCCCGATTCTGTGTTTGCTGCCTAATCTTGTGTCCCCAATCTCTCACTCTCTGTACCCACCCTTCACAGTCACACCCAACTGCTCCTGGACTCAAAACCTTCCCATCTATTTTCTTAACAATTATCTTGAAGCTGACCTTGAGTTTGCTTCTGTATTCATCTTGTCCAACCCCTGGGTCCACCCCTACCCCTCATTCCGCCCCACATTCCTTATTTGTGCAAATCTCCTATATTTTATACCTCGGCCCTGCTGTGGGTGGTTCCCCCAGTGTTCTGCTGTTCCCTTTGTTCTGTTGTGTCATAATCCATTCTGTATTCTAGCTCTTCTTTGACTTTGTGTAAAAAAAAAAAAAATTTTTAAAAACATCTTTTTTGCCTCAGGTCTCTTCCCATCACTGCATCCCTGATGGATTTCTGCATGAGTGGCCTGTGTCAAGATCACAGTCTCTTTGGAAGATTCAGTAGTTTCCCTATGACACAAATCTTCTGGCCAAGTTTTGGGGTGCACCCAAAATGCTGACATGTAATCCCCCCCCCCCCCCCCCCACACACACACACACACTAGTGGCAAACCCCTGGTGTATTCGTGTTAATGTACATACTGTATGCCAAGTATACGTAATACTTTTCTAAATGGGCATACGTGCGCCAGTTGTAATGGAGAAGGACGAGCCAGCCACATGTCCTGCAGATACAGTTTCCCCTTTCCCCTCACCTCCTGTTAATTATCACTACTATTATTCCCTGCAGTTACATATATTATCCTGGGGGTGAACTCTCCACCCCAGGGGACGTGGGGCACTACAATCCATGGAGGATTTTTCAGCTTAGGAGGCACTTGCTTTGGCCTACCCCCTCGAAGAGATGAGGGCAGGGGAGGGGTGACGTCGGTCAAGTTAAGAGGAGAGACAACGAGAGAGAAACATTTGAGCCTGGGCTAACACACGGTGCAGTCTCTCCTCAGGGGCTGTGAGGAGTGGTGAAGCCTCAAGAGAACTGGCAGCTTGGTAGAGTCTAGAATCTAGATGTTAAGGTTAGTACCCCGAGGGCTCTTTAATTGGACCTCAACGTGACATTGCGAGTTCTCTATTTCAGCCCTGGGCGAACGAAGAAGGCAGTCACCATTTTCCCACTGGGACATGTTTTGTTTTATTACCTTTGCCACCGAAGGTGGATGGAGGTTATGCTTTCACCACTGCCTGTCTGTCTGTCTGTTTGTTTGTTTGTCTGTCTGTCTGTGAACAGGATATCTCAAAAAATTGTGGACGGATTTGGACCAAACTTGATCGAGAGGTTGGGTATGGGACACGGAAGAATTGCTTCAATTTTGGTGAAGATCCGGTTCGGGATTCAGCTCGTAGAAAGTTTTAAGTGATTCTTAAAACCGACATATAGCAGGATATCTCAAAAATCTATGGGCGGATTTGGACGAAACTTGGTGGACAGATTGGGTGTGTGACAAGGACTAAACGATTCGATTTTGGTGAGGATCTGAAAATGGTTTCGGATTCGATAATTATTTAATTCAAGGTAATTCTTCACCATTGAGAGATCGGGCGAAAGCGATATATAAAATTATATTTTAAAAAAGGTTGTGAACCAGTTATGACTAAACTTGGTGGACGAGTTGGTTAGGTGACAAGAACAAGCTGATTAGATTTCGGTTCAGGTCCGAATCCAGATCCGGCCTATCAATGGAATATAAAAAACAAACTGTTCAGCCTGGTAGAGGTATGCTCTCTTCCGAGTGCCGTTTTAGTTTGTTTGTTTGTTGGAATAACTAGCCAAGTGAAGGCAGCGAGAATTGCCAAATTTGGCACAGAGTTTTGTCATATGACTGTCTGAGACGAGTTCAACTTTGAGCTTCCAGGGGGAAAAATACAAGATGAAAACAAGAAAAAGAGCAATCGGTGATTGCAAACCCTCGCCAGGATGTATTTTCAGTGGTTTTTAAGGCTTTTGTGTTAAAACAAATATGGCGGCCGAACCACGTGACCGATGACGTCATCATTATTTTTTTTCTCCGCTAATTTGTTTCTAGATTATGCTCAAGAAATTTCATCTTGATCGGATGACGTTTTGTACTTGTTAAATTATGACGTCATAATGGAGGGACCTATGACATCATCATTCACAGATGTTATGCCACATGGAGAGTTCTTTACAATGAGCCATGTCTCAATTTTCTTCTATTCAGCGCTCTCGGAGATATAGAGGTGCAAAGTTTTTTGGTTTTTCCAAGATGGCGGCCAAACCACGTGACCGATGACGTCATCATCATTAGTTTTTTTCCCACAAATTTATGCGTACATGACGCTCAAGAAATTTCATCTTGATAGGATGAAGTTTTGTACTTGTCGAATTATGACGTCATAATGGAGGCACCTATGATATCATCATTAACATATTTTATTCCCCATGGAGAGTTCTTTACAATGAGCCATGTTTCGATTTTTTTCAATTCAGCTCTTTCGGAGATCGAGGTGCAAGTTTTTTCGGTTTTTCCAAGATGGCGGCCGATCCACGTCACCTATGACGTCATAATTATCATTAAAAAATTATAGAGGTGGAGTTGCACCTATGGTGAAAATTTCCTGTCAATCGGATCAACGGTTGCAGAGGAAATCATATTTATTCTGTGCGGACAAACAGACAAACAAACGGACTCAAATGCAATACCCTCTCCTCAGGCGAGGGTAATTATAACAGGATTCTATTACTCATGCCACGGCCACGCGACAGTACAGGTAGGTTAGTGTTGTTTGGGATGGTATTGCACGAAGAGAAAACAACAGCATGAGTCAGCATCTCCCGAGAGTGCATGCTAATTCCGTTTATGTTGCTCACAAAAACCACCGATATGTGCTTTAGCATTGCCCCACAACTGCAAAGATTTGGAAAGTTGTGCTGTACTTGTGCAATTTGTGCCCAAGAAGTCTCAAAGGATAATTTCAAAAAAGGATCACAGGGAAGGGACGTGTAGAAGGACAAATATAGGGTGCATTGGTATATGAGGAAATGAAATCAGCAATTTCACTAAATGATGGTGAGGAAAAACATGGAATAGTTCCAGTATGTATATTCTAACATTATGAAAATAATAACCGATATAAAATGTATTGAGCCGAGCAGGTGATACATCAATTAGCAAAACTCGATACCAGGTAAATTGTTGAAGGTGTGGATGTTGTAAGTCACCATACATCACTGAGTTTAAAGCCTGGTGCTGGCTTAGCGGTTAGGGTGCTGGCTTAGCGGTTAGGGTGCTGGCTTGGGATCATAGGATCCTGAGTTCGAATCCTGGTCGATCGTTGAATTAACGCCATGGAGGTTGACTCAGCCCGTCATCCTTCCGAGGTCGGCAAATTGAGTACCAGCTCACTGGGAATTGGGGCACCACATCAGTGGCACAAATGCGCTTCCAGAAAAATGATGCAAACCAGCAGCCACAGGCTGCATACGAAACAACAACAACTGAGGTTATCATGTGAAATCAGGTCAAAGATAGGTGTGCTTGAAGCTGGATATGTTTCTGCACTATTCCTATCGACATTGAGATTCAAAACGCAATTAAAATCTTCACTGATTTTGAGAGTTGTTTGCAGATTCAGAGTTGGAGCATGTATAAGGGGGAAGAGACAGACAGGGAAAGAGACTTAACTTGTGAAAACCTTCACTATACAAGGTTAAAATACAAGCTAGTACAAAAACAAACGAAAAGGACAAATTAACAAGTAAATAAAAATGCACAAATATGTAAAAGATAATGTATAAAAAATATGTTTAAAATTTCAGATCACCATTAACTATTTTGCTCAAGTCTTAAAACGCCATTTCTGAACATAAAACTCTATGTGTAACATGGCCATGATAAGAGGCCGACATAGGACTTTCGAAATGAAGTATGAATGCCAATCGAGGCCTTTTGCTCATGTGGTGTGTGTGTGTTTTCAGTGACTCGGTGCTGCTAGCACGAAATCCGTAATGCAAATTTGTGTTTACTTAGCCTAGGCTCATATAAGAGCTAACACATATAACATATAATAAAGAGAGCAGGAGATAAGAGGGGTAGAGAGCCGCTCATCCGAGGGCAAAGTGAGAGCTGTGTGCATCCAGGGAACATCAGGAGCCAGACGGAGCTCTCACTGTGAGCTGGTAAATGCGAACCTTTGCGTGGAGGGGCTTTGCTTGGAGCAATTGATCCAGCTGCGGAGAGAGTGCTGACGAGCCACGTAGCTCTTTCCCTGGACGTGCTGGTGACTACTACTGGTGAATCCCCATGGAGCATCACACCATCACCCTCTCTTCTTCCCCCACCACCCTTTTCACGTTGAGGCCAATGTAAGTCCGCAGGCTTACGTCTGGTGAGTGAGGGGTTGCCAACAATCCCCACCTTCTTCTTCTTCTCAATGGCCATCGCTTTTACTTGTCTAATTTCCCGGAGTGACTGAGGTGCCTATGTCTCTAGTTTCATGACAAGTTGACTCTCTAAGGGGCTTGTTTGCTAAGGGTAAGACTTTATTTTGTGACACTGCATTGCTTGTATAAACAGGCCTGTTTGCATGACCAATCGTTTCTAACCTGCCCGATTGTCTCTTTCCCCATTGATTAAATATAGTATGTATATAGAAGATGGTAGTTTTGTCCCACTGTCTCGCTATGGTCAGAGACTAGCCAACGTCCCACTTACACTTCTGCTCAGCTATTCTAGATTTACAGGAGTGGGGCGTTGAGAGCACTGTTCCCTATCTGTGGAGAATAATTTGCCAGGAAGGTAACGCGGGAATTGGACGAGCGGACTCTACTTAAATTAATTGTCTCAGATTATTGCGACTCATCGTACCACCTAGTTATCTGCAGCTCATCGGCTACAGTGTCAAAGTTCGGGAAGCGGGTCCGAGAAGCTCCTCATGACCCGGCCGGCAAACCCATAATAATATTAATATTTGATTTTATTATGAATGTCCTCTGACTTCAAGATCGAAAACTGTAGAGGGAGTAGGTAGAGGGAGTAGCTTCAAGATCGTAAATTTCATCAGACCACAAGATTCTGTGGTCTGATGAAACCAAGATTGAACTGTTTGGCCTCAATTCTAAGCATCATGTCTGGAGGAAACCAGGCACCGCTCATCACCTGCCCAATACCATCCCAACGGTGAAGCATGGTGGTGGCAGCATCATGCTGTGGGGGTGTTTTTCAGCAGCAGGGACTGGGGGACTGGTCAGGGTTGAGGGAACAATGAACGGAGCAAAGTACAGAGATATCCTTAATGAAAACCTGAAACAGAGCGCTCAGGACCTCAGACTGGGCCAAAGGTTCACCTTCCAACAGGACAATGACCCTAAGCACACAGCCAAGACAACGCAGGAGTGGCTTAGGGACAACTCTGTGAAGGTCGTTGAGTGGCCCACTGGCCCAACCAAAGCCCTGACTTGAACCCAATGAAACATCTCTGGAGAGATCTGAAAATGGCTGTCCACAGATGGTCCCCATCCAACCTGACAGAGCTTCAAAGGATCTGCAGAGAAGAATGGCAAAAAATCCCCAAATCCAGGTGTGCAAAGCTTGTCGCGTCATACGCAAGAAGACTCGAGGTTGTAATCGCTGCCAAAGGTGCTTCAACTAAGTACTGAGTTAAGGGTCTGAATACTTATGTCAATGTGATATTTCAGTTTTTTCTTTTTAATAAATTTGCAAAACTTTCTAAAATCCTGTTTTCTCTTTGTAGACAGGTGGAAAATTCCGAAAAAGCCTCTAGAAAAAAATTTACGAGCATTTTATGTTACAAGCTGGTAAAAAGGTGTTTTAGGATATTTTGAAGGTGCTGAATCTGAATATGCTTGTTACCAGAAAATCTTTTCGACCTAAGTTACCAAAAATCGTTAATTAAAAGATGATATATAAATCAGCAAAATGTAATATCTGATTAACACCTGTACATTGGCGATCACCCCAAAGCTGAATCCCGGCAGCCCTAAACATCAATAAACTTTAAAAATATATTGTTATGAGCTGTACGAGGATAATAAATAATACAACTACCGTATCATTGCTTGGTTGGCACAATTTTATTGATTAAACCTGATTAAATGACATCATGACGTGATACACGATAAAGCTTGTGGGAATCAATATGTGATCAAGGCATATGGATGAACGTAAGCTGAAATGTTCTCCACACACTTGTTTATAACATTTCAGCTTACGTTCATCCATATGCTTACATTTCAGCTTACGTTCAGCTGTGCCGTGATCTGTCATATATACTAAACGAATGTTGATATCTACATCTACTTGAATGACGGTGACGTTAGCACTTCGTATCATAACTCCTTGAGAAACGGTTTCACTGGTATTTTTACATATGGTTTCTTTAAGTCTTAGTTATACATATATCTATGTTTTGCAGGTTTATTTTGTCCTTTTAACAACAATGTAAGAAGATGGAACCTGTATTAAGACTGAAACGCACAGCTACGGTGGCTTTTAGTCTATGCATCATATGTCAAGCTTCAGGCAAGGAAGAACCTCGTCCAGCAACTGAGTATGGCTTGGGAAGACTTCGCGACGCAGCCACCAGTAGAAGAAAATATCGAGATGTCAAAAATACAGAAACAATTGACCGTCTCGAAAACGTTCTGGATTCTGTGGATTTGACTGAAGTTGTTTGGCATAGAAACTGCTGTGCCCAATTCACAGATTGGCAAAATCAAAAGGTTACAGACAGCTATGGAAAAGCTGTCCCAAATGCCATCAACATCAACCGAGACTAGCTTCAAAAACACAGGAGTCCACCACTTCCCCGTAGGAGTATGGAGGCGGTTGTTGACTGGAATTTGTGCCTTTTTAGCCGCGTCGCAAGACGCTGGTCATAGAGTGCCCTCTGTTGTTGTTGTTCTTCTTCTTCTTGTTCTTGTTGTTCTTGCAGAGAAGACAAAACCTCAAAGCTCCACCCATTCTGGGAACCATAGCTCCACCCATTGTGGGAGAGGCTTCATATAAACAAATATCCACCATTTTATTAACTCGCATAGCTTTGAGGCCTGTTTTGTAGGCCCGTGGTGTCTTCCTCTCTCACACAGTTTTCTTTCAAATCAAATTCGATATATCATTTCATTTTTCACAGTCGCTAACATAGTTTTAAACTCGGTTGAAAAAAAACGGGAAGAAAATCCGATGAAAGTTGCCCTTTATAGAACGAAATGAATACTCAAAGGCCTGTAACTTCAAGTCCATTGAGATATATTTTTTTACAATCACGGCATGGTCAGTCATACACCGCCCGAAATAACAGACGGGAAAATGCCGAGATATATTAAAAATTCGTCCATTTGATGACAATCGTCACGATGAAATATTTAATTTATACGTCGTCACAATAATGTGGAGAGAGGAGCATAGCTTCGTTCACGTGTCGCCACACACGGGAAATTGCCGAGATTTTTGTTTTTTTAAATCGCGGCATGGTCAGTCATACACCGCCTGAAATAACAGACGGGAAAATGCCGAGATATATTAAAAATTCGTCGCCACACACGGGAAATTGCCGAGATATATTTTCACTTTGCACAAAAATAACATCAAGTAATCGAATCAATAGGAATGTCCTGTGCCTATAACATCGACGTTATAGGCACAGCTGCATCTAGGCATTGTGTAACATCGACGCGGCTTTTGTTTTAATTAAAACTTTTTGTACTTGTTTTGTCAGAAGATACATCGAAAAGAGAAGACCAGATTGGTTGCAACATTCAATTTAAGCAACCATATTCTGGAAAATGCACACTACGACCAGAAACTGAGAATCAGATTTGCTGGAGTAGCTGATCTCATTGCCGCTGATGGAAGATATCACCGACCATGCCTAGTGGAATTCAACCGATCAGTTGCCAAGACTTGGACGGAAACTAAACATGTGGACATTGCTATGAGTTGGCTCTTCAAGGAGCTGAGATATGCAGCTGAAAAGGACCATGTCCTTGAAATGTCAGAGGTTTGGAACCGATACTGTGTCCTAGCAGAAGAATCTGGGACCGAGATTCCAGCCTCATTCATAAGTCGTAGGGCATCATTTAGGGAAAAACTTCTGTCCGGCGTCGGAGACGTTGTTGAACTCATCCCATCGCTTCACCATGGACCTAGTGATAACCGAACCCTGGTTATACCTCTAAAGTCCACACACATACCTCGAGCCGAACTTGCCGATTCAGGAGACCCTGATGACCTTCTAACTATGCCAATATACAAAGCTGAAGATGATGTCTTGTCACAAATTCATGTGGCACTGAAGATACGTGGGGATATTACCAGCCAAGCAGGCCATGCGGGATTCTGTGTGAATGAGGATAATGCAATAGAGTGTATTCCTGACAGCCTTTATATGTTTCTGAGGTTATTATTTGGAGGACAGAAACTTCTTGACAAGACTAATGATGATGACCCTGTCCCGGGTGACGAGAGTGGAGTACAAACAAAAGTCCTGAGTATTTCACAAGACATTGTCTTCAATGTCAGTGGTGGTCAAAAGATGACTCCCAAACACATAGGATTGGGATGTGCTCTCCACCAACAAACACGGTCAAAACAATTGGTCAACCTCTTTTATAAAGCTGGACATATTATAAACTATGATCAGATACTTCAGATAGACACAGCACTGGTGGAATACACTCTGAGTACCATGAACCAGGCCAAGGTCTTCAAGGAGCTGAGATATGCAGCTGAAAAGGACCATGTCCTTGAAATGTCAGAGGTTTGGAACCGATACTGTGTCCTAGCAGAAGAATGCAGACCTGGCGATGAAGAATGCTTGAAGGCCAACGGTGCGGTCATCCCCCCTAACCTCCAGCCGGGAAGGTATCAAATGCCCGTCAACAATAACTCCCCAGGGTTCATCATGTCTCCTCATAGATGGCCAAGCTCTGGTAATCGCATTGGGTAAGCCACCGGAATGTAAGACGTTTGGAGACTTGGCAGACAATTTTGTTACCAGGGTTAAATCAGCAAGTTTGAGGTACGATAGGGTTGACATCGTGTTTGACAGATACAGAGATGATTTCATCAAGGCTTCAACACGTCAAAGAAGGACCAAGACAACTCGTCCCATTCATCGCATTATTGAAAGCCGAGACGTACCCCTACCAGTTAACTGGACCAATTTTACAGCCCTGCCAGAGAACAAGGCAGACCTGGCGATGCTGCTGTCCAAGGAATTGATCAGACAAGCTCCGGCTGACAAGACTGTTGTTGTCGGTGGTGGATTTTCTGACCAACGTATGATTAGAAGTAACAGTTCTTCATTATGCTTGGACACTCTGGAAGCAACACACGAAGAAGCAGACACCCACCTAGTTCTTCATGCAATAAACAGTAACGCCAACACCATTGTAGTAAGGGCTAGGGACACCGATGTTTTTTTGTTGTTAATAGCACATGTCGATGAGATCACCTGCCATGAGCTATGGCTGGAAGCGGGTACCTCCAAAAAGCCCAAATTCCTTCCTATAAAAAAGGTGCGTGCTAAGCTTAACCCAGGCTGGACACAGAATCTCCTATCGTTCCACGCACTGACTGGCTGTGACATGACATCATTTATATCTGGTCACACAAAGAAGACACTATGGACGGTGTTTAAAGAACACCATGAACTTCTCCGCGGCA
The DNA here is from genome assembly GCF_964187855.1 of Myxine glutinosa. NCBI lineage: Eukaryota > Metazoa > Chordata > Myxini > Myxiniformes > Myxinidae > Myxine > Myxine glutinosa. The sequence goes on from NC_136270.1 coordinate 101,644,997, forward strand.
TTGGGGTAGACGTCCTCACACCGGACGCCATCGCCTCTGCTGAGAAATTTCTGTGCAAAGCGTACAATGTGCCAAACTCTGTGGATACAGGAAACCAGGCTCGCTGTCTACTTTTCTCCACGACAAAGAAACCGGAAGCATTGCCACCAACGAGTGATGCCTTGAAGTACCACATAATGAGGGCAAACTACCAGAGCTTGGTCTGGAAACACGCAAACTGCGCACAACCCATCCTTCCGTTGCCGAAGGGCAATGGATGGACATCGGATGGAGAAGGTAAACACACACCTATTCTGACTAAGCTCAGTGCTATCCCAGACGGCTGCATGGAGATGCTGGCATGCCAATGCAAAACTGGTTTTAAAACGATGCGGTGCAAGTGCCGAAAATCCAATGTTTTCTGTATGCAGGCATGTAAGTGTACAGGCACTGAAGAGCCGGATTTCATGTGCATGAATATTAGAGATAAGTGAGTATGCAGAATCGCAAGGTATTACGAGGATATTGGAAGGAAACTGCTGTCGTGGATCTGACCTTTGTTACCTGGTGGTGCGAGTTAAATATCTGAATCCTAAATAGAGATCAACCTGGGCTGTAAAAAAATTTTTTGTAAATTACATCATTATTTATAATCATCGCGATGCCGTTTTTGTTGTAATTGTCTGAACAGAGAGGTAAATAGCTGTCGACGTAGACTTGCTACGTACAATCACAGTGAACAATGACAACTGTAGGAAGACAATGCTGCACAGTAATTCAATAGTATTGCCTGGACATGCAATTGCAGATAGCGTGAAGATCAAAGAACCGCTTGTTGGCAGTATATTCAACTTTTGAGATATGACAAATCACAATACAACATCTTCTAAACCCAATTTTGCCCAATATTTAGACGTATATCAACAGAGTGAAAATGTGTGTCATTATAGTCCTTCATGGTGCCGCAATATGGACACGACTTGTATGGACCACATCCCATGCCACAGAGGCTTAATTTTGGTGTAAATAAAGACGTTCAAATGTGTAATTTCACTCTTTTGTAGTCTGGTGATTGTATATTTGTTCTCCTGCTCTATTCTTAGCAGAATTGAAATAAGTCCAAATACGATGAGAGCCACAGATTCAATTGTATTCAGGACTTATCTCCGAAAAAGGTGTTTTGGGCGGCCATCTTTGATACGCCATTTTGGGCCCTTAGTGACAAAAGATTTGTTGATAACAGCGATTTTTGAATTCATCATACCCGAATTGTCTTGAAAAGATGATAAGATGACTTGTAACAAAAAATGCCTTGGGGTGTTATAATTCCTGATATCTCCACCTGTCTATTGTCATTATGGTGTATTGAGTGTAGATTGATGAGGGAAAAAATGAATTTAAACGTTTTCAGCATAAGGCTGCAACATAACAAAATGTGAAAAAAGTGAAGGGGTCTGAATACTTTCTGAATGCACTGTATTTAAATACTTAAAACCTCATAGCTCATTTAAATACTTAAAACCCCATAGCTTATTTAAATACTTAAAACCCCATAGCTTATTTGAATACTAAAAAACTCATAACTCATTTAAATACTGAAAACCTCACAGCTCATTTAAATACTCAAAAACTGCATAGCTTATTTAAATACTTAAAACCTCATAAATTATTTAAATACTTAAAACCTCGACATACTAACGCATACTAATGTGCTGTTGTTACGTGCTCCTCCCTGACCCCATGGTCACGGTGTACCTCCGAACCCCGAGAGGAGCCACGGCAGAAAAATGTGTTGTTCCGTGTCTAAATCAATATTGAAACCACACCAATGGTTATCAACAAACAAATAATCTATTAAAAATCACACAGGAATAACGATACAACAATGATAGCAATCAACAATTTTTTTTATTTTTTTTTGTATACTTAATCGAGGCTCGTGAAAGAGCTGACATTTACTTCACAAACAAATCAAGCAGACAAACAAAATATATAAAAAGAGGGAGCGAAAGACAAGATGGGCAGAGAAGGGGAAGCACACAAACACTTGAGAGCATACAACATTTGAGAGCTGGGAGATGTGTGGGAGGGAGAGGGCTTGGGGGGAGGAGGTGTGGGAAGGGGGGGGGGGGGGAGAAGTATAAAACACAAGGACTTCCAGGACAGAAGTTGGTATTTCAAAAAAGTGGAATTGGGGTGAAATTAGCGGGGGTAGAAAAGATCAAGGTTTTGGATGGGGGAAGATAAGAGATGGTGGTGAACAGCTGTTTTAAAGACCTGGAGGGTGGAGTGGGATTGAAGAGAGTGAGGGAGTTTGTTCCAGAGGCGGGAGAAAAAAGGAGTGAAGGTGAGCAGAGAGTCTTGACTTTGGCAGTTTAACCATAAGAGGGTTGCAGGCAGATCTTGTGCGACCTGTAGGAATATTTGCGGGACAGAGCCCAGAGAGAGCTGGGGGGGAGGGGGGAGCAAGGCCAAAGAGGAGTCGGTAGAAGACGGAAAGACCACCAACCTGCCTGCGGTGAGTGAGTGAGAGGCCCTTGGAGTTAGCTTCATCGCTGGAGATTCCAATGATTCTGAATGCTTTGGTTTCAACAGCGTGAAGACGAGCTAGGTGTGAGGCAGGAGCACCAGCCCAGAGGAGAGAGCAGTATTCCATTGAGCTGCAGATGAAAGCCTTGTATGTGGTGAGGAGCTCAGGTGTGCCAAGGAAGGACTTCGCACGACGGAGGATTCCCAGTCGGCAACTGGCTTTGGAGGCCAGATTTGAAATGTGGTTTTCCCAGGAAAGATCATGGCAGATAGTGAGACCCAAAAGCTTGAGTGACAGAACTTCTTGGAGAGGATTATTCAGAAAGTGGATGGGAGGGTTGTCCAGTCGGTCTTTTCGGAGAGACATAGTAAGAGTGTGAGATTTGTCAGGATTGAAAGACATGTTCCACTTGTTTGCCCAGTCTGTGATTTTGTCCAGGTCTGCAGAGAGTGAGGAGGCTGCAGACTGCCGATCTGAGGGATGAAGAATGGAGCGACAGAGAGTAGAGTCATCAGCAAAGAGATAGAGAGGATTTTCAAGAGAGTCAGAGAGATCATTGATGAAGACCAGAAAAAGCACAGGGCCCAGAACACTGCCTTGGGGAACTCCAGCCTGAACAGGAAGAGGAGATGAGAGAAAGCCATTCAGGGCCACACGTTGACTATGACTAGAGAGGAAGTCCGCCAGCCATGCGTGGAGATTTCCATAGATACCAAAAGAGGAGAGTTTGGTGAGCAGAGCGGGGTGCCAGACCGTATCGAAGGCACATGATATATCAAGGGAGACAGCTCTAATTTCCTGTTTGGCATTGAAACAATACAATCAACACATCTTATGATGGTACCATCAGCTAGGGTAAGATAACTCACTGTGCTCCAAGTGAGTGAAAAAGAACACTCCCCAATGTCTCTATAACTCAAAGGTGATCCCCTCCAGCGTGTGTCAGAGCGAGATCAAATCGAAACCCAAACCCCGTTCAGATGACGGGCCCGGTCACACTGCCAAAACAGCTCACAAGCGTAGGCGGCCGAAGCGGCATAAAGAGTCACGTGGTCCAAAACCATGTCAGGCAAACTCACGGAGGAATGGGAAATCCAAAGGCGCCCTCCAGATATGAACGTTCACTGTTCAGTCGGCGAACCGCAAGTTAATCTTCAAACTCCGCGTTGCGCACACACATCCCCGACAGATGACAGGATGGTGACAGAACTGATGCTTAGCAAAGACCTTTTACGATGAACAAAGCGCGAGGGTCAAAATGGCCGACGGCTCGTACTTGAGTCGAAACGACCCGGCGATGATTCATCAGAATCCCAACGCCAAACCTGACCACGCAGGTTTCTCAATCCCAGCGATAACACCTATCGCAGGAATTCCTTTCAAGGAACTCAAAGTTCACTCGCGACTTTCGTTCGACAATGCTCGCTACGGAGCTTGAAGCGACTCGCTTCTTGTCCGACTTCACTCGCCCCGCCTCCTTTTCTCCCTCTCCTCTTCTTCCTCGTCTTCCGCTTCCCGATCCGGTTTCCTGTTTCATTTAACATTAACATTTTTACCTTGTGACAATAATAATGGCTATCACCCTCAAACAATAATAATAATACTACATAGAACCAGAAATGTTTCAAGGGGATGAAAACCACAACAACGGAAGTGACGAATCCGTAACACTTCCGCCCCTCAAGAAAGAAAGTTTGAACATCGTGAAAATTTTCCTTGTAGGCAAAATTCTTTAAACAAACAAAAGTAGACTCCCACCCCAAATCATCAATTCCCATGAGCAACGATAATCAATATTTCCCAAAAATAAAGAAACAAAACTTCAAACAACTTACAGAGATTTCCAACGTTAATTCACTCTGGACAAAGCATCAGCAACGAAATTGTCCCTGCCCTTTACATGCTCAATTTCCAAGTTGAACCCCTGCAAAGCCAAACTCCATCTCATCAACCTCTGATTTTTATTTTTAGTTTCTTTTGAATGAAGGTTAAGGGGTTGTGATCAAAAATCCAAAGGCAAACAAATCTATAGCACTTTTTCCGGGAGGCCGAGCTGAGAGCCAGCTTCCATGGTTGTTGGATGGTGAGGCCTGGAAGTATTCACTACATGGACGCCTTTAGGAATGTGGAGTTCACGGTTAATCCGTGTAGGAAAGTTCACTACATGGACGCCTTTAGGAACGCTCGGCTGCTCCGCAGCATTCAGTGCTTCAACTCTTCCTAACTTTCATAATAATCACGGTTGGACCGCTTGTCGCTATAGTCACGTGAATAGCGGTCCCCTTCTTGGCCACTACCCTGATAATCATCCCTTCGGGAGCTGCCGTAACTCTGGGAGCCTCCATAGTAATATCGACTGCGGCCACCACCAAAACTACTACTCCCACCCCGGGAGCCATAGCCACCCCTGAAACTACCTCCACGTTTTCCTCCTCTGTAGCCCCCTCGACGCCTATGGCCTGCCTTCTCTACTGTTATGGTCCGACCCTCCAAATCCTTGCCATCCAAATCCTTTTCTGCATCTTTGGCGTCCTTTGTGTTTTCAAACGTGACAAAGCCAAACCCTCTTGACTTTTGCGTCTCCCTGTCTTTTATCAGCAGCACTTCCAAGAGCGGTCCATATCTGCCGAAGACAGAGTCCAGAACATCTTCCTTTGTGTTGAAGTTCAGTCCACCTACAAAGAGCTTGACAACACTGCCTCCATCCCTGACTTGTGTGTGCTGACACTTAGTTTCAGGGTACTTCCTCTTCTCGTCAGGGCGCTTCCTACTCATAACACGAGTCGCGGTACAGGATGGAAAGATACCCGGAATCTCCTGCTCTAACTGTGCGGTGTTATTTTCCATACTAGGCTTTTCAACAAACATCGGGTTACCAGAAACTTCACCACCGGCCAAATCATTCCCGATAACAAAAGATATTCCCTCTACAGGAAGAGTGGCTTGTAAACCTACGGTGACCGGTCCTGACACCAAATCAGACTCTAAATGGATGACATGAAGTGGAGCTTTAACACAGCCACCAACCCCCTGTAAACGAACACTAACACCAGTTGCCGTCTTCTCTGACAATGGCAAAATGCCTTCAAGCATCAAAGATTGATGTGCTCCTGTGTCCCTCAACACCCGAACAGGTCTCTTTTCCTCTGCTCTTCTCTCCTCGAGTTCACTTGCAGCTCTCCTTTCCTCTGCTCTTTCCCCTGCTCTGCTTTCTTCTGCTTTCCTTTCCTCTGCTTTTAACCTTTCCTGGCTCTGCAGTTGCATCTCCATTTTCCGGAGCTCCACATTTTCTTTTTCCTCGGGTAACCAATCCAAGGCTACCTCTGTCCATGTTCCCTGTCCCACCAGAGATTCTACCACCAATGTCTGCATCTCTGCCTTCTTCATACTAACTCGGACCTCCAAGTTAAAATGTCTAGCCAATATCAAGAGTTCCCATTTTTTTAATGCTTGGAACTGTGCCTCATTATGGGATGCTGCAAACTCTCCTGCGTCAAACACCATGGTGACTATTAGTTAGCACCTGTTAACCTTCACACAAAAATTTCCAAATTTTTTGAAAAATTTGGGAATGTTAGAAAAATTCCAAATTTGGGAATTTTCGGAATGCTAGGGAATTCTCTCCCGGACGAATTATCAGGGAATTTAATCCCGGATGAGTGTTATTCGGGAATTTGATCCCGGACGGGCCCCCAATTTCTGTTACGTGCTCCTCCCCGTCCCCCTGGTCACGGTGTACCTCCGAACCCCGAGAGGAGCCACGGCAGAAAAATGTGTTATTCCGTGTCTAAATCAATATTGAAACCACACCAATGGTTATCAACAAACAAATAATGTATTAAAAATCACACAGGAATAACGATACAACAATGATAGCAATCAACAATACAATCAACACATATTATGATGGTACCATCAGCTAGGGTAAGATAACTCACTGTGCTCCAAGTGAGTGAAAAAGAACACTCCCCAATGTCTCTATAACTCAAAGGTGATCCCCTCCAGCGAGTGTCAGAGCGAGATCAAATCGAAACCCGAACCCCGTTCAGATGACGGGCCCGGTCACACTGCCAAAACAGCTCACAGGCGTAGGCGGCCAAAGCGGCATAAAGAGTCACGTGGTCCAAAACCGTGTCAGGCAAACTCACGGAGGAATGGGAAATCCAAAGGCGCCCTCCAGATATGAACGTTCACTGTTCAGTCTGCGAACCGCAAGTTAATCTTCAAACTCCGCGTTGCGCACACACATCCCCGGCAGATGACAGGATGGTGACAGAACTGACGCATAGCAAAGACCTTTTGCGATGAACAAAGCGCGAGGGTCAAAATGGCCGACGGCTCATACTTGAGTCGAAATGACCCGGCGATGATTCGTCACAATCCCAACGCCAAACCTGACCACGCAGGTTTCTCAATCCCAGCGATAACACCTATCGCAGGAATTCCTTTCAAGGAACTCAAAGTTCACTCGCGACTTTCGTTCGACAATGCTCGCTACGGAGCTTCAAGCGACTCGCTTCTTGTCCGACTTCACTTGCCCCGCCTCCTTTTCTCCCTCTCCTCTTCTTCCTCGTCTTCCGCTTCCCGATCCGGTTTCCTGTTTCATTTAACATTAACATTTTTACCTTGTGACAATAATAATGGCTATCTTCCTCAAACAATAATAATAATACTACATAGAACCAGAAATGTTTCAAGGGGATGAAAACCACAACAACGGAAGTGACGAATCCGTAACAGCTGTGTACTAATGAAGACGAAGAAGCTGGTTATAGAGTATTTTGCAGATATCTAAGCATGTGCAAGGTCAGTCAACTAGGTGTGTTTCAACCAATCCCAAAACTTCCTTCCCTATGTGAACTCCATAATGAGCCATCTTTAGCTGAACAGCTTTGCAACAGCTGGACATGGAGCTGTTGTTATACCTCCTGGACATATGTAATGTAGAGAAAACATTGCATTGATATTCAATGATTTTATGCTGTCACGGTGGAAAAAATGGTTGTTTTTCACAGCATCTAAGATTTAAAAACACTTTATAAAAACAATGGACACCATACCTGTGATATAATATGTCACATAATTTCTGTGTGATGTCTGTGTGATATCTGTGTGTGTCCTGTGATGTCACATAATACCTGTGACAATTATAAAGTTGTCTCTTATAATAAGCCCTGTGGACAAAACTTTGGTGTGCCTCAGTACTGGCCAGCATCATCAGTACTCCAGCATCTCCAGTTATTAGCTGACCATGTGTGTTTCACATCTGGCAGGTGCACCATAGATACTGCAATACTGAAACTGCAAGAGAAGTTGAGTGAACAAGTGTCAACTGTACTTGGGATTTATCATTCTTGCCAAGGCTTTTGACACTGTATGATGTTCTGGCCTCAATTTTTGTTTACATCATTTGGTTTCTGCTCACCTTCACTCCTTCATTCCTTCAAGACTCACTTCAAGACTTTCTGCTCACCTTCAATCCTTCATTCCTCTTTTCTCCCGCCTCTGGAACAAACTCCCTCACTCTCTTCAATCCCACTCCACCCTCCAGGTCTTTAAAACAGCTGTTCACCACCATCTCTTATCCTCCTCCATCCAAAACCTTGATCTTTTCTATCCCCGCTAATTTCGGTCCCCTTGTGTTTTATACCTCCCCCATCCCCCTCCCCCTCCCACGCCTCCTGCCCCCAAGCCCTCTCCCTCCCACACTTCTCCCTGCTCTCAAATGTTGTGGTTGTGTGCTTCCCCTTCTCTCCCCATCTTGTCTTCCGCTCCCTCTTTTTGTATATTTTGTTTGTCTGGTTTGTTTTGTTTGTTTGTTTGTGAAATAAATGTTAGCTCTTTCACGAGCCTCGATTCAGTATACAAAAAAAAAAAAAAAAAAAAAAGTCTGTCTACTAATGGATGGTAAGTATCATCAAAGCATGTCATGATGGCATGCAAGCCACAATTCAATTTGATGGGAACCATCAAAAATATCCTCCCGATTGCTCCAACAATTTTTCTCATCTATGGGATTGCTCTTCTCGTCTTCACACAAGAGGTGATGGCAAACCTTTTTTTTTTTTACTTGATCCAGCTAAGGGCAAAACTAAAAGTCTTTAAAGTTATTTATCAAGTACTGTGCATCAGTATATTTTTTCCTGAAAACAAATCTCTCTTCAATTACTGTTAGTATGTCCGTGTTTGTGTTCAAACATCCATCATCATCATCATCATCATCATCATCATCAGTTCTCGGCAACTCCAAGTGGAGCTCAATGTAAAGTAGCATCAGCTAATGATAATGTCAAATGAAACACTGCAGAGGTGGGCGGTCCGCTTCGAAAGTCCGCTTATCCGCTGCAGCGGACTAACGTTTTCGAAGCGGATAAGCGAATCGGAACAACCCCCGGAAACCGAAGCGGATAAGCGTAAGCGGACTACCGAAAAATTAAAGCGCATCGCGATTCGCCAAATCAGCTGTTAGCCTGAGCCGTTACTCTAGAATTGTGAATATTTATTTAAGTGAATAAGTGAAACCCTAACAACTCGGCTCTTGCGACATAACGCATTATATCATAACGTTATGTTCACGTCATGGTTTACGACATGGTTGTAACATAACGCATTACATCATGACGTTATGTTCACGTCATGGTTTACGGCATGTTCACGACACCATGACGAATAAACGGCAGTCCGTTGGCCCGCCATCTTGTTGACTTGTTTGTGTCTGAATAACCAAACGTTACAGCTCTCGCCCAATCTCTTCCCGCTCGAGTTCCGTGATGCTTGGGTAACTCTGTTTCTCAGGCATAACACGCCGCTCCCGAGCTCTGCCTCGGTCGAGCGCGTGTTCAGCTACGGGTCGGACATCCTCAGGCCTAAGAGGTCGGCCCTGGCTGCACCGAACTTCGAGGCCCTCGTCTTCATGAAGGGCAACCTCCAAATCCTCAAGAAGGCCCACGAGGTGGAGGAGGAAGACGAGGACTAGTCAACAGACTGCTAGTGCTAGTCTGTTGACTAGTAGACTCTCTTGTCAAAGAAAGGACGGGCAAATTGATTTTTCTTTAATGTAACTTGCATATATTAAAATTATATTTAAATTAACTGTAGAGTAGAGTAGAGTCGAGTGGAAAACTTTATTTCAATAAATTTTGAATAAATTTTATTTAAATAAAAATGTATATTTTTGATCTTAAAAGCTTTGTTTGTCTTTGTAGTAGTTAGAAATGGCTATTTAGGCTTAAAAAGCATTAAATTCCCTTTAGAAACGTCAAAAATCGCTTTAAAAACGTCGAAGCGCTTTAAAAAAATCGAATCTAAGCGGTAAGCGGACTAAGATTTTCGGCCGCTGAAGCGGATAAGCGAATCGGACTACACGGGCTGGCGGAGCGGATAAGCGGTAAGCGGACTTAAAATTTTCCGAATCGCGCCCACCTATGTGAAACAGTATTCAGTACAACTGACTTAATGGAATGCTATACTTTTTATTTTATTTTTTGTATACAAGATCCAGGCTCGTGTAAGAGCTAACATTAATCACAAAAAGACAAACTGCCACATAAGACATAAGATAAAGGGAGCGGGAGACAAGATGGGGAGAGAGAGGGAAGCACACAAGTACAACAGTAGAGAACAAGGACATCGGGAGATCTGTGGGAGGGAGAGGGTTTGGGGGGAGGAGGCACGGGAAAGAGGGGTGGGGGGAAGATACTTATGAAGATGATGAAGAAGATATTTAAATATGATATTCATTTAAAGATGAAGATACTTAAATCAAAAGGGTCTATTTGCATTGGTGGAATTGAATTCAATGAGAATAATTTATGCAGGACTTTATTTGAATTGCTGGATAAAATTGTTGGACATTCAAATGGCAAGAGTGGACCCTGTATAAGTATTCCTCCAGTTCACACAACCTCTTGGTGCAATGTTACGAATGACTAATGACAGCAATGCAAACTTACATGCCAGAAAAACTCCATTGGCCTTTGATTAATTCAGTGTTACAAAAAAGATCTCAATGAAACGATCTGATTTGTCCTTCACATACTGTAGAAATTTTCGTGAGATTAGATTTTCACGCTGAACGACATGATCCCATAAGATGAGCGACACGACATCGTTTTTTGGGACAAGCACAACACACATGACGACAACCTGGAACAAACTCCCCCACTCCCTTCAATCCCACTCCTCCCTCGAGGTCTTTAAAACAGCTGTTCACCACCATCTCTTATCTTCCCCCATCCAAAACCTTGATCTTTTCTACCCCCGCTAATTTCACCCCAGATACACTTTTTCGAAATTACAACTTCTTTCCTGGAGGTCCTTGCAGTGTTCACATGTTTTATACCTCTCCCACCTCCCCCCAAGCCCTCTCCCTCCCACAGTTCTCTCGATGTCCCTGCTCTCAAATGTTGTGTTTGTGTCCTTCCCCCTCTCTCCACATCTTGTCTACCGCTCCCGATGTTATATGTTTTATGTGTCGGTTTGACTTTTTGTGTGATTAATGTTTGCTCTTTCACGAGCCTCGATCTTGTATACAATAAAACAAACAAAAAAAACCTCAGTGATATTAACCATGTGAAACCCCAGCAAACGTTTACACAGCCTCGAAACTATAACTTGCAGTGTAACCAGAACTGAATAGAAACAGGTGTCAACACATACTTTAATTCTAAACTAAGGTTTACGAACCTGGTCTAAATCAATTGGAACGAATGAAACACTGTACACAGAACCAATGAAATATGTATCGCACAATATGGTGGACAAGTACAGTAAAGCACATCAAATCAATAGTTGATTGAATGCAGAGATTAGTAAATTCATAGTCTCCTGGTGATATTTTTTATTCATTCCAATACCCAGCCTTGGCTTTGCTGTATCCACAAGCTAGTATGGGACTTTCACCCGTCCCAGCTTTCAAATGCTGTATCAAGTCCAGCTTTACCCAGCTTGCAGTTCTTGCGAAACATTGAAGTTTGTCCACTTTTGAAATTGGCTTCCAATAACGAAGTGACACGAATTTTAGGTTGAATTGTGGACGCTGATGTACAGTACTGTAGTTGCAAACCGCTTCGATCTGCACCACGCAATGTTCTGGCCAAGCACGTTTCTTGCAACTCATTACAACACGACTGGTGTGGTAGCTGTATGGTACGGCACGCACATTATTTGTACGATCTGATACTGTAATCTCTCTATTAAAAAAAAAAGGTTAATATGTCTGCATCTCACTATAATTCACCAAATGTCTGTCTGTCTGTTCCCAGGTACCACAAAAACGGCTGAACTGATCGCAACGAAATTTTGGGTGGGTAATCCTGGGACCCCCTGGAGTAAAATAGGCTATATTGATTTTACAATTTACAATTTTTACAATTTTCCAGTTTTTCCAAACACGATGGAATAATATTTACCGATATGAACAGTGATGTGGCTTTTATTGAAATTCTACAAATACTGTTTATATTTTGATGATTTGCGTGTGATATGATTTAACGTATGTTTACATAAATCGTTTAAAATAAAATAAAAAGCCTTCAATTTCTGATATTTTGCCTTTTCATTTGGGCCTCCCAATTGAAGCCCCGCCCATAGGGCAGGTACCGTTGCTGGTGTTGTTAAATTTGCGCTTTTCCATTGGAGCACGAAATGCACAAAAATTCATGCAGCACAGAAATTTCCACTTTTACAGTATTTTTTGTCTAATGTCATTATATCCTGACCACAAGTTATGGATTACATCCCTGTTCGAGACAAAGATGCTTCACCTACACTTATAATTCTCAATATAGATAGAAAGTAACGTTTCCAAAAAAGAATAAAATTCATTGTAGAAGAAAGTGATCAGAGGAGAGATTAAAGTTGTTGCAAATAAATGAAACTAGAGAGTTTATAGAACACGATACTCTGTGCAGTGTTTATGTATTTGCAGGAGGGCCTTGCTTTTCGCAGGGTTACATTCTTGAAAATCCCCGAGAGCCGCAAATCTGCAAATTAGGGGGTAATGGGGGGGGGGGGGGGGGGAAGGGAAATAGAAATAAGGACTTCAAATTAAAAATTTGTCCAAACGGTACCCTTAATTAACATGTTTATGCGTTGTTTTGTGCTATTTATTTTCATGAATGAAAGTTATTAAGAACATAAAATAATTAGGGGGTTCCCTGTATTAAGAACATAAAATAAAGTTTCTTTTCTTGAGTTATTAAGATCATACTGATGATGATGTCCATTCCAGCATTCATGAGATGGATATGGCTGCCAAAGCAGTTTCTTGACTATTGGACACAATCCTGGTCGGACATCGCTCCATTGGAGGACGTTCGAATGCCTCATTCACCCCAATGAACTGGTACACATTTTGCTGACCTCGGAGGGGAAGACAGGCTGAGTCAACCCCACCTGGTGTTAATTCAGCGACCGACGAGGATTTGAAACTCAGGACTCTAGAATCCCAAGCCAGCACCTTAACCGTTAAGCCAACACCAGGCATAACGTCATGTGATGATGAAGACGGGTTGATGGAGATGATGATGTTTGAGGGGATTATTGTGTTGACGGTCCATGTTAATTAGGTGAATAAATGTGGAAAATAGTTAACCAACCCGTGATAATTCGAGCGCATTGACCGCAATCCGCAAACCTTGCCTCAATAAATTCATCGTGATAGAACGAATCCACAAAGGGGAAACTCACAAACAGCAAGGCCCTCCTATACCTCAATTTTAATCTATAATTAGCGGCCCCAAACTTTGCCTGCTTACTTCTCAAACTCCAAGAGAGTGTATGAATAGAAATTGGGTGTGTTTAAACACCCTTTTGAAGATGATTAAGGGGGTGATCATAACAAAAAAAAACCCTAATAAGCCTTACCAAAATGGTGGTGCACCATCATAGTTAGACCACTGTCACATCGCTGGGTTCTTAAGCCGCCATTTTGTTTCAGCCTATTCAAATGTGCCTTGCCTTACAACCACGTACGAATTAAAGCATGGAATCAAAATCTGGATTCAGATTTGAGGATCAGATCCTGTTGACTAAATATCTATCAAAATCTGGCTTTGTATGTTATAACAACATTAGCGATTTTTATAACTAAGTGTATGTCTTTTAACTGAGCTTTAAGCAGGGCTGTCCTTCCTCCATTTTGCCAAATCATTAAACTTACCTCTTTCTACTCTTCCAACAATTATATTGAGTGAAGAAAAGATTATTAAGGAATGTGCCCAAAGTGTAACTTTATTGAGTGCAACAAAAATGTTCTTTTTGAACCGTTTCTTTGGAGTGCTTGCTTGAGTGCTTACTGCTTGAGCCACTTGGGAAGCACTCTTTAGGCTGCTTTTGTAAGCCATGGCGATACAGTATACAGCGGCCCACTTTTTTTTAACGTACGCAGTTTTTTTTATTACAGATCACATTGATTCACATTTTTTGTGCGATCTAGTAATAGTTATATAAATCAACCTATAAAAATACACATTTAAAAATACGTCAAATTGAACGGCGTGTTTGGAACTCGGTCATGTTGAACTGTAGCTTTGCAAGTGTTTGCCATTTGGTTTGCTCTCTGTGCACATTTCGCTGATTTATTGCTTGATTTATTACTTTTATAGACTATTTACAGGTAAATATTTGTGGTTGCCATTTCTGTGCCAAGTTGAAACTTGTGAACAATTCGGATTTATTTTAACATAATCGGCCTGAGGGTGGGCATCACTTTTAAAGGGGTACTATATGCTATGCACATGGCCTCGCATCCTGCCCTCTTTGGGGACTGCTTATTCGTGGGGTCTACTCGACTTGTATTTACATTTTAGAGGTCCCCATAGGTGCTCCACACAAAATTAAAACAAATCTTGTGAAAAACAAATGTTAAAAAATGAAATCACTGCGTTCTGCAGGTAAACCCAATAAATGATTACACACACGCACGCACGGACATGCAGGCAAGATGATGCGTTTCCTGTGTGGTTTATCTATGTTACACATGATTGTACTAACGGATGCACCTGAGGCTGTTACACATGCGCTAAAATAAGCTTGGGGGAAATCTGAAGATTTTGAGGGATTATACACCTTTTTTTTTTTTTTTGTATACTGAATCGAAGCTCGTGAAAGAGCTGACATTTACTTCACAAACAAAATCGACCAGACAAACAAAATATATAAAAAGAGGAAGCGGAAGACAAGATGGGGAGAGAAGGGGAAGCACACAAACACTTGAGAGCACACAACATTTCAGAGCAGGGAGATGTGTGGGAGGGAGAGGGCTTGGGGGGAGGAGGCGTGGGAAGGGGGGTGGGGGGGGGTGGGAGAAGTATAAAACCCAAGGACTTCCAGGACAGAAGTTGGTATTTCAAAAAAGTGGAATTGGGGTGAAATTAGCGGGGGTAGAAAAGATCAAGGTTTTGGATGGGGGAAGATAAGAGATGGTGGTGAACAGCTGTTTTAAAGACCTGGAGGGTGGAGTGGGATTGAAGAGAGTGAGGGAGTTTGTTCCAGAGGCGGGAGAAAAGAGGAATGAAGGAGTGAAGGTGAGCAGAGAGTCTTGATTTTGGCAGTTTAACCATGAGAGGGGTGCAGGCAGATCTTGTGCGACCTGTAGGAATATTTGCGGGACAGAGCCCGGAGAGAGCTGGGGGGGGCAAGGCCAGAGAAGAGTAGGTAGAAGACGGAAAGACCACCAACCTGCCTGCGGTGAGTGAGTGAGAGGCCCTTGGAGTTAGCTTCATCGCGGGAGTATACCTTGATGGTGAGTATAAAGATGAGAGAAAAGAAGACTGGGAAAAACTGTGAGAACGAAAGTAAATGGACCACAAACGACGGCTGAGAGAAGACAGCAAGGCCTCAAGGCAGGAAACTCAAAAGACAAGGCTGAAAAAACGCGGCAGGAAATAACCGATTTTATACAGGTATGCACGATTTACACCGGTACTTCCTAGAGACACACAGTAGGTACACACACCGTAAAATAAAAATACCGTTTTGACAAAAATACAAACGGGAACAATTACAATGATTTTCAATGTTGTTTGACCGCCAGGCAGGCAGACAGTAAAAAAAATATGTCACTCTCTGCGTATGTACGGATGGGACAAATTCTGAGCGAAGGCATGGTGAAACGATAGACTTGTCTTCCTATTCATATTTAAATTCGTGATCAAAATATAACATTCAATTAAAAAAAGTTGTTCCTCAATCATAAACATACACGACGATCAAAATTATGCGGACACCCCTTCTAATTAGTGGATTCGGCTATTCCAGCCACACCTATTTTCAATCAAGCACACAGCCATGCAATCTCCATAGGCAAACATTGGCAGTAGAATGGGCCGTACTGAAGAGCTCAGTGACTTTCAACGTGGCACCGTCATAGGATTCCACCTTTCCAACAAGTCAGTGAATCAAATTTCTTCCCTGCTAGAGCTGCCCCGGTCAAATGTAAGTGCTGTTATTGTGAAGTGGAAACGTCTAGGAGCAACAACAGCTCAGCCACGATGTGATAGGCCACACAAGCTCACATAACGGGACTGCCGTGCTGAAGCGCATCACGTGTAAAAATTGTCTGTTCTCGGTTGCAACACTCAGTACTGGGTTCCAAAATGCCTCTGGATGCAACGTCAGCACAACAACTGTTCGTCGAGAGCTTCATGAAATGGGTTGCCATGGCTGAGCAGCCGCACACAAGCCTAAGATCACCATGCGCAATGCCAAGCGTCGGCTAGAGTGGTGTAAAGCTTGCCGCCATTGGACTCTGGAGCAGTGGCAACGCTTTCTCTGGGGTGATGAATCAGCCTTCACCATCTGGCAGTCCGACGGACGAACCTGGGTTTGGCGGATGCCATGAGAACGCTACTTTCCCGAATGCATAGTGCCAACTGTAAAGTTGTTGGAGGAGGAATAATGATCTGGGGCTGTTTTTCATGGTGCGGGCTAGGCCCCTTATATCCAGTGAAGGGAAATCTTAACGCTGCAGCATACAATGAATGACGTTCTAGACGATTGTGTGCTTCCAACCTCTTTGGTCTCACTAAAAACCATGATCTTTCTTGGGCCAACGACATTTCAAAGTTTGTTTTCACATGTCCAAACCCACCTCCTTCAAATTCCCTGTTTTCTTTCTTGAAAGTCCCTGTAGTGTCCATCTTGTTTATCCCATGTACCCCACCCCAGCCCTGTCTCTTCCAGAGATCCTCCGATGTCCCTGTTCCCGACTGTTCCTGTGATTCCCTCTCTCACCCCCTCTTGTCTCCTGCTTCCTTTGTTATATGTTATATGTGCTAGGTCCTATCCGAACATCGACTTGGTATACAAAAAAATTGGCCTTCAAAGCCAGTCCCGGACTGGGCATCATCCATCGTGCAAAGTCGTTCCTTGGAACATTGGAACTAATCGACCGACACAATGTTTCCATCCGAAGCTTGATTGAGTACCACTTTTTCCTCTTGGCTGGCGCCCCTGCCTCACATGTTACCCAGCTTGACGCTGTGGAAACCAAGGCCTTCATGATCACTGGAATAGCCCACTATGAAGCTGAGTCTGTGGGCCTATCACTTTGCCATCGCAGACAGGTCAATGGTCTCTGTCTTATGCTGCCTCCTTTCTGGTCTTGCACCCTCTGCTTTTTCCATGTTTTGACACCCCCCCCCCCCTTTCCACCCGTTTTCTCACCCACCCCCTCTTCCACAGGTTTCCGCAGGGAGCATGTGGTCCACCATCAACCTACTTTTCAGGTAACTCTCCAAATCCAGAATCACTGCTCACCTACACTCATTCTTGTTCTTTTTTCCCACCTGTGGAACCAACCTTCCAGGTCTTCAAGACTTGTTCAACACCATATTAGACCCTCCCCCCCCCCCCCCCATTCAAAACCATGATATTTTGTCTAAGCCCTGTTAGCCCCCTCCCAAATCCCACCATTTTCCTTCCTGAGAGTTTGCTTCTGTATCCATCTTGTCCACCCAATCCATCCTCACCTATCCCTCATTCTTCCCCACATCTCTTATTTGTCCAAGTCTCTCTATATTTTGTTCCTCTTCCCTGTTGATAGTGTTTCCCCTCTCTTTCTACTGTTCATTTTGTTCCGTTGCGTCCTGATCCATTCTGTGTTTTCACTCTTCCACGAGCCTTGACTTTGTATACAAACAAAAGGGGTAAAACGATTCCACCATTAAAGCTTGGGAATAGAAAGGGAGCCACAGCACGCTCTGATGAGGCTATTTAAATCATATTTGGGACATCAAAGGTTAATGTATACACAAGATGAAAAGCGCGAAGCTCAGCATGAGCGCTGAAGCTTTGTAAACTAAATCCCTCTGACGACAGTTGGTGGGAATTGTCTGGCAATGCTATTTGCCATCAGGTCAAAGGAAAACGGAATCTCCAAGGCAACAGTGGAACATACTCTGGGATACGGACAAAAGACCTAGCTGGTGAGATGTCAGACTATATCTTTGAACGCCTCCATGTTCTCCACAACCCACGCACCCAGCCACCTCCCAGAATCTTTTGATACACTCCCTCTTAATCTGGAGGCGGCAAACGTTTCGAGGTTGTCATCTACCTGCTGAATGATAACCCACTCATTTTGATAAATTAATCCTTCGTGAAGATTTGATCCTACGGACCATGTCGAGCTTTTGTGGTGACCAGTTGGTTCACATGCAGGTTAAAATGCCAACTCTGGTGAGTTAAAGTAACAGCAAAAAGTTTTCTCGATCTTTGGCCGACCCATTTGGGACCTCCGTGGCAATCTGTCCAGGTCTGGGACCTCCGTGGCAATCTGTCCAGATCTGGGACCTCTGTGGCAATCTGTCCAGATCTGGGACCTCCATGGCAATCTGTCCACATCTGGGACCTCTATGGCAATCTGCCCAGATCTGGAACCTCCGTGGCAATCTGACAAGATCTGGGACCTCTGTGGCAATCTGTTCAAATCTGGGTCTGCGACTTCCGTGGCAATCTATCCAGATCTGGGACCTCTGTGGCAATCTGTCCAGATCTGGGACCTCCATGGCAATCTGTCCAGATCTGGGACCTCTGTGGCAATCTGCCCAGATCTGGGACCTCCATGGCAATCTGTCCAGATCTGGGACCTCCATGGCAATCTGTTCAGATCTGGGACCTCCGTGGCAATCTGTCCAGATCTGGGACCTATGTGGCAATCTGGCCAGATCTGGGACCTCCGTGGCAATCTGTCCAGATCTGGAACCTCAATGGCAATCTGTCCAGATCTGGGACCTCCGTGGCAATCTGTCCAGATCTGGGACCTCCATGGCAATCTGTCCAGATCTGGGACCTCCGTGGCAATCTGTCCAGATCTGGGACCTCCGTGGCAATCTGGCCAGATCTGGGACCTCCGTGGCAATCTAGCCAGATCTGGGACCTCCGTGGCAATCTGGCCAGATCTGGGACCTCCGTGGCGATCTGGGACGTCATGGCAATCTGTCCAGATCTGGGACCTCGTGGCAATCTGTCCAGATCTGGGACCTCGTGGCAATCTGTCCAGATCTGGGACCTCCGTGGCAATCTATCCAGATCTGGGACCTCTGTGGCAATCTGTCCAGATCTGGGACCTCCGTGGCAATCTGTCCAGATCTGGGACCTCCGTGGCAATCTGTCCAGATCTGGGACCTCCGTGGCAATCTGTCCAGATATGGGACCTCCGTGGCAATCTGTCCAGATCTGGGACCTCCGTGACAATCTGTCCAGATCTGGGACCTCCGTGGCGATCTGTCCAGATCTTGGACCTTCGTGGCAATCTGTCTAGATCTGGGACCTCTGTCGCAATCTGTCCAGATCTGGGACCTTCATGGAAATCTGTCCAGATCTGGGACCTCCATGGCAATCTGTCCAGATCTGGGACCTCCGTGGCAATCTGACCAGATCTGGGACCTCTGTCGCAATCTGTCCAAATCTGGGTCTGGGACCTCCGTGGCAATCTATCCAGATCTGGGACCTCTGTGGCAATCTGTCCAGATCTCGGACCTCGTGGCAATCTGTCCAGATCTGGGACCTCCGTGGCAATCTGTCCAGATCTGGGACCTCTGTGGCAATCTGTCCAGATCTCGGACCTCCGTGGCAATCTGTCCAGATCTGGGACCTCCGTGGCAATCTGTCCAGATCTGGGACCTCCATGGCAATCTGTCCAGATCTGGGACCTCCATGGCAATCTGTCCAGATCTGGGACCTCCGTGGCAATCTGTCCAGATCTGGGACCTCCATGGCAATCTGACCAGATCTGGGACCTCCATGGCAATCTGTCCAGATCTGGGACCTCTGTGGCAATCTGTCCAGATCTGGGACCTCTGTGGCAATCTGTCCAGATCTGGGACCTCTGTGGCAATCTGTCCAGATCTGGGACCTCCGTGGCAATCTGTCCAGATATGTGACCTCCGTGGCAATCTGGCCAGATCTAGGACCTCCGTGGCGATCTGGAACGTCATGGCAATCTGTAGAGATCTGGGACCTCGTGGCAATCTGTCCATATCTGGGACCTCGTGGCAATCTGTCCATATCTGGGACCTCCGTGGCAATCTGTCCAGATCTGGGACCTCCATGGCAATCTGTCCAGATCTGGGTCTGGGACCTCCGTGGCAATCTATCCAGATCTGGGACCTCTGTGGCAATCTGTCCAGATCTCGGACCTCGTGGCAATCTGTCCAGATCTGGGACCTCCGTGGCAATCTGTCCAGATCTGGGACCTCTGTGGCAATCTGTCCAGATCTCGGACCTCCGTGGCAATCTGTCCAGATCTGGGACCTCCGTGGCAATCTGTCCAGATCTGGGACCTCCATGGCAATCTGTCCAGATCTGGGACCTCCGTGGCAATCTGTCCAGATCTGGGACCTCCATGGCAATCTGACCAGATCTGGGACCTCCATGGCAATCTGTCCAGATCTGGGACCTCTGTGGCAATCTGTCCAGATCTGGGACCTCTGTGGCAATCTGTCCAGATCTGGGACCTCTGTGGAAATCTGTCCAGATCTGGGACCTCCGTGGCAATCTGTCCAGATCTGGGACCTCCGTGGCAATCTGGCCAGATCTAGGACCTCCGTGGCGATCTGGAACGTCATGGCAATCTGTAGAGATCTGGGACCTCGTGGCAATCTGTCCATATCTGGGACCTCGTGGCAATCTGTCCATATCTGGGACCTCCGTGGCAATCTGTCCAGATCTGGGACCTCCGTGGCAATCTGTCCAGATCTGGGACCTCCGTGGCAATCTGTCCAGATCTGGGACCTCCGTGGCAATCTGTCCAGATCTGGGACTTCCGTGGCAATCTGTCCAGATCTGGGACCTCCGTGGCAATCTGTCCAGGTCTGGGACCTCCGTGGCAATCTGTCCAGATCTGGGACCTCCGTGGCAATCTGTCCATATATGTGACCTCCGTGGTAATCTGTCCATATCTGATTGTCCTTAATTAGGACTGCAGAACCATTTTATGCATCCGACGACAACGTCGCCGGAGGCATTTTATTTTTGGGTTGTCCGTACGGGCTAAACCTCGTTTTTCTCAGCAACCATATGTCCGATTGAGACAAAACTTTCAGGGTGGGAGTGACACCCATGCAGAATGTTTTTATCATAATTGTGATGTCATAGGTCACGTGGTATGGCAGCCATCTTCGATTAAAAGCAAAGAATTAAAAAATATTTCTTGGAAACCGCTGAATGGAAAAATTTTAAACTTGGCACATTGTCAAGTACTCCCAATGGGGAACAAAAGCATGATAATGATGACATCATAGGTGAAGTGGTATACCAGCCAAAAATGTTTATTTTTAAAAATCCCTTCTCTGAAACTGCTTCACCGATCGATGTGAAACCTGCCATGGCTGGTGAAAATCAAACTTGTTTATTTTTAGAACAGTGAATGAGGGCATCTACCCGTTGTGGGACTATGCGGATTGCGGAGGCATATTGGCAACACAGTCGCATTGTTCTAGTTTTTACATGTTCTACTTTCAGCGCTTAAAGCGCGGCTTCGTTTCCACCAATGATGTCAATTTTTTTTGAAATTGTAATACGAAATCAACGTGGCCTATGGCAGGTGCTCCTTGTGAGGGCCGTGAGCAGGTTCCTCTGCTGGTCTTCAGACGTCGCTCAATGGTCAGAATAAACCACGAGATGGATGCCTCGTGTCGTGTGCCCCGTTCCAGGATTCATTTATCTATTATCACATGGCAGCAAATCGTATAGCCTTCTCTCGGCCGTTAAAAAATATTGATTCCACCAAAAGGAAAGCAGAGTGGGAGAGACATATGACGCGTTGCTGAAGACTCGTAAAGAGCGTCATAAATTCGGCAGGAAATCAGAGACCTCTGAGAAACGAACTGCCTATACACCGCATAATCCGACAGAAGCGTTACCAAGTATGTTTATGGGATGCGTATAGGGAGAAATACTTACGCCATTCACCCCAAATGTACTGCTTCACCACAGTGTGTCCCTCACACGCGTGGTGCCGCGACATCCCGGTGCGGAGCTCGATCCCAGCAGCCGCGTCCGGATCGGTGGATGCGCCACGGGCCAGAGTCCGAGCCGGGAGGGAGGATGCTCGATCGGCACGTCGGTATTGGAGTCCCACCGCGGCACGACTAACAGGCGAGCACGTTGAAGCGACCGTCCGGGGAGGCGGAGGGTCAGTACCGGCACGCGCCATGGCTGCAGGTCGCCATAGGGACTGCGTATGAATCACAGCAAGTCCGTGGAGTAAGTAAAGGAAGCGTACACACAGCGAGCCCACGCACCATCAGGGCGGCGGAACCTCGTCAGAGAGTGCTTCCAAAATTGTCTCGCTTGTTCCACCCCCACTCCACCAAATGTCCCCCCCTCAACCTCCAATATTTTTCTATTCAACTCAAACCTTCCAACCTCAAGCCTTTGGCATCTCATACCGTTCGATTGAGGCAGTAATTCCATTTGACTCCAACCATTTATAATTCCCACTCATGAATTCCGTTTAATTGGATAAATATTGGAGTACGAGAGATTGTCTTAAAATGCGAGAGTTTAACCTGTTAAATTCCCACCAAAGGCTGCGGCCTACATCCCTCACAGTTTCACTCGTATGTGATGCGAATGTTAAAAAAGAAAACACATGATGAGCATGAATTTCACATGTAGACAGGTCATTGGGTCTTGCCAGTGGCAGAACAACTTTAAGGACTAATTTACCGCAAGGAGCTCAGCAGATGCAACCACTGACCCTGTTTTTTCTGCAAAGTATTTTTCTGGTTCCATAAATGTCTTGCGATTCGATAAGAAGCAGCACTTTGGGTTTTGAGATCATTTTACAGTGTTACGCGTACTTGGAGACATGGAGGTGGTCCGGAAGCGCCCACGCCCGAGCTACGCTTGCCTAATTCACGCACTCTACACCAACCCACGCATCGGATCCACAGGTACAGCACCACCATCCTATATCCCAGGGCATTAAAAATCGGATTCAAACCCATATTACCCACGTCACAGGTCACCCTCTATTACGTACTTGATCCCCAGATCGTGACGATCATCCACCACCCATGTTTGTTCTCAAGGGTGATGGCACCTTAGCTTGGACATATTAGACAAGTCCGCCAAGAGGGCTGGAAGTGGATAGAGAGGAAAGAAGAACCAATAAGCTTCTAAAAAATGAGGGTGAGCAACTTGCAGAGTGATCTCACACCAATCCATGTAAGTGTCACCAAGGTAATCGACGAATGGAGGGGTCGCCGTGCACCCCTGCAAGTCTGTTAGGCAGCACGTTCAGTCCACGCTCTTCAAGGTCTCTGCTGTGCTTTAAAAGCAGTTGCTCAGAAGCAGAGCGAGCCTGATGAAGGATCTGGTTATCATGCATTGTGGATTAGAATTCCAAAAGTTTCCATTGTCGCCATGACGATTGAACGGAGTTCTTTCGGGATTAACGCTCTCATCCAGCAAGACAAAGATGGAGATATAGATTGAATGTACAAATTCAGACTTGAAAAATTGATGAATGCCATAGCAGCAGCCTAGTCGCAAGAGGAGAAAATCTTTGGAATGGTCAAAAAAAATAAAAGGGAGGCAGAGATGGTATAAATAAACAAGAGGGAATGAGAGTACACGTTTCACAGCGATCACACGTCCCTGGATTAACCACTCAAATGGAAGGAATAGATCAAATGTGAGACACCTCAATGATGAATAAAAGATAAAAACCTCCAATTCCTTATTTATCCTTTTTATTTATTTATTTACAGGTGTGAGGATTGCTCACGGGCGCAAAGCATAACTGAGAGTGAGGCAAATATCAAAGGAATGAACGAACAGGAAAGAGGAAAGCGAGAAGTGGAGGAAACCCTGAAACGAAAGCAACTAAGATTATTTGAGTTAGTAAAAGTTAATGGAGATAATAAAGATCATGGATCAGGATTGGGGATGACAGGAGACTGTGGTGCATTGCTTGAAGTCCTGGAGGGAAGAGTGAGACCTAGAGCACCCTCTGAAACGTGGTTTCATAGACGGGAGAAACGAGGAATAAAACAGTTGCGGTGCGCAGCAGTCAGTCTGGATTTTGGGATTTTAACCAGGAGGGAGTTACTGGAAGAACGCGTGCATTTTGGATTTGCTGGGAAGGGTCGGAGGGTGGGGAGAGTAGAGGGAGCAATGTTGGAGAATAGACAGCAGAAAACAGAGAGACCACCAACCTGCCCACAATGTGAGAGCAACAGACTTCAACCACATCAAGGGAGATTCCAATAATATTGAGAGATTTATATTCCACAGAAAACCAGGATAGACAGATGTGATGCTGGCTGGAGTGCTAGCCCATGGCGGGCATAGGCCTTGTAGAATGTGAAGCTCTCAAAGTTATTAGAATTTTGAGAGCTTCTATCAATGTTTCTCACTCACCTAAGCTGGTGACACCACCACCTGTTGGGCCTGCCATTTTGGAGGTCACCGAACCATCTTACTAGAATTCACCAAATGTCTGTCTGTCTGTTCCCAGGTACCGCAAAAACGGCTGAACCGATCGCAACAAAATTTTGGGTGGGTAATCCTGGGACCCGTGGAGTAAAATGTGCTATATTGTTTTTCCAATTTTTTTTCCAATTTTTCCAATTTTCCAGTTTTTCCACACACGATGGAATAATATTTACCGATATGAAGTGATGTGGCTTTTATTGAAATTATACAAATACTGTTTAGATTTTGATGATTTGCGTGTGATATGATTTAACGGATGTTTATATAAATCGTTTAAAATAAAAAAAAGCCTTAAATTTCTGATATTTTGCCTTTTCATTTGGGCCTCCCAATTGAAGCCCCGCCCATAGGGCGGGTACCGTTGATAGTTTCCAATAATTGAACCATTGCCTTGATTTCACATGCTATCAAGATATTACTAAAGATCATTCAGCACAGAATATAAGATTTCATTAAGCATGAAATTCCCGTTGAGCAAGACTAAAATAGACTAAAATCCCGTCAACTGAGAAGATCGACGTGTTCAGATTGGGAGACGATCAATGTGGAAATAGTGGAAAGTTTCGTCTCCCTGGATTCTAAGATTGAAGTGAGTGGGGAATGTATAGGGGAAATTCATAGACGATTAGCATCGGGGAGAGGAGCAATGTCAGGATTGACAAAGATCTGGAAAGACAAAGATGTGACAAAACAAACCAAGAGGAGGTTAGGTGTATTTTCAGTTGTTATTTTTAGTTGCAATTTATGGATGTGAGTCATTGACATCGACAAAGAAGGAAATGAAGAAGATTGACAGTTTTGAAATGTGTTGATGGGGATGAATGTTAAAAAAATCTCTTGGACTGCAAGAAGAACAAACAAATCAGTGCTTGAATAAATGAGAGTTCAGAGAACACCTTACCCCACGCAATCTTGAGAACAAGGACATGGGAAGACTTTTAAACTCTTACTTTGCTTTTACAAGCATGAGCCACAATTTTATCAGAATCTCTATTCACCAAGGCTGAGTGCGGCGAGTGGCAAATTTGATTGGTTGAGATGGCATAAAATGGCATAATATTTTGTCCGAGTACTGCTAATCTGGAGGTGTTGGGTGTGGCAAGAAGACGATTTGTGTTTCTACAGTGTTCAAGTATTTAATTCACTTGAAATGGAAAACAAACTGCAAAAAGCTGCAGGAAAACGTTTTTTTCCGAAGTTGACCGCCGTTGATTCACGGTCTTTTACACCACCTTATTTAACAAATACAATTAGTTATTCATGCCTGATGTTTGTCTTTTATGACCCCTAAAAGCAGCAAGTGAAAAATCCCTTAAAACAGTAAATAGTTTCCTATTTAGAGTGATTTACAATTCTGTTTGACTGCCAGACAGACAGACTAAAAGATTACCGTACTCCTCTCTGCGCATGCGCGATCTGTATTGAGATTTCATACAATTTGCCAAATTCAGAGCCAAAGTACCGCTAAACTGCAGGTTCATGTTTCGATTTGTATTCTCGAGTATTCAAACTAGAACGGCACTCTGCGGAGCGCATACCTCCGCCTGGTGAACAGTTTACGTTTTGTATCCCACTGATGGAACGGAACTGGATTCGGACCTGAACCAAAATCTAATCAGCTTGTTCTTGTCACCTAAAACAACTCATCCACCAAGTTTATTCATAACTCGTCCATAACTTTTAAAAATATCATGTTATATATCGCTTTTCACTCGATCTCTCAATGGTGAAGAAGCAGTTAAAAATTAAATAATTCTTGTAGCCGAATCCATATTCAGATCTTCACCAAAATATAATCGATTCGTCCTTGTCACACACACAATCTGTCCACCAAGTTTCGTCCAAATCCGTCTATAACCTTTTGAGATATCCTGCTACATGCTGGTTTTCGCCCGATCACTCAATGTTGAAGAATCACTTAAAAATTTAAATAATTCTCATATCCGAATCCATATTCAGATCTTCACCAAAATCTAATCTATTTGTCGTTGTCTGCCACCCAACATGTCCACCAAGTTTCATCTAAATCCATCCACAACTTTTTGAGATATCCTGCTATGTATCGTTTTTGGCTCCATCTCTCAATGGTGAAGAATCACTTAAAATTTCTACTAGCCGGATCCGAATCTGGATCTTCACCGAAATCTAATCATTTCGTCCTTGTCACACATGTTACCAGTGTGAAGTTACTCTCTGCCAAATTTCGTTTGAATCTGTCCACAACTTTTTGAGATATCTTATTCACAAACGGACAGACAGACAGACAGACAGGGGTGAAAACATAACCTCCATGATCCATCCACCTTTGGTGGCGGAGGTAAATATAACATTCAATTGAAATTAAGCAGTTCCTCGATCATAGACTGACGTCTGTAGACAGACAGACAGACAGACAGACAAAGTGAACCAATTGTTTAACCCCACTTTATGCTTTGTGCATGGGGTAATTGGACAACTTTGTACATTGGAAAAGCTGATGTTAAAACACAAACTCGTACTTTGGATACATCGTGCATGCAGAACGAAGGAAGAGGTCCGTGTGTGTGTTGGATGGATGGGGTTAAGGATGCAACCAAGCTGTCTCTGCCAGAACTTTGGGAAGCAATGCAGGATAGAGATGTTTGGAGAAATCTGATCATCAATGTCACCAAATGTCGACCATGACTTGACAGAACTAGATGAACCAGATTGTAACCAATCTGGATCGAGATCCTACTATATTAAATAACACAATTCTCTGTATGTATGTATGTATGTATGTATGTATGTATGTATGTATGTATGTATGTATGTATGTATGTATGTATGTATGTACATCTGGTAAATCATAGAAAAAAAACATGGCTGGCCCAATCTCCATCAAATTTTGCATACGCGTTGGTTGTACCCAGAGTAACCCTCTCCCCTCCCCTCTGCTCCTCCCTGCTAGGGCTCCCTAAGGGAACAGATGTTTCTAGTCACTCAAAATGTCTGGAGAAATATCTGCAACTGGAAGTGGCTCCAGCTTATCTATTGTTTTTAGTCATTTAGATCAGCAGATCAGCAGGCACTGGTATTTCTATAAATCAGAAGTCACTGGTATCATAGATCCCTACAACTTGTCAGGAAACATGCTGACCCCAATGGGCAGGCACATTGATGGGCAGTCCTATACAGTACCCCGATATCTACTCTTATCTAGTAAGCACTTCCTCTTACACACAAAGGAGGTTATGAAAGCTTACAAGAACCTCACAGATATTTTGCGGCCGGGTGGATTCATGGGACGAAGAACTGGAACTTGCCAGAGAAACAGATGATGCTGTTGATGTCCAAAGTAAGTACCAACCAATATTAATCGGGAATGTGTACTTGTAAACACATCGGCTTGTCATAAATCATCGGCTGTCTTCTACCGACTCCTCTCCGGGCCGAGCTCCCCCAGCTCTGTCTGTGCTCTGTCCGCCAAATATTCCTACAGGTCGCACAAGATCTGCCAGCAACCCTCTTATGGTTAAACTGCCAAAATCAAGACTCTCTGCTCACCTTCACTCTTTCATTCCTCTTCACTCCCGCCTCTGGAACAAACTCCCCCACTCCCTTCAATCCCACTCCTCCCTCCAGGTCTTTAAAACAGCTGTTCACCACCCATCTCCTGTCTTTCCCCATCCAAAACCTTGATCTTTTCTACCCCCGTTAATTCACCCCAGATACACTTTTTTGAAATTCCGACTCCTTTCCTGGAAGTCCTTGCAGTGTCCATGCGTTTTATACCTCTCCCACCACCCCCCCCCCCCCTTTCCCGTTCCTCCTCCCCCCAAGCCCTCTCCCTCCCACAGATCTCCCGATGTCCCTGCTCTCAAATGTTGTACTTGTGTGCTTCCCTCTCTCTCCCCATCTTGTCTCCCGCCCCCTTTTCCCTTTATCTTGTGTTTTATGTGTCGGTCTGTCTTTTCGTGATTCATGTTAGCTTTTACACGAGCCTCGATCTTGTATACAAAAAAACCAAAAACAAACTGCGTGGTTGATTGAATGTTCTGACAGTGCTCTATCATGCTATGAATCTTCGAACTTGTGTATCAGTTGCATTACTCAATAGAGTCCCAGCAATTGAGTCTGTGTACCGAAATGCTCCATTAATTATAATGGGACTTACCTATCTGTCGCTTCGCTGACGGGTTCAATGAAAAGACAGTATGGTACACTTCATAAACGTATTGCATATCTATCTGTGAATCTCAATGAGGATGTAAAATGAAGTGAAATTCTTCAAAGAAAGGACCTTTTACAACACGTAGTTGTTGTTGCTAGTAGCAAAGTCAAATCGAGGGATGAAATAAATTTCTCTACCTTCTCAGGTGCAAAAGACAGAGAGTCGAGGAGCAGTTGGGTATGACAGGGAAGGATGGGTACTGTGAGAGTAAGGAGTTGTGGACACAAGATTTGGAAGCAAATATAGAAGTGAAGCATTCGGAGCTTCTCATGAACAGACTCCATTTGTAGAAAGGGAAGAGATTGAAGGTGAGCATACGCCAGAAACAGACTTAGGGCTGTTGTTCCATTTGTAGAAAGGGAAAACATTGAAGGTGAGCATACGCCAGAGACAGACTTAGGGCTGTTGTTCCATTTGTAGAAAGGGAAGAGATTGAAGGTGAGCATACGCCAGAGACAGACTTAGGGCTGTTGTTCCATTTGTAGAAAGGGAAAACATTGAAGGTGAGCATACACCAGAGACAGACTTAGGGCTGTTGTTCCATTTGTAGAAAGGGAAAACATTGAAGGTGAGCATACGCCAGAGACAGACTTAGGGCTGTTGTTCCATTTGTAGAAAGGGAAAAGATTGAAGGTGAGCATACGCCAGAAACAGACTTAGGGCTGTTGTTCCATTTGTAGAAAGGGAAGAGATTGAAGGTGAGCATACACCAGAAACAGACTTAGGGCTGTTGTTCCATTTGTAGAAAGGGAAGAGATTGAAGGTGAGCATACGCCAGAGACAGACTTAGGGCTGTTGTTCCATTTGTAGAAAGGGAAGAGATTGAAGGTGAGCATACGCCAGAGACAGACTTAGGGCTGTTCCATTTGTAGAAAGGGAAGAGATTGAAGGTGAGCATACGCCAGAGACAGACTTAGGGCTGTTGTCCCATTTGTAGAAAGGGAAGAGATTGAAGGTGAACATACACCAGAAACAGACTTAGGGCTGTTGTCCCATTTGTAGAAAGGGAAAAGATTGAAGGTGAGCATACACCAGAGACAGACTTAGGGCTGTGGTTCCATTTGTAGAAAGGGAAAAGATTGAAGGTGAGCATACACCAGAGACGGACTTAGGGCTGTGGTTCCATTTGTAGAAAGGGAAGAGATTGAAGGTGAGCATACGCCAGAGACAGACTTAGGGCTGTTGTCCCATTTGTAGAAAGGGAAGAGATTGAAGGTGAACATACACCAGAAACAGACTTAGGGCTGTTGTCCCATTTGTAGAAAGGGAAAAGATTGAAGGTGAGCATACACCAGAGACAGACTTAGGGCTGTTGTCCCATTTGTAGAAAGGGAAAAGATTGAAGGTGAACATACACCAGAAACAGACTTAGGGCTGTGGTTCCATTTGTAGAAAGGGAAAAGATTGAAGGTGAGCATACACCAGAGACAGACTTAGGGCTGTTGTTCCATTTGTAGAAAGGGAAAAGATTGAAGGTGAGCATACACCAGAGACAGACTTAGGGCTGTTGTCCCATTTGTAGAAAGGGAAAACATTGAAGGTGAGCATACACCAGAGACAGACTTAGGGCTGTTGTTCCATTTGTAGAAAGGGAAAAGATTGAAGGTGAGCATACACCAGAAACAGACTTAAGGTGCCACCAGGTTTTAGAGGAGGCATCATGGTTTTAACGATTATATAGGTGTATCAGAAGGTGTACGTCAGTACTTGTGCTGTGTATGAAACCATTTTGGACGTTGTATTTTAGGTGTATTTTATTTATTACGTGTATGGGAGAGAGGAGTGTCGGGGGTTAAATAAGGAATTTAAATGAGAGAAATGAAGAGAAAGGAAAGAAAAAAAATTCCACCATGTTTGCGAATGTGATAAATAGATGACCCTTTCCTAGTTTTCATAAATGAATGGAAACCAAGGTAAAAGATGGTGTGCTTTCTCGTGAGTTAGCGCGTACTCACGCACAGGTGCACGCGCCGTGCCACTCGCATACGGGAGGCGCCGGAACGGCTCCAGAGAGGCACACACGTATGCGGCACCGTCACGCAGCTCGGACAGGTGGTGGACGGCAGAGCCTCCCAGGGGCGTGAGGAGGCGCCGCACACCGTGGGCCATGGGCAGGCGCCGGGACAGCTCGGTAAGGAGTTCGTACAGGTTTGCGTAGCGATTCGGGGTGACGCGCAGCGTAGCTGAAAACCTGCACTGATGATCCCCATTACGGAAGAACGTGATGGTCTTTGGACGCCGAAGGTCGCGGTAACGATCTTCCGTTAGGTAATGTAGCTCACGAGAGATCCCACAACATGAACGGTGAGGTGTCCGTGCCATCTGCGCGGTGCTGGTCCCAACTCAAAATCGATCACGGGGTGATCTCTATGATGGTCTTTGGCGTTGTTTTGGTCCACTCAAAGTCCACTTTTGGTTCAATCGACACTTTCAGTCATCATGACCACGTTTTCTAGGAGCGTACCGGTACAGGAATCCACTATTGCAAGTGGATTAACGGCTCGGGCACGCCTGCCTAGCATGGAAAAAGTTTTTGTGGCGCGTCACCAGCTCGCATTGTGATCTTAATTCTCCGTGCCAGGATTGTGAGGTCCCCATCCGCCTGTGGCGCATCTTTGCCGCAGCACCACAAACTAGTCCATAAAAAAGTGTTCTGGCCATCTGTTATGGACCGACTAATCTCAATTGAGAGGGTTTTGGTTCAGAATAATGAAACGCATCTTGTTTTACTGCGACATACCTCATGATCATTGACAGCATTGCCTGGTTAATTTTGAGAGTATATGAAGCTTCACAGACTGGCAGAGGTCAAAGGGGAACTGGGAGACGAAGATACGAGTGGATCACATTTGAGTGGATCAGTGGCAGAAAAAAATTGGGCAGGAGGAAGTGAGTGGGAGTAGAAAAGAGCAAGAAGGGTATGATGAAAAAATACATGGTCACAATTGGTAGCACTTATAAGGTGTGCGGGCGAGGTTTGGAGAAAGGCAAGACATATACACGGTGTGTATATGGTACACATGACAACGGTACACATATACACGGTACACAAGACAACATACACGGTGTTGTTCAACTGACGAGAGACTTGAGGGATGAAGGAAACTTTCATTATGACAGGTAAACCATTGCAGAGATATTTCAGTTTGGCATCACAACAAAAAATTATTGTAAAACAAGAAGAACTAGAACAATGTGATTGTGTAGCCAATATGCCTCCGCATAATCCCACAACGGGTAGATGCCATCACTCTGCATATGTATGGGTAGGGGATCACGTTTGTGAAGTTTCGTGTTGATCGGATAAGGTTCGTTTTTCTATCCAAGATGGCTGCCAAACCACGTGACCTATGACGACATCATTTTCAAACGATGTACAACAGTGCTGTTAGATTATATTTGTAAAATTTTGCATCGATGGGGTGAGCGGATTCAGAGATCTAATTATTTAATATTTTCCTTCAATCCAAAATGGCTGCCAAACCATGTGACCTATGATTTCATAAATTTAATATTTCATTACAAATGGGTCATAGATCATGTGCATGCAATTTCAGATTTTTAGTATAAGGAATTCGATTAAAACATTTTTGCCTGGTATAACATTTCACCTATGATGTCATCTTTATCAGGCTTTTGTTCCCCATTGGAAGTACTTGACAATGTGCCAAGTTTTAAAATTTTCCATTCAGCGGTTTCTGAGAGAAAAAAATTCATTATTTGCTTTGAATCCAAGATGGCTGACATACCATGTGACCTATGACGTCACAATTATCATTTAAAAAAATTCTGCATGGGTGTCACTCCTACCCTGAAAGTTTCGTCTCAATCAGACATATAGTTGCTGAGAAAAACGAGGTTTGGCCCGGACGGACGGACGGACGTACTGACGGAAGAACAAACGTACGGATGGACAACCCGAAAACATAATGCCTCCGGCGACTTTGTCGTCGGAGGCATAAAAAGACATAAAATGTCATAGCCCCCGTGGTTTTAGTAATTTTGCTCTACGGAGTTAAAGGCTGCCAGTCAGCCATTTGTGGTCGGATTAGAAAACAAAATCTTCTGCATATGTACACTCTCATGTATGCCTTTGTGCCAAGTTTGAACAAAATCGGTCCATGCATGTCGAAAAATGGTTGGGGACACATTTAAGTAACAAAATGGCCCCCAGTCGGCCATCTTGGATCTGATCTCAAAAAAAAAAAAATGGTGTGCATATGTAACCCATCATTCATTAATCTGTGTGCCAAATTTGAAACCGATTCGTAAATGTATGTCTGAGAAATGGTTGAGGACGTGTTCACTTCATGGGAGTGTATGAATGAAAACTGGGCATTTGGGTGTGAAAAAACACCTTTTTTAAGATAGTGCATAGGAGCTTGTGGAGAGAGGGAGATGTGAACCCAGATAGAACTGCTGTGTGCGTTGAGCCATATTTCATTACCCTGCACTCGCGAAGCAAAAAGCAGGGTTAAGCATTCAGGTGCGTACGTGTGCCTTGTGCCGTACGTACATGTGTGTGCCGTACGTGTCTGCATTTTAAAAAAATCATTTTCTCGGCAACCGTTGGTCCGATTGACACGAAATTTTACCATAGAAGCGCCTCCGCCTGTAGAATATTTTAATGATTATTATGACGTCATAGGTTACGTGGTACCGCGATGAAGCTGCTTCTGAGGGCCTTTCTCTCTCTCACCATAGGCAGGTAGGTGGTCTTTCTGTCTTCTACCGACTCCTCTCCGGCCTTGCTCTGTCTGCGCTCTGTCCCCCAAATATTCCTGCAGGATGCACAAGAACTGCCAGCAACCCTCTTATGGTTAAACTGCCAAAATCAAGACTCTCTGCTCACCTTCACTTTCATTCCTTTCTCCCACCTCTGCAACAAACTCCAACACTCTCTACAATCCCTCTCCTCCCTCCAGGTCTTTAAAACAGCTGTTCACCACCATCTCTTGTCTTTCCCCCATCCAAAACCTTGATCTTTTCTACCCCCGTTAAAACACCCCAAATCTGCTTCTTCCAATCCCCAACTTCTTTCCTGAAATTCCGAGTCGTGTTAATTTGCTTTATACCGTGTACCCCTCCCTCCTCCCCAGCCCTCCCCCTTCTTCAGATCTACCAACGTCCTTGTTCTCTACTGTTGTTGCGCTTGTGTGCTTCCCTCTCCCTCCCCCCCCCCCCTTGTCTCCCACTCCCTTCATTGCATGTTTTATGTGTCTGTGCATGTTTTCATGTTCAATGTGTTAGCTCTTACACGAGCCTCGATTCTGTATACAAAAAATAAAAATAAAAAAATAATAAAAAAAACATTGGGTTTTTTTACAACTAAAATGGTCGCCAGTTGGCACAAAATGATGTGCATATTGTCATGTCCGCAGCCAATGAAAGCCAGCCTTGGACAGGTAGCCGGTCGGTCTTTACTCCAAGGCGAGCAAGCCAAAACTTGGCAGTACTATTTGGCGCGCGTGGGACGGGAGCAAAGTGCTTACCTCACGGACAAAAGCCATGGGTTTTATCCGAAACCCAACACCTTGCAAACAAGACACGACTTTTGAAATGCAACCTTAATAATGGTTTAATAAAAATGAAGCACAGAATGAAAATGAAATAAAAATGAAGCACAGAATGAAAATGAAAGGTGAGCTAAATGTAATGTCCTAATTGAGGTACCTCCACACGCACTCAAAAACAGATACGGGAATGATTAAAGAAAATAAAAGAAAATGCCCCCCTTTATGCTGGCACTCAGCTCTGGTCTCGACGATCACTTTGGTGGGGTCGGTCGACCATGCGTCGAAGTGCCCAAACAATGGCGCCGGTCAATCGCGCGAGCACACCGAGCCATGCAGCAGGCAGCCAATCGTCTCCTGCTCGATCCCGGCCCAGCCAGCACAACATGGCCGCCACCTACCCCGAGGAGCACCGAGTCAAACAACATCCCCTCATTCAACGTGGCAAAGGCTCCTCAAAGCTCGGAAATGTTCTCTTCACGAAAAGCACACACGAGCCAGCCGAATGCCAGAGACAACAGCGTCCGCCCGCCACGAATCCAGCACGAGAGAGAGAGATTCTTCCTCCGTTCTCGAAGTCTCTCGATGACATCACCCCAACCAATCGTGCACTTCGGGGAAGGGCCCTCATGGCCCTCTTGACAAGCAGACCTACTGGGGTAAACACTGGGTTTATTCAAGTTGGTTTAGAAAAACACACACAGGTGAGGACTGGGCTGGGCCCATTAGTGCCAACCCCGACTACAGGAGTAACAAGAAGGATGGAATCGGACTTTTTTTTTGGCTTTTTGCACACAGCATGTCCATTTGGGGCTAGTCTTACTTATCGTAACTTGTAGCTCTCTCTTGACCATGTATCAGCCTGTTTCTAGCTTTAGTTTTGAGAATTACAAAAAGAAGATAGATGCCAAGACATGAAGTAATATGGGTCACAAAAATAACTAGAATGAGCAGACCCTTGCCAAGACTTGTTTGGTGTGGTTTTATCTTTCGTATTTTATAGATGTACTGACATTCTAACTGTACCTACTTTATGGAGGTACTCGTTGAAAAAGATAACATGTAAACATCGTGATCAACGTTGGCGCATTATGTGCGGACAAACAAACAAATAAGAAAGATGTGCACAACACGATACTTGCAAAATCCAAATAAACAATAGTTGCCATGGAAACAGCAATTTGGGAATTTTGAAAAATTTGACCTTTCAAGTGTTCTGCATAATTGAATGTTGTGCATAACAAATTTGGTTTATTATAACAACAAACAGGGATTTGTTATTATTAGGTTGGCCTTGACTAGAGTCCAGATCAATCAAATCGACTGGGCTTCCTGGAAAAAGGGGGAGGGAGCCCTGGTAGGATGAAATCCAGTGTGGAGTGCCAGTGCTGGAGGCAGAGCAATAGTTACATATACTTATATAATGAGGTAGTTGGGGAAGAGGCAATCAAAATTATAACAGCTATTTGGGGCAGGATTGTATATGGCCTATAAGGTGGAAGGCATAAGCATAATTGTCTACATACCATTGCTAAATAAATAGGATCCAAGAGTATGTTCAAATGACCGAAACACTGTCTTTATTTCACATGATAGCAAGATTACTTAAGGTCATTCAACACAGAATAAAAGACTTCATTATGGAAGAAATGCCCGTTCAGCAAGCAGGTTTCACAAGAGGAAGAGGTACTAGAGATGAAATTGCAAATCCAAGGTGGATCATGGAAAAAGCAAAGGAATATAAAGAATGAATGACTTCGGCCAAGCTTCCCGTGGCACACCCCACTATAACATGGGAATAATTGTGGACTTTAAAAAATGAAGAAGAAGAAGATGCATTTTAAAAACGATTTTAGTAAAGTATCATTTTATTTGATTACAACACAACACAACAACATGCATTTTAAGGCCATTTTCCCTGCTAGAGTGGGGGTTAGCCTTGCGGACCCCATGCCAATCTTCTCCATTTGCCCTATTTGCTGCATCTCCCCTTGTTAACCCCCTTGCCGCATTTCTTCTTCCACCATCTTTAGCCAAGTCTTTCTCGGTCTTCCCCGTCCTCTACCTCCTTCTACATTCATTTCCATCACTCTTCTCAACCAGTCACTTTCATCCTTCCTCAACACATGACCAAACCATCTCAACCTGTTCCTCTTCACAGCATCAATCACAGGCTCTATTCCCATCATCTTTCGCAATTCATCATTTGTCTTCCTCTCCCTCAACGATACTCCGCACATCCACCGAACCATTCGCATTTCCACCCTTTCCAGCCTTCGTTGCTGCTCTACGTTCATTACCCATGTCTCGCTCCCATAAATCATAACACTTCTCACACATGCAGCATACACCTTTCCCTTCAGCTTCAGCGACACTCCCCTCCTCATCAGCACGCCACTCAGTTCCCGAAACTTCTTCCATGCACATCTCACTCGAGCAACCGTTGCCGAGTCTGATCCACCTTCTCCATTCAGCATGTCTCCGAGGTAGCAAAATGTTTTCACACCTTCCAGCTTCACGCCGTCTCCAAGATCCAACTCAACATTTCCTCCATCTGCAGCTCCCTCTGTGCACACTATGCAACTGTGTAACTGTGTTATTTGATTAAATTTAGTAATTATATGGAGCAATAAAAAAAAATTACATCTACATTTTCCATTTTTGTTTTTAAAATGGCCAATAAATTGAAATTGAAATAATTGCTTGAATATATTAGACAACGATGTACATTAGAAGCGCTGATACTGAAATAGAAACTGCCATACATTGGACACTCCATGCATGCAGAAAACGAAATGCTGGATAAATCAACCATGTTGGGAATAGTTGAGGGAAGAAGAAGAAGCAGACCTTTTATATATATGCTTGATGGATGGGGTTAAGGATGCAACCAATCTGCCTCTGCCATAGCTTTTGGAAGCAGTGTAGGATAGAGATATTTGGAGAAATCTGATCATCAATGTCACCAGAAGTCCGACACGACTTGACGGAACTAGATAACTATATACAGACGACCCTCAGTTTTTGCGAGTTGCGCATATTTGTCGATTGGTAAATGTATACCGATTCCTAATTCGCGACCCATAGATCTCCAGTATTCGCGAGTTTGCGAGCACCCATCACCCTACCCACCCAACTACCAACTCCGGTGACATGAGCGAAGGTGTGCAGATGATAATACTATACAGGATGTCCCAGAATTCACCACGGAACATAAAAAAACAGATTTTTTTTGAAACAATATTTTATGAGTACTGTTTTGTTTTAAATATAGGTAAATCAGTCATATGGGTCAAGCTGTTCACCACCCATTTCAAGTTGGACCATATTTTCAATACAATTTTTTTTGTACAAATTTTCATACAAATTTTATACAAATACAAATTTTCAATACAAATTACTTATTTTACATTCCGTAGTGATTTCTGGGATACCGTGTGCAGTACTAGATTTGTCGGCTGGAAAAACTGGAAAGGTGGCTTGAAAGGCAGGTAAAAAGGTGGCTTTTTCCCATGAAACCAAGGTATCCGTATTCACGGATTCTATATCTGCGAGCTTTTCCAGAAACGTAACCCTCGCGGATATGGAGGGCCGTGTGTATTTTGAAAAATAAACATCGGTGTTTCTTGGATTATTCTGGGTATCTCGTTCCCAGAACATTTTTAACGCTTCTCGTAGGAGTAATCTGTCAAAATGTAAGGAAGAGGACTGTTATTGATACCAAAGTGGGAGCAATGGAGTTTTGTTGGCGAGTGTTGTAACTTGTACTGAAGGAGCAATGAAAGCAGCTAGAGGGGGATATTTCCCCAGAAAAGAGCTCTTTCCATGCACTCCTCAAAAAAACATTAATATGTGATATAAAGTATTGCATTTTGGATTCCTACCTAGACCACTTCTCTTTCAGCTTGTGTGCATGCTAATCAAATATGACTACCAACATGTGCTGTTACTGTATAATATTGTTACGGACGTGGTTGAAGATGTTATTTTGACCGAGCGGTTGGTATTACCGCGACCGAACAGTTATTCCCCCATCTAAAACCCGATTTACCCCAAACTTTGGCCGGATCGCGCCACCGCTATTCAATCGGGAAACCTCTAAAGCGACCGAACGAAAATGAAGAAGAAGAAGAGGTACGGAGGAATAACAGGATTTATTAAGTATTTTCACAAGCCAGAGCAACGAGAGCAATAGGTGATATTCAGCGAATGGAAGGAGCAGATACACAGTGAATCGTTAGCTTATACTATTCAATTTACTTAAAAACCCCAGGACAACATTCAAGACAGACGACGTTCACACTTACACGGGGGATATTGCAGGCAGGTATGGCTTGAGGATGGATGGTTGTTTTGGGAGGCAATGGAGGGTCCAGCGTGGATTGCTGCCTGGCGCGTCCTTTTCGTGGCCTGCGGCCCCTTAGCTGCCCCCTTAGCTGCAGCGCAGCTGGTCGCACGATGGCTCGCACACACCTGCTCGTTCAGGCGTCTTCCTTCTCCCCAGCAACAACGAGCGACAGCAAGCAAGAGGACGGGGTCAGAGCAAGAGGGTGGAGTGCGTCCCGCGGCGGCTTATATTGGTTTCTCACCGAACCTTCGCGCACTTTCTCGGGGGTTCCCGCTCCGCCCTCTCTTAGCCAAACCCCTTGTTCTGGGTTGGATGAGCGGGGCCGACTTACTCCTCCCCCCCTATGACGAGGGGGGCGACCCGTCTTCTCTAGCCACTCCCCTTGTTCGTAATGGCCGCAAATGGCGAAAACCGGTCAGCAGCTGCAGGTAAGGCGCCGTCACGTTGCACAGCAGTTCAGTACTGCAATAAACGGTTGCTGTCAAAGCTCAAGTGGGGGAATCCCTGGCACTTGAGCTGCCATGGATCATCGGAGGGGCCTACGCTTTATTTCGTTTGATGCAATGCAGAGTCAATCTAGTGGGAAACACATATTTAGCCTACATAGAATAAGGAAATAAACTATTTAAAAAGATATATCGTGGCCTGTGTGTAAGTTTCATGGAATTAACTAGGAGGACGGCTGCGACCATTATTTACATTATGAGGGTGTTACACACAACAAAACCATACTTTTCACATTCGTTACACTTTCTCCAAAATTGTTACACTTCTCAAAACCGTTACACTTCTCAAATTCGTTACACTGCACCCTCCTTTCTTCAGGCCCGTCCTCGGGCCTACAAAACTTTAACTTAGTGTGACACGTAGGTGTAATTCCCTCTACAATTAACCTGACCCTGAGTGTGACGATTTAAAAATACAAATAAGTATGTCCCCCTATTGCATTGCACCCTGTCTAACAGACTCAAGCCCACAGCTAACCGAATTACGGAATTGTTCTCAAACTATACATTTACGGTGGGGAGCATTATTTACAGTGACGTTATTTCTTATTTACAACGCAACCCAGGACCTGTGTTTTTTTTGTTTTTTTTAGGGAACAAGAAAAAAGAAATTCCTGTTGGGAGGGAGGAGACAGCACAGCACGCATTGCATCGATGCACCAGTACCAATACCACCAAAGCACCCAAAAACACCAAAAGCACCACTCGGTGCACAGTCACCACTGTTCATAATAAACACAACAAAACAACTGGTGGTGGTCTTCTCTTTTTCTGCTGGGCCGATGTTCTTCCCGACGTCTTCTGGCTTCATGCGGCCTACTTGGAAATAATAAAAAGCACAACTTGTGTTCATTTTTATTTAGGGCCTCAGGGGCCAACTAAGGGTGGTCCACCTGTTTGGCATAGGTGCCACCTTACCGAGGTCCGCAAGCAAGATTCCCTGGCCACTATGGCCGGTCTCCAACAGAGGTGCCCTGCCCCAGAACCTGGGGTCCATCAAGTGGTCCTTGGCCGCAGAACAGCGGTCCATAAAGTGGTACATCAACGCAATGCATGCTGGTTCTGAGAATCTCGTGCGCACAATGGCCATCTCACGCACGCTACCCTCGGCGCCCAATGGCGCACAGGTCCTCAAGTGGGAGACAAAAGGGGGGAAGACAAATGAGCGAGGGGTAAGGTCACAAGGGTACACGTCAATAAAGGCAATGCAGGGTGAAGTGCGTACGGAGAGCGAAGTGAGAAAAACTCGTCCCTACCGTACGTCACCCCCCCTGTCACCTACACTACCCTTGCTCTTACCCCATATTTACAACAATTTACACCTTTACAAATCCGTCGCTACTGTCACGTCTTCCCCTTATTTCCCATACCGAATTCGTCTCCACAATCCCACTATCCAAAATTTGCCATCATCAATTCATCATCAATCCTCATAAGGAGGAAGAGATGGAACATCGAGCACAATGTCACACCCACGTCATGATGCGTCTCACAATTCAAAACATTTGCACATAAAAATAATTAAACATGGCATGGTGTGGAGGTACGTCATCTTTACTTCAGGTGAGTGCATGTAGATGGTGCGAGGAGACTTCAATCCTAACTATCCTCTAAATGACTTTAACACCCTTTACACTACCCGGGGTCTTTCCCTGCCAATCCATTGGCCAACTTACACTATGGGTTCTAAAAACCAATTCCCATTGGCCAAACTGTGGTGCTTCTCAATTTGGGGTCTCACTCCCCCGATTCATCTCCCGGTGCCCTTGCACAATTTCTGGGCTGTGACGTGTAGCTCTCCCAGCAGGTCTACCCACCTGCACACCTCCACCACTGTAGTTGCCACCCGAGCTTACCTGCTCCTCACCCTAACCTATCTAGCTGGGGAAGGCCCCTCCTGGCTCTGTCACCCCACTCGGTGCCCTCTGGCACTGGGCTACCCAGGTCCGTCCTCCGGATCCTCGGGCCCCATCCACAACAACTCTACCGGCTCCCAGAGCCCACCTGCGGCCTCACCTGGCCGACATCCTCAGTGGTGGAGTGCCCAAACCAACTACACACACTAACAGGCTACACGCCCAGCCTTTTCCACAACACTAATGCACCCATCCAAACATCATTCTTCCAACCGCACCACAGATGCCAATATCCAACCACAATTTACCTGTACCCTCTACCTAACACTTACACTACCCGCCCCGGGTATTCGTGATGGGGGTCCATCCTTCCCCCCTTCACACCTTCGCACCATCCACTCCACTCCATAGTTTCCATCCTACTCACTCCACGACCATCCATTCCAATACTCCATATATTCCACACTCCATGTCTTCCACACAACCATTTATTCCATACACCTGTTGGTGCACACCTGTGCACTCACACCTGGTGCCACCTGCACCCTCCTTCCTTCCTAGACCATTTGGTCAACACCACACACAATCACCTTCACTCACTCATACACTGCTCCATTCACCTGTTCAGTTGCACACCTGTGCAATCACACCTGTTCAATCCTCAAACACACGGCATCATCTCATCTAACTACTCCCCTCTGAAACTTGCGCTTCCCAGTCACCCCTTTAAACTATTGCGCTCCCACGTCATTATCATCCACACTAAACTATCTGCGTCCCCACTACAGGTATCATTGTCACTAACTAATCTTAACGTCACCTAATGTCCTCTTCTAGGGCCCTACACACAATATCCTAACCCACCCGGGCTAGTTTTCACTGCCATACACCCCATAAGCTAGTGCTCCTTTGCCCCCCGTTTGTGAGGGATGACAGAGTTGCCATCCCACCACATCGGGGAGGTCCTACTATCAATTTGGCACACCAAATTTCAGCCAATCAAAAATTTTGCCAATCATCTGCCAATCACCGTACCAATCATCAAATTTTGCCTTTTTCTAATTTTGGGTCCAAAACACTAACCTCATCACTCGTCTACTTATTAGATCCTCTCGGTGCGCCAATTCCCTTCTATTTCTTCCTCCATCGCTACTTTAACCGTTTCTATGTGCGTCCTTACCTCCCGGTCCTTCATCTCCATTACTTCTGTCACCTCTTCCAACCTCTTCGTCAATCCCTCATGTACCATTTGACATTCCTTCTGTGTCGCTATTAATTCATTTTTAATGTCCTTTTGTGTCGCTTTTAAACCCCCGATGATTGCAGTGTTCTTTTCCACTTGGTCCGCTAGTTCCCTTTGTCCTACTGTCAGCTGTTCTACTCCCTTCGTCAGACCCTCTATGCCCCCCTGTAACCTAGCCGTATTATTCCTCACCTCTTTCTCCATACGCTTCTCACCTCGCTTTACCTCCTCGCGTAGCCCCGAAACCTCCTCACTCACACCTCGTCGTATCCCCTCTTTCATCTCCTCCATCTCTTTTGTAGATGCCACCCTCATCTGTCCCAATTCATCCCTCTGAGCATCCAGTTTACTTTCTAACCCGATTTGCACCTCCTCTATCTGGTTCCCCATTCGTTTGATTTCCCGGGCAGATTGTTCCCCTATTTCCCGCAATTTGTCCTCCATCCTATTTTCTAACCCCATTAACCCATTTTTCACCTCTTTTATCCCATTGTCTAACCCCTCTAAATTATTGTCTAACTTCCCAAATTTCTTGTCTAACCCCTTAAAATTATTGTCTAACCCCTCACCGGTACCCCTCGCTTCGTCCCTCATTACCCCCAATTGCTCACTCTGAGCATCCATCCGGTTCCCCATTTGTCCCATTTTTGCTTCTAGCCTGTCCATACTGTCGTTCTTTTTCTGTACTTCTGCCATAAAATGGGCCATGAAGGCTCGCATGTACCCTGGCATCTCTGGCTCGGCTGCCGCAACCACGGGCGCGGCTAAATTTGGTGCCGCAATAACCATGTGCGCGAGGACGCCATCTTGTGCGTCTGATACCTCGTGCGCGAGGACGCCATTTTGTGCGTCTGATACCCCCTCAACCGCCTCCTCATTGCTCCCCTCCATTTGATCCTGGGTTACTCCTAACCCCTCTATCTCCCCCACCGACATCCGATCGCCTTGACCAGCCATGGCGCGATTTCAAAATTCGGGTTTTTGTAAAACAAAAACAAATTTCGGCTACTTTGTAATTTTGAGCGCATTAAACGCTTCAGGTCCGAATCCCACTCCTGACACCAATTGTTACGGATGCGGTTG
Source organism: Myxine glutinosa (assembly GCF_964187855.1). Lineage (NCBI taxonomy): Eukaryota > Metazoa > Chordata > Myxini > Myxiniformes > Myxinidae > Myxine > Myxine glutinosa. The sequence goes on from NC_136270.1 coordinate 101,688,195, forward strand.
AAGATGTTATTTTGACCGAGTGGTTGGTATTACCGCGACCGAACAGTTATTCCCCTAACTAAAACCCGATTTACCCCAAACTTTGGCCGGATCGCGCCACCGCTATTCAATCGGGAAACCTATAAAGCGACCGAACGAGAATGAAGAAGAAGAAGAAGTACGGAGGAATAACAGGATTTATTACGTATTTTCACAAGCCAGAGCAACGAGAGCAATCGGTTATATTCAGCGAATGGAAGGAGCAGATACACAGTGAATCGTTAGCTTATACTATTCAATTTACTTAAAAACCCCAGGACAACATTCAAGACAGACGACGTTCACACTTACACGGGGGATATTGCAGGCAGGTTATGGCTTGAGGATGGATGGTTGTTTTGGGAGGCAATGGAGGGTCCAGCGTAGATTGCTGCCTGGCGCGTCCTTTTCGTGGCCTGCGGCCCCTTAGCTGCCCCCTTAGCTGCAGCGCAGCTGGTCGCACGATGGCTCGCACACACCTGCTCGTTCAGGCGTCTTCCTTCTCCCCAGCAACAACGAGCGACAGCAAGCAAGAGGACGGGGTCAGAGCAAGAGGGTGGAGTGCGTCCCGCGGCGGCTTATATTGGTTTCTCACCGAACCTTCGCGCACTTTCTCGGGGGTTCCCGCTCCGCCCTCTCTTAGCCAAACCCCTTGTTCTGGGTTGGATGAGCGGGGCCGACTTACTCCTCCCCCCTATGACGAGGGGGGCGACCCGTCTTCTCTAGCCACTCCCCTTGTTCGTAATGGCCGCAAATGGTGAAAACCGGTCAGCAGCTGCAGGTAAGGCGCCGTCACGTTGCACAGCAGTTCAGTACTGCAATAAACGGTTGCTGTCAAAGCTCAAGTGGGGGAATCCCTGGCACTTGAGCTGCCATGGATCATCGGAGGGGCCTACCCTTTATTTCGTTTGATGCAATGCAGAGTCAATCTAGTGGGAAACACATATTTAGCCTACATAGAATAAGGAAATAAACTATTTAAAAAGATATATCGTGGCCTGTGTGTAAGTTTCATGGAATTAACTAGGAGGATGGCTGCGACCATTATTTACATTACGAGGGTGTTACACACAACAAAACCATACTTTTCACATTCGTTACACTTTCTCCAAAATTGTTACACTTCTCAAAACCGTTACACTTCTCAAATTCGTTACACTATGTACTAGTAGTACTACTTTCCAGAACTAGTTTCCGTACAGGAACCTTTCCACCAAACTCACCACTCTGTGTCAGGAAGTGTTGTATTGTATTTGTGTGCAGCACCTGGCTGTTGGTTGGTGTGTGTGTGTGTGTGTGTGTGTGTGTGTGTGTGTGTGTGTGTGTGTGTGTGCCCCTAATGTACTGATCTCCTGTAGATCTGTGGATTAATTAAACATCTGTCCAGGGCACAGCCCGCAAATTCCTACCTTTTTCTGAAAGGTTCCATTTTGGACATATCATCTGTGTAGAAAATAAAAGTCAAGAGAAGTCAACGTATGATTGAGGGAAGAAGAGGAAGAGGTAGACCTTGTATGTGCTGGATGGACAGGGTGAAGGATGCAACGAAGCTGTCTTTTCCAGTGCTTCGGGAAGTAGTACAAGATAGGAATGTTTGGAAAAATCTGATTATGAATTTCACCAGAAATCTCAGCTCCTCACCACATACAAAGCTTTCATCCGCAGCTCAATGGAATACTGCTCTCCCCTCTGGGCCGGTGCTCCTGCCTCACACCTAGCTCGTCTTCACGCTGTTGAAACCAAAGCTTTCAGAATCATGGGAATCTCCCACGATGAAGCTGATTCTGAGGGCCTTTCACTCACTCACCGCAGGCAGGTTGGTGGTCTTTCTGTCTTCTACCGACTCCTCTCCGGCCTTGCTCCCCCAGCTCTCTCTGTGCTCTGTCCCACAAATATTCCTGCAGGTCACACAAGATCTGCCAGCAACCCTCTTCTGGTGAAACTGCCAAAATCAAGATTCTCTGCTCACCATTACTGTTTCATTCCTCTTTTCTCCCGCCTCCGGAACAAACTCCCTCATTCTCAAAAATCCCACTCATCCCTCCAGGTCTTTAAAACAGCTGTTCACCACCATCTCTTGTCTTTCCCCGACCAAAACCTTGATCTTTTCTACCCCCGTTAAAACACCCCAGATCCACTTTTCTGAAATACCGTCTTCTTTCCTGAAATTCCTAGTCGTATTGATTTGCTTTATACCATGTACCCCTCCCTCTTCCCCAGCCCTCCCTCTTCCACAGATCTACCGACGTCCCTCTTCTCTACTGTTGTTGTGCTTGTGTGCTTTCGTCTCTCTCCCCCTCTTGTCTCCCCCGCTCCTTTTTCTGAGTTTTCACTTTCACAGTTTCACAGTTTTCACAATTATCTTTGACTTTTCTTGTTTGAAGAAAACTTTTCTTATTTAAAGAAAAAAAATTCTTGCGAAGAAAATAATTTTTGCATTTCTTTTGCAGAAAAGTTACTCCTGGTGACATTCATGATCAGATTCCTCGAAACATTCCCGGTTTAACGTCGATGGATGGCCCAGAGAAGTATGTTTTCTGGAGGCATGGGTTGCAGGGGGTTTCACGTATCAGGAATAAATGGCGGAGCCGAGCGAATGAAAATGTCTCAACACAATTCAAATAAATAAGTAAGACCTGTGCATAAATAAACAAAACTGATATATAACTAGAGCGGCACTCAGTAGAGAACATACTTCCGCCTGGTTGGCCATATCACTCAATGGTGAAGAATCACTTTAAAAATTCTAATAGCCGGATCCGAATCCGGATCTTCACCAAAATCGAATCATTTCGTCCTTGTTACACACGCTACATCTCTGCCAAATTTCGTCCGAATCCGTCGACAACTTTTTGAGATATTTTGTTCACAGACAAACGGACAGGTGTGAAAACATAACCTCGATCCATCTTTTGTGGCGGAGGTACTAACCTTAGCAATCATAACAATTATTAACATCATATATAATCATTTGCGCCAATCAGAACGAACATCTTCATCCAATTTTTAGCTCCTCCCCCAAAGGTGAATGGATGGAGGTTATGTTTTCACTTCTGTCTGTTCGTTTGTTCGTTTGTGAACAGGATATCTCAAAAAGTTGGGGATTGATTCGGACGAAATTTGGTGGAGGTTGGGTGTGTGACAAGGACGAATTGATTCGATTTTGGTGAAGATTCGAATCCAGATCTGGATCAGAGAATTTTTAAAACTGATTCTTCCCCATTGAGTGATATGGCCAAAAACGATATGTAACATGATGTCACAAAAAGTTGTGGACGACTTATGACAAAATTTGGTGTAAGAGTTGGTTTGGGACAAGAAGAAGCCGATTCGATTTTGGTTCAGGTCCAAATCCAGATCTGGATCAGAGAATTTTTAAAACTGATTCTTCACCATTGAGTGATATGGCCAAAAACGATATGTAACATGATATCACAAAAAGTTGTCGACGACTTATGACAAAATTTGGTGTAAGAGTTGGTTTGGGACAAGAAGAAGCCGATTCGATTTTGGTTCAGGTCCAAATCCAGATCCGGCCTATCAGTGGGATACAAAACATAAACTGGTTAACATGGCGGAGGTATGCTCTCTCCCGAGTACCTCTCTAGTTTAACCTGTTTCCATCTCCATGTACCCAAATGGAGTCTCTGCAGTGTTTTTGGATTTCAATCATCCGAGCTCGTGGTCCTGGTTATTTTTAATTGGCACGTTTGGTGTAAGTGGATATTGTTGGGGGCAGACAGCAACAATCTCGCTTCGATTTAAAATAATGTCCAACAGGTACGATGAACATCGTTCGGAAATCTTAATGTGACGTCAAACACCAAGGCTCCTCGCGCTTTGTGCGTGGGATGCGCACAATCATGAACGGAATGATGTCATCAGTCCTTGAGTCTGACGTCACTGTTGATTTGATGCGCGTGGGCAACAGGATCCACGAAAACCTACACCTGCGGTGTGATATTTTTACACTGATACTACATTATAGAAAGTACAACAATGGCATAATCCAATAATCCATTGCCGAGGAGGAGACTTGTGTATGGATGTTATTGCTTTTCCCACAGGTTGCATGTGTTGGTCCAGGTTGGACCTTTCCCACAGGTTGCAACACATCCGCCAAACCAACACCTGGATTAGTCGGTCTTGGAGAGAATTTTATTTTGGGAATTTTTTTATTAATGGAGAAAGTACAGGACAAGGGTAAAGCATGATGACAAAGATGATGATGATTAATTGGTCGACACACATTCATAACAAGGGTAGGGAATTGGAGTGAGCCACACCTGTCATCCCGGTGTTTTACATGCAGGTCGAGGCATCAATGGCTGAGCCATCCATCAGAAGGATGTTAACCTGAAGGTTGAAAGAGCTGGTTGATGATGGATGTTAAAGGTGCTATACAAGTCAGTCGTGACAAAGGAGCTAATTGTCATCGTACACACACAAAACAATATTGAAATTGCCTTTTTATGGCTGACTGCTGGGGAAGGCAATGGCAAACCACATATAGCATAACCCTTGCCAAGAGACGGCTTCCAGAACACCGGCTCTTTGTACAGTATGGTACATTGATGATGAAGAAGAAGAAGATGATGATGATGATGATATTGCTCTACACATATCGACCACTGAAAAGTCTTGCCTGGAGGTTCTCCATATATATCCTAAACTTGTGCAGGTCTCCTCACCTCACAATAAATACGCCAAACCAACACATGCGCCAAACCAACACATCGGCCAAACTAACACATACGCCAAACCAACGCATCCACCAAACCAACACATGCGCCAAACCAACACATGCACCAAACCAACACATGCGCCAAACCAACGCATTCGCCAAACCACCACATGCGCCAAACCTACACAGGCGCCAAACCAACACATGCACCAAACAAACGCATCCGCCAAACCAATGCATCCACCAAACCAAAACATCCGCCAAACCAAAACATTCGCCAAACCAAAACATGCGCCAAACCAACACTTGTGCCAAACCAACACATCTGCAAAACCAACACATCCACCAAACCAACAAATCCGCCAAACCAAAACATGCGCCAAACCAACACACCCGCTAAACCAATACATGCGCCAAACCAACACATGCGTCAAACCAACACATCCGCCAAACCAACACATGCGCCAAACAAACACATGCGCCAAACCAACACATCTGCCAAACCAACACATCCGCCACACCAACACATGCACCAAACCAACACATGCGCCAAACCAACACATGCGCCAAACCAACACACCCGCCAAACCAAAACATGCGACAAACCAACACATGCGCCAAACCAAAACATGCACCAACCCAACACATGTGCCAAACCAACACATGCGCGAAACCAACACATGCACCAAACCAACACATGTGCCAAACCAAAACATCCACCAAACCAACACATCCACCAAACCAAAACATGCGCCAAACCAACACATGTGTCAAACCAACACATATGCCAAACCAACACATGCACCAAACCAACACATGCGCCAAACCAAAACATCCACCAAACCAACACATCCACCAAACCAAAACATGCGCCAATCCAAAACATGCACCAAACCAACACATGTGTCAAACCAACACATATGCCAAACCAACACATCGGCCAAACCAAAACATGCGCCAAACCAACAGATGCGCCAAACCAACACATGCGCCAAACCGACACATGCGCCAAACCGACACATACGCCAAACCGACACATGCGGCAAACAAACACATCCACCAAACCAACACATCCACCAAACCAACACATGCGCCAAACCAACACATGCGCCAAACCAACACATCCGCCAAAACAACACATGCGCCAAAACAACACATCCGCCAAACCAAAACATCCACCAAACCAAAACTTGCGCCAAATCAACACAAGCGCCAAACCAACACATGCGCCAAACCAACACATGCGCGAAACCAACACATCCGCCAAAACAACACATGCGCCAAACCAAAACATGCGCCAAACCAACACATGCGCCAAACCAACATGTGTGCCAAACCAAAACATGCGCCAAACCAACACATGCGCCAAACCAAACATGCGCCAAACCAACACATGCGCCAAACCAACACATGTGCCAAACCAACACATGCGCCAAACAAACACATCCGCCAAATCAAAACATGCACCAAACCAACACATGCGCCAAACCACCACATGTGCCAAACCAAAACATTTGCCAAACCAACACATGCACCAAACCAACACATGCACCAAACCAACACATTCACCAAACCAACACATGCACCAAACAAACACATCCACCAAACCAACACATCCACCAAACCAACACATGCGCCAAACCAACACATGCGCCAAACCAAAACATGCGCCAAACCAACACATGCGCCAAACCAACACATGTGCCAAATCAACACATGTGCCAAACCAACACATGTGCCAAACCAACACATGCACCAAACCAACACATGCGCCAAACCAACACATGCGCCAAACCAACACATGCACCAAACCACCACATGCGCCAAACCAACACATGCGCCAAACCAACACATGCGCCAAACCAACACATGCGCCAAACAAACACATGCGCCAAACCAACACATGCGCTAAACCTACACATGCGCCAAACCAACACATCCGCCAAACAAACACATGCGCCAAACCAACACATGCGCCAAACCAACACATGCGCCAAACCAACACATGCGCCAAACCAACACATGCGCCAAACCAACACGTGTACCAAACCAACACGTGCGCCAAACCAACACATGCGCCAAACCAACACATGCGCCAAACCAACACATGCGCCAAACAAACACATGCGCCAAACCAACACATGCGCTAAACCTACACATGCGCCAAACCAACACATCCGCCAAACAAACACATGCGCCAAACCAACACATGCGCTAAACCTACACATGCGCCAAACCAACACATGCGCCAAACCAACACATGCGCCAAACCAAAACATGCGACAAACCAACACATGCGCCAAACCAAAACATACACCAAACCAACACATGCGCCAAACCAACACATGCGCGAAACCAACACATGCGCCAAACCAAAACATGCGCCAAACCAACACATGTGTCAAACCAACACATGTGCCAAACCAACACATGCACCAAACCAACATATGCGCCAAACCAAAACATCCGCCAAACCAACACATCCATGTGAGAGAGACCACCAGAGACCATGTGACATGTGAGACAAACCAACACATCCATGTCACCAAGACCAACATCCTGGTGAGGAGTTGGTCTTGGTGACAATTTTATTTTGGGTATTTTTTTTTTAAGTAGAAAGTATAGGAGAAGCTCTTCTCTCGCTATATGGAAGTTGGAAAGGAAGAGTAGGTGAGTTATCACCGGCATCCTGAACAAATGAGAAATTCCTGCCAAAACTGCTGCTATAACGAGTTGTTGAATTGATCTCTCTCCGTATTCATTGGTTCCAGACTGTGCTGCTTGCTATATTGTAAGTTATGTACTGTGACGTTATTCGGCTAGCCATTGCCCCTCTCCGAGCCCTCCTCCGGATCCCCCAATTCCCGCCCCCCTGGCTCAGCTGTGGCCAAAGGCCGGCCCTCCCGCGGAGATCCTGCCGGGCGAGCCCAGCGAACGGGACTACAGGACGAAGTACAAGGCTCGATTCCACCAAAAGGAGTAAGTATCGGTCAATGGACACAAGTTGCACGTTTTGCTTTAACTTTGTGAATCACTTATTTTCCCGCTATTATACCGTATGGATAAAAACAAAACTCCCAGACATTTTCTGTGATGCATCGAAGGTCGACTCGACGGTCTTGTTCGAGTGTGCTCGTCTCATCGTAGGTGTGTTCCCCCTTATCATCAAATTACAAAACTGCCGTCCTGGTGCAGTACTCGCAGAGGAGTGCTGCATCTGGGAGCACGCCCTCCCAACATAACGCACAGTATCTCTTGAAAATAGCAGGTCATTGTGCACAATGGATAAGTAATTTGTAAAGATATGCGGATGTGAAGGTAAGTTAAGTTAATAGTCAGAATGGTGTTGCCGTGTTTGTAGATAGAAGTAATTTCATTGATAAAATTAATTAACGGGGATTGAGAATGCAACACAGGCATGATGAACCAAATAGCCTCTTCATGTGTCATTGCAATAACTTTACATGTGTTGAAAATGACACACAATGTCAATGTGCCAACCATGCGCTTTTCCATGCCAACCTTAATGGCTCCCCTAGCCTTATACAGTATTTTCCTACCTGTGATAACATTTGTGGGGGAAAGTCCAAAAAGAGTGGGTGCGGAATGGAATTGTTATCATTGCGTCAGATTAACATATTTTTTAGTTATATTTCTGACTGCATTGGTGGGTGCGACTGCATGTGGCAGTGTCAATGTGTTGGCATAATACGTAATGCATCCCCAGGCCAAGAATTCACCTCTGCTGGAACTATGTACACAACACCGAAGACCCTTCTTGCTGTCGTGGCAACGCTTATGGTGCTCGCAACTCCATCAAACTCTGCTCCGGCCAATGGATCGCAGAGACTGGCAGATGAGCATTCGTCACCGACCGATGTACCCGACCAGCGGACAGCACGGAAGGTCGGACGGATGCGCCGTGCACACCATTCGGCCAACTTGCTGCGTCTAGCACTGGCAGGCCATGTCGTGTCCCTACGCCGTGCCGCGCAGCACCCTCTCGTGGCATTAACCCACCTGTCCGCCGAACAACCAATTGTCGTGCTTCACGCATCCAGATCTTCGCAGGAGAGGATCGAGCCCGGTAGGTATGATGCCTGCTGGGATCATCTACAAAGCCCCTAACCTTCACATTTAACACAAGTCATTGCTGTAAGGCGGTGTACTCTGCACTACTAACACGGAACTTCATCTGAGCAGGTTTTAAAGGCAATGCCTTGCCATCCACTAACCTTAACAGCAAATTGCTCAAAAAGCAGAACAAAAAAGCAATCAGCATCAACAATTGCACAACTTTTGTCTTTTTTCGTTTGTTTTTTTGTCAGTTTTTTTTTGTGATTGATGTTAGCTCTTTCACGAGCCTCGATCTTGTATACAAAAAAAAAAATTCTTTATTATTACTACGTTGCTGTATTAGCCACACCTGAAGTCTTATTAAGAAGCCAAGTTTATTGCTTTGAAAGGAAGCATTGAGTCATTTTGGTTTTTTACGCAGAAGCCAAATAATCCTGCTTAAACAATGGCAAATAAATGTGTTGCAACAACCTAACCGTATGAATTTGATGCCTCATTCAGATGTTGTAATGAAAAAAGGCTAAAAAAAAGGGCTCTTAGACTCATCGCATTGTGTGGAATGGAGCCAAGTCTCTGGACTATATTTCACGAAAACAAGACAGATAGTCTAACAACGGCCGAGCCGGAGATATTTCATACTGATCGGATCGAGCTTCTACTTGTCGATTTATGACGTCACAATGAAGGCACTTATGACATCATCATTAACATGTTATTACCCATGAAGTGTACTTTCCAACGAGCCGCCTTTCAATTTTTCCCATAGAGTGGTTTTGGAGATATAGAGGTGCAGTTTTCCGGTTTTTCCAAGATGGTGCCCGCACCACGTGACCTATGATGTAATACTTAGGCAAAAATTATACAGGAGGAGGCGCTCCTATGGTGAAAATTTCATGCCAATTGGACTAACAGTTACAGAGTAAACGAATTTTGAAGGGCATAAACCCACAAAATGCCTGCGGAAGTGGCATACATACATGCGGACAGACAAACGCTATTCCAGACGGTGTTTTCAATAAATTCTGATATTGAAAAAATAACAAATGTTTACGGCACATGCCCTTACATGAGGCACAAATGTTTGTTCCAAATGTCTTGATTTTTCAAAAGTACAATAATTGTTTAAGAGGTATCATCATCATTAGGTGATGCATGGTAATGCTGGGGGGGGGGGGGGGGGGGGTCTTTATTCACAGTAATGTTGAATCACCCTCTAGGGGTCATTGTAGTTCAATTATCCTAAAATACGCAATTTGGTGTCTGTCTGTCCGCCGCACCGAGAAACATTCAGTCATTACTTGTCCAATCACAACCAAACTTGACAGGGAGGTCACATGACGGACGTTGTAGCGATTTAACATCTCCCCCTCCACAAGGGGGTTTTCACCGCCAAGGGGATTGCGTGTTGAGGTGTATAGCCATATTAAAATAGCTTATCCTGGCTTTTTTCCAATGCCACTTCTAATTTAAAAAGTAATAACAACATTCATGATGATGGCATAATATTAATGTTATTACGAAGCTATATGAATCTTACTGTGGCGGACACAAAAGCCCACTGGCGTGGTGACATCATTCCGCGCACCAAGTGGGCGGTGGCCACGCCCGAGGGGTAGGCATGGCCTCATGATATACACTGGGCGCGCAGCCCAGAGCGCGCCAGTGTTACAGTGAGCTCCTGAAATAAAGACGCTTATAAGTTACCGCTTGTCCGCTTCCTCCTTGCTCGCAAGCAGCACGCGTAACGCCGCGCTTTACTGGTGACCCCCTCGACGTTGGATCTGCCGGAGCGATCCTTCCACACGCGACGCCATTGCCACGGCCAACCTCATCAAGCTTCCCGAATTTTGGGAGGCTCAGGCCGAAGTCTGGTTCGTCCAGGCCGAAGCCCAATTTCAGCTTCGGCGCCTCACCGGCGATGACACACGCTACTGCCATGTCGTCGCCTCCCTCGGGCCCGGCACGGCCGCTCGAGTCGTGTCCGTCCTTCGCCACCCACTGGACGGCCACAAGTACGAGGCACTCAAGCGGCTACTCCTAGCCACGTTCGGCCTCACGGACGACGCATGGGCCGACCGCCTCCTGGATCTCCCCGAGCTCGGTGACACGCGCCCGTCGGTCCGAATGGACCATATGCTGTCACTGTTGGGCGACGAAGCCCCCGGTTCTCTATTCCGGGCGCTTTTCCGTCGCCAACTTCCAGCGCAGGTTCGCCTCGCGTTGGCCGGGACCGGGCTAACGGAACCCCGAGCATTGGCAGCCGAGGCGGACAGGTACTTCGCCGCTTCGGACACGCGGGCGAGAGTCGGCGTGGCCGTCACGGCCCTCGAGGCTGATGCTGCTGATGCTGCTGATGCTGCTGTTCCACAGCATCAGCTTATACAGCATACGCAGCATGCTGATATGCACCTCGTGACCGCCGCCACGCCCCGCCCACCGCCGCGGCGAAAACCGCCACCGCGGGGAAACCCGCCAACTCCACCGGCCTGGCGGAGCCAGCCACGCTCCTCCAGCTCCACCACCTGGTGCTGGTTCCACGCCAAGTTCGGCCACGAAGCTCGGCAGTGTCATCCGCCATGCTCCTTCAACAGGTCGGAAAATGCCCGGGCCGGCGCTCAATAGTGGCGATGAGCGCCGGCCGTTCGAGCAGCCTGCTGTTCATAACGGACACCTTCTCCGGGCGCCGTTACCTGTGCGACACGGGAGCGCAGGTGAGTGTCGTTCCCGCCGGCACGTCAGACAAGCACGCCGCGGGTGGGGGCCCCGCGCTGCTTGCCGCGAACGGGACGCCCATCCGTACGTACGGAAAACGCTGCCTCTCTCTGCGGTTCGGAGGGCAGGTTTTCCGATGGACGTTCGTCACCGCAGACGTGCCCATGGCACTGCTTGGCACGGACTTCCTGTGCGCTAATGGGCTCCTGGTCGACGTCAAGCGCAGACGTCTTGTCCAGGCCGAGACGTTCAGCTCGCTCGCTTGTGCGTTGCCCAGCTCAACGAGCGGCTTGCCAAGCGGCTTGCCGAATGGTTCGGTTCCGGCCACGTTGGTCTGTACGCTTCCAGCAGCGGACGCATTCACCCGCCTCCTCGCCGGCTTCCCGGCCCTCACGTGGCCCACCTTCTCGGCGGGGGCCGTCAAGCATGGGGTGGCCCATCACATCCCCACCGTCGGGCCACCGGTGTACGCCTGGGCATGCCGCCTCGAGCCGACGAAGCTGGCGGTGGCAAAAGCGGCGTTCGCTACCCTGGAGCGACTCGGCATCGTTCGGCGCTCAGAGAGCGCTTGGGCGTCGCCGCTGCACATCGTGCCGAAGCCCGGCGGGGGATGGCGACCGTGCGGGGACTATCGCCGTCTCAATGACGCCACGACTCCCGACCGCTACCCCGTCCCCCACATTCAGGACTTTTCCGCCCGTTTGGCGGGCAGGTCCTTCTTCTCGAAGGTGGACCTCATACGCGGCTACCATCAGGTCCCTGTCAGGCCGGAGGACGTCCCGAAGACGGCGGTCATCACGCCATTCGGACTCTTCGAGTTCCTGCGCATGCCCTTCGGTCTGAAGAATGCGGCTCAGGCGTTCCAGCGACTGATGGACAGCGTCCTGCGTGACTTGGATTTTGTCTACGTCTACCTGGACGATATCCTCGTCGCCAGCGCGTCGCGCGAAGAGCACCTACGCCACCTCCGAACGCTCTTAGAACGCCTGGGCCAGCATGGCCTGATTGTGAACCCCACAAAGTGCCGGTTCGGCGCCGCCATAATCGATTTTCTGGGGCACCGTGTCACCAGGCACGGAGCCGTCCCCCTGCCGGCCAAGGTGGAGGCGGTGAAGGGGTTTCCGCGCCCCCGCACGATCAGAGGGCTGCAGGAGTTCCTGGGCATGGTGAACTTTTACCATCGGTTCCTGCCCCCTATCGCCCAGCTCCTGCGCCCCCTGCACGAAGCTCTCCGAGGTAAGCCGGGCAAAGGCGACGTTACCTGGACCGAGCAGATGGACACGGCGTTCATGGGCGCGAAGCTCGCCTTGGCTAACGCCACCATGCTCGCGCACCCGGCGCCCGATGCACCGATCGCCCTCACCACCGATGCCTCGGACTACGCGGTGGGCGTGGTGCACGAGCAATGGGTGCGTGGAGCTTGGCAACCGCTGGCGTTCTTTAGCCGGCAGCTTCGCCCGCCCGAACGCCGTTACAGTACCTTCGACCGCGAGTTGCTCGGGCTTCACTTGGCGGTCAGGCACTTCCGCCATCTGCTCGAGGGCCGTGCATTCACTGCCTTCGTCGACCACAAGCCGCTGATCTTCGCGATGGGCAAGGTCACCGAGCCGTGGTCGGCCCGGCAGCAGCATCACCTCTCGGCCGTGTCCGAGTACACGACGGACATCCAGCACGTCGCGGGGAAGGACAACCTGGTGGCGGATTGCCTTTACCGGGCCATCGCCCATGCAGTCCACCTCGGCATCGACTATGCCCGGATGGCAGCGGCCCAGGCCGCTGACCCCGACGTCCAGGCCTTGCGGACCGCAGTCACGTGCCTCCGCGTCACCGAGGTGCCGTTCGACGGCACGGGCGCAGCCCTCTTGTGCGACGTCTCCCTCGGGCGTCCTCGCCCCATCGTGCCCGCGGGCTGGCAGCGCCAGGTGTTTGACGCCATCCACGGCCTGTCCCACCCTGGCGCGAGGGCCTCCCAAAGGCTGATCGCCGACAAGTTCGTCTGGCATGGCCTCCGGAAGGCCGTCCGTGGCTGGGCCAGGACGTGCCTCGCGTGCCAGCGCGCCAAGGTGCACCGGCACACCCAGGCCCCGTTGGCCCCGTTCACGGTGCCGGAACGCCGGTTTGATCACGTCCACGTGGACCTGGTGGGACCTCTGCCCCCCTCGCAGAGTTTCACCTACGTCCTCACCATGGTGGACCGCACCACCCGGTGGCCAGAGGCCATGCCCTTGGCGTCGACAACGGCGGCCGATGTCGCGCAGGCTTTCATCGCCATCTGGGTCGCCCGGTTCGGCGCCCCCTCAGACATCTTGTCCTACCGCGGCCCCCAGTTCACCTCGGAGCTCTGGGGGGCGGTCGCGCAGGGGCTCGGGGTCCGGCTGCACCGAACCACGGCCTACCACCCCCAGGCTAACGGCCTGTGTGAGCGATTTCACCGCTCATTGAAGGCCGCGCTCCGGGCCACCCTCCGCGACGGCGGCTGGGTCGACAGGCTCCCCTGGGTCCTGCTGGGCCTCCAGACGGCGCCCAAGGAGGACCTACGTGCATCCGCGGCGGAGTTGGTCTTCGGGCAACCGCTGCGGGTGCCGGGCGAGTTCCTCCCCGACTCCACGGCACCATGGTCCGCGGCACAGCAGCGCTCCACTCTGCAAGAGACCGCCCAGAGGTTCGCCCCGGTGCCAACGGCATGCCACGGGCACCCACCGACGCACGTCGCCCCGGAGCTTCACACGGCGGAGTACGTCTTCGTAAGCCACGATGCCCACCGGACACCACTGCGGCCCCCGTACGACGGGCCTTTCCGCGTGCTGGAGACCGGGGCGAAGCACTTCACCCTGGACATCGGCGGTACTCCTGACCGCGTTTCGGTAGACCGCCTCAAGCCGGCCCACCTCGACGTGGACCATCCACCGCCAGTGGCCCGACCCCCACGTCGGGGCCGCCCCCCTGCGGGCGGACCCCCGGCACCGCCCAGCCCCGCCGCCACGCCGCCCCCCGGTCCTGCACCCATCCCAGGGGCAGCCAGGGGCATCCCACCTGGCATCCCTGCACCCCGGACGCCGCCGATCGCCAGGGGGCGCTTCGGCCGGGTCATTCGTCTGTCCCGCAAACTGGCCCTCCAGGTGCGCGGGAATTCTGGGGGGGCGCATGTGGCGGACACAAAAGCCCACTGGCGTGGTGACATCATTCCGCGCACCAAGTGGGCGGTGGCCACGCCCGAGGGGTAGGCGTGGCCTCATGATATACACTGGGCGCGCAGCCCGGAGCGCGCCAGTGTTACAGTGAGCTCCTGAAATAAAGACGCTTATAAGTTACCGCTTGTCCGCTTCCTCCTTGCTCGCAAGCAGCGCGCGTAACGCCGCGCTTTATTACTATAATTCACCAAATGTCCGTCCGTCCGTCCGTTGCCAGGTACCGCAAAAACGGCTGAACCGATCGCATCAAAATTTTGGGTGGGTAATTCTGGGACCTCCTGGAGTAAAATAGGCTATATTGTTTTTCCAATTTCAGCTTTGGTCTCCAGCATTTTCAGGTTTGGACTCCCACCTAACGTTATTGTCCCGGGTACTGCAAAAACGGCTGCACCGATCGCAACGATACACTTCCATGCCCGTGGGATCCCCACGAGTGACCCCACAAGGACTAATAATATCCCCTCTCCTGAAGGAGTTTCCTTGGACAAATGTTATGCTAACGTTTATAAGTAGCTTATAGTGGCATTTCGTGGAAAAAAAGTAAAGTAATATTATAAACCACAAACACATATAATCACCTTTTTAAACAGTTGCTAATGCTGTTTATCGCTAAACTGAAAGAAAGTTGGAGGAATCCATGAGACAATCTCTGCTCATCACGTCGACCAACGGACCTGAATGAAGATCTGTTGTCGTCTATATACTGCTAACTGCTATAGTATATACTGCTATATACTGCTGTCGATCTGCTAACCCTAACACTAACACGACCCTTTCTGCCACCTCTGTGGCGTTTTTCGTGGCGTTTTACCAAGGTTGCTTCTAAATTAAGTAATAGCAACACTAATGACAATAGCATAATATTAATGTTATGACAAAACAATATCCCCCTCCCCAAGGGGGTTTGTGCCTTGGGATATTGCCCCTATTCCCCCCGACACCCTCACGAAAGTAAATTTAATTATAGGGAATTTAGAATGTTGAGTCATGGTCTGATGAATGGTGAGGTGCAGTCTGATCCTTTTATTGACCTGAACTAACATATTATAATGCCATGCATGTCTGATCCCAAGATAAAACAAGGATGTGCCCAAGTAGCGATGTGTAGTGAGGCAAGCGTAGCGAGCCGATCCACGCTAGTGTAATTCAAACTGGGTTTCTACTGCTTTTGTCAAAGAGCTGTGTAGTCCTGTGACTGAGAAGGATCAGGGTTCATAGACAATTTTACATTTTTGTAGGTGGCAAGAATCACACTGATGTGTTGTAGACAATTTTACATTTTTGTAGGTGGCAAGAATCACACTGATGTGTTGAAGACAATTTTACATTTTTGTAGGTGGCAAGAATCACACTGATGTGTTGTAGACAACTTTACATTTTTGTAGGTGGCAAGAATCACACTGATGTGTTGTAGACAATTTTACATTTTTGTAGGTGGCAAGAATCACACTGATGTGTTGTAGACAATTTTACATTTTTGTAGGTGGCAAGAATCACACTGATGTGTTGTTCTTTTTTCAGGATCTAAGGCTCCTACTGGAAGTGCCATACACACATCTCACACACATGGACATACAGACGAATACACGATACACAATACAGGATGGTTAGACGAGAAAAAATAGTCACTGAGCTTAGGGGAAGTGCTGTCACTTCCTGGGACACTCTGGGTACCAGTGACGTCACAACAATGGTGCCGTTTTTCTCACTAGACTCGGCTGGGCATTTCCTAAGGAGGAATTTCCTCCTCCCCATGGGTGCCAACCTAGGGATCTCTTGTTAATTCCGATAGTCATGCAGCATCACCTGCGACGAGGACAGAATGCTCTGTCACATTCGCCTCTGAACCAATCTCAACCTAGTTACAAACTGTTAACCTGGCGTCTCGCAGGCAGGGCGAGGCATCAATGTGTGTGCCGTCCCTTGGATGGACATTAAACTGTCCCGTCTGCCAGCATTAGTTGGTGGGTGTTAAAGATCCTTCACGAAGAGTGGGTGTGCTATCGCCAGTACCCTGACCAAATTACTAATTCCTGCCCGAACCTACAGTGGGCCCTGCATCAGTGACAGAGCCAAGCTCCTTCCCTACCTGCTCAGCCAGTGTTGTTAGTTGCAGCCATGCACTGCATGCGAAAGAAGAAGAAGAGGAACTTCATGAACTTACAAAACTGACTGACATGAACTTACATGAACAACAAAATACTCCATGAAATGTGGATCCAATCTCTGTCAACAACACCTGGTGATGCCAGCAAAGTACTCGATTCCTGGCAAGTCAAGTCCAATTGAGAGACCTTTTCTCAAAAGTCTGAGTCTGATTCAGAGTATATGAGGCTGATGCCAAAATCGACTGGATACACGTCGCAGGTTGCAGGAGTCGCAGACCGTCTGATTAAGCGGTTAACCCTGACATTTCATACAAACAAGACCATTTTGCCTCCATGTACATAAACTGGGATTTGTTTGTCCAAATCGTGCATTTATTTTCATATAAGGTTCATTGAAATTGATGGTTCATTGAAATTTTGTAAGTTCTATGCACAATTGTAAATGATGATGGACATGCAGGTAAAGGTTGACCTTTTCCCGTACAGAGATGATTGCCAGGGCGAGTGTGGAAGGTTGCTGGGATCGACATTTGGGACACCGCTTCTCGGTGGGTGACGTGTGGCGCAGATTGCACAGAGGATGGCTGCCTCTCCTCTGTCAATGTGTTGCCAACAGCAAGGTGCATTGCACTGGTAACGTTCAGGGTGAGTAACATGCAATGTTTGCAACATGCATGCAATGTTCTCATGCAATGTTTTTCAATATGTGCGTCCAACATGCTGTTGTTTTGATGGAATGAACACAGGAAAAACAACTTAATTTAACCTCTCACAACCTCCTACCTATTTACCAATCCCCATTCTTCCTTTTATTTTTCATCCCTGGCCACTATCGACTTGCCAGAGCAGTGAAATGCATTCATTTGCTTGATTTTTATTTGTTTCTCTTCCATTACGTGTGCACTATCATACAAGGCCATTTAGTAGTAGATGTCGGTGTATTTTACGTGAATTACAAGGACATTGGTAGACGACGGACAAAAACACTTAAAATAAAATATGAGTTCCTTGATGAGGAGCTTCAATGCAGAGGAGAGTATTGGGCCCATAAAAGTATGTGCTATGATTGCCAACCTATGGTTGTTTGTCCGTGCTGTATCCTTTTGAAATGCTGAGCGTCGAGCAAGGAAGCAGCACGTATGATTACCCCGTGTGCTCAAAAGAGAAAAGTGGGTTAAGCATTTGGTTCACTTTGTCTGTCTGTCTGTCTACAAATGTTAATTTATCATCGACGAACGACTTTATTTCTATTTAATGTTACATTTTGAACATTAATCGGGAAGCATGAACCTGTAGTTTAGCAGTACTTTGGCTTTGAATTTGACAAATTGTACAGAATCTTGCCCCAAGCGTGCATGCACAGAGAGGAGGAGTGAGATAAACTTTTTAACAATTCCGTCTACCTGTCTGTCAAACAAAATTGAAAATCATTCCATACAGGAAACTTACTGTTTTAATGATGTCATAAAGAACACGAACAACATGCAGAAATGACAAATGAAATGTGTTAAATGAGGTGGTGTAAAAGACACTGCATCAACGGCGGTAAACTTCCAAAAAAAGTTGTTTTTTTCAACAACTTTTGAAATATTTATTTTATTTCAATTGAATTATATACTCGAACACTTTTGAACAGAAATCTCCTTTTTTGGCACTTTCAAAAACCTTCTGTTTAGTAATACTTCGCCAGAATATTACGCCATTTTATGTTATCACGACCAATTAATTTGCCGCTCACAGACCCTGCCCATGTCCTTTTTTAAATTTAAGATTGCACGGGGTAAGGTGTTCTATGAACTCTAGTTTTTATAGTCTTTGGTATGACTATCGTCGGAGTTCAAGCCATCAACCTCCCAGACTCCAAGCGGGCGCTCAAACCATTACACCTCCATGTCTGGTAGATGAAATTTTGAACCTGGGTTGCCTCCTCCTATGGATTAAAATGGGAATAAGTATTAGGCCAACCATCTTCCCTATTTGACTTCCTCTTTTCCTGTTTCTGTCTCCATTCTTCCTGTAAATATCTTTCTCCACTGCAGATTTGTGGTTGAGACTTCTCCCATGTTATACTTCCTTGCACATTAATTTGTAGATTTCACATCCAATATGATATACAAATGGTGAATAATTCCTGGTGAAACAGGATGATGTTAAAAAAATTACTTCATTGTTTTGGCCCCATTTTTAGTTCAGTCAACAATTGGCCATTTTGTTTTTCCGATGGTTCTTGGCTGTGCATCACTTGGCATCATTTATTTAGACAAATATACTATTGGCTTCTTGCAAGCAATATGTAACCAATTTTTACTGCGTAGCCCATAGGGCAAAGCCGTCTAAAACAGTGTCTGTCTGTCCGTATGTATGTATGTCCCCGCAACCGTACACCAATCAGAGCTGAGGATCTGGTCACATGACAGGGGTGATGTGATGTCATTACGTCGGTACGACGGCTGACTCCACAGTCCACACAATACCATTTTGATTCATATGCCGTTCAGGCTGAACATATCATTGAACCTGTAATGTATCACAATGTGCAAGCTCTATCTTTATACGTTTTTCATTCAGTGTGAAACACAAACGAACGGATTGTTAAAATGACCATGAAATATCAAAAGCATCGGCGTTACGGGTCTTCCAACAACACGGTATGTATAGCACTATAGGCCTTAGGCTTCGTGCCTTCATGCCTCACCTTCAGGCCGCTTCGGACAAATTAAGCCCAGGTTTCTTAATACAGTAGTATCGTTTCAGTAGTATCGTTTTCGTAATAATAATAATAATAATAATAATAATAATAATATAGTAAATATAACCATAACATTTTAATCCCAATGTCGTGAATGCAAAGGTAATGGATTGAAGCGGTGTATGGTTCATGAATCAATGATAAGCGGTGTACGATACTAATAACCGCGGAAGTAAGGAATTCGCCTCGGTTTTTTGATAGTGATATCATTTTCATAATAATGATAACATAACGTTAATATCATAGTAAAAGTAATCATAACACTAATCCCTTTGTAGTGAGTGCAAAGTTACTGGAGGTTAAAATATATCATCTCTCTATATTATAAAATAAAGTTTTTGTTTGTGTGTCGACGCAACCTAATCTCCTGAACGATGAAAGATATGAGGAAACCTCCAATACAAAAAATATCGGGATGGGCCCCGGGAAGGTTATAGGCAAGGTAGCGAAGCCTGTTGAGGCCGCTTCGGTCGGACTGGGCCCATTTCACAATTAAAAGCTGAGCTGAATTGTAGTACTCAATCTTCTACGGCCGCGAGTAAAAGCTGAATTATAGTAGTAAATTCATTCAAAAAGAACCCGGGCAACGCCGGGTGCTTTCAGCTAGTCTTCTATATATGAAAGTAGCGGGAGTTTTGTGTCCGTCCGTCACATTACGTCATTACGTCGATGATGTCATTATGGTGTATGATGGCTGACTCCACCGACCGACGTTTTAATTTATATGCCATACAGGCTGAACATGTCGTTGAAGCGGTCGAACCTGTCGTGTGTTTTTACAAACGGACAGCTGTACGTTGCAGCGAGTAGAGTAAGAGACCCACTGAATCTGCACATTTTTGCCAACCAGAGTGAATTCCAGATAAGGAGAGGAACTGCACATGCTGCAGGCCGACTAACCCACAACGTTGTTTTTAGGTGAGATCATATAAACTCAGGAGCAGATTGAGAGTGAAACTTGGAGGGTTAATAGCTCCCAAGAAAATGTTGCTTTGACATTTTTTTTAATGGACTAAAAAAAACTTTAAATGGACTAAAATACTTTCAATGCACCTTTTATAGTTCACTAATATATACATTACAACAAACGTAGGCTACATGTAAAAATAAAATTACCAGGGGTAGGCTATATGTAATATGCATGAACCACCTTCAGAGGCCATTTTTCCCCACAGAGTAGGGTTTGGTTCCTTTTTTGGGGACCGTGGTCCCCTTTTTGAAGCAGTGTTTTATGGTCCAGATGCCCTTTCTGCTGCCAGCCCTGTTGGTCGCCTCTTGCGACCCGCAGAAAATTACCAGTGAACTGGTACTCAATTTGTCGACCTCGGAAGGATGACAGGCTGAGTCAACCCCGCTGGCGGTAATTCAGCGATCGACCGGGATTCAAACCCAGGATCCTAGGTATCCCAAGCCGGCACCCTAACCGCTAAGCCAACACCAGGCGTATCATATGTAATATGTATATGTTATATGTAATATGCTATATCTATATGTATATGCAAAAATAGAATCTCCACACAGGTCATACTATCCTCTTCAACTAAAGTATTAAACAAGCCCGGCTACACCGATGTTAGATTTTCGGTCTTGGTTTTAAATAATTCAGTAGAATACATTTTAACCTAAGAGATGTTGTAAAAAAGCAATTCATAATGAATGAAAAGGAAGGCCAGACACAGAAAAATCCCATCCCAAAACTCAAGAATTTCCTGACACCAACTGTGAACCATAACAAAGTTACTGTGTTTTGATTGGACATTTATCAGGGTAGAGGTATGGCTGTCAGATTGGCCTAGGCCCTAGAGGTATGCACACTCACCTCTAAGTTGTTTAGCATGGGTTGGAATCCCAACCCAGCTATAAACTCTCAACCAGGTGTTTCACAAGCAGGTTGATTCACCAATGTGTGTGCACTCCATTAAAGACCTGATGATGTCCTTCGCCAAGAGTAGGAAAGCTATCGCCGGCACGCTGAACAAATTAGTAATTTCTACCCGACAGAGGGCATTGATTGCATCAGCAGCACAGCTGGTGATGCCACCAGCAGCCTTGTGCTGCATACGAAAGAAGAATGGCAGAGGTGGCCAAGTGGTACTAGACAGGTCTGGTGGATTTTATAGAACTAGCAACGGTACCCGCCCTACGGGCGGGGCTTCAATTGGGAGGCCCAAATGAAAAGGGTAAATATCAGAAATTGAGGGTTTTTTATTTTAAACTATTTATATAAACATCCATTAAATCATATCACACACAAATCATCAAAATCTAAACAATATTTGTATAATTTCAATAAAAGCCAAATCACTGTTCATATCGGTAAATATTATTCCATCGTGTTTGGAAAAACTGGAAAATTGGAAAAATTGTAAAAATTGGGAAAATTGGAAAATTGGGAAAAAAATTGTAAAAACAATAAAGCATATTTTGCTCCAGGGCGTCCCAGGATTACCCACCCAAAATTTCGTTGCGATCGCTTCAGCCGTTTTTGTGGTACCTGGGAACAGACAGATGGACATTTGGTGAATTATAGTAAGATGGTTACATCATGTAATGCAAGTCATACAAGTTATTAGCATGTTATGTAGCATGGTTATCTTCTGCCAAAGAAAGAGACAAAAACGTTCTCTGTAATATTGTTTGCTTTTCAGATGATGTATTAAATAAAAAATGCTAAAAGCTTGCCTTCAGTTTGTTCAACACACCTTGCCACTTCCCATGAACGAAAATGAGCACAGGTATCTTCTCTGCAGGCCCATATCTCAAACACAAACACACCCAGCTAACACAACACCATTAGGCCAACGTTGGCATTTGGTCAATTGGTCGCAAGCGCATTGTTGACGTCGGGGTAACGTTGTCCATTGGTTGTAATCGCGACGACTATTTTTCCAACGTTGGCCTGACGTTGCCTATTGGTTGCAATTGCAACGTCTATTTTCCAACATTGGCCTGACGTTGTTCATTGGTTGCAATTGCGACGTCTATTTTCCAACGTTGGCCTGACGTTGCCTATTAGTTGCAATTGCAACGTCTATTTTCCAACGTTGGCCTGACGTTGCCTATTGGTTGCAATTTGCGACGTCTATTTTCCAACGTTGACCTCACGTTGTAATTGCAACGTCTATTTTCCAACGTTGGCCTGACGTTGTCCATTGGTTGCGACGTCTATTTTCCAACGTTGACCTGACGTTGCCTATTCGTTGCAATTGCGACGTCTATTTTCCAACGTTGACCTGACGTTGCCTATTAGTTGCAATTGCAACGTCTATTTTCCAACATTGGCCTGACGTTGTTCATTGGTTGCAATTGCGACGTCTATTTTCCAACGTTGGCCTGACGTTGCCGATTAGTTGCAATTGCAACGTCTATTTTCCAACGTTGGCCTGACGTTGCCTATTGGTTGCAATTTGCGACGTCTATTTTCCAACGTTGACCTGACGTTGCAATTGCAACGTCTATTTTCCAACGCTGGCCTGACGTTGTCCATTGGTTGCGACGTCTATTTTCCAACGTTCGCCTGACGTTGCCTATTGGTTGCAATTGCGACGTCTATATTCCAACGATGACCTGACGTTGTCCATTGGTTGCAATTGCAACGTCTATTTTCAAACGTTGGCCTGACGTTGCCTGTTGGTTGCAATTGCAACGTCTATTTTCCAACGTTGGCCTGACGTTGCCTATTGGTTGCAATTACAACGTCTATTTTCCAACGTTGACCTGACGTTGCCTCTTGGTTGCAATTGCAACGTCTATTTTCCAACGTTGGCCTGACGTTGCCTATTGGTTGCAATTATGATGTCTATTTTCCAACGTTGGCCTGACGTTGCCTATTGGTTGCAATTGCGACGTCTATTTTCCAACGTTGGCCTGACGTTGCCTATTGGTTGCAATTGCAACGTCTATTTTCCAACGTTGACCTGACGTTGCCTGTTGGTTGCAATTGCAACGTCCATTTTCCAATGTTGGTCTGACGTTGCCTATTGGTTGCAATTACGACGTATATTTTCCAACGTTGGCCTGACGTTGCCTATTGGTTGCAATTGCAACGTCTATATTCCAACGTTGGCCTGACGTTGTCCATTGGTTGTAATTGCGACGTCTATTTTCCAACGTTGGCCTGACGTTGCCTATTAGTTGCAATTGCAACGTCTATATTCCAACGTTGGCCTGACGTTGTCCATTGGTTGCAATTGCAACGTCTATTTTCCAACGTTGGCCTGACGTTGCCTATTGGTTGCAATTACGACGTCTATTTGCCAACGTTGGCCTGACGTTGTCCATTGGTTGCAATTGCAACGTCTATTTTCCAACGTTGGCCTGACGTTGTTCATTGGTTGCAATTGCGACGTCTATTTTCCAACGTTGGCCTGACGTTGCCTATTAGTTGCAATTGCAACGTCTATTTTCCAACATTGCCCTGACGTTGTTCATTGGTTGCAATTGCGACGTCTATTTTCCAACGTTTGCCTGACGTTGCCTATTAGTTGCAATTGCAACGTCTATTTTCCAACGTTGGCCTGACGTTGCCCATTGGTTGCAATTGCAACGTCTATTTTCCAACGTTGGCCTGAAGTTGTCCATTGGTTGCAATTGCAACGTCTATTTTCCAACGTTGGCCTGACGTTGCCTATTAGTTGCAATTGCAACGTCTATTTTCCAACATTGGCCTGACGTTGTTCATTGGTTGCAATTGCGACGTCTATTTTCCAACGTTGGCCTGTCGTTGCCTATTAGTTGCAATTGCAACGTCTATTTTCCAACGTTGGCCTGACGTTGCCTATTGGTTGCAATTGCGACGTCTATTTTCCAACGTTGACCTGACGTTGCCTCTTGGTTTCAATTGCGACGTCTATTTTCCAACGTTGACCTGAGGTTGCCTATTGGTTGCAATTGCGACGTCTATTTTCCAACGTTGGCCTGACGTTGCCTATTGGTTGCAATTGCAACGTCTATTTTCCAACGTTGGCCTGACGTTGCCTATTAGTTGCAATTGCAACGTCGATTTTCCAACATTGGCCTGACGTTGCCTATTAGTTGCAATTGCAACGTCTATTTTCCAACATTGGCCTGACGTTGTTCATTGGTTGCAATTGCGACGTCTATTTTCCAACGTTGGCCTGACGGTGCCTATTAGTTGCAATTGCAACGTCTATTTTCCAACGTTGGCCTGACGTTGCCTATTGGTTGCAATTGCGACGTCTATTTTCCAACGTTGACCTAACGTTGCCTGTTTGTTGCAATTGCAACGTCTATTTTCCAACGTTGGCCTGACGTTGTCCATTGGTTGCAATTGCGACGTCTATTTTCCAACGTTGACCTGACGTTGCCTATTGGTTGCAATTGCAACGTCTATTTTCCAACGTTCGCCTGACGTTGCCTATTGGTTGCAATTGCGACGTCTATATTCCAACGTTGACCTGACGTTGTCCATTGGTTGCAATTGCAACGTCTATTTTCCAACGTTGGCCTGACGTTGCCTATTGGTTGCAATTGCGACGTCTATATTCCAACGTTGACCTGACGTTGTCCATTGGTTGCAATTGCAACGTCTATTTTCCAACGTTGGCCTGACGTTGTCCATTGGTTGCAATTGCGACGTCTATTTTCCAACGTTGACCTGACGTTGCCTATTGGTTGCAATTGCAACGTCTATTTTCCAACGTTCGCCTGACGTTGCCTATTGGTTGCAATTGCGACGTCTATATTCCAACGTTGACCTGACGTTGTCCATTGGTTGCAATTGTGACGTCTATTTTCCAACGTTGGCCTGACGTTGCCTATTGGTTGCAATTGCAACGTCTATTTTCCAACGTTCGCCTGACGTTGCCTATTGGTTGCAATTGCGACGTCTATATTCCAACGATGACCTGACGTTGTCCATTGGTTGCAATTGCAACGTCTATTTTCAAACGTTGGCCTGACGTTGCCTGTTGGTTGCAATTGCAACGTCTATTTTCCAACGTTGGCCTGACGTTGCCTATTGGTTGCAATTACAACGTCTATTTTCCAACGTTGGCCTGACGTTGCCTCTTGGTTGCAATTGCAACGTCTATTTTCCAACGTTGGCCTGACGTTGCCTATTGGTTGCAATTATGATGTCTATTTTCCAACGTTGGCCTGACGTTGCCTATTGGTTGCAATTGCGACGTCTATTTTCCAACGTTGGCCTGACGTTGCCTATTGGTTGCAATTGCAACGTCTATTTTCCAACGTTGACCTGACGTTGCCTGTTGGTTGCAATTGCAACGTCCATTTTCCAATGTTGGTCTGACGTTGCCTATTGGTTGCAATTACGACGTATATTTTCCAACGTTGGCCTGACGTTGCCTATTGGTTGCAATTGCAACGTCTATATTCCAACGTTGGCCTGACGTTGTCCATTGGTTGTAATTGCGACGTCTATTTTCCAACGTTGGCCTGACGTTGCCTATTAGTTGCAATTGCGACGTCTATATTCCAACGTTGGCCTGACATTGTCCATTGGTTGCAATTGCAACGTCTATTTTCCAACGTTGGCCTGACGTTGCCTATTGGTTGCAATTACGACGTCTATTTGCCAACGTTGGCCTGACGTTGTCCATTGGTTGCAATTGCAACGTCTATTTTCCAACGTTGGCCTGACGTTGTTCATTGGTTGCAATTGCGACGTCTATTTTCCAACGTTGGCCTGACGTTGCCTATTAGTTGCAATTGCAACGTCTATTTTCCAACATTGCCCTGACGTTGTTCATTGGTTGCAATTGCGACGTCTATTTTCCAACGTTTGCCTGACGTTGCCTATTAGTTGCAATTGCAACGTCTATTTTCCAACGTTGGCCTGACGTTGCCCATTGGTTGCAATTGCAACGTCTATTTTCCAACGTTGGCCTGAAGTTGTCCATTGGTTGCAATTGCAACGTCTATTTTCCAACGTTGGCCTGACGTTGCCTATTAGTTGCAATTGCAACGTCTATTTTCCAACATTGGCCTGACGTTGTTCATTGGTTGCAATTGCGACGTCTATTTTCCAACGTTGGCCTGTCGTTGCCTATTAGTTGCAATTGCAACGTCTATTTTCCAACGTTGGCCTGACGTTGCCTATTGGTTGCAATTGCGACGTCTATTTTCCAACGTTGACCTGACGTTGCCTCTTGGTTTCAATTGCGACGTCTATTTTCCAACGTTGACCTGACGTTGCCTATTGGTTGCAATTGCGACGTCTATTTTCCAACGTTGGCCTTACGTTGCCTATTGGTTGCAATTGCAACGTCTATTTTCCAACGTTGGCCTGACGTTGCCTATTAGTTGCAATTGCAACGTCGATTTTCCAACATTGGCCTGACGTTGCCTATTAGTTGCAATTGCAACGTCTATTTTCCAACATTGGCCTGACGTTGTTCATTGGTTGCAATTGCGACGTCTATTTTCCAACGTTGGCCTGACGGTGCCTATTAGTTGCAATTGCAACGTCTATTTTCCAACGTTGGCCTGACGTTGCCTATTGGTTGCAATTGCGACGTCTATTTTCCAACGTTGACCTAACGTTGCCTGTTTGTTGCAATTGCAACGTCTATTTTCCAACGTTGGCCTGACGTTGTCCATTGGTTGCAATTGCGACGTCTATTTTCCAACGTTGACCTGACGTTGCCTATTGGTTGCAATTGCAACGTCTATTTTCCAACGTTCGCCTGACGTTGCCTATTGGTTGCAATTGCGACGTCTATATTCCAACGTTGACCTGACGTTGTCCATTGGTTGCAATTGCAACGTCTATTTTCCAACGTTGGCCTGACGTTGCCTATTGGTTGCAATTGCGACGTCTATATTCCAACGTTGACCTGACGTTGTCCATTGGTTGCAATTGCAACGTCTATTTTCCAACGTTGGCCTGACGTTGTCCATTGGTTGCAATTGCGACGTCTATTTTCCAACGTTGACCTGACGTTGCCTATTGGTTGCAATTGCAACGTCTATTTTCCAACGTTCGCCTGACGTTGCCTATTGGTTGCAATTGCGACGTCTATATTCCAACGTTGACCTGACGTTGTCCATTGGTTGCAATTGCGACGTCTATTTTCCAACGTTGGCCTGACGTTGCCTATTGGTTGCAATTGCAACGTCTATATTCCAACGTTGACCTGACGTTGCCTATTGGTTGCAATTGCGACGTCTATATTCCAACGTTCGCCTGACGTTGCCTATTGGTTGCAATTGCGACGTCTATATTCCAACGTTGACCTGACGTTGTCCATTGGTTGCAATTGCGACGTCTATTTTCCAACGTTCGCCTGACGTTGCCTATTGGTTGCAATTGCAACGTCTATTTTCCAACGTTCGCCTGACGTTGCCTATTGGTTGCAATTGCGACGTCTATATTCCAACGTTGACCTGACGTTGTCCATTGGTTGCAATTGCGACGTCTATTTTCCAACGTTGGCCTGACGTTGCCTATTGGTTGCAATTGCAACGTCTATTTTCCAACGTTCGCCTGACGTTGCCTATTGGTTGCAATTGCGACGTCTATATTCCAACGTTGACCTGATGTTGTCCATTGGTTGCAATTGCGACGTCTATTTTCCAATGTTGGCCTGACGTTGCCTATTGGTTGCAATTGCAACGTCTATATTCCAACGTTGACCTGACGTTGCCTATTGGTTGCAATTGCGACGTCTATATTCCAACGTTCGCCTGACGTTGCCTATTGGTTGCAATTGCGACGTCTATATTCCAACGTTGACCTGACGTTGTCCATTGGTTGCAATTGCGACGTCTATTTTCCAACGTTCGCCTGACGTTGCCTATTGGTTGCAATTGCAACGTCTATTTTCCAACGTTCGCCTGACGTTGCCTATTGGTTGCAATTGCGACGTCTATATTCCAACGTTGACCTGACGTTGTCCATTGGTTGCAATTGCGACGTCTATTTTCCAACGTTGGCCTGACGTTGCCTATTGGTTGCAATTGCAACGTCTATTTTCCAACGTTCGCCTGACGTTGCCTATTGGTTGCAATTGCGACGTCTATATTCCAACGTTGACCTGACGTTGTCCATTGGTTGCAATTGCAACGTCTATTTTCAAACGTTGGCCTGACGTTGCCTGTTGGTTGCAATTGCAACGTCTATTTTCCAACGTTGGCCTGACGTTGCCTATTGGTTGCAATTACGACGTATATTTTCCAACGTTGGCCTGACGTTGTCCATTGGTTGCAATTGCAACGTCTATTTTCCAACGTTGGCCTGACGTTGCCTATTGGTTGCAATTGCGACGTCTATATTCCAACGTTGGCCTGACGTTGCCTATTGGTTGCAATTATGACGTCTATTTTCCAACGTTGGCCTGACGTTGCCTATTGGTTGCAATTGCAACGTATATTATCCAACGTTGGCCTGACGTTGCCTATTGGTTGCAATTGCGACGTCTATTTTCCAACGTTGACCTGACGTTGCCTCTTGGTTTCAATTGCGACGTCTATTTTCCAACGTTGACCTGACGTTGCCTATTGGTTGAAATTGCGACGTCTATTTTCCAACGTTGGCCTGACGTTGCCTATTGGTTGCAATTGCAACGTCTATTTTCCAACGTTGGCCTGACGTTGCCTATTAGTTGCAATTGCAACGTCGATTTTCCAACATTGGCCTGACGTTGCCTATTAGTTGCAATTGCAACGTCTATTTTCCAACATTGGCCTGACGTTGTTCATTGGTTGCAATTGCGACGTCTATTTTCCAACGTTGGCCTGACGGTGCCTATTAGTTGCAATTGCAACGTCTATTTTCCAACGTTGGCCTGACGTTGCCTATTGGTTGCAATTGCGACGTCTATTTTCCAACGTTGACCTAACGTTGCCTGTTTGTTGCAATTGCAACGTCTATTTTCCAACGTTGGCCTGACGTTGTCCATTGGTTGCAATTGCGACGTCTATTTTCCAACGTTGACCTGACGTTGCCTATTGGTTGCAATTGCAACGTCTATTTTCCAACGTTCGCCTGACGTTGCCTATTGGTTGCAATTGCGACGTCTATATTCCAACGTTGACCTGACGTTGTCCATTGGTTGCAATTGCAACGTCTATTTTCCAACGTTGGCCTGACGTTGCCTATTGGTTGCAATTGCGACGTCTATATTCCAACGTTGACCTGACGTTGTCCATTGGTTGCAATTGCAACGTCTATTTTCCAACGTTGGCCTGACGTTGTCCATTGGTTGCAATTGCGACGTCTATTTTCCAACGTTGACCTGACGTTGCCTATTGGTTGCAATTGCAACGTCTATTTTCCAACGTTCGCCTGACGTTGCCTATTGGTTGCAATTGCGACGTCTATATTCCAACGTTGACCTGACGTTGTCCATTGGTTGCAATTGCGACGTCTATTTTCCAACGTTGGCCTGACGTTGCCTATTGGTTGCAATTGCAACGTCTATATTCCAACGTTGACCTGACGTTGCCTATTGGTTGCAATTGCGACGTCTATATTCCAACGTTCGCCTGACGTTGCCTATTGGTTGCAATTGCGACGTCTATATTCCAACGTTGACCTGACGTTGTCCATTGGTTGCAATTGCGACGTCTATTTTCCAACGTTCGCCTGACGTTGCCTATTGGTTGCAATTGCAACGTCTATTTTCCAACGTTCGCCTGACGTTGCCTATTGGTTGCAATTGCGACGTCTATATTCCAACGTTGACCTGACGTTGTCCATTGGTTGCAATTGCGACGTCTATTTTCCAACGTTGGCCTGACGTTGCCTATTGGTTGCAATTGCAACGTCTATTTTCCAACGTTCGCCTGACGTTGCCTATTGGTTGCAATTGCGACGTCTATATTCCAACGTTGACCTGACGTTGTCCATTGGTTGCAATTGCGACGTCTATTTTCCAACGTTGGCCTGACGTTGCCTATTGGTTGCAATTGCAACGTCTATATTCCAACGTTGACCTGACGTTGCCTATTGGTTGCAATTGCGACGTCTATATTCCAACGTTCGCCTGACGTTGCCTATTGGTTGCAATTGCGACGTCTATATTCCAACGTTGACCTGACGTTGTCCATTGGTTGCAATTGCGACGTCTATTTTCCAACGTTCGCCTGACGTTGCCTATTGGTTGCAATTGCAACGTCTATTTTCCAACGTTCGCCTGACGTTGCCTATTGGTTGCAATTGCGACGTCTATATTCCAACGTTGACCTGACGTTGTCCATTGGTTGCAATTGCGACGTCTATTTTCCAACGTTGGCCTGACGTTGCCTATTGGTTGCAATTGCAACGTCTATTTTCCAACGTTCGCCTGACGTTGCCTATTGGTTGCAATTGCGACGTCTATATTCCAACGTTGACCTGACGTTGTCCATTGGTTGCAATTGCAACGTCTATTTTCAAACGTTGGCCTGACGTTGCCTGTTGGTTGCAATTGCAACGTCTATTTTCCAACGTTGGCCTGACGTTGCCTATTGGTTGCAATTACGACGTATATTTTCCAACGTTGGCCTGACGTTGTCCATTGGTTGCAATTGCAACGTCTATTTTCCAACGTTGGCCTGACGTTGCCTATTGGTTGCAATTGCGACGTCTATATTCCAACGTTGGCCTGACGTTGCCTATTGGTTGCAATTATGACGTCTATTTTCCAACGTTGGCCTGACGTTGCCTATTGGTTGCAATTGCAACGTATATTATCCAACGTTGGCCTGACGTTGCCTATTGGTTGCAATTACGACGTCTATTTTCCAACGTTGGCCTGACGTTGCCTATTGGTTGCAATTGCGACGTCTATTTTCCAACGTTGGCCTGACGTTGCCTATTGGTTGCAATTACGACGTCTATTTTCCAACGTTGGCCTGACGTTGCCTATTGGTTGCAATTGCAACGTCTATTTTCCAACGTTGGCCTGACGTTGCCTATTAGTTGCAATTGCAACGTCGATTTTCCAACATTGGCCTGACGTTGCCTATTAGTTGCAATTGCAACGTCTATTTTCCAACATTGGCCTGACGTTGTTCATTGGTTGCAATTGCGACGTCTATTTTCCAACGTTGGCCTGACGGTGCCTATTAGTTGCAATTGCAACGTCTATTTTCCAACGTTGGCCTGACGTTGCCTATTGGTTGCAATTGCGACGTCTATTTTCCAACGTTGACCTAACGTTGCCTGTTTGTTGCAATTGCAACGTCTATTTTCCAACGTTGGCCTGACGTTGTCCATTGGTTGCAATTGCGACGTCTATTTTCCAACGTTGACCTGACGTTGCCTATTGGTTGCAATTGCAACGTCTATTTTCCAACGTTCGCCTGACGTTGCCTATTGGTTGCAATTGCGACGTCTATATTCCAACGTTGACCTGACGTTGTCCATTGGTTGCAATTGCAACGTCTATTTTCCAACGTTGGCCTGACGTTGCCTATTGGTTGCAATTGCGACGTCTATATTCCAACGTTGACCTGACGTTGTCCATTGGTTGCAATTGCAACGTCTATTTTCCAACGTTGGCCTGACGTTGTCCATTGGTTGCAATTGCGACGTCTATTTTCCAACGTTGACCTGACGTTGCCTATTGGTTGCAATTGCAACGTCTATTTTCCAACGTTCGCCTGACGTTGCCTATTGGTTGCAATTGCGACGTCTATATTCCAACGTTGACCTGACGTTGTCCATTGGTTGCAATTGCGACGTCTATTTTCCAACGTTGGCCTGACGTTGCCTATTGGTTGCAATTGCAACGTCTATATTCCAACGTTGACCTGACGTTGCCTATTGGTTGCAATTGCGACGTCTATATTCCAACGTTCGCCTGACGTTGCCTATTGGTTGCAATTGCGACGTCTATATTCCAACGTTGACCTGACGTTGTCCATTGGTTGCAATTGCGACGTCTATTTTCCAACGTTCGCCTGACGTTGCCTATTGGTTGCAATTGCAACGTCTATTTTCCAACGTTCGCCTGACGTTGCCTATTGGTTGCAATTGCGACGTCTATATTCCAACGTTGACCTGACGTTGTCCATTGGTTGCAAGTGCGACGTCTATTTTCCAACGTTGGCCTGACGTTGCCTATTGGTTGCAATTGCAACGTCTATTTTCCAACGTTCGCCTGACGTTGCCTATTGGTTGCAATTGCGACGTCTATATTCCAACGTTGACCTGACGTTGTCCATTGGTTGCAATTGCGACGTCTATTTTCCAACGTTGGCCTGACGTTGCCTATTGGTTGCAATTGCAACGTCTATATTCCAACGTTGACCTGACGTTGCCTATTGGTTGCAATTGCGACGTCTATATTCCAACGTTCGCCTGACGTTGCCTATTGGTTGCAATTGCGACGTCTATATTCCAACGTTGACCTGACGTTGTCCATTGGTTGCAATTGCGACGTCTATTTTCCAACGTTCGCCTGACGTTGCCTATTGGTTGCAATTGCAACGTCTATTTTCCAACGTTCGCCTGACGTTGCCTATTGGTTGCAATTGCGACGTCTATATTCCAACGTTGACCTGACGTTGTCCATTGGTTGCAATTGCGACGTCTATTTTCCAACGTTGGCCTGACGTTGCCTATTGGTTGCAATTGCAACGTCTATTTTCCAACGTTCGCCTGACGTTGCCTATTGGTTGCAATTGCGACGTCTATATTCCAACGTTGACCTGACGTTGTCCATTGGTTGCAATTGCAACGTCTATTTTCAAACGTTGGCCTGACGTTGCCTGTTGGTTGCAATTGCAACGTCTATTTTCCAACGTTGGCCTGACGTTGCCTATTGGTTGCAATTACGACGTATATTTTCCAACGTTGGCCTGACGTTGTCCATTGGTTGCAATTGCAACGTCTATTTTCCAACGTTGGCCTGACGTTGCCTATTGGTTGCAATTGCGACGTCTATATTCCAACGTTGGCCTGACGTTGCCTATTGGTTGCAATTATGACGTCTATTTTCCAACGTTGGCCTGACGTTGCCTATTGGTTGCAATTGCAACGTATATTATCCAACGTTGGCCTGACGTTGCCTATTGGTTGCAATTACGACGTCTATTTTCCAACGTTGGCCTGACGTTGCCTATTGGTTGCAATTGCGACGTCTATTTTCCAACGTTGGCCTGACGTTGCCTATTGGTTGCAATTACGACGTCTATTTTCCAACGTTGGCCTGACGTTGTCCATTGGTTGCAATTGCAACGTCTACTTTCCAACGTTGGCCTGACGTTGCCTATTGGTTGCAATTATGACGTCTATTTTCCAACGTTGGCCTGACGTTGTCCATTGGTTGCAATTGCAACGTATATTATCCAACGTTGGCCTGACGTTGCCTATTGGTTGCAATTACGACGTCTATTTTCCAACGTTGGCCCAACGGTGTTGTGTTAGCTGGGACACTCGGTCTAACATCTCATTTATGTCATTCATTTCCAATTACAGCCGCCTTTTACAATTACAGGTAATAACAAGTTGTTATGAACATGTTAACAACTTGTAGTTGTCTTTCAACTTTCCCAGACTCCAGACTATGTGGTAAATTCCCAGCCCCATGCTCTTCCACTGACACCTCCTCCAGGCAGAAAGAAGTCCGCTCCATGAGCTCTCACTTTCTATGTCATTCACTCGTCTTTTCCCAAAACAACACTGATGTAAATCTCCGAAATGCCGTTGGGATGGAAAAGCTAATTTCTTATCTTCACGTCTCATCCAAGAGTTCAGGCACAAGGCAACAGTCGTGCTTTGATCAACATTAAGGCCACCTGTTGTTTCGCTGCCTCCAGGTAGCTGTAATTTTGTTCCTTGGTACAGCTGTTCGTTTAACTGCTTTTGAGCTTTTGGCAGCAACATTACGAGTTCTCGGAATACCGTTCCAGGGTATTAAATTATCACTCGGCATGTGCTAAAACCAGTATGCTTGCCTAGAAATAATGATGGAGCCTCTCGGGATGCTTTCTGTGTTTCCTGAGGCCCATGTGTTTCCCTATTTGACCCCTATTCCTCATTCACTTGTCCCATAGTTATTTGGCCGTGTACTGGTGTCACTGGGAAGGGACAAGTGCCTAATTGGAAAAAAATAATAACTGATAAAAGGAATAGAAGTGAGAATGGTAGGAGAGAGAGAAAGGAGGGTTAGCAGGTGTGCAGTGTGGAGAAGTGAATGTAATTTATGGGGGGGGGGGGGGGGGGGGGGTTACAGGAGCGAGGCTCATGGAATGAATGAAGAGCCAGGAAAGAGGAGGGGAGGAAAGACTGGAATAAATAAGCAAGCAAAATGGTTCAGATAGTAAAGGGGGTCATAAGATCATGGATCAGAATTTGGGACAAAATAATTCCTTGATGGAAGTGTCTGGAAGGTCGTTCAATAGACGGGAGAAGCGAGGTATAAAAAGTTGAGGTGTGCACTCAGCTTGGGTTTGGGAAGTTTACCCAAAGAGGGATACTGGAAGAACGCGTGCATGGTTTGGATTTGAGTAAAGAGGGAGAGGAAAAGTGCCAATAATGAAGTTAGACTTATCTGAACATAATCACGCTTTAGCTGTGGATATGGTTAATTAAGTACAAAGCTCGGTTTCTATATTTATATCCACATTTTGGGACTTGTGGAACAGCTAATTACTCCCTCGGAGTAATGCATTCACTCGTGTCCGTGTGTGTGTGTGTGTGGGTGTTTTTGAACAGGATACCTGGAAAAGTTCTGAACGGATTTGGATGAAAGTTGGTGGGATGATTGCCCTTGGGATAAGGAAGAATTGATTAGTTTTTCGTGAAGCTCAGGATATTATTCCGGATCCAGGAATTTTTTGAAGGATTTTTTTACCATTGGAAGATAGGGCTCATTTTTTTAAACATTATCTTCTATATATTCTATATTTAACATTGTGATATGAAAATAGTTTTCATATTTGTTGTAAATGTAGTTTAAACTCGTGGTTATGCCTTAGAGCGGTGTATTTTTTTTTAGCAGCGTCGTCTTCAATGTTAATTTTTTTTTCTTTCTAATAAAGACATATTCTGTCATTTTAAAACCACCAAAGTGTGTATTCGCTTTCCCCGTTTCATAAAATGTATCGTTTGATACGTATAATGCTTTAAAACTTTTTAAAATTTATTTATTTTACCTCAGAAAAGATATCAACATTTAGCTCAGCGAATGTCATTCGCGGTGTCAGTATTTGATGAACTTAAAAAGACTTAGTTCCAGATTTATCAATGGCTGAGGTATATTAACAAACGAATAAAACAGATTTGGCAAAATTCCAACTTTCTATTAAAAGATCGCATATTCATCCAGGCTTGTGAGAGGCTGAAGAAGAAGAAACCTCGCAGGGGCATCCCAGACCAAATAAATTAATAATTCTGGTTTATCTATACTAGGGCATTGCCCGTACGTGGGTGCCCGTTCCGTGGCCAAAAAAAAAAAAAAACGCTACCCGTACGCTCTACCCCGCCCGTACGCTCGTAAACAAAAAAAGCAACGCTCTTCGCTTCCGCCCTTCGCTCTGACTGAATTGGGAGAAATAATGCGCATAAGAAATCGAATTACGTACCGTAATGGCGGTCAGCTCGTAACGCGCTCAGCTCCGCTCGTCTCACATCGGCCACGCCTACGCAACAGAGCGTTCTGTGATTGGCTGCCGGAAGATAAGTCGTCACTGTCCGGAAGTTCGCAAATCGCAGTTAGGATGAATCGTTTTAATTTAATCGCAGTTTGAATTCGTTTTAAAACATAGTTTAACGGCAACATAGTTTTCCAACGTGAAATAAATGAATACGCTGTCAAATGTGCCGTCCGAGGCAGAGTCTG
Source organism: Myxine glutinosa (assembly GCF_964187855.1). Taxonomy (NCBI): domain Eukaryota; kingdom Metazoa; phylum Chordata; class Myxini; order Myxiniformes; family Myxinidae; genus Myxine; species Myxine glutinosa. The sequence goes on from NC_136270.1 coordinate 101,724,485, forward strand.
ATCGCCACGTTCGGCACACGTGATAGCTCGCTGCTCTCTGATTGGTTGAAGCGTTTTTTGGACATAGCTCGGTAAGTAATTGTCCGATTAATATGAAACCTTGAAAAGGCACATCCTCGGGTCCCCAGCAATATACCTGGCAAGTTTCAAGTATATCGGACCCGTGGTTGTCGAGAAACAGCGGTCACAGACACACAGACACACAGACACACAGACACACAGACACACAGACACACAGACACACAGAGATTGCTGGAATTATAGATAGATATCTACATATCTGGACAGTGTCTGTTGTGACTGAACTACTCCCTGAAACTTTTGTTTCCATGGTTGTGAAGTGTTTTTAATAACGTGGTGGTGGTTTTGAATCACGTGGTGGTGAGGTATTTTGAATTATGTGGTGGTGAGGTGTAAAATGACGTGGTGGTGAGGTGTTTTTAAATCACGTGGCTGTGAGGTGTTTTTAATTTCGTGGCTGTGAGGTGTATTAATTTCGTGTTTCGTGGCTGTGAAGTGTTTTTAATTTCGTATTTTGTGGCTGTGATATGTTTTTAATCTTGTGGCGGACACGAAAACCAACTGGCGTGGTGACATCATTCCGCGCACCAAGTGGGCGGCGGCCACACCCGAGGGGTAGGCGTGGCCTCAGGATATACACTGGGCGCGCAGCCCGGAGCGCGCCAGTGCTACAGTGACCTCTTGTCAATAAAGACACCTTTGTTTAACCGCGTTGTCCGCTTCCTCCTTGGTAGCAAGTCGCGCGCGTAGCACCGCGCTTCAATGGTGACCCCGACGTGATGCATCGAAGCCTGAACTGGGCTTCGGCCTGCAGGAACCAGATCTCCGCCTGAGCTTCCCAGAACTCGGGGAGCTTTATCGCTACCGCGTTGGTTGCCATGGCTGTGGCGGTTTCGGGTGGTCAGTGACGGCTGACCAAAACGTCGGAGTCACGAGACACGCTATGAGACACGGCGGACAAGACACGCTACTGCCACGTGGTCACCTCCCTCGGGGCCGGCGCGGCCGCCCGCGTCGTGTCGGTCCTGAGGAACCCACCGGACCACGACAGGTACGAGGCGATCAAGCGTCTCCTCCTCACCACGTTCGGCCTCACGGTGGACGCATGGGCCGATCGCCTCTTGGACCTCCCCGAGCTCGGTGACACGCGACCGTCGGTCCGAATGGACCATATGCTGTCGCTCATGGGCGACGAAACCCCGAACGCTCTATTCCGGGCGTTATTTCGACGCCAGCTGCCGGCACGAGTCCGCCTCGCGTTGGCCGGTTCCGCGATGACGGAACCCCGTGTGTTCGCGGCCGAGGCCGATAAGTTCTACACGGCTTTGGACACGCAGGCGAGTTTCGGTGCGGCCGTAGCGGCTCCCGAGCCCGAACCTCCTGCGGGTGCCCACCCCTGCTCCGAGGGGCGCCTCGTGGCGGCCGCCACGCCCCGCCCACCACCACCGCGGAAACCGCGGCCTCCGGCTTCGCCGCAAACCTGGTGCCATTTCCACACTAGGTTCGGCCACGAGGCTCGGCAATGTTGCCCGCCGTGCTCATTCGGCAGGTCGGGAAACGCCCGGGCCGGCCCTCGGTAGTGGCACTGAGCGCCGGCCGATTAAACAGCCTCCTATACATAACGGACACCTTATCCGGGCACCGTTACCTGTGCGACACGGGAGCGCAGGTGAGTGTCGTTCCCGCCGGTACGTCCGACAAGCAGTCCGCGGGCCAGGGCCCTGCGCTGCTTGCTGCCAACGGTACGCCCATTCGCACGTACGGAAAACGCTGCCTTTCTCTGCGGTTCGGAGGGCAGGTTTTCCGATGCTCGTTCGTCACTGCCGACGTGCCTATGGCACTGCTCGGCGCGGACGTCCTCTGTGCCAATGGCCTGTTGGTCGACGTCAAGCACAGAAGGCTTGTCCAGGCTGAGACGTTCAGCTCGCTCGCTTGCGCGTTGCCCGCCTCGTTGAGCAGCTCACGGAGCGGCTCATCGAGCGGCTCACCGAGCGGCTTGCTGAGCGGCTCGGTTCCGGCCAGGTTCATCTGCACGCTTCCGGCAGCGGACGAATTCACCCGCCTCCTCGACCGTTTCCCGGCCCTCACGAGGCCCACCTTCTCGGCTGGGACCGTCAAGCACGGGGTGGAACATCACATCCCCACCGCCGGGTCACTGGTCTACGCCCGGGCACGCCGCCTCGAGCCGACGAAGCTCGCGGTAGCTAAAGCGGAGTTTGCCACACTGGAGCGGCTCGGCATCGTGCGGCGCTCTGAGAGCGCTTGGGCGTCGCCGCTCCACATCGTGCCCAAGCCCGGCGGGGGATGGCGACCATGCGGCGACTACCGCATTCTCAACGACGCCACCACCCCCGACTGCTACCCCGTCCCCCATATTCAGGACTTTTCCGCCCGCTTGGCGAATATGTCCTTCTTCTCGAAGGTGGACCTCATACGCGGTTACCACCAGGTCCCCGTCAGGCCGGAGGACATCCCGAAGACGGCTGTCATCACACCGTTCGGTCTATTCGAATTTCTTCGGATGCCCTTCGGTTTGAAGAATGCGGCTCAGGCGTTCCAGCGCCTCATGGACAGCGTCTTGCGCGACTTGGATTTCGTCTACGTCTATCTGGATGACATCCTCGTCGCAAGCGCGTCCCGCGAAGAGCACCTACACCATCTCCGCACGCTCTTCGAACGTCTGGGCCAGCACGGCCTGATCGTGAACCCCGCCAAGTGGCGGTTCGGTGTCGCCGAAATTGACTTTTTGGGGCACCGCGTCACCAGGCACGGGGCCGTCCCCCTACCGGCCAAGGTGGAGGCGGTGAAAGGGTTTCCGCGCCCCCGCACGATCAGGGGGCTCCAGGAGTTCCTGGGCATGGTAAACTTTTACCACCGTTTCCTGCCCCGCATCGCCCAGCTCCTGCGCCCCTTGCACGAGGCCCTCCGGGGGAAGCCGGGCAAAGGTGACGTCACCTGGACCGAGCAGATAGACGCGGCGTTCGTGGGCGCGAAGCTCGCCTTGGCTAACGCCACCATTCTCACGCACCCGGCGCCCGATGCACCGATCGCCCTCACCACGGACGCCTCAGACTACGCGGTGGGCGCGGTGCACGAGCAATGGGTGCGTGGAGCTTGGCAACCGCTGGCGTTCTTCAGCCGGCAGCTTCGCCCGCCCGAACGCCGGTACAGTACCTTTGACCGCGAGTTGCTCGGGCTCTACCTGGCGGTCAGGCACTTCCGCCATCTGCTCGAGGGCCGTGCGTTCACGGCCTTCGTGGACCACAAGCCACTCGTGTTCGCGATGGGCAAGGTCGCCGAGCCGTGGTCGGCCCGGCAGCAGCGTCACCTCTCTGCCGTGTCCAAATACACGACGGACATCCGGCACGTCCGTTGCCGGTGGCGGATTGCCTTTCGCGGTCCGTTGCCCATGCGGTCCACCTCGGCATCGACTATGCCCGGATGGTGGCGGACCAGGCCGCCGACCCCGACGTCCAGGCCTTGCGGACCGCCGTTATGGGCCTCCGCGTCACCGAGGTGCCGTTCAACGGCACGGGCACGGCCCTCTGGTGCGACGTCTCCATCCGGCGGCCTCGCCCCATCGTGCCCGCGGGCTGGCAGCGCCGGATTTTCGACTCCATCCACGGCCTGTCCCACCCGGGCACGAGGGCCTCCCAGAGGTTGATCGCCGACAAGTTTGTCTGGCATGGCCTCCGGAAGGCCGTCCGCGGCTGGGCCAGGACGTGCCTCGCGTGCCAGCGCGCGAAGGTGCACCGACACACCCAGGCCCCATTGGCCCCATTTGCGGTGCCGGAACGTCGGTTTGACCATGTTCACGTGGACCTGGTGGGACCTCTGCCCCCCTCGCGGAGTTTCACCCACGTCCTGACCATGATGGACCGCACCACCCGGTGGCCGGAGGCCGTGCCTTTGGCGTCAATGACGGCGGCGGACGTCACGCAGGCATTCATCGCCACCTGGGTCGCCTGGTTCGGCGCCCCCTCGGACATCTCGTCCGACCGCGGCCCCCAGTTCACCTCGGAGCTCCGGGGGGTGGTCGCGTGGGGGCTCGGGGTCCAGCTGCACCGCACCACGGCCTACCACCCCCAGGCTAACGGCCTGTGCGAGCGGTTCCACCACTCGTTGAAGGCCGCGCTCCGGGCCACCCTCCGCGACGGCGGCTGGGTCGACAGGCTCCCCTGGGTCCTGCTGGGCCTCCGGACGGCGCCCAAGGAGGACCTGCACGCATCCGCAGCGGAGTTGGTCTTTGGACAACCGCTGCGGGTGCCGGGCGAGTTCCTCCCCGACCCCACGGCACCTTGGTCCGCGGCGCAGGAGCGCTCCGCGCTGCACGAGACCGCCCGGAGGTTCGCCCCGGTGCCGACGGCACACCACGGGCACCCACCCACGCACGTCGCCCCAGAGCTTCGCACCGCGGAGTATGTCTTCGTCCGGCACTACGCCCACCGGACACCACTGCGGCCCCCGTATGAAGGGCCTTTCCACGTGCTGGAGACCGGGGTGAAATACTTCACCTTGGACATTGGCGGTACTCCCGACCGCGTCTCGGTGGATCGACTCAAGCCGGCCCACCTCGACGTGGACCACCCACCGCCGGTGGCTCGGCCCCCGCGTCGGGGCCGCCCCCCGGCGGGCGGACCCCCGGCACTGCCCAGCACCGCCGGCACGCCGCCCCCCGGTCCGGCACCCATCCCGGGTACAGCCGGGTGCATCCCAGCTGGCATCCCTGAACCCCGGACGCCGCCGGTCGCCAGAAGGCGCTTCGGCCGGGTCATCCGTTTGCCCCGCAAACTGGCCCTCCAGGTGCGCGGGAATTCTGGGGGGGCGCGTGTGGCGGACATGAAAGCCCACTGGCGTGGTGACATCATTCCGCGCACCAAGTGGGTGGTGGCCACGCCCGAGGGGTAGGCGTGGACTCAGGATATACACTGGGCGCGCAGCCCGGAGCGCGCCAGTGCTACAGTGACCTATTGTCAATAAAGACACTTTTTGTTTAACCGCGTTGTCCGCTTCCTCCTTGGTAGCAAGTCACGCGTGTAGCACCGCGCTTCAATCTTCTATATATTATATATAGATCTGTGCAGTGTCTGTCTTGTGTTGTCTTGTCTTGTGTTGTCACTGAACTTCTCCCTCAAACTTTTGTGAAATCGTACTATTCCAACTTGACCCACGGCCGGAGTATGCGCTCTACTGAGTGGCGTTCTAGTTGATAAACGCAATCCATCCATTTACAATCATATTTACAAGAAAATATACAATCATATATTGCAATCACTAGTGAGGTACCCATTCTACGCACGGGTGGGAGGCCAGAAGCAAACAGACAATGCAGAAATGGCGAATGCGAAAGCATGAAACCAATAAATTCCACATTACTGTAGCACCCTCAGTCGCACGTCAGACGTGGACTGCAGGTTCGTCAAGGACTTCCATGAAAAACGTACCTGTTGGCAAACAAATGGGTACGTGTGTTCTACACCCAATCAATGGCGAATCTGCATATGGCGATCTGTGAATTCACGTTTAGAAAGTAGAAACCATCACGGCATTTCGTCATTCACTTGAACTCGATATCTCTTTTTCTTTCCATACAGCATAACTCCAATCACAAATTCAATAACATTAAAATAAAAAATAAACTTAACAACATTCGTGACATCAACAAATATTTAAATATTGATGTGAAGTTCCGTACGGTTGGGTGAATACAATTACGAATTCAAAATCGTAATTGTATTCACTCAATTCCAATCATCAATTGATACTTTAACAAAAGATTAACACGATTAACGTTTAACGATTTAACATTACGATTGAATGACGGTTGTATTGGGATATTATCAACCCCGCGCATTGCCATCATCTGTCCACTTCCGCATTCGCTGCAGGTTCATAATTGTCATCAAAATCTAAACAGTATTTGTATAATTTCAATAAAAGTCACATCACTGTTCATGATCGGTAAATATTATTCCATCGTGTTTGGAAAAACTGGAAAATTGGAAAAATTGGAAAAATTGGAAAAACAATATCGCCTATTTTACTCCAGGGGGTCCTAGGATTACCCACCCAAAATATCGTTGCGATCGGTTAAGCCGTTTTTGCGGTACCTTCGAACGGACAGACGGACAGACATTTGGTGAATTATAGTAAGACTAGCAATGGTACCCGCCCAATGGGTGGGGCTTCAATTGGGAAGCCCAAATGAAAAGGCAAAATATCAGAAATTGAAGGCTTTTTATTTTATTTTAAACGATTTATATAAACATCCATTGAATCATATCACACGCAAATCATCAAAATCTAAACAGTGCATGGTGCTCATTTTGAAAAAAGATTGAATTCTGCAAAACGGAAGCGGCCGCTACACGTCTTTATCAGTCGCACGTTGATGTGTAAAGAGTGCGCGCCGAATCTGTAACACGGAAGCGGCCGCTGTACCTGTTTCGCAGTCGCTTTTCACACGCTGCCGTGTTACTTCGGAGCCGCACGTTTATATAGGAAGAGTTCATCAGGAGTCGATCTACTCTCTCCTGGTACGTAGAATAAACAGTATTTGTAGAATTTCAACAAAAGCCACATCACTGTTCATATCGGTAAATATTATTCCATCGTGTTTTTGAAAAACTGGAAAATTGGAAAAATTGGAAAAATTGGAAAAACAATATAGCCTATTTTACTCCAAGGGATCCCAGGAATACCCACCCAAAATATCGTTGCGATCGGTTGAGCCGTTTTTGCGGTACCTTCGAACGGATGGACGGACATTTGGTGAATTATAGTAAGATTCAACATTAACAATCATATCATATTGATCATAATCATAATTACAATATAAATCATAATTGTATTAATTATATCGATCATTGTATTCATATGAATTCATTTTCATATTCATCACTAGCAAAAGTACCCGGTGTTACGGGGCAACACAAAGTCACTTTGTGCTGGGTATATGAAGATCGGGTAGGAGAGAGAGAAGGGGAGGCGGGTAAAGAGGGGAGGGAATGGGACTATGGGAGGGGGGAGGGGAGGTGGTAGGGGAGTGGGAGATGATGGGGGGAATGGAGAGAAGGATAGAGGGAAGAGAGGGAAGAGAGGGGGAGGGTAGGGAGAAGGAGAGGGGGAGGGAAGGGGAGGAGAAGGGGAAGGGTTGTGGAAGGGGGGGTGGGAATATGGAAGGGGAGGGTTTGGGATGGATGAAGGATAGGGGAGGGGGAGAGATGAGGAGGCGAGGGGGGAATAACGGGTAGGGGGAGGGGAGAGGGGAGTAAGGGCAAAGGGGAAGAAGGAAGGGAGGTGATAGGGGAGGGGGAGTGGGAGAGGAAGGGGGGATGAAGGGAAAGTAAGGGGAAGGGGAGGGAGGGGGATGATAGTGGAGGGGTATGGGAGGGTAGTGGAAGGGGAGGTGAACAGGAAGGGGGAGGGGAGGTGGAGGACAGGGGAGTGGGAGGATAGAGGATAGAGGATGGGGAAGGGGATTAGGGGGATAGGGGAGTGGGAGGATAGGGGACGGGAGGGTTCTGAAAACCTGTCAGTTAAAACACTATACTGTGGTGCTGTGCACACACAACTCGTTTGCCAAAAAGGTAGGCCACAACGCGTGGTACAAACGAAAGCACTTTATTACAAGCTCGCACATCAGCACTGGGCGGGTTCGACCTTCGAGCCCGCATATATGTCCCGAGGCCACGCCTTGCCCCCGGGTGTGGCCGATCGGCCGAAAGGCGGGGCATGTATCTCAGTTCCACGCCCGGACGCTCGTGCCACCCACTGGTGCGCGGAATTATTGATCATTGTGCCCGCAACACGCGCCCCCCCAGAATTCCCGCGCACCTGAAGGGTGAGTTTGCGGGGAAGCCGGATGACCTGGCCGAAACGCCCTCTGGTGATGCGTGCAGGGCTGGGGGGTAGCGGGACGGCGGGGCTGGGGGGTGCCAGGGGCCTGACTGCCGGGGGGCGGCCTCGACGCGGAGGCAGAGCTGCTTGCGGGGGGTGGTCCAGATCGAGGTGGGCTGGCTTGAGGCGGTCCACGGAGATACGATCCGGAGCACCGCCGATGTCCACGGTGAAATGTTTGTCCCCGGTCTCCAGCACGCGGAAGGGCCTGTCGTACGGTGGACCTGGTCGAACCGACGCTCGGGCACCGTAAATGGGGCCAATGGGGCCAACAGGGCCTGGGGGTGGCGGTGGACCTTTGCGCGCTGGCACGCGAGGCACGTCCTGGCCCAGTCGCGGACGTTCTTCCTGAGGCCATGCCAGACGAACTTCGCCACGCCTGGTGGGCATCGTGCCGGACGAAAACGTACTCCGCCGTGCGAAGCTCTGGGGCGACGTGGGAGGACGGGCAACCGTGGTGTGCCGTCGGCACCAGGGCGAACCTCCTGGCGGTCTCCTGCAGGGTGGAGCGCTGTTGCGCCGCGGACCAAGGAGCCGTGGAGTCGGGGATAAATTCGCCTGGCCCCCGCAGCGGTTGTCCGAAGACCAGCTCCGCCGAGGACGCGCGCAGGTCGTCCTCGGGCGCTGTCCTGAGGCCCAGCAGGACCCAGGGGAGCCTGGCGGCCCAGCTGCCATCGTGGAGGCATTGAGCGATGAAAGCGCTCGCACAGGCCATTGGCCTGGGGGTGGTAGGCCGTGGTGCGGTGCAGTTTGATGCCGAGACCTTGCGCCACCGCTCCCTAGAGCTCCGAGGTGAACTGGGGGCCGCGGTCGGACAAGATGTCTGAGGGGGCACCGAACCGGGCAACCCACGTGGCGATGAAGGCTTGCGCGACGTCAGCCGCAGCCGTCGCCGCCAATGGCACGGCCTCCGGCCACCGGGTGGTGCGGTCCACCATGGTGAGGAGGTGGATGAACCCCCGCGAGGGGGGCAGAGGTCCCACCAAGTCAACGTGGACGTGGTCGAACCGACGCTCGGGCACCGTAAATGGGGCCAATGGGGCCAACGGGGCCTGGGGGTGGCGGTGGACCTTTGCGCGCTGGCACGCGAGGCACGTCCTGGCCCAGTCGCGGACGTTCTTCCTGAGGCCATGCCAGACGAACTTCGCCACGACGAGCTTCTGAGAGGCGTTCGTGCCCGGGTGGGACAGGCCGTGGATGGCGTCGAAAACCGGGCGCTGCCAGCCAGCGGGCACGATGGGGCGAGGCCGCCTGAGGGAGACGTCGCACAAGAGGGCCGTGCCCGCGACGTCGAACGGCACCTCAGTGACGCGGAGGCCCGTGATGGTGGTCAGCAAGGCCTGGACGTCGGGGTTGGCAGTCTGGTCCTCCGCCATCCGGGCATAGTCGATCCCGAGGTGGACCGCGTTTGCGACGGACCGGGAAAGGCAATCCGCCACCGAGTTGTCTTTACACACGACGTGATGGATGTCCGTCGTGTACTCGGACACGGCAGAGAGGTGACGTTGCTGCCGGGCCGATCATGGCTCGGCGACCTTGGCCATCGCGAACACAAGAGGCTTGTGATCGACGAAAGCCTTGAACGGGCGGCCCTCGAGCAGATGGTGGAAGTGTCGGAACGCCAGGTGGAGCCCGAGCAGCTCGCGGTCGAAGGTGCTGTAGCGGCGTTCGTGTGGGCGAAGCTGCCGGCTAAAAAACGCCAGTGGCTGCCATGCACCACTCACCCACTGCTCGTGCACCGCGCCCACCGCGTAGTCCGACGCGTCGGTGGTGAGGGCGATCGGTGCATCGGGCGCCGGGTGTGCCAGCATGGTGGGGTTGGCCAGGGCCAGCTTTGCGCCCGCAAACGCCGCGGCCATTGGCTCCGTCGAGGCGATGTCACCTTTGCCCGGCTTGTCCCAGAGGGCCTCGTGCAGGGGGCGGAGGAGCTGGGCGACGTGGGGCACGAAGCGGTGATAAAAATTCACCATGCCCAGGAATTCCTGGAGCCCCTTGATTGTAAGCGGGCGCGGGAAACTCCTGGCTGCCTCCACCTTGGCCGGCAAAGGGATGGCCCCGTTCCTGGTGATGCGGTGCCCCAAGAGGTCAATGGCGGTGACGCCGAAATGGCACTTCGCGGGGTTGATTATCAGGCTGTGCTGGCGCAGGCGTTCGAAGAGCGTGCGGAGGTGGAGCAGGTGCTCCTCCCGGGACGTGCTCGCGACTAGGATGTCATCCAGGTAGACGTAGATGAAAGGTAAGTCACGCAGGATGCTGTCCATGAGCCGCTGGAACGCCTGAGCAGCATTTTTCAACCCAAAAGGCATCCGCAGGAACTCAAAGAGGCCGAAAGGGGTGATGACGGCCATCTTTGGTACATCGTCCGGTCGTACGGGGACCTGGTGGTAGCCCCGGATGAGGTCCACCTTGGAGAAAATGGTCGTGTTTGCCAACCAGGTGGAAGAGTCTTGAATATGCGGGACCGGGTAGCGGTCGGGGGTGGTGGCATCATTGAGCCGGCGGTAGTCACCGCACGGCCGCCATCCGCTGCCGGGCTTGGGCACAATGTGCAGAGGAGAGGCCCATGCGTTGTTGGAGCGCCGTACGATGCCCAGCCGCTCCAGCGTGGCGAACGCCGCTTTCGCCATGGCGAGCTTCGTGGGTGTCGAGGCGGGGCGCCGGGCGTAGACCGGTGGGCCGACGGTGGGGATATGGTGCTCCACCCCGTGTTTGACGGCCACCGCTGAAAAGGTGGGCCGCGTGAGTGCCGGGAAACTGGCGAGGAGGCGGGTAAACTCGTCCGCTGCCGGAAGCTCTTTCACGCGGAGGCTACAGCTCTTTCACGATTGTTGATTAATGTTAGCTCTTTCACGAGCCTCGATCTTGTATACAAACAAAAAACAAAAAAAACAAAAAAAGCGTACAGACTAACCTCGCTGGGACGGAACCACTCAGCAAGCCGCTTGGCAAGCCGCTCGGTGAGCCGCTCAGCGAACAAGCGAGTGAGCTGAAGGTTTCGGCCTGGATGAGACGTCGACGCTTAACGTCCACCAACAGCCCATGCGCACAAAGGAAGTCCGCACCGAGCAGGGCCATTGGCACGCTGGCGGTGACGAACGACCATTGGAAGCGCTGCCCTCCGAACCGCAGTGAGAGGCAACGCTTCCCGAATGTGCGGATGGGTGTTCCGTTGGCGGCAAGCAAAGCGGGGCCCCGGCCCGTGTCGCACAGAAAACGATGACCAGACGAGGTGTCCGTGATGAACAGGAGGCTGCCGGAATGGCCGACGCTCATGGCCGCAAGTGAGCGCCGGCCCGGTCGTTTCCCGACCCGTCAAAGGAACACGGCGGGCGGCACGTTCTAGCCTTGCGGCCGAATCTGGCATGATAGTAGCACCAGGTTTGCAGCGGTGGCGGCCGCGTCGGCCGTGCCGGCGGCAGTGGTGGTGGCGGCGGTGGTAGTGGGCGGGGCGTAGCAGCGTCCCCCCTCCTCCTTGCCCCTTACCCCCTCCCCCCCTCCCCTACAGGGGGACCATGAGGGAAAGACAGCACAGGGGGACTGGACCGCGAGGGAAAGACAGCACAGGGGGACCGCGAGGGAAAGACAGCACAGGGGGACCGCGAGGGAAAGACAGCACAGGGGGACCGCGAGGGAAAAACAGCACAGGGGGACCACGAGGGAAAGACAGCACAGGGGGACCGCGAGGGAAAAACAGCACAGGGGGACCACGAGGGAAAGACAGCACAGGGGGACCAAGAGGGAAAGACAGCACAGGGGGACCGCAAGGGAAAGACAGCACAGGGGGACCGTGAGGGAAAGACAGCACAGGGGGACCGCGAGGGAAAGACAGCACAGGGGGACCATGAGGGAAAGACAGCACAGGGGGACCGTGAGGGAAAGACAGTGCAGGGGGACCATGAGGGAAAGACAGCACAGGGGGACCGCGAGGGAAAGACAGCACAGGGGGACCACGAGGGAAAGACAGTACAGGGGGACCGTGAGGGAAAGACAGTACAGGGGGACCGTGAGGGAAAGACAGTACAGGGGGACCGCGAGGGAAAGACAGTACAGGGGGACCGTGAGGGAAAGACAGTACAGGGGGACCGCGAGGGAAAGACAGTACAGGGGGACCCCGAGGGAAAGACAGCACAGGGGGACCACGAGGGAAAGACAGTACAGGGGGACCACGAGGGAAAGACAGCACAGGGGGACCATGAGGGAAAGACAGGACAGGGGGACCATGAGGGAAAGACAGCACAGGGGGACCACGAGGGAAAGACAGCACAGGGGGACCACGAGGGAAAGACAGCACAGGGGGACCGCGAGGGAAAGACAGTACAGGGGGATCGCGAGGGAAAGACAGTACAGGGGGATCGCGAGGGAAAGACAGCACAGGGGGACCGCGAGGGAAAGACAGCACAGGGGGACCGCGAGGGAAAGAGAGCACAGGGGGACCGCGAGGGAAAGACAGCACAGGGGGACCGCGAGGGAAAGACAGCACAGGGGGACCGCGAGGGTAAGACCAGGAAAATACCATGTTTGTCTTTGTCCATGTTTTCATGAGTTTTCTGGTCCTGGGATGTTAATTTTTTGCAGATATGCCAATGAATCACTTATACCGTTATAACCTACTTTGTTGTGCTGTTGTGTGTAAAGTTGTTCTGATAATTATAGTTGTTTTCACTGTTTGCACTGAGAGCAGGTGACTAGTACTTTCTGTTTCTGTCCTGCAGAATCTACACTTGTCTGTCTGGATCATTTCCGCCATATTTTTAAATCCATTGGTGTGGTGTCCTTGATCTTGGGCATTTATTATGATTGGTTTGCCATCCCAGTTGAACTGACCTCTTCTTAGCCATTCCAATGAGCCTTCTTTGTCTATCCCCATTCTGTCCAATTCTTCTTTGTATTTTCCTGCTCTTTTGTCATTCTCCCAGTTGTTGATGTTTATTTCTTGACATTTATTTTCATATGTTTTTGTCTTTTTTGCAATTGTTGGGGCTGTATTTGTTGCTGTTTCATTTTCCTGTGCGGCGTCTTCTATTCGCACCTGGTTTTGGAAATTATTGGCAAGGTGAGTTCGGGATACTTTTTCAGGTTTGTTGTGTTAATGTTTGTTTGCAAATTGCATCCAAAAGTCTGTTGAGCATTTCAAATACTCAGCTAGTCCTACACTCGTTGCTCTGTGCACCTGGTTGAGTTCCATCAGGGCGCTCCCTCCCTCTCGTCTTGGCAGGTACATTCTCGGAATGCACTGGTTTTTGTAAAACATTTTGTGGATGGTGAGGAGTTTTCTAGTTTTGATATCCGTTTTAATGATTTTTTAATGTGGCCAGTTTATTAATCCGCAGCTGTACTTTGATGTATGGTTTAGTTTTAGGATCAGCCTCGTTCTTCGCAGGTATTCTTTGGTAATTGTTTTGTGCATTTGTTTGTGACATATTTGGTGGCCCTCTTCCACCCCAAGGTATTTGTATGATGCGTCATTGTCTTTATTTTTATCCACGATGATGCATCCATTCCATATCAATTATTTATCATTCGGCAAGAAGAGCTTTAAATAATCCCTGTATAGTAGATGTGTCACCTTTCCTATTTCTTTGGAAGTTCCTCCATTGGTTGTTCGGGTGTATCAGTGTCCTTGTTCATTGATGAGGTTACTCAGTGGGTCCAGAGCCAGACAAAACAGAAGGGGGAAACACTGTCTTCCTGGAAGATTCCACGCCATATCTTCACATCTGGTATTTTGATATTTCCTTCTGAGTATTGTAATATCAATGTGGTATTCCAGAGCTCCATTGCTTTCTCAAGCAGTTTGATTATTTGGGGATTTATTTTGTATATCTGAATGTATTTTATCATCCACGAATGTGGGACACTGTCAAAAGCTTTCTTATAGTCTATCCAGGTGGTGGACCATTTAGTTCTTCACATTTTGCAAGTTTCAAGTATGGCCTTGTTCAGTAGTAGGTGGTCAATTTTTCCATAACACCCTCTCTTACAACCCTTTGATCTGCCTCTAAACCTCCTTGCTGTGTTAAACGATGGTGCATCATTTCTGTGATGATTCCTGTCAGCAGTTTGTATGTGGTTGATAGGCATGATATCGGGCGGTTTTTGTGGAGGAATTGGTTTTCTTCTGATTTTGGGGTGAGAAAGGTGTTCCCTTCTATGAGCCACTCATCCCCTGCCTTTTCCTCTTGGATCAGTTCGTTTAATTTCTTTGCCATTTTGCCATAAAATTTTGCCATTCTCAGAGAGGCGCCTCAGCGCCGACGAGTCTGGCATTTCACTCAGACTGATTGGCACGGTCTTCAAGCAGCCATCAATCATCTGCACTGGTCTCCCATCTCTACTGCCTCTGACGTCAACTCTTCCTGGGAATTCTTCCAAAGTAAAGTGCTCTCTCTCATGCACAGATTTATCCCATCTCGTCTTCAGTTGTCGTACCCTTCCTCCCGTCCATGGTACACTGAAGCTTGCGGTGAGGCAATTGCCACGATGCAACTTGCCTTCACCTCATGGAAGGCAAATCCAACTGAAGGTAATCTCAGCTCCTTTCACAAAGCTCGGAACAAGTGTGTGTCTACCCTCAGGAGAGCCAGGAAACAATATCTCTACTCTCAAGACTGAACTCTCAAACCTGTCTCCTTCCTCCAAATCCTGGTGGCATCTGGTCAAATCTGTTTCTGGTGTTTGTTCCCCTTCCATCCCCTCCCTTACCTCAAACGGCTACACAGCTGAGCCTCTTGCTGTTCACGTGAAAAAGCTGAATGCCTCAACTCTGTTTGCCTCAAATTCTTGTGTCCCAAACCCATCTCTCTCTGTTCCCACCTTTCCCAGTCGAACCCAGCTGCTCCAGGACTCTGTGTCCTTCTCTCCTGACAAGGTGGAGAAGTTTCTGTCAAACATCGATTCTGATTCTGCAACTGGACCAGACGGCATCAGCCCACGGGTCCTAAAATCCTGCTCTGCCGCTCTATCTCACTCGCTTTCTGTTCTTTTCACCCTCTATTTTGTTCAAGGTCATCTACCATCAGCTTGGAAATCAGACAACATCACCACTTTACACAAAAAATGTGCAAAAACAGATCCTTGCAACTACAGACCAATCAGCTTGCTCCCAATAATCAGCAAGGTCATGGAATCAATCATTGCTTTTGACATCAAATCCTTCCTCTTCTCCAATGGCTTGATCTCGGATCATCAATTTGGATTCAGACCAGGTCACTCTACTCTGGACATGCTGCTTCTGCTGTCTCAACAATGGATGGAGGTCCTCAATGCCAAACAGGAAATCAGAGCTGTCTCCCTTGACATATCACGTGCCTTCGATGTGGTCTAGCACCCCGCTCTGCTCTCCAAACTCTTTTCTCCTATGGTATCTATGGAAATCTTCAAGCATAGCTTGCGGACTTCCTCTCTGGTCATCGTCAACGTGTGGCCCTGAATGGATTTCTCTCATCTCCCCTTCCTGTTCAGGCTGGATTTCCCCAAGGTAGTGTTCTGTGCCCTGTGCTTTTTCTGGTCTTCATCAATGATCTCTCCTACTCTCTGGAAAATCGTCTCTATATCTTTGCTGATGACTCCACTCTCTGCCGCTCCATACCTCATCCGTCAGATCGGCAGTCTGCAGCTGCCGCTCACTCTCTGCCGCTCCGCCTCTCAGCCATTCCATGTCAAATCATCAAAGAATCTGCCGTCATCTCTCAGATTTTTGTAAAACTTTGGGAACCAATTGGGACCCATGAAAAACGGCAAGAACTCAAATATTTTTGCTAACAGCCTCTTAATTAGTGAGATACAGACTAACGAACTTTGGACTAATTAGCGCGACGTCGCGAATTCAAATGGCCATATCTCTAAAAGTATAACACCTAGAGAGCTGGTTTTGGTGTCATTTTAAAGGTATTTTCATGCCCTATGAATTTTTCTGGGCAACATTTTCCTACCTCCAACCACAAAAAAGTTATCACAAAATATAAACTTCAATTGTGAATCCCCAAAAAATGTATCCTTCAGATTTCCTCAAATTCATCCCAGAGGTACCTTATGATGTCAAGAAGCTTCCACATAAATTTTGTGATGGGCACTCCAATAGTTTCTGAGATATGAGCAATAATGTACATGTACGTATGGCATATAGGTTCGAAAATCAGCATTTGTAATGTATTATACAATCAATAAGTGAGTTCAAGTACACAGTGTTCACTAACCTGACTTAGGTTCACTAACCAGTGTCACCGATTTTCTTGGTTTTGGATTTCACATATTTATCTGCAGCAAGTCTCTTTTTTGGAATAGGTGATTCTCCAATCAATCCCAAAGACTCATTCAGTGTATTCAGTTCCATTTCAGGAGAATGAAATTCAAACTCCCCTGAACTGCCTGGTATTGGTGATTCACCTCCACCATCATTGTCCTCACTACTGCTAATAGCGCTGCTGGTCACTGGTAATGGTATTTCACTCTGAGTCTCTACCACACCTGGTTGTCTTTTTGCCAGTTTCTTACGACACTGGGTACAGATTTTCTGTGCACTTTGCAGTTTGAGGCTTGGATGAGCGGCTATGGCTTTTTGGCTAACAGCTCTCAAGCCAGACGACTTTGGTTTTTCATGAGCTCCAAAGGGATTGCAGCAGGATTTCTGCTTCAAGATGAACTTTTCCTTGGCAGTCGTCATTTTTCTGCAGCTCCTTCAGAAGTGAACTGCCAATTTCTGTTGGTGGCAGGCCTAAGCATTACACGAGGAAAGCAGGGGGTGCTGTAGCCTCCGCACTGGGATCCACTACGGCAGCACCGTACACCGACCGTGTGTCGCAGGCCGTGAAAAATTTGTCGGCCTCTCTGGCCAGGGCACGGGGTTCCGTTATTTTTGAACTGGCCAGCGTGAGGCGCACCTGTACAGGTAACTGGCGGAGGAAAAGTGCTCGGAACAGGAAATCCGGGCGCTGGTCTCCAAGAAGGGACAGCATAAAATCCATCCGAACGGACGGTCGTGTGTCGCCGAGGGCGGGAAGGCTCAGGAGGCGGTCGGCGCGTTCGACCTCCGTGAGCCTGAACGTGGCGAGGAGGAGACGTTTGAGCGCCGCGTACTTGTGGTCGCCCGGCGGGCGCCGAAGGATGGACACGACGCGGGCGGCAGTGCCGGGCCCGAGGGCGGCGACCACGTGGTAGTACATGGTCTCGTCCGCCGTGATGCCCCGGAGTTGGAATTGAGCTTCGGCCTGCACAAACCAAATGTCGGCTTGCGCTTCGCAGAACTCCGGGAGTTTGATGGCAACGGCGTTGGTAGCCATGGCGCGTTCGAGGGTCAGCGACAGCTGAACCAGTCGGGGTCACCAGTGTGGTGCTGTGCACACACAACTCGTTTGCCAAAAAGGTAGGCCACAATGCGTGGTACAAACGAAAGCACTTTATTACAAGCTCGCACATCAGCACTGGGCGGGCTCGACCTTCGAGCCCGCATATATGTCCCGAGGCCACGCCTTGCCCCCGGGCGTGGCCGATCGGCCGAAAGGCGGGGCATGTATCTCAGTTCCACGCCTGGAGACCGCCACCCACTGGTGCGCGGAATTATTGATCATTGTGCCCGCCACAATACCATCTATTTATCACATAAGCAAAAATGGCAGAATTTCCCTCTTCCCCTCTGCACTGTATTATCCATAAGTGAGGCGTGGCAGACTGATGCGATACATGCTGTGACAACTCATATTATCCAGGTGTGTGTGTGTGTGTGTGTGTGTGTGTGTGTGTGTGTGTGTGTGTGTGTGTGTGTGTGTGTGTGTGTGTTCTGATTCGCCGGCCACACCATATGCCCCAGGGGGCTCTCAGTTGGCATCAAATTTGGTCATTCCTCCAGAATGGTTTTGCACTTTGACTTTCCCCCACCCTAACAACCCACTCACAACCGGCTCACCTGGGCGACTCCACCTTCTACCTAAACTATGAGAATTTCCACTGTTTGCTTGGCGTTACATCTGAAAAAGTAGGCTTCTCGCAAACTTAAGTCATTCAGCAATCAATATATTTAACCAACAAAATCGGAACTTCCTTCATTTTTCTTGTGTAGTAGCCACCCCAGTAGGCACACAGACATTGGATCCACGTTGAATGAACGTCAAGATTCGACGTGGACCCGAGGTTGAAAACGAGTTGGATTTGCAAATTGGATCAACGTCATTTTTCCAACGTCGAAACAACGTCGAATAAACGTTGATACAATGTCACACTTTCAACGTCGATGTAGGGTCGAACAACCAACATTGAAACAGTCATTTATTCGATGCCAACGGTGAAACAACGTTGAATGACTGTCGGGTTTTGATGTAGGTATTAATGTTGAGTCTCAGGTTGGGTTTTGGTTGTCCGACGTCGCGACCTCATTCCAACCGTTATTCGACGTTGAAACAACGTCGTGTGCCCACTGGGACGGGTGTGAATCAGGGACACAGGAACCCGGTATAATCATTTTGCAGCAAAGTTTTAATGAAAATATGAAAATGGCTAAATATAAGTATTTCATGGTCTGGAATCTAGTTAATTCACCCCTCAGAAGTTACAGAAATAAACGATATGAACTTCCTTAAAGTTCAAATTTCATGGAGGTTGCGGGGGGGGGGGGGGGGGGCGTAGGATGGCCCGGAGCGCGGCCTTCACTCGACCATATGTTTGTTGTCCGATTAATGCGAATCATATGGAGGTCATGGCAATTATGAATATATCACTTTTGGCGATGTCTTCGGCTTACCAAAATGGTGGACGTAAAGCGCGGTGCTACGCGCGCTTACTTGCTACCAAGGAGGAAGCGGACAACGCGGTTTAATTAAAGAGTCTTTATTTAAAAGAGGTCACTGTAGCACTGGCGCGTTCCGGGCTGCGCGCCCGGTGTATATCCTGAGGCCACGCCTACCCCTCGGGCGTGGCCACCACCCACTTGGTGCGCGGAATGATGTCACCACGCCAGTGGGCTTTCGTGTCCGCCACACGTGCCCCCCCAGAATTCCCGCGCACCTGGAGGGCCAGTTTGCGGGGCAAACGGATGACCCAGCCGAAGCGCCCTCTGGCGACCGGCGGCGTCCGGGGTGCAGGGATGCCAGCTGGGATGCCCCCGGCTGTACCCGGGATGGGTGCCGGACCGGGGGGCGGCGTGCCGGCGGTGCTGGGCGGTGCCGGGGGTCCGCCCGCCGGGGGGCGGCCCCGACGCGGGGGCCGAGCCACCGGCGGTGGGTGGTCCACGTCGAGGTGGGCCGGCTTGAGTCGATCCAACGAGACGCGGTCGGGAGTACTGCCGATGTCCAAGGTGAAGTATTTCACCCCGGTCTCCAGCACGCGGAAAGGCCCGTCGTACGGGGGCCGCAGTGGTGTCCGGTGGGCATCGTGCCGGACGAAGACATACTCCGCGGTGCGAAGCTCCGGGGCGACGTGCGTGGGTGGGTGCCCGTGGTGCGCCGTCGGCACCGGGGCGAACCTCCGGGCGGTCTCCTGCAGCGCAGAGCGCTCCTGCGCCGCGGACCAAGGTGCTGTGGGGTCGGGTAGGAACTCGCCCGGCACCCGCAGCGGTTGTCCAAAGACCAACTCCGCCGCGGATGCGCGCATGTCCTCCTTGGGCGCCGTCCGGAGGCCCAGCAGGAACCAGGGGAGCCTGTTGACCCAGCCGCCGTCGCGTAGGGTGGCCCGGAGCGCGGCCTTCAATGAGCGGTGGAACCGCTTGCACAGGCTGTTGGCCTGGGGGTGGTAGGCCGTGGTTCGGTGCAGCTGGACCCCGAGCCCCCGCGCGACCGCGGCCCAGAGCTGTGAGGTGAACTGGGGGACGCGGTCGGACGAGATGTCCGAGGGGGCGCCGAACCGGGTGACCCAGGTGGCGATGAACGCCTGCGCGACGTCTGCCGCCGTCGTCGCCGCCAAAGGCATGGCCTCCGGCCACCGGGTGGTGCGGTCCACCATGGTAAGGACATGGGTGAAACCCCGCGAGGGGGGCAGAGGTCCCACCAGGTCCACGTGCACGTGGTCGAACCTACGTGCCGGCACCGTAAACGGGGCCAATGGGGCCTGGGTATGCCGGTGCACCTTCGCGCGCTGACACGCGAGGCACGTCCTGGTCCAGTCGCGGACGGCCTTCCGGAGGCCATGCCAGACAAACTTGTCGGCGACCAACCTCTGGGAGGCCTTCGTGCCCGGGTGGGACAGGCCGTGGATGGCGTCAAAAACCTGGCGCTGCCAGCCTGCGGGCACGATGGGGCGAGGCCACCCGAGGGAGACGTCGCAAACGAGGGCCATGCCCGCGCCGTCGAAGGGCACCTCGGTGACGTGGAGGCCCATGACGGCGGTCCGCAGGGCCTGGACCCCGGGGTTGGCGGCCTGGTCCGCCGCCATCCGGGCATAGTCGATGCCAAGGTGGACTGCGTGGGCGACGGCCCGGGAAAGGCAATCGGCCACCGGGTTGTCCTTTCCCGCGACGTACCCGATGTCCGTCGTGTACTCGGACACGCCCGCGAGGTGACGCTGTTGCCGGGCCGACCACGGCTCGGCGACCTTGCCCATCGCGAAAACCAGCGGCGTGTGGTCGACGAAGGCCATGAACGCACAGCCCTCGAGCAGATGGTGGAAGTGCCTGACCGCCAGGTGAAGCCCAAGCAACTCGCGGTCGAAGGTACTGTAACGGCGTTCGGGCGGGCGAAGCTGCCGGCTGAAGAATGCCAGCGGTTGCCAGGCACCACGCACCCATTGCTCATACACCGCGCCCACTGCGTAGTCCGAGGTGTCGGAGGTGAGGGCGATCGGTGCATCGGGCGCCGGGTGCGGGAGCATGGTGGCGTTGGCCAAGGCGAGCTTCGCGCCCGAGAACGCCGCGTCCATCTGCTCGGTCCAGGTAACGTCACCTTTGCTCGGCTTCCCTCAAAGGGCCTCGTGTAAGGGGCGCAGGAGCTGGGCGATGCGGGGCAGGAACCGATGGTAAAAGTTTACCATGCCCAGGAACTCCTGGAGCCCCTTGATCGTGCGGGGGCGCGGAAACCCCTTCACCGCCTCCACCTTGGCCGGTAGGGGGACGGCCCCGTGCCTGGTGACGCGGTGCCCCAAAAGGTCGATGACGGTGACGCCGAACCGGCACTTGACGGGGTTCACGATGAGGCCATGCTGGCCCAGGCGTTCGAAGAGCGTGCGGAGGTGATGAAGGTGCTCTTCGCGGGACGCGTTGGCGACGAGGATGTCGTCCAGGTAGACGTACAAAAAATCCAAGCCGCGCAAGACGCTGTCCATTAGGCGCTGGAACGCCTGAGCCGCATTTTTCAAACCGAAGGGCATCCGAGAAATTCGAAAAGCCTGAATGGCGTGATGACCGCCGTCTTCGGGATGTCCTCCGGCCTGACGGGGACCTGATGGTAACCGCGTATGAGGTCCACCTTTGAAAAGAAGGACATCCCCACCAACCGGGTGGGGAAGTCCTGGATGTGGGGGACGGGGTAGCGGTCGGGGGTGGTGGCGTCGTTGAGGCGCCGGTAGTCCCCGCACGGTCGCCATCCCCCACCAGGCTTGGGCACGATGTGGAGCGGGGACGCCCACGCGCTCTCGGAGCGCCGCACGATGCCGAGCCGCTCCAGCGTAGCGAATATTTTTTTTTTTTTTTTTTTTTTTTTGTATACAAGATCGAGGCTCGTGAAAGAGCGAACATTAATCACACAGAAAGACAAACCGACACATAAAACATATAACATCGGGAGCGGTAGACAAGATGGGGAGAGAGGGGGAAGGACACAAACACAACATTTGAGAGCAGGGACCGAGAGACATGGAGACATCGAGAGATCTGAGAGAGGGCGAGGGCTTTGGGGGGGGGGGGGCATGGGAAGGGGGCGGTGGGAGAGGTATAAAACATATGGACACTGCCAGGACTTCCAGGAAAGAAGTTGGAATTTCAAACAAGGTGGATCTGGGGTGAATTAGCGGGGGTAGAAAAGATCAAGGTTTTGGATGGGGGAAGATAAGAGATGGTGGTGAACAGCTGTTTTAAAGACCTGGAGGGAGGAGTGGGATTGAAGGGAGTGAGGGAGTTTGTTCCAGAGGCGGGAGAAAAGAGGAATGAAAGAGTGAAGGTGAGCAGAGAGCCGAGATTTCGGCAGTTTAACCATCAGAGGGTTGCTGGCAGATCTTGTGCGACCTGTAGGAATATTTGGGGGACAGAGCACAGAGAGAGCTGGGGGTGCAAGGCCGGAGAGGAGTCGGTAGAAGACAGAAAGACCACCTACCTGCCTGCGGTGAGTGAGTGAAAGGCCCTCAGAGATAGCTTCATCGCGGGAGATTCCAATAATTCTGAAAGCTTTGGTTTCAACAGCATGAAGCCGAGCTAGGTGTGAGGCAGGAGCACCGGCCCATAGGGGAGAACAGTATTCCATTGAGCTGCGGATGAAAGCCTTGTATGTGGTGAGGAGCTCAGGTGTGCCGAGGAAGGACTTCGCACGACGGAGGATGCCCAGTCGGCGACTGGCTTTGGAGGCCAGCTTGGAAATGTGGTTTTCCCAAGAAAGATCATGGCAGATAGTGAGACCCAAAATCTTGAGCGACAGAACTTCTTGGAGAGGATTGTTGAGAAAGTAGATGGGAGGGTTGTCCAGTCGATCTTTTCGGAGAGACATAGTAAGAGTGTGAGATTTGTCAGGATTGAAAGACATGTTCCACATGTTTGACCAGTCTGTGATTTTGTCCAGGTCTTCAGAGAGTGAGGAGGCAGCAGACTGCCGATCTGAGGGAAGAGGAATGGAGCGGCAGAGAGTGGAGTCATCAGCAAAGAGATAGAGAGGATTTTCGAGAGAGTCAGAGAGATCATTGATGAAGACCAGAAAAAGCACGGGGCCCAGAACACTGCCTTGGGGAACTCCAGCCTGAACAGGAAGAGGAGATGAGAGAAACCCATTCAGGGCCACACGTTGACGACGACTAGAGAGGAAGTCCGCCAGCCATGCGTGGAGATTTCCATGGATACCAAAGGAGGAGAGTTTGGTGAGCAGAGCGGGGTGCCAGACCGTGTCGAAGGCACGTGATATGTCGAGGGAGACAGCTCTAATTTCCTGTTTGGCATTGAGGACCTCCATCCATTGTTGAGACAGCAGAAGCAGCATGTCCAGAGTAGAGTGACCTGGTCTGAAACCAAATTGATGATCAGAGATCAAGCCATTGGAGAAGAGGAAAGATTTCATATCCGAAGCAATGATGGATTCCATGACTTTGCTGATAATTGGGAGAAGGCTGATTGGTCTGTAGTTGCTAGGATCTGTTTTTGCACCTTTTTTGTGCAAAGCGGTGATGTTGGCTGATTTCCAAGCAGATGGCAGTTGACCTTGAGCAAAAGAGAGGGTGAAGAGAACAGAGAGAGGGTGAGATAGAGCGGCAGAGCAGGATTTTAGGACCCGTGGGCTGATGCCGTCGGGTCCAGTTGCAGAATCAGAGTCGAGGGTTGACAGAAACTTTTCCACCTTGTCAGGAGGAAAGGACACGGAGTCCAGGAGCAGCAGGGTACGACTGGGTATGGTGGGTACAGAGAGGGATGGGTTTGGGACACAAGATTTAGAGGCAAACACAGAGTTGAGGCATTCAGCTTTTTCACGTGCGGAGTCAGCTGTGTAGCCGTTTGAGGTAAGGGAGGGGATGGAGGGGGAACAAACACCAGAAACGGATTTGACCAGACGCCACCAGGATTTGGAAGAGGGAGACAGATAAGAGAGTTCGGTCTTGAGAACGGAGAGATATTGTTTCCTGGCTCTCCTGAGGGTGGACACACACTTGTTTCGGGCTTTGTGAAAGGAAATGAGATTTCCTTCCGTTGGATTTGCTTTCCAGGAGACGAAGGCAAGTTGTTTCTGGGCAACAGCCTCACCACAAGATTCCGTGTACCATGGACGGGAGGAAGGGTATGACAACTGAAGACGAGATGGGATAAATCTGTGCATGAGAGAGAGCAATTTACTTTGGAAGAATTCCCAGGATGAGTTGATGTCAGAGGTGGTAGAGATGGGAGACCAGTCCAGATGATTGATGGCTGCTTGAAGACCGTGCCAGTTGGCCTGAGTGAAATGCCAGACTCGTCGACGCTGAGCAGGCTCCCTGAGGATGGTCAGAGAGATGTCCACTTTAACAAGGACATGATCAGATGATCCGATCGGAGCAGAAGAAGAGCAGCAGACATTTTCAGGGAAGTTAGTCATAACCAAGTCCAGAAGAGAAGATGTTCCGTTGACTGAGATCCGGGTCGGGAAATTGACAGATTGTGTCAGTCCCAGTGAGTCGCAGAAGTCCTTTGCTGAAGAGCCATGGCTGGTGAGAGAGGTACCCACACCCAGCCAACTGGCATGGTGACAATTGAAATCACCACATATGAGGAAGAGAGAGTTGGGATGAGTAGATAGAAGTTGGTCCATATCATCAGACAGCGAGATGTAGATGGAGTCATCACTGTTTGGTGGACAGTACAACACACATATGAACAAGAGGTGGGAGCGAAGGGGAAGCCCTAGCCAGAGGTATTCCTGGGGGTGAGGTGGAGAGAGTGCAGTGCAGGGCGAGTGAGGAAGAGAGTTTTTGATAAAGATAGCAACCCCGCCTCCAGGACGAGGCTCAGGTCTATCATACCGGAGGAGGGAGTAGCCCGGGAGAGATACTATGGAATCAGAGACATCATAAAGGAGGAAAGTTTCTGTTAAGCAGATCACGTCTGGTTTGACAGAAGCAACCTGTATGGAGAGATCAGTTAAGTTTGAACGAAGGCCCCGGATGTTTGAGGTTCATACCGTTAATGAAGAGGAAGGGGGAGCATCAGATACAGAACAGGGGGGAGGAGGGGTAGGGTAAGATGTGGAAGAGGTGGAAGAGATAGGGAGAGCTGTTGAAGGTGTGTCAGAGATTTCAGAATAGCTCGGAGAAAGGGAAGGATGGGGCGGACAAAAGGTTTGATGGTGATTGGGTGAGCCACAATGAGGTGTTATTTGAGGAGGGGGAAGAGCGAGGCAGAAGGTTGGGGGAGATGGAGGTGAGAGTTTGAAGGGGGAAGAAGCGGGGAGGATGCTTTGAGGAGGGGGAGTGAGAGGGGGGAAATTGAGAAGCAATGAGGGTGGGGAGATTTGAAGGGGAGGGGTGAGGGGGGAGTTTGGGAGGGAAGGGACAAGGGGAGGGATTTGAAAGGGATGGGATATGGGGGAGATTTGGAGGGGAGGGGTGAGGCAGGAGTCTAGGAGGGGAGGGGCGAGGGGGCGTCTTGGCGGGGAGGGGTGAGGGGGTAGTTTAGGAGGGAGGGGGCAAGGGGGGAGATTTGAAAGGGATGGGTGATGGGGAAGATTTGGAGGGGAGGGGTGATGGGGAAGATTTGGAGGGGAGGGGTTATGGGGAAGATTTGGAGGGGAGGGGTGAGATTGGATTTTTGAAAGTGTACGATTTATGGGAAACGAACATTTATTGCAAAATGAGTTTCTTGTGACCTTCGAGTTAAAAATACGTTTAAGGACGCTGGATGGAGGATGGAGTGCAGGAGAGTTTAGGGAATGTAGAAAAAAGGCACTATAGGAGATGGATATTTTTTTTGGGATGAATTGATTTGGTGAGCAAGTCGAAAGCAGCCTTTTAAAGAAGAAGAAGAAAAAGGTGTTATAAAATATGACGGAATACATAACTTGAGGGGAAAGTGTAAACATTGAAGGTTAATGAGTGAAAACTATCTGGGGAAATGGGGGAGAAACACGTGGTCGAAGAACGAACGAACGAATAAGAATGAATAAACGAATGAGAACAGAGAAGGAAATGTTTTTTTTTTTTTGTTGTTTTTTTTTGTTTTTTTGAGTTGAGATTTACACAAGGAAGTAGGCTATGGGTGAAAAGCCTGGGAATACAGAGAACGAAAGTTATTGGATCACAAACGACGGACCGCTGAGAGAAAAACAAAGCCTCAAGGTTGTACAGTGCACACTGTACAAGGCCTCAAGACACGACACGGCAAACAGACGATCAATTTATGAAAGATAAACACCGAGAAACAACCAAAGTTGCACACAATAACTTCACGCACCGAAAGATAAATACAGTTTCGACAAAATACAATTGTGAACAGACTTAACTTCGAAAAACGTGGAGACCGTGTGGAGCTTCGAAAATCCCTCCCACCGTCTCCGAGATCTCGCGAGATCCATCTTCGCATCAATCCCGCTTTCGCTACCGCGAGCTTCGTCGGCTCGAGGCGGCGTGCCCGGGCATAGACCAGTGGCCCGGCGGTAGGAATGTGGTGTTCCACCCCATGTTTGACGGCCCCCGCAGAGAAAGTGGGCCGCGTGAGGGCCGGGAAACCCGCGAGGAGGCGGGCGAATTCGTCCGCTGCCGGAAGCGTACAGATGAACCTGGCCGGAACTGAACCGCTCAGCAAGCCGCTCGGCGAGCTGCTCGATGAGCCGCTCTGTGAGCTGCTCAACGAGGCGGGCAGCGCGCACGCGAGCGAGCTGAATGTCTCAGCCTGGACAAGCCTTCTGCGCTTTACATCCACCAGTAATCCATTAGCACATAAGAAGTCCGCGCCGAGCAGTGCCATGGGCACGTCGGCCGTAACGAACGACCAACGGAAAACCTGCCCTCCGAACCGCAGAGAGAGACAGCGTTTTCCGTACGTGCGTATAGACGTACCATTGGCCACAAGCAGCGCGGGACCTTGGACCGCGGTTTGCTTGTCGGACGTACCGGCAGGAACGACACTCACCTGCGCTCCCGTGTCGCACAGGTAACAGTGCCCGGACAAGGTGTCCGTTATGTACAGGAGGCTGTTTGATCAGCCGGCGCTCAGT
Organism: Myxine glutinosa; assembly: GCF_964187855.1. Lineage (NCBI taxonomy): Eukaryota > Metazoa > Chordata > Myxini > Myxiniformes > Myxinidae > Myxine > Myxine glutinosa. Next base: position 101,751,199 of record NC_136270.1, read on the forward strand.
GCCACTACCGAGGGCCGGCCCGAGCGTTTCCCGACCTGCCGAATGAGCACCTCCGACGTTCTGCTCAGCCGTCGCTGACCACCCGACATGGCAACCAACGCGGTAGCAATGAAGCTCCCCGAGTTCTGGAAACTCAGGCGGAGATCTGGTTCCTGCAGGCCGAAGCCCAGTTCAGGCTTTGACGCATCACGTCGGGGTCACCAATTAAAGCGCGGTGCTACGCACGCTTACTTGCTACCAAGGAGGAAGCGGACAACGCGGTTTAATTAAAGAGTCTTTATTCACAAGAGGTCACTGTAGCACTGGCGCGCTCCGGGCTGCGCGTCCGGTGTATATCCTGAGGCCACGCCTACCCCTCGGGCGTGGCCGCCGCCCACTTGGTGCGCGGAATGATGTCACCACGCCAGTGGGCTTTCGTGTCCGCCACAGACGTATGATTTTTTTTTTCAGGTTACAATTGTGGGTGGTGTCAGATCACCTGAGTAGTAGTAGTAGTAGTAGTAGTAGTAGTAGTAGTAGTAGTAGTAGTAGTACAGTAGTAGTAATAGTATTAGTAGTAGTAGTAGTAGTAGTAGTAGTAGAAGAAGAAGAAGTAGATGATGACAATTAATATACAGTATAACATATGGAAATTTGAACCGATGTTCCTCACATTGTGAGCCAGCGGTTTATATTGGAACATGAACAGGTCAGCCATTGAGTATGAGGGTTAAGATCATGTTAATCAGTGGGAATTTAGATTGGCAGTGATTGGGTCTGGGAGGTGGGGGCAGGAGAAAGGGAAATGCAAAGTTGTTGCATGTGTAATATTATATAGGTAGCTGTTTTGTCTCATTCACAAATGTTTAACTTTTCTTTCATTCATTCAATCATCTAAAATGAAGATGGAATGAATGCAAAACACACAAAAACGGAAAGAATGATTATCTTTTTCCACTTCCACTGTTGACTTTTGACTGTGGCGCACGCAAGAATTGTCCAAGAGGGTGAAATGAATCAGCACTCCTATATACAGTAGATGATGTCACACAAGCGCTAATGTTGAAGGTCAGATTCCATTTCTTAGAATTGTGGAAAAAAAGAGGGAATGCGTTATTTTGCCAATTTACAGATTAGTTTTGTCATTATGGGATATTTTATTGCAACATCATGATCACAATCATAGTCCATATTTGTCTGATCTCCTGAGTTGTTAGGGTTAGGGTTAGGGTTAGGGTTAATCTTGTGACTTTTTCCAAGGCTAAAATTCCCTCGATGAAACCTAATCATTGGTATAAAATAGCTTTAGCTCTTAGAGTAACTGTAACACAATCCACTCATACATATGCAGAAACATACTTGAGATAATGCCAGACTTAATTTCCGACAAACAGAGCCACTGAGCTTTGGGGAGGTGATATTGCTTCTCGGAAAATCCCGGGTCTGGCGACGCCATCTTTTATGGCATGGCCTTTCTCTTCGCATCCAGGGGGGCAATTGAAGGGTAATTTCCTCCTCCCCATGAATGCCAACTCGTAGGTTTTGTCTGTGTTCTATCCTCTAAATGCTGAGCACTAAACAAAGAAGCAGCACGCACCATTTTCTCAGTCTTTGGTATGACTTGGCCGGGTTCAGTAGTTAACCGCCCTCCTCTGGCCTAAACTCAGAAGCAATGGATGAACCGTTATGACACCGAGTCTGGTTAAGCAAAGAATGAGGCAAAGCTTCAAAATAGGCCTTTCAGACTTGTTCAAAACATCTCAATGTCACAACTATCGGGGACGCCTCTTCGCGGTGGTTCTACCCCCAATACAAGTCGGGAACCAAATCTATCCCATTATTCCCTGCTGCCCAGATTTGTCAGGGCGGTGCAATCACAGTCAGAGTGCCGATTGGTCACCGTGGACTGGCCCTTTCGCTTCTCTTTCTCTCTTTCTCTCTTTCTCTCTCTCTTTCTCTTTCTCTTTCTCTTTCTCTTTCTCTTTCTCTTTCTCTTTCTCTTTCTCTTTCTCTTTCTCTTTCTCTTTCTCTTTCTCTTTCTCTCTTTCTCTCTCACATGGCCCTGACTTTGTGAAGGCGGGGGTACACCATCCTGGAGGTGGGGGATATCTGGGTCGCTCCTGCGAGATCTACCCGCTGTCTCCGTGCCACGCGCTTGTTTGAAAGAACTGTCCAGGGCTATACAACAACAACAACAACAACATCTCCATGGATGCTGGGTTGTGACGCTGTCCATAAGGTGTATACTGAGAGAGAGCGAGAGAGTGAGCAAGAGAGAGAGAGAGAGAGAGAGAGAGAGAGAGAGAGAGAGAGAGAGACAGACAGACAGACAGACAGAGAGATATTTCAATGTTTTTTATATTTAAATAAATTAAATCCAGAACCTTCCTTTGTATACTTTGTAAGTGTGAAGTAGTGCACATACGAGGCTCATATACAGTATGTGCAGGATTTTTCAAACTTATTTGATAAGTGTATGATTTATTCTGCAGTCTCTAAGATCTGTATATAAACACTACCGGTCAAAACTTTTAGAACACCTCAATTTTTCCAGTTTTTATTGAAATTTACGCAGTTTAATGTCTCAATGTACTGTCGCGTGACTACCCTTGGTGAACACCGTAGGGTAACACGGATGACCGATTGCGAGACTTTACACTCCCGAGGCGAAAACTCAATGGCGGATTCAAGCTCAACACAAAGTTAAACGCGCGGGAGGCCAGACGCAACGAGCTCCACAGCCTTATCTATTAAAATGAAACACCCAGGAAACTGCGTTCAAATATGTACAGAAAATAATATAAGGATTTATTATTGAAAAGCAATAACAGTGAAAAAAACACGCGCCGGTAATACTAATAACTAAATCGGGACGTCCCCACACGACTGATATCAAACACAAAACGAGGGAGATTAATTACGAAAAGAACACGTCACGTCGTTCAAAATGTACGCGGATTCGGGCTTATCTGGTCTTTCGTCGTCTTTGTGGCTGCCGTCCAACACCGCTCCTTTCGGCCCGATCGCACACCTCGCTCCAAGTTCCACGGCCCTCTGCGTCCGCCTCCAAGCGCCACCAGGCCTCGTCGGTCCAACGGCCCACACACACCACGAGCTCCTTTGCTCCAACGGTCCACCGCAGGGCTGCACGAAGCAACCAAAACCAAGTGCCAACTGCCAACTGCAACGAGCTGTGGTCACGAATGTTCAACGAACCGTGTCCTGTGCCAACTCCGACGAACTGTGCAACGAACCGTGTCCTGTGCCAACTGCCACGAACTCTGGTACGGAACTGTAACAACGAACTCTGCGACTCAACTCTCTCAACTCTGGACTCCACTCGAACTCTCTCAACTCTGGACTCCACTCGAACTCTCTCAACTCTGGACTCCACTCGAACTCTGCGACTCAACTCTCTCAACTCTGGACTCCACTCGAACTCTGCGACTCAACTCTCTCAACTCTGGACTCCACTCGAACTCTGCGACTCAACTCTCTCAACTCTGGACTCCACTCGAACTCTGCGACTCAACTCTCTCAACTCTGGACTCCACTCGAACTGCCGAAATGGCGTCCGACCGTCGCCTATATTGGTGGCCGATGACGTCACATTGGCGCGCTCCTCAGCCAATCATAGCCTCCCAACTCGCCCAGGTCACGCCCTCTGCGGCATGCGACTCCTGACATCTCCCGTCCGTGACCCCGCGGTCCTGGTGTAACACGTGCCAGCGAGGTTGGTAGGCCTTTGAGGTGCGCAGGCGAGGTTTGTAGGCCTTGGAGGTGTAAACGGTGGCGGTGTATTGTGGCGGTGTTCTTGGCCTGGTTGGTGTCCATTTATTACGAAGTCAATGTCAGGGAAAGGGAATTATTTAATGTTGCACTAAGGACCTAACTAATGTTTATGTGGTTTGCAGTGCCATAAAGGACAAAGGTTTGATTACTAGGTGATACTCACAGGGGCGTTACCTTTAATCCCTCACTATTTAACACTCGAATCTCCAGGTAGATCCACACTCATACATCTTACCCCGACAACCGCCTGAACATCAATAACTTATTACATGTAGAGTCCCTGTCACGACAGCCGAATACCTACCTATTCAGATCTACCTAGCTCTAGATGTTGCATTACCAAATTCATAACAGTACTCTGAAATTAAGCATAGAACAAATAAACAATTGGAGATAAAAAAGAAATCATAGAATCATTTTGTTTAACAAAATTTAATTTAATTTTTTGACTCAGCAAAGTAGCCACCTTTTGCAGATATATCCGCCGAACACACTCGTGTCATTCTTTCTACAATGGAAATCAAAGATTGTTCGGGAAGTTCTTCCCAACACTGTTGCAGAAGTTCCCACAAATGTGTTGCACTTGTGGGTTGCTTTGCTTTCACCCTTCTGTCCAGTTCATCCCAAACCAGCTCGATGGGGTTTAAGTCTGGAGACTGTGCTGGCCATTCCATGAATAGAAGCTTCCCGTCTTGTTCTTTTCCTCGAAGGTAGTTTTGACATAGCCTGGAGGTGTGTTTAGGGTCATTATCTTGCTGTAGGATGAACCCCTGACCAACTAGGCGTATACCAGTGGTATTGCATGGCGCTGCAAAATGCTGTGGTAGCCCTTTTGGTTCAGGGTGCCAGTCACTCTGTGCAAGTCGACGACTCTGGATCCAGCAAAAGCGCCCCAGACCATCACGCTTCCTCCTCCATGTTTGACAGTTGGTGTCACACACTGAGAAACCATCCTTTCGCCTCCTCGACGGCATACAAAAACCCTGCGTGATGAACCAAAGATTTCAAATTTTGATTCATTGGTCCATAAGACCTTCTTCCAGTCTTCAGTAGTCCACTGGCGGTGCTTCATGGCCCAGTCAATCCTCTTTTTCTTATTTTTCCATCCTAGCAATGGCTTTCTTACTGCCACCCGACCTGTCAAACCTGCAGCTCGGAGTCTTCTCTTCACAGTTGAAACTGAGACGTGCTTACTTGGACCAGTGTTAAGGGTGTAGTACTGGTGAACAGGTGATTTTTTTAATTTTTTTATTTATTTTTAGCTGAACAGTTTCCTTATAGTCTTATAAACAAGAATCATGCTATTAGAGGTCATAGAAGTACCCCTAATTATTGAAAAATTCAAATTTCAATTCAATTCAATATAATATTTTGCATGAAATTTGTTATAACTTGGGAAATGCATCATTCTTTTGGGCTGAAATTTGGACAGGATATTCAGAATATCACTTCCTTTAAGGGTGTAGTACTGGTGAACTTTCCAATATGCCTCTTTTAAAAATAACTATGTTTTTACGGTTTAGATTCATACGTATTGTATAAACTCATTCAGTATTTCTTTTAAAATATCTAATGTTATCTTCACACGCAATTTACAAGAAATATACTATTTTGCATGAAATTTGTTATAACTTTAATTTGCATCATTCTTTTGGGCTGAAATTTGGACAGGATATTCAGAATATCACTTCCTTTAAAATGATGAAGGCTTTTGTTTATAGGAGTAGCCATTGTGGATTTATTGAAGGACAACCAAGTTTTATCTGGTAATTGGCATAATTAGCTAATTAGTGAACATTTGACATAATTTCACAAAATCCTCTCATCAGGTAGTAGAGTAACACATGTATAATACATGTACCAAGTTTTGTGTGAAAAGAATGATAGGTGACATAGAAGATAGAAGTAGAAATGTGTTCTTTGTTTTTCCTTGTTTTTTATTGACGGTCTAATTTATGCAAATTATATGCATGTAATATGACAAAGAAGCGTTGAAACTGGTCTGAGTTAAAGCCAAGATTATATCTTTCTCGAAAAACTGAAAATTAGATATTAACTTGACTTTGTTTTTGTGTAAAGGCCTCTCAAAGGTACCTATGTAGTTTTCTCAATTTTTCACCAGTACTACACCCTTAAGCTGTGCTTGAAGCTGTTGTCCTCTGAGCCGCCTATCACGCAAGCTGTTGACTCTCAGAAACTTGTCTTCTAATTCAGTTGTGGCTTTGGGTCTGCCAGACCTCTTTCTGTCAGAGTTTCCTCCAGTTTCCAAGTGCCTTTTGATGGTGTAGGAAACTACTCACTGACACCTTGGCTTTCTTTGCAATTTCTCTTAAGGAAAGAGCGACACTTTTAAGGGTTATAATGGCCTGTCTGTCTTCCTGCATACCTTTGTACCATTTCAGGTTATTCACTGGACTTGAATTGCTTAAATTTCAATAAAAACTGGAAAAAATTAAGGTGTTCTAAAACTTTTGACCGTTAGTGTACACTGCATGTAGGCAAAGGACAGATCAGCGTACTTTTACATAAATTATCAGGACATTAGGAGACAACGGACAATTAAGTATTTGAACCTGGGATGTATCTTGAGCCATGTGCTCAGATGGGATTGGCAAACGGGCTTTTTGCATGAAAAGCAATAATATTGGCTTGTAAATATCTCTCTATCTCTCTCTCTTGTTCCTTCTCTGTGAAACACTGAAATTTTGAGTTGAACTAGAAAAGCCTTGGCAAAGCGGTACTCCATTCTCATCACATTTCCCTCCACCTCTTATCTTCTCACCATCACTCCTCGCACGGGTCTCACAGAGGCATTGGCTGGGTGCACGGATTTTGGTGTCAGACGAGGCAGATGTCCCCGAGCAAATGTCGGAAGAGCAGCGACAGGCAAGTACTTACCATTTTTGTGTACCTCATTAGTTCCTGTACAAACATAAAGCGAAAGCTTATTAATGTCAGAATTTAATGGGATGAAAGACACAACCTCAAATTAATTAACATTGGTTTAAATGTCAGTTGATGATGTGACAGTCACCTTTTAACAAACGATTTCCAGGTGATCATTATCATAGACGTTGAGTGAGTCACGTTTTAAATCATCATTAGGTAGATTTACAAACCAAATTGAAGGTCAATTTTTTTTAAACCAACTGAATAAACGTTTTAAAATAAATTGGAAGATTGTCACAGCTTTGTAATAATTGTGTACAGGTATGGCAGACGCACAAAAGCCAGAAGAACCCACTCATCGCTGGTGCATTGATGGGGCCTGGGCTGAAGGTGGAATTCTGCACTGGCTGAAGTTCGATGGAGACACCCGAGTCGTCTGCTCTTGCCGAGACACCGAGTTCTCCTGCACTTCCACAGGTGCATTTGGGCTTCGTCATTGCAAAGAATTACACAATCGTGAGCCCCATCTGTGCGGTGGGCTTACGGATGTATAAAACTTGTAAGCATGCCAGGATAATGGGAATATAGAGCAACCTTGATTTATTTTTTGGAGGAGTTTCAGTCGCACTGTGCAGCGAGGTTGGAACGGTCAGGCAGAATGTAAGTTGTGAAACGAACCCAAATGATTAGGCTGTGTTTCCATGAGTCAAATTGTTGGCATTGCGTTAATAAACCTGCGAAATTGCCAAATTGCTTACAGAAAATGGATGTGCTCATTTCCGTGATCGCAAACGCATGGAGTCATGGTGTTTATTTTCAGGGTCATGACATGCCAACCAGTTCAGAAGTCATACTGAGCACCTACCAATGGAAGCACACCCTACCAGGGATTAGAGACCGGAAAAAAATGAATGAATGAATGATCGTTTTAAGCCCAATTTTCCCCCCACTGGAGGGGGGGGGGGGTTAGCCTTGCGGGCCCCATGACAATCATGGTTCCCTGTTTGAGGCAATGTTTTTATGGCCAGATGTCCTTCCTGACGCCAACCCTTAGTCGCCTCTTACGATGCGCAGGGATACGGTGTACCTATTCTAAATCGGGGTACACACCGTGATCATTCATCCCAGCAAACTGGTACTCAATTTGCCGACCTCGGAAGGATGACAGGCTGAGTCAACCCCCCTGGTGTTAATTCAGCGATCGACAGGGATTACGGACCCAGGATCCTAGGATCCCAAGCCGGCACCCCAACCCGGCACCCGAACCCTAACCCTAACCCTAACCCTAACCCTGACCATAAGCATAACCATAACCCTAACAACTCGGATCCCAACCCGGCACCCACACCCTAACCCTATCCCTAACCATAACCCTAACCCTAACCCTAACCCTAACCCTAACCCTAACCCTAACCCTAAACATAACCGCTAAGCCAACTCCAGGCTAAGGATTAGAGACCGGAAACACTCAGCAAAAGATGTACTGTTTTAAATCTGAACTGCAGATGGTGTGTTACGGACTCAAATGATTATAACAATGAGAATGTTCACGTCATCCCTTTGACCGGTCTTCTCAGCGATGCAAACATATGGCGGGAGTACTCCAGGGATGGACTGCGCCATTCCGTTCGTTTTCAATGGGCAGAGATACTCGGCTTGCACGACAATTGGCCGGGAAGATGGCCGCCAATGGTGTGCAACCACACACAACTATGACCTGCACAGAAACTTCACATTCTGCAAGAAAGAGACAGGTGCAGAGCAGAATAAATGGCAGATTTCTACTGAAACGTTACGGATATGAAACGTTGTACAGAAAAAAAACGTATAAACGGAGTTGTCTTCCATTGTTGTTGTTTAATGATTATGGAGAGAAACATGATCCTTCGTTCATCTGTCATAAGGTATGAAGGAGGTATGTGCAATGAGGATTTGTTTTCCGTGTTGTGTGCAGACTTTGTGCCAACACGAAGAGGGAATGTATTGGGTGCACTCTGCTCCTTTCCATTTACGTTTAATGGACGACAGTACAACGCGTGTACCCAGGAAGGGCGTGAGGACGGCGAGTATTGGTGTGCTGCTACGCCTAATTATGACGTCGACAAACTCTTTGGCTTTTGCCCCACACCAGGTGACCATATGAAGATATTTCCTTTTCAGGGTCATGTCATGAGATTTCAGGGTCATGTCATGTCATGAGACATGTCATTTCCTCCCCCTTTTCTCGATGATTCCCTGTCTGGAAGCTCGATCGCACTCTCTGAGAGTTGGTACTTATCGTGTTCCACTTAAGTTTAATCGTTTGGACCTTCCGAGCACAACTGCTTTAGATTTGAACGTGGTTATGGACTGAGGATCCAACCCATCTATCCAGCAATTTATATCAAACTAAAATACTGTCTGTCTGTCTGCATGTCCGTGACAGATAGATTTGGTCGTTGCTTATCCAATATCAACCAAACTTGCCAAGGGTCTAAGATCATTAGACAAATGGTTGTAGCTACTTGGTTTGACCCCCTCCCCCGGGGGTTGTTAAGGTGGGACAGATGCAAATTCTCTACGCAAATGTGTACCATGTCTGCGCTGCTCTCAGTGGTGGTGGGAGAGGGTATTACAAGTAACACTTCACTCCTTAATTACCTCCGCCACCAAAGGTGGATGGAGGTTATATTTTCACCCCTGTCTGTTTGTTTGTCTGTTTGTGAACAGGATATCTCAAAACGTTGTAGATGGATTCAGAAGACATTTGGTGGACGGGTAGGGTGTGTGACAAGGAAAAATGTATTCGATTTTCGTGAAGATCCAAATATGGATCCGGATACGCGAATTGTTTTTTTTTTTAAAGTGATTCTTCACCATTGAGTGGAGGGGCCAAAAAAACGATATATAGCATGATATTTCAAAAACGTTTTGGACGGGTTATGGCAAAACTTGGTGGATGAGTTGGGTAAGTGAAAAGAACAAGCCGATTAAATTTTGGTTCAGGTCCATATCCATATTTGTAATCGGTGACCACCTATAGGTGGGATACAAAACGTAAACTGTTTAGCCTGGTGGAGGTATGCACTCCACCAAGTGCCGATTTAGTTTTGCTTGTTGCCTCACTGCCCCACTGCAGGTGCATAACCTTTCCCCCCTCTGTCACCTCATTCTTCCATGAACCTCAATTTCACAGATAAGATAAAGTAGGGAACTAGCACAATGACAAGATGAATGAAACACATTGTTTGTCTTCAGCAATTCCAACATAAGTGGCAGCACCATGTGATGAATCCCACGATATATGTACTGTGTGCGTGTATGTATATATATATATATATATATATATATATATATATATATATATATATATATATATATATATATATATATATATATATATATATATATATATATATATTGTTACAGACGCGGTTTTAGATGTTAGTTTACCGAGCGGTTTGGTATTACCGCGTCCGCACAGTTACTCCCCGATTAGAACCCTATCCCGCCCGATTCCACTCGACGTTGACCAAGTCGCGCTATGCTAAATCAATGAAGGAAATGACACAACGGCTGGGATTAATGCAACGACACAAGGGGTACAGTTCTCAAGACCTCCGGAGGAGGATATAATATTGGTGATGCAGAAACGGGTAGATTACACGGTAAGAGGTAAAGCACAGAAAAGATGGGCACTTAGACACAGTCTTATCTTATCCCCGACAGACCACAGACAAACGGAACAAGACTGACTTACACAGGGATTGATGGCAAGGAAGGGCAGGCAGTCGATAGCACAAGGTGCACCTTGGCTCAGGGGCAGAATCAAACGCGGTCCGGTCCAGAGATGCGGGGAGGTATTCAGCGCTTGGAGGTGGCGTCTTCTCTCTCCGTCGTGTGGGCGCATCTCACGTCACCTCCCTCTTCCTGCGCATGTTCAGCGGGGAGTGACACGCCCTCGGCTCATTGGCTCCGCCCCAGATGGAATCGGTCCGCCGCTTATATTGGGTGCGGGGGGGTTACCGGGCTCCGCCCTTGACGAGGAGCTGACAGCGAGCCCCTGCGTGGTAACCCCGTCGGAGCACATGTTCAATGGCGGCTAACCAAGCCGGAGTGAGGACGCACACTCCCCACGCCGCCGCCGCTGTTGTTGTTATTGTTGTTGTTGTTGTTGTACCATGAGGAAGAGCTGCGGGGAGGTATTGGGAGGTCCTAAACTTTCTAACGGTGCCATACAATCACATTCTGGTGCAACGAAGAGTCAGAATTAATGGAAACGAGTCCTTAACTGACATAGACTAAGAATAACTAGCAAGATGTCCTATAGTTGTCTACGTGAGATGCGGTGGACCTGGATGCGACATTTAATGGGGGAAAAAGGGGGAGGTCGGGTCTACAGAGTGTTGTTTACAGAAAATGGGACTAGGGAATGGGGGATTGGGGATAGTTGGGAAGTATTGGGGAAATAGGGGAATATTTACAAGCGGATATGGATGGATCCAAATCCCATATCCGCAACAATATATATATATATATATATATACAGACTTGGCATTTAATATGGAATATTTTTTTTTTCTTGACTTGGGTTTACTTTCTTAACTCAGTATATCAATCTGGTGAGTTTCTTTTACACTTTGGTGATTTATTTGTTAAAAGAACCATGTCACTGATTGTCTGTCACAGCAAGAAGTCAACAACAGGATTATATCACAGGTGGCGTGGCAAAATGTACGGACAGGTGCATTTGATGATTGGCTTCACAGTCGGGTGTACAAGGGTTGTTGCGTTCTGTATTAGTGGAAAACAACTGCTGCACGTCTCCAAAAGTTATTGCCGCTTCCTCTGGAGATGGTCCGTCAACTCGACAATGCTGTTTGTCATGGAGTGGTGGCTTTACGAAATTACGGCATGAAACAGCGTGCTATTGCTCGGCAGTATGGCATCACTCAAGGTCAGGTGTCAAAGATCCTGAAACGAAATGCTCAGAGGGGTGTCCCTACTCCAATACCGAGGCCAGGACGTCCCCGCAGAACCACAAGGAGGGATGATGGCCAGCTGCACTGGTTAGTCCGCAATGGCCGTACCAAGTCAGCTAATCGGCTTAGGGCTGAGTGGCAGCAACTGACAAATGTGCCTGTATCCAGAAGGCTAGTCAACCAACGACTGGTTCAAGCAGGCTATCGTGCCAGGCGTCCCCTGAGAAAGCCACGCCTGACCAGACAACACCGCCAGCGCCGATTGCAGTGGGCCAGAGAACACCGTCAAAGGCAGCCAGGACACTGGAATCAGGCGATCTTCAGTGACGAGTCTAGATTTCTGGTCTATCGTCAAGATGGTCGCGTCCGAGTGTGCAGAAAAGTGCATGAAGCCTACAACAAAGATTGTATAGTGCCAAGAGTCCAAGCTGGAGGTGGTGGGGTGACCGTTTGGGCTGCTTTTCATGGAGGGGGCAAAACTGACATGGTTGTTCTGAATGGAAAGCTGAATTCAAGCACAGGGCCATTCTGGAAGAAACATTGCTTCCATTTGCTAGTGCAGCCTTTCGAGGAAACTTTGTCTTCCAAGATGACAATGCACGGCCTCATCATGCTCGCATGATCCAACACTTTCTTGCTGACCGTGGCGTAGAGCATATGGAGTGGCCTGCCATGTCCCCGGATATGAATCCGATAGAGAACTTGTGGGCAGAATTAACGCGTCAAATCGACCACTTGGACCAGCAGCCGACCTCTGTGCGTGAATTGCAGCAGGCTATTGTCACTGCATGGCAAGCGATTCCTGTCCAAACCTTGGCAAATCTCGTGAACAGCATGCCTCAACGTGTACGTGCTCTCCTGAATGCTCGTGGGGGTTACACGAAGTACTGAGCTGTAATTTTACTGTCCGTAATCCCAGTCGTAATTTAACTTTTGTTTTTGTTATAAAAAATTTTTGGCTAATGTGCAAGATAAAGAGATACTTCTGGAAAACGTACAGAAGTTTAACACAGTACTGTCCGTGAATTGAGTTCGATATCAGTTTACATCACTCTCAAGGATCAATTTATTTGTTTCGAAATGTCAAATGTGGTTTTTGTTTCTTTTAAAAGTCACATTAACAAAATCTAGAATAATTTCAACATAATTCCAATGAACTTTTGGTTCGAAGACATCTTGAAAAGTAAGTTCACCCCCACAAAAAAAATATTCCATATTAAATGCCAAGTCTGTATATACCAACAATATTTCAGTGAAAAATCACTGCGTCCCAATGAATCATTACACCGACCAACATTAGGCTTCATGTTGCTATCAGCAGTCAGTACTAGTACAAGTGTGAGCAATGCCATTGTACTGTTGAGTGAGCAACAAATGTGCCAAGAACACAACATGACAATCACATCAATTAGGCTCCTCTTGACTTCCTTCTCCAGTTCGTTGCTGATTTACTATTAGCACCTTGCTTCTTTTTTTTTTGCCTCAATTCCTTGCTTCCTATTTTTCCCCCCTCAATTCCTTGCTTCCTTTTTTTGCCTCATTTCCATGCTTCCTTTTTTTTTTGGCCTCAATTCCATGCTTCCTTTTTTTGCCTCAATTCCTTGCTTCCTTTTTTTTTGCCTCAATTCCATGCTTCCTTTTTTTGCCTCAATTCCTTGCTTCCTTTTTTTTTGCCTCAATTCCATGCTTCCTTTTTTTTTGCCTCAATTCCATGCTTCCTTTTTTTTGCCTCAATTCCTTGCTTCCTTTTTTTTGCCTCAATTCCTTGCTTCCTTTTTTTTTGCCTCAATTCCTTGCTTCCTTTTTTTTTGCCTCAATTCCTTGCCCCTTTTTTTTGCCTCAATTTCATGCTTCCTTTTTTTTTGCCTCAAATCCTTGCTTCTTTTTTTTTATGCCTCAATTCCTTGCTTCCTTTTTTTTTCCCCTCAATTCCTTCCTTCCTTTTTTTTTTTGGCCTCAATTCCTTGCTTCCTTTTTTTTGCCTCAATTCCTTGCTTCCTTTTTTTTTGCCTCAATTCGTTTCCCCTTTTTTTGCCTCAATTTCATGCTTCCTTTTTTTTTTGCCTCAAATCCTTGCTTCTTTATTTTTTTGCCTCAATTCCTTGCTTCCTTTTTTTTTCCCCTCAATTCCTTGCTTCCTTTTTTTTTTGGCCTCAATTCCTTGCTTCCTTTTTTTGCCTCAATTCTTTGCTTCCTTTTTTTTGTCTCAATTCCATGCTTCCTTTTTTTTGCCTCAATTCTTTGCTTCCTTTTTTTTGTCTCAATTCCATGCTTCCTTTTTTTCCCCTCAATTCCTTGCTTCCTTTTTTTTTTGGCCTCAATTCCTTGCTTCCTTTTTTTGCCTCAATTCTTTGCTTCCTTTTTTTTGCCTCAATTCCATGCTTCCTTTTTTTTTGCCTCAATTCCTTGCTTCCTTTTTTTTTTGCCGCAATTCCCTGCTTCCTTTTTTTTGCCTCAATTCCTTGCTCCCTTTTTTTTGCCTCAATTCCTTGCTTCCTTTTTTTTTGCCTCAATTCCTTGCTCCCTTTTTTTTGCCTCAATTCCTTGCTTCCTTTTTTTGCCTCAATTTCATGCTTCCTTTTTTTTTTTGCCTCAAATCCTTGCTTCTTTTTTTTTTGCCTCAATTCCTTGCTTCCTTTTTTTCCTCCCTGAATTCCTTGCTTCCTTTTTTTGCCTCATTTCCATGCTTCCTTTTTTTTTTGGCCTCAATTCCTTGCTTCCTTTTTTTTTGGCCTCAATTCCTTGCTTCCTTTTTTTTGCCTCAATTCTTTGCTTCCTTTTTTTGTCTCAATTCCATGCTTCCTTTTTTTTTTGTCTCAATTCCATGCTTCCTTTTTTTTTTGCCTCAATTCCTTGCTTCCTCCTTTTTTGCCTCAATTTCATGCTTCCTTTTTTTTTTGCCTCAAATCCTTGCTTCTTTTTTTTTTTGCCTCAATTCCTTGCTTCCTTTTTTTTTCCCCTCAATTCCTTGCTTCCTTTTTTTGTTTGGCCTCAATTCCTTGCTTCCTTTTTTTGCCTCAATTCTTTGCTTCCTTTTTTTTGTCTCAATTCCATGCTTCCTTTTTTTTTTGCCTCAATTCCTTGCTCCCTTTTTTTTTTTCCTCAATTCCTTGCTTCCTTTTTTCCCCCTCAATTCCTTGCTTCCTTTTTTTTGCCTCAATTCCTTGCTTCCTTTTTTTTTTGCCTCAATTCTTTGCTCCCTTTTTTTTTGCCTCGATTCCTTGCTTCCTTTTTTTTGCCTCAATTCCTTGCTCCCTTTTTTTTTGCTTCAATTCCTTGCTTCCTTTTTTCGCCCTCAATTCCTTGCTTCCTTTTTTTTGCCTCAATTCCTTGCTTTCATATTTTTCCCCTCAATTCCTTCCTTCCTTTTTTTGCCTCAATGCCTAGCTGCCTTTTTTTTGCCTCAATTCCTTGCTTCCTTTTTTCCCCCTCAATTCCTTGCTTCCTTTTTTCCCCCTCAATTCCTTGCTCCTTTTTTTTGCCTCAATTCCTTGCTTCCTTTTTTCCCCCTCAATTCCTTGCTTCCTTTTTTTTGCCTCAATTCCTTGCTTCCTTTTTTTTTTTCCTCAATTCCTTGCTTCCTTTTTTTTGCCTCAATTCCTTGCTTCCTTTTTTTTCCCTCAATTCCTTGCTTCCTTTTTTTTGCCTCAATTCCTTGCTTCCTTTTTTTTGCCTCAATTCCTTGCTCCCTTTTTTTTTGCCTCAATTCCTTGCTTCCTTTTTCCCCCTCAATTCCTTGCTTCCTTTTTTTTGCCTCAATTCCTTGCTTCCTTTTTTTTTTTCCTCAATTCCTTGCTTCCTTTTTTCCCCCTCAATTCCTTGCTTCCTTTTTTTTGCCTCAATTCCATGCTTCCTTTTTTTTGCCTCAATTCCATGCTTCCTTGTTGTTTTTTTGGCCTCAATTCCTTGCTTCCTTTTTTTTTGCCTCAATTCCTTGCTTCCTTTTTTTCCCCTCAATTCCTTGCTTCCTTTTTTTTGCCTCAATTCCTTGCTTCCTTTTTTTTGCCTCAATGCCTAGCTGCCTTTTTTTTGCCTCAATTCCTTGCTTCCTTTTTTCCCCCTCAATTCCTTGCTTCCTTTTTTCCCCCTCAATTCCTTGCTCCTTTTTTTTGCCTCAATTCCTTGCTTCCTTTTTTCCCCCTCAATTCCTTGCTTCCTTTTTTTTGCCTCAATTCCTTGCTTCCTTTTTTTTTTTCCTCAATTCCTTGCTTCCTTTTTTTTGCCTCAATTCCTTGCTTCCTTTTTTTTCCCTCAATTCCTTGCTTCCTTTTTTTTGCCTCAATTCCTTGCTTCCTTTTTTTTGCCTCAATTCCTTGCTCCCTTTTTTTTTGCCTCAATTCCTTGCTTCCTTTTTTCCCCCTCAATTCCTTGCTTCCTTTTTTTTGCCTCAATTCCTTGCTTCCTTTTTTTTTTCCTCAATTCCTTGCTTCCTTTTTTCCCCCTCAATTCCTTGCTTCCTTTTTTTTGCCTCAATTCCATGCTTCCTTTTTTTTGCCTCAATTCCATGCTTCCTTGTTGTTTTTTTGGCCTCAATTCCTTGCTTCCTTTTTTTTTGCCTCAATTCCTTGCTTCCTTTTTTTCCCCTCAATTCCTTGCTTCCTTTTTTTTGCCTCAATTCCTTGCTTCCTTTTTTTTGCCTCAATTCCTTGCTCCCTTTTTTTTTGCCTCAATTCCTTGCTTCCTTTTTTCCCCCTCAATTCCTTGCTTCCTTTTTTTTGCCTCAATTCCTTGCTTCCTTTTTTTTTTTCCTCAATTCCTTGCTTCCTTTTTTTTGCCTCAATTCCTTGCTTCCTTTTTTTTCCCTCAATTCCTTGCTTCCTTTTTTTTGCCTCAATTCCTTGCTTCCTTTTTTTTGCCTCAATTCCTTGCTCCCTTTTTTTTTGCCTCAATTCCTTGCTTCCTTTTTTCCCCCTCAATTCCTTGCTTCCTTTTTTTTGCCTCAATTCCTTGCTTCCTTTTTTTTTTTCCTCAATTCCTTGCTTCCTTTTTTTTGCCTCAATTCCTTGCTTCCTTTTTTTTCCCTCAATTCCTTGCTTCCTTTTTTTTGCCTCAATTCCATGCTTCCTTTTTTTTGCCTCAATTCCATGCTTCCTTTTTTTTTTTTGGCCTCAATTCCTTGCTTCCTTTTTTTTTGCCTCAATTCTTTGCTTCCTTTTTTTCCCCTCAATTCCTTGCTTCCTTTTTTTTTTGCCTCAATTCCATGCTTCCTTTTTTTTTTTCCTCAATTCCTTGCTTCCTTTTTTTTGCCTCAATTCCTTGCTTCCTTTTTTTTGGCCTCAATTCCTTGCTTCCTTTTTTTTTGCCTCAATTCTTTGCTTCCTTTTTTTCCCCTCAATTCCTTGCTTCCTTTTTTCCCCCTCAATTCCTTGCTTCCTTTTTTTTGGCCTCAATTCCTTGCTTCCTTTTTTTTTTGCCTCAATTCCTTGCTTCCTTTTTTTTTCCCCTCAATTCCTTGCTCCCTTTTTTTGCCTCAATTCCTTGCTTCCTTTTTTCCCCCTCAATTCCTTGCTTCCTTTTTTTTGTCTCAATTCCTTGCTTCCTTTTTTTTTTGCCTCAATTCCTTGCTCCCTTTTTTTTTGCCTCAATTCCTTGCTTCCTTTTTTCCCCCTCAATTCCTTGCTTCCTTTTTTTTGCCTCAATTCCTTGCTTCCTTTTTTTTTCCCCTCAATTCCTTGCTCCCTTTTTTTGCCTCAATTCCTTGCTTCCTTTTTTCCCCCTCAATTCCTTGCTTCCTTTTTTTTGTCTCAATTCCTTGCTTCCTTTTTTTTTTGCCTCAATTCCTTGCTCCCTTTTTTTTTGCCTCAATTCCTTGCTTCCTTTTTTCCCCCTCAATTCCTTGCTACCTTTTTTTTGCCTCAATTCCTTGCTTCCTTTTTTCCCCCTCAATTCCTTGCTTCCTTTTTTTTGTCTCAATTCCTTGCTTCCTTTTTTTTTTGCCTCAATTCCTTGCTTCCTTTTTTTTTGCCTCAATTCCTTGCTACCTTTTTTTTCCCTCAATTCTTTGCTTCCTTTTTTTTTTGCCTCAATTCCTTGCTTCCTTTTTTTTGCCTCAATTCCTTGCTTCCTTTTTTTTGCCTCAATTCCTTGCTCCCTTTTTTTTTGCCTCAATTCCTTGCTTCCTTTTTTCCCCCTCAATTCCTTGCTTCCTTTTTTTTTGCCTCAATTCCTTGCTTCCTTTTTTTTTTGCCTCAATTCCTTGCTCCCTTTTTTTTTGCCTCAATTCCTTGCTACCTTTTTTTTCCCTCAATTCTTTGCTTCCTTTTTTTTTTGCCTCAATTCCTTGCTTCCTTTTTTTTGCCTCAATTCCTTGCTTCCTTTTTTTTGCCTCAATTCCTTGCTCCCTTTTTTTTTGCCTCAATTCCTTGCTTCCTTTTTTCCCCCTCAATTCCTTGCTTCCTTTTTTTTGCCTCAATTCCTTGCTTCCTTTTTTTTTTTCCTCAATTCCTTGCTTCCTTTTTTTTGCCTCAATTCCTTGCTTCCTTTTTTTCCCCTCAATTCCTTGCTTCCTTTTTTTTGCCTCAATTCCATGCTTCCTTTTTTTTGCCTCAATTCCTTGCTTCCTTTTTTTCCCTCAATTCCTTGCTTCCTTTTTTTTGCCTCAATTCCATGCTTCCTTTTTTTTGCCTCAATTCCATGCTTCCTTTTTTTTGCCTCAATTCCATGCTTCCTTTTTTTTGCCTCAATTCCATGCTTCCTTTTTTTCCCCTCAATTCCTTGCTTCCTTTTTTTCCCTCAATTCCTTGCTTCCTTTTTTTTGCCTCAATTCCATGCTTCCTTTTTTTTGCCTCAATTCCATGCTTCCTTTTTTTTTTTTGGCCTCAATTCCTTGCTTCCTTTTTTTTTTGCCTCAATTCTTTGCTTCCTTTTTTTCCCCTCAATTCCTTGCTTCCTTTTTTTTTTGCCTCAATTCCATGCTTCCTTTTTTTTGGCCTCAATTCTTTGCTTCCTTTTTTTCCCCTCAATTCCTTGCTTCCTTTTTTCCCCCTCAATTCCTTGCTTCCTTTTTTTTGGCCTCAATTCCTTGCTTCCTTTTTTTTTTGCCTCAATTCCTTGCTTCCTTTTTTTTTCCCCTCAATTCCTTGCTCCCTTTTTTTGCCTCAATTCCTTGCTTCCTTTTTTCCCCCTCAATTCCTTGCTTCCTTTTTTTGTCTCAATTCCTTGCTTCCTTTTTTTTTTGCCTCAATTCCTTGCTCCCTTTTTTTTTGCCTCAATTCCTTGCTTCCTTTTTTCCCCCTCAATTCCTTGCTTCCTTTTTTTTGCCTCAATTCCTTGCTTCCTTTTTTCCCCCTCAATTCCTTGCTTCCTTTTTTTTGTCTCAATTCCTTGCTTCCTTTTTTTTTTGCCTCAATTCCTTGCTCCCTTTTTTTTTGCCTCAATTCCTTGCTACCTTTTTTTTCCCCTCAATTCCTTGCTACCTTTTTTTTTCCCCTCAATTCCTTGCTTCCTTTTTTTTGCCTCAATTCCATGCTTCCTTTTTTTTCCCCTCAATTCCTTGCTACCTTTTTTTTTTGCCTCAATTCCTTGCTCCCTTTTTTTTTGCCTCAATTCCTTGCTTCCTTTTTTTTTTGCCTCAATTCCTTGCTCCCTTTTTTTTTGCCTCAATTCCTTGCTTCCTTTTTTCCCCCTCAATTCCTTGCTTCCTTTTTTTTGCCTCAATTCCTTGCTTCCTTTTTTTTTTCCCTCAATTCCTTGCTTCCTTTTTTTTGCCTCAATTCCTTGCTTCCTTTTTTTTTCTTCAATTCCTTGCTTCCTTTTTTTTGACTCAATTCCTTGCTTCCTTTTTTTTTGCCTCAATTCCTTGCTCCCTTTTTTTTTGCCTCAATTCCTTGCTTCCTTTTTTCCCCCTCAATTCCTTGCTTCCTTTTTTTTTTTCCTCAATTCCTTGCTTCCTTTTTTTTGCCTCAATTCCTTGCTTCCTTTTTTTTCCCTCAATTCCTTGCTTCCTTTTTTTTGCCTCAATTCCTTGCTTCCTTTTTTCCCCCTCAATTCCATGCTTCCTTTTTTTTGACTCAATTCCTTGCTTCCTTTTTTTTGCCTCAATTCCTTGCTCCCTTTTTTTTTGCCTCAATTCCTTGCTTCCTTTTTTCCCCCTCAATTCCTTGCTTCCTTTTTTTTTTTCCTCAATTCCTTGCTTCCTTTTTTTTGCCTCAATTCCTTGCTTCCTTTTTTTTGCCTCAATTCCTTGCTTCCTTTTTCTTGCCTCAATTCCTTGCTTCCTTTTTTTTTGCCTCAATTCCTTGCTTCCTTTTTTCCCCCTCAATTCCTTGCTTCCTTTTTTCCCCCTCAATTCCTTGCTTCCTTTTTTTTGCCTCAATTCCTTGCTTCCTTTTTTTTGCCTCAATTCCTTGCTTCCTTTTTTTTGCCTCAATTCCTTGCTTCCTTTTTTTTGCCTCAATTCCTTGCTTCCTTTTTTTTGCCTCAATTCCTTGCTTCCTTTTTTTTGCCTCAATTCCTTGCTTCCTTTTTTTTGCCTCAATTCCTTGCTTCCTTTTTTTTGCCTCAATTCCTTGCTTCCTTTGGAGCTAAAAGTGCTGCCAGATGTAACACATGCTGCTGTTTTCTGTTTGTCCAACAGATGATTGTGTTGTGCATGGAATCTTTTACTCTTCAAGGGAGAAGTTCCAACACCGTCACCATTCTGGGCGGATGATGAACTGCACTTGCCTAGGCCAAGGTCATAGGCTATGGACTTGTGACGGACTAGGTACATAGTCCACACGAATACTACTCTTCATGAATCCCTCTTCAGTCAAAGTGAAGTTGGGTAGGCAGCAGGACTGATGAACTAGACTGGCAAAAAAGACCATCCATAACACTTGCCTTGCTTTGTTGTTCCTGCATATGTAGATTCTGTTGACTGTATTCCAAGCAAGAGAGCTCCGCATGCCTCGAGTTTTCCAAACCCTAATGCAATTCATATTTGTGAGTTTTATTGCCACAATTGACTCATCTAGCTTTCACGCGGTTTTGCAAGGCCTCGCAGCTTCTTGCATTCTCCGGATAACACAGACAAATCCTTTTTAATCAAACTCGT
The DNA here is from genome assembly GCF_964187855.1 of Myxine glutinosa. NCBI lineage: Eukaryota > Metazoa > Chordata > Myxini > Myxiniformes > Myxinidae > Myxine > Myxine glutinosa. The sequence goes on from NC_136270.1 coordinate 101,771,854, forward strand.
TCATTCTTGCTTCAAATCTCCCAGGGTGCATATCTAAAAACCATTCCAACTTTCTCATTCTTTGGCGCCATATGACAGGATTTCTGCTGAGGTTCACAGGAAAAACAAAACCAGGATTATTTTGAAGGACAAAAGAGTTACATTTGGTGTTGGTTGTTTAAGAGGATGATGCTTTTGACCAAATTGCCACAATCGTCGCGAGAAGACTGTTTGGATGTCTTGGACAGTGAAGTAGTTGTGAAAAGTTCATGAATACCAAATATGAACAGAAATATTTCACGCATAAAGTGAGCAAATGGTGCTGAAGTGATGCATTTTCATCTTGTTATTTACTACCTCCGCCACTGCGGGTGGACGGAGGTTATGTTTTCACCCCGGTCTGTCTGTCTGTTTGTCCCTCTGTCTGTGAGCTGGATATCTCAAAATGTTATGGACGGATTTGGATTTGGTGAAGGATGAATAGATTCGATTTTGGTGAAAATCTAGATCCGGACACGATAATTTATTATTTAATTTATTTTTCTTTTAAGTGATTCTTCACCATTGAGAGATCGGGTCAAAAACGATATACAGCATGATGTTTCAAAATGTTGTTAACAACTTATGACTAAACTTGGTGGATGAGTTGGCCAAGTGACAAGAACAAGCGGATTCGATTTTGGTTAAGGTGTGGATGCAGATCCGGCCTATCAGTGGGATACAAAACGATGTTCAGCCTGGCGGAGGTATACCCTCTACCGAGTGCCGCGCTACTTTATACAGACGCACTTGGCATAGAAACATGCCTGAGACATTTGTGTTTTACTCGGTATATTGAAGGGATAACGGCAATTAGTTTTGTATAATTATGTGAAGTTTATGCATGCCAACAGAGCAATGCCAGGATCCAGACTCTAAACGCGTTTACCTGGTGGGAGAAACCTGGAGCCCTGAGGTTCAGGAACGCACTTACCTTTGTAAATGCCACAGCCATGGTGAATGGACCTGTGTGGTTGGAAAGCAGCAGCCTCCAAGTAAGTGTCTCCAAAATATTTCTGCAATGACTTCCTGAAATGGCCTCGCCATTTCCTTTTTATTTAATATCTGCACCCTGATCCAGCTACTCCATATAGCTGACTATATTCATAAATTTCCACTGTGATCATTTCTAAAGGGAACCCATCCCTCTCTGCCGTTTCCTACTCCCATGCATTGTATATGTAGCTGTGTCAGAATTTTGAACGAGGTACAAATCCCCAAAAACACACATTGATTGCTTTAAACCTATATAACTTTGTCCCAAATGTTCTGAATTAGTACATTTAGGTGTCATCTTGTAGAACACAATCACGGCTTTCAGAAAATGTATAGTTTTATATACTTTTTATCAATTATCTACATGTTATAAGCCTCTCAACCTCAAAAAATGGTGAAAAAGGGCATTTTTTTAGTAGTTCGTTACCCTTCAAAGCCATGCATTCATTATAAAAGCCTTTTTCAGATACTTTTCACAGCTGGAATAAAAGTAGATCTATATAACTACTCTACTGAATGTGTTTTTGTGTTACTCATGTCAGTTCCTGAGTCACAGCTCCTCCTCATATAGGATGAAGCAGATGAACCGTAACGTAAGAGATATTTATATAAGCCCTGTTTTACACATATCAGGGTGTTCCATAGTTCTTCTTTAGGGCGCAACGAACAGCACTTATACGTATGTATTAACTCTGTAAAAATCATTGACCTCCTTTGTTTCTCTGAGACACAACAAGCTTGAGTGTGAATTTAGAAACCATAACGGTCTCTTACGTTACGCACGTCATGCTCCCTGTAAGCCAGGTAAGTGCATATCGAAGTGAAATATACCATCAGACCATCACATTAGCTTGAATTCTATGCCATTTCAAAAGATCGGGACGGTCCTGGTGCGTTAAGTACGCAAAACCAGCCGAAACAGCATCTTCGGGAAAAAGAGGAAGGAATTCATATATCTTATTTTGGTCTCTTACGTTATGCTAACAAGGAAGGGAAACTTTGACCATGAATAAAAACGGACCTCTGGGCCGATCGGTGTCAGTTTGGCTGCGTTCGATAGGCCAGGCTTAGGGCTTTAAGGATATCAAGGTGATTTTTAGCTATTCCAAAAAAAAAAATTGAACCCCTGGGAGGCCCAAATGTACCTCGTTCCAAATTCTGACCCAGCTATGGAGGAAACCCTGCAGTGTGTGATGCTCTTTGATTTATCTCACCCTTTAAGGTGGCATATCCATGTGTAAGGGATGCAAAAACAAGCACCTACTTTGATATAGGAGTGCAGAGGCAGAACATTGTCTCGACATATCCATGTGAAAATGTCCTTACCATGTCGCTCCACGAATGAACAGTGAATATTTTGTGACTGGAGCATTTTGTTGTATCAAGGCAATGTTATAGCGTAACCTGATTTGTTGTTGCTCTTTAACGGCCACTATTATCCTACCTTGTGAGGTCGGCCAGGGGAAGCTTGGCCCAAGTCTTTCACGAACCGGCCTGGCCAGGCCTGACATTCGCCTAGCAGGAATTTGGGATTTTGGCCATGGTGCCAGCGGATACTCACCTACTCTTCGTGAAGGACACCGTGGTATCTTTAGCGTCCGCTAACTAATACCGGAAGACGGGACCCCCAGTTTGTCGTCCATCCGAAGGATGGAACACACATTGGTGAATCACCCTGCCTGTGAAACACCAAACCGACATTTTATAGCTGGGTTGGGATTCGAACCCAGTAGTGGAGGTGCCTATGTACTCAATTTCAAGTTCGTGTGCAGTTCATGTTAATTTTGGGCAACCACTATAAATGTATTCTACTGGGTCCTACTAATCGGAAAAATGATGTCGTTGACCTTTAGACGGTCAACATAACTGTTTTTCTGTTGACCTTTAGTGACCTTGACTCAAGGTCAAAGTTCAAACGTCATTACAGCGACCATACTTCATTCAAAGTATATCGACCTTGGTACCAAAATGTGCCAAATTTCACAAGGAACATTGCTTATGACATTTGTTTTGTCATTTGCCCTCTCAGATGTTTGCAATATGCAAATTAATAAGCAAATGACCTAATTAGAGAAAAAGATATGCATAATTAACATGTAGTCTTCACCATACACGTAAATCCCATCACTTCGCATTATTATTGAATGCCAATCATTAGTTACCATCTCAAATGTGTTCTGCTGGATCCTAAACTGGAAAAATATGACAGGGACAGGAAACAAGAAACGTGTTATCCCGCTGTCACCCATATTTCATGCACTGGGTAACCAAATGGTTGCTGCTCTACCTGGCTTTCATGCGTTCTCTGGAGCAGATCAAACTGGCAGATTTGCTGGTAAGGGTAAGCTTAGCTGCTGGCATGCACTGATGAAATCTTCCCCTGATGTGGTATCTGCCTTTGCATCTCTTGGTAATCGTAATGGACCATCGGCAGAAACAATTGCAGCTCTAGAAGAGTTTGTTCGTCAGTTGTACGAGCCAGGGACATCCATCACCAATGTTGGCGACCTCCGCTGGAGATTGTTCACAAAGAAACAATCAGAAGCTCAAAAGTTGCCGCCTACTCGAGGAGCTTTGGAAGAAGCTATCGCGCATGCCCACTACCAAGCAATGGTGTGCAACCAAGATTACGTACCTGACCCACAGCTCCCACCTGCTACATACTTTGGGTGGAAAGTGGAAGGTGATGGTCTGGTGGCCATCTCAACAAAGCAACTTCCTGCTCCATATGCCATCACTCACCTAGTTAGGTGTGGATGTACGACAACAAAATGCAGCTCTCACTGCTCTTGCAGATCACAGAATATGACCTGCACAGAGATGTGTGTGTGGTGCAGTTGATGACAACTGTACTAACAATGACCACGGACATGCTTTTGGGTTTGATGAAGAAGAAGAAGATTATGAAGATCCTTTGTTGTGAACAATATAAGAAGCTTATGTAAAAGCAAAAACATGTTTCCAGTTTACTCAGTGCAAAAAAATTTACAATGTGTGTCAACAATAACCATTAGATGCACATAGGAACACAATCATGGTAATGCAGAATTGTGTCCAAAATATGCTCTTTGAACTTTGACCTTAGTTCAAGGTCACAAGAGTCACAAGAATATTGACAACATCAGTCAGCTAATAGGACCTAGAATACATTTGTGATTAATTACTAACAATTAACATTTTCTGGAGACGGGATGTACTCGCCATTATATGTATAACCGGGATATATGTTTAATAGGGTATGCTAATTATGCATATTTTTGTCTCTAATTAGCTCATTTGCATATTGCAAAAAAAAGAAAGGTCAAATGACGAAACAAATGTCATAACCAATGTTCCTTGTGAAATTTACCACATTTTGGTACCCAGGTTGATATACTTTGGATGAAGTATGGTCACTGTAATGACGTTTGAACTTTGACCTTGAGTCAAGGTCACTAAAGGTCAACAGAAAAAAATGGCGACATCATTTTTCCGATTAGTAGGACCCAGTACAATACATTTATAGTGGTTGCCAAAAATTAACTTGAACTGCACACGAACTTGAAATTGAATACATAGGCCCCCCCACTAATTGTTCCTTTAGAAGTTACTAGCAGAGTTACCCGGTGTTGCCCGGAAAATAAATAGTCAGTCACGTGTGTGTAGTGGGATTTTTATAGTCAGAGGAAGCCACGCCCCGCTGCCACGCCCCTTGGGCACGCCCTTAGTCTAAATGTGATGCACCCATGTTTTTGCCGTGAAGAGTTACCCCGTCAAGGACCTCCTCTTCCCTCTCTAAGTCACATCCTTCGGCTGTCCATGAGGCACAACCGAACAAACAGATGTTCACAAATAAGGTTATAGATTATGTGCACGTACACTTCAAAGAAGTTATGTGATGATGATGATGATGAGAAGTTACACTTTCGTACACTCAACATGTAAATATACACTTTCGTACACTCAACGTCACCTCTGAGTATATGTACATTTAGAAAACTAAAACAACGAGTTATAAACTGAACAAGGTACGTTTTCATTACAACAAAAGTAGCCATGATTAATATTTGTTGTCATTAATTTTGAACGAATTGTCGTTTTGTGGGTGTTTTGTATGTACTGTATGCTGTTGAGATGTCCAGGGGTGTGGTCAATTACCAAGCAGCTAGCTAGCACTTGCCAAGCCGGCCGTTCCTTTTCAAAGGTGTTCAATGGAGTGCTTGCTTGAGTGCCTAGGACACTTGGCGAGAGCTGTACAAGAAACTTGGTAACTGAACACACCGCTGATTCATTCATTGGATGCTGACGAGGATAAACATCAATAAAATGATTAATTTATTTCCATCATAATGATGAATTCATTCCTGACGGGGCAGATTTCGACACGACATGTGGCTTATTACCCCAAGCAAAAAATGATTTTTGGGGGCTTATGTTGGGGCTTATTACCCCCAAAAATGGCAATCAAAAAATAAATAAATTAATTAAAAAAGGAAAGTTAGAGGCGACGAAATGCAAGTTGGTAGGAATCGAAAGCGGGTTTTATTTTAATTATTTATTTTTCCCAAAGTGGTTAAAAACGCTATATTCACTGTGAGTGAAAGAACAAAATACACCAGAATACTGAAATAGTCGCTTATCGACGAGTAATGGTAAGGAGGTCCCAAGCAATACAACTTCAAATTTTGTGATAAAAATCAAACACTGATACTTGATAATGTGATATTGATAATGTGATAATTGATAAATTGATAATGTGATAGAAAAATGTGATGGGAAATCCTTAGTGCTGAAGAAGAAGAAACTGCGCTGAAGAAGAAGAAACTGTGCTGAAGAAGAAGGCAGAAACAGGAAAGAGAATGAAGGCAGAAAGAGAAACACAGAAGAAGGAGGAAGACAGAAGAAGGAAGATAAAAGAAGAACAATACACACAAGGATATACAAGGAATGTAGGCGCAGGAGGAGGCCATTCGGAACTATCATGTCTGTGCCACATCAACAACACCAGATCAAATTATATAAAAAAGGGAAATGCAAAATGTTTTTGTTTTTTTTGGAGTTTCTTTGGAGTATTTTTTTCTGAAAATTTTTGTAGTTTTTTTCTTTTCTTTCTGGCATAGGAAATGGGCGAAGGCGTTTTGTAGGCAATATACAATGAAAAAAGATGACAAGTTTATTTCCACAATCATTAATAAAATATAAAATGGGTAATTAAGACTTCATGTTAAATTAATATGAAGTGATGTGGAGGAGTTTATGTTAAAATCCAAGCTTGTATTATAAAGACCCTCATTTAATACATACAAGTAAAATACATACATGTGTTACATATACACTTGGACACATTTGAACAACACAGATTTAGAGTGAAAGAAAAAGAAAGAATACAGGAAAGAGAAGAGGGAGAAAGATGGGAAACGGGAAGAGGGCTCCAGTAAACACTAACATAAATTTCACCATTATCTTGAAATTATCCTGCTTGGAATACTGGTGAGCAGAAGAAGATTATCTATGTGTCAAGTCTATATTTATTTAATAATACTAATTTCAATTTATGTTTAAATGAATAAAGGCTGGGAGTTGATTTTAGGTTCAAATCGAATAAATTCAAAAATTTGGGTCCCACAAAAACTAATGTTTTCTTTGCAAAATTTGTTCTAACTCGTGGAAGGTGGAGCATCCTGGTTTGTCTTGCAGAGGAACCATGGACTTGATAATAACGAGGAAGAAAGGAAGGAGAGCCAGATAGAAGAAGGAAGATACAAGAAGAACAAGCGTTACGCCTAGGTCCCCCGTCGTTGAAGTGATGTAAGTTGACAAAGTGGAAGACGCAGAAAACATGGAAGAGTCGATAATATTTGCGAGTGGGTTGGAGACACACCCACACACCAGATTAGAAGTTAGTAGTTCGTTTATTTTTCAAGATATTCCGCTCACAAGGTTCAGACATATATATGGTGGTGGCCATCTTGGATTTTGACGTGGCGACCCAATTTTCAATAGCGTAATTCCGGTTCAGACATACATGGTGGCGGCCATCTTGGATTTTGACGTGGCGACCCAATTTTCAATAGCGTTCTTCCTTATGCGTAGATACACCCACACACCAGATTATAAGTTAGTAGTTCGTTTATTTTTCAAGATATTTCGCTCACAAGGTTCAGACATATATATGGTGGCGGCCATCTTGGATTTTGACGTGGCGACCCAATTTTCAATAGCGTTCTTCATTATGCCTCGATACACCCACACCCCGGATTAGAAGTTAGTAGTTCATTTATTTTTCAAGATATTCCGCTCACAAGGGAACGCACGCACGGACGGACGGAAGCACGCACGGATGCACACACGGACGGAGGGTAAAACCATAGTCCCCCTTTCGCTCCGCGGTGCGACGGGGGACAATAAAGGCAGAAGAACAGGAAGATAATGAAGAAGAAAAATAAGAAGTAGAAAAAGAAGGGAAAAAAAACAAGGAATAACAAAAATCTAGAGCAGCATAAACTCCTCAACAGCAAGAAGCAAAAACAGGAGCAATGGTTTCATTCTGCCCTCCCGTACCTATGACCACCCAGTCATTGTGTTGCACTTCAGTCGGTTGTCGGTACAATCTAGTTCAGGAAGACTCAGTTCAAACCTGTGAAACTTTTGTCGCTCCTGTGTGAAGCGGGGCCATCGCCCTGGTATTCCCGTCAGCGAAGCGATGGGGGGTATTTGCTGGTATTTAATAGTTTAACCGCCTAACAAAACCATCTCCTGGCATCATTCCTCGCCATGTACTCGCTCACCTTCACCTCTGCCTGCATAATATAGTATTATGGATGGTGTGTTGGCATTGTCATTGCATTTTACTCATTCCATGATTTCGGAGCTCTCCAAAGGTAGAAGTCCACAGTGAATTCCCTGGCTCTCTGTGCTTTCCTATGTGCTTTCCTGGCATCTATTCTATCCTATGAACTCTTTAAAGTCTTTATTTAATGCTAAGGCAAAGTCAAGCCATGAAAACAAGTCCTTCCCCACCCCTTCATTCTTCAAATCTCTCCTCCTTCATTTCATCTTGGCTGAGCTTTTTTATTACAGTTATACGCCTGATTAACTTTTTTAAATAATAACGTTTATTGCCATTTGAATGCAAGTTGATGAAAATTGCAATCACCCGACTTAACATGATGGGAAATACCCTCTCAGCACGTTCCACAAAATCATCTTTTACCGAACAAATTATTGCAAATGAGATGAAAAGACATTGTAACCCATTTTATTTAATTGCTGCATTTCTACCTGTAAAGGTGTACAATACTACAAGGAAACTGAAATCATCAATTTTATGATATACAATTGTACTAAAGCCATTCTGTCCAAGTCTAACCAACACATCCAGGTAGACAGCAACAGTACAATCATTACCTCTCTTGTTTGCAATCAGACCATTGAAGGAGCTATGCTCCAACGCGAGTCGGAAGGATTGACGCGACCAAAGACGGAAATTCGTCCGAGTTGCTTTATTGCACGTATCAAACTCGGGTACTCTGAAACGCCCGTTTATCGGGCAGCAATATATATACACATTATGCCGGAGCGTTTGCCCGGGAAAAGCGAGACCGGGCATGCCCGGGCGTCAAGGGCGAGTCCTGGAAAGGCGAGTCTGGACCTGCTCGGGCATCCTGGGCGAGCCCTGGAAAGGCGAGGGCAGGCATGCCCTGGCGTCCTGGGCGAGCCCTGGAAAGGCGAGAGCAGGCATGCCCGGGTGTCCTGGGCGAGCCCTGGAAAGACGAGTCTGGGCATGCCCGGGAAAGACGAGACCGGGCGTGCCCGGGAGGCTCGGGCGAGCCCGGGAACAGCGAGTCCGGGCATGCCCGGGAGAGGCACGTCTGGGCCTGTCCAGGCGGCATGGACGAGCCTGGCATGGTGATTGCTCCCTGGCCGCATCCTTGGTAGGTGCAAGGCGATTGTGTACACCCAGCAGTAACCGCTACACACGCCCCTCCAGAATCGACTTGCACCGGCAGGGTCAATTTAAGGGGGGTCCTGATGACCCGGCCGAAGCGACCCCTGGAGGGTCGTGGGGGGGGGGGGGGGGGGGTCCGATGTGGTGGTGGGTGGTCGAGCGGGGGGAACTGTGGACGGGGGGCGGCCTCGCCGCGGAGGAAGGGCCAACCGTGGTGGTTGGTCCACGTCCACGTGCGCCGGCTTGAGGCGGTCCACTGAAATCCGGTCCGCCCGGCCGCCGAAGTCGATGACGAATGACTTGTCGTCCCGTCGCAGGACCCAGAAGGGCCCGTCGTACGGCGGCCGGAGTGGCCCCCGGTGTGCGTCATGACGCACAAAGACGTGCTCCGCTGTGCGAAGCGCTGGGGGGACGTAGGACTGGGGGCCACCGTGGCGGGACGTTGGCACGGGGGCAAATCGTCGGGCGGCCTCCTGGAGGTCCGAGCGCTGGCGAGCTGCGGACCAGGGACTGGTAGCGTCGGGCACGAACTCGCCCGGGTCGCGGAGCGGCTGGCCGTAGACGAGCTCGGCGGTGGACGCCTGGAGGTCCTCCTTGGGGGCCGTGCGGAGGCCCAAAAGGACCCACGGCAGCCGGTCGGCCCAACCGTCGTCCTGAAGGCCGGCCATGAGCGCGGCCTTCATGGAGCGGTGAAAACGCTCGCACAACCCATTGGCGTGGGGGTGGTAGGCCGTGGTACGGTGGAGCTGGACTCCCAGGTTGCGGGCGACCGCGCCCCACAGCTCGGAGGTGAACTGTGGACCGCGGTCCAAAGAGATGTCTGCCGGTGCGCCGAAACGGGCGACCCAGGTGGCGATGAAAGCCTGTGCCACGTCGGCGGTGGTGGTTGAAATGAGGGGAACGGCCTCCGGCCACCTGGTGGTCCTGTCCACCATGGTGAGCAGGTGTGTGAAACCCCGCGAAGGGGGAAGGGGGCCAACCAGGTCCACGTTGACGTGGTCGAAACGCCGTTCGGGCATGGTGAAAGGTGCCAGCGGGGCCTGGGTGTGGCGGTGGACCTTGGCCCGCTGGCAGGCCGTGCAGGCATTGGCCCAGTCGCGGACGTCCCGTCGAAGGCCGTGCCAGACGAAACGCGCCGACACGAGCTTCTGAGAAGCTTTCCGGCCCGGGTGAGAAAGGCCGTGGATGGAGGCGAAGATGTGGCGCTGCCAGGTAACAGGCACGATGGGGCGAGGCTGGCCTTGGGAGACGTCGCAGAGCAGGACAGTGTCCGCGAAGGGGATGTCGGCCAGGCAGAGGCCCGTGTCCACCGCCCGGAGGGCCTGCACCGTGGTGTCGGTGGTCTGGTCGGCCGCCATGAGTGCGAAGTCCACGCCGAGGTGGACCGCGTTCGCGCTGGCCCGAGAAAGACAGTCGGCCACGGCGTTGTGTTTGCCGGCGACGTGCCGGATGTCCGTGGTAAATTCCGACACGGCGGAGAGGTGGCGCTGCTGGCGGGCCGACCACGGCTCCGTGACTTTGGCCATTGCGTAAACCAACGGCTTGTGGTCGACGAAAGCCGTGAACGGGCGGCCCTCCAGGAGGTGCCGGAAATGGCGAACGGCCAGGAATAGACCGAGGAGCTCGCGGTCAAACGTGCTGTAGTTTAACTCGTTCGGCCGGAGTTGCCGGCTGAAAAAAGCGAGTGGCTGCCAAACCCCGTTCACCCATTGTTCATGGACGGCGCCCACCGTGTAGTTGGAGGCGTCCGTAGTGAGGGCGATGGGAGCGTCGAGCACTGGGTGAGCCAGCAGCGTAGCGTCGGCGAGGGCCTGCTTCGCGCTCGTGAATGCCGCGTCCATGGCCGCAGACCAGACGATGTCATGCTTGGCCGGCTTGCCCCGGAGGGCTTCGTAAAGGGGCCGCATGAGTTGAGCAGCGCGGGGCACGAATCGGTGATAAAAATTCACCATGCCGAGGAACTCTTGCAGGGCCTTGATGGAGCGGGGACGCGGGAACTTGGTGATGGCCTCGACCTTGGTCGGCAGCGGCACGGCCCCGGTCTTGGTGATGCGGTGGCCCAAAAAGTCAATGGTCGTCGTGCCGAAGTGGCATTTGGCCGGGTTGACAATTAAGCCGTGCTCGCTGAGGCGTCCGAACAGCGTTCGGAGGTGGAGGAGGTGCTCGGCTCGGGACGTGCTGGCGACGAGGATGTCGTCCAGATAGACGAAAAGAAATGACAGGTCGCGCAGCACGCCATCCATCAAGCGTTGGAACGCCTGGGCCGCGTTCTTGAGGCCAAACGGCATCCTCAAAAATTCGAACAGGCCGAACGGTGTGATGACGGCCGTCTTTGGGACGTCGGTCGGCCTGACAGGTACCTGGTGGTATCCCCGTATCAGGTCAATTTTTGAAAAAATAACCCGTCCGGCCAAACGGGCGGAAAAGTCTTGGATGTGCGGGATCGGATACCTGTCGGGGGTGGTAGCGTCGTTGAAGCGGCGGTAGTCGCCACACGGGCGCCATCCGCCCCCCGGCTTTGGCACGATGTGCAGTGGTGAGGCCCACGCGCTATCGGAGCGCCGCATGATGCCGAGGCGCTCCAACGCGTCGAACTCGGCTTTGGCCACGGCGAGCTTGGCCGGGTCGAGGCGGCGGCCTCTGGCGTAGACCGGCGGGCCCGTAGTGGGTATGTGGTGCTCGATCCCATGTCGCACTGCGACGGCCGAAAACGTCGGCCGCGTGAGGGCCGGGAATTCCGCGAGCAGGCGAGCGAACTCGTTCGCCGTCGGGAGGGCGCATGCCCGTTCGGTCGGTGCGGAGCTGCTCATCGTACATGCCAGGGAGCTGAAGGTCTCGGCGTTGACAAGGCGACGCCGTTTGACGTCGACCAGCAGCCCGTGCGCGCAGAGGAAGTCGGCGCCCAGCAAAGCCATGGGGACGCTCGCAGTCACAAAGGCCCACTGAAAGCGCTGGCTGCCGAAGCAGAGGGTGACGTTGCGCGGGCCGAAGGTGCGTATGGCCGATCCATTAGCAGCGACCAAGGAGGGGCCGCAAACAGCGTTCTGCCTGTCCTGCTCGGAGGCGGGTATGATGCTCAGTTGGGCGCCGGTGTCACAAAGGAAACGCCGCCCGGACGCTTTGTCCTTAATAAAATACAAGTTGCCCGAGTGGCCAGCGCTCATGGCTGGTGATGAACGCCGGCCCGGCCGTTTCCCGACTTGCCGAAAGTGCACGGGGGTCGGCATGTCCGAGCCTTGTGGCCGAACCTGGCGTGGTAATAACACCACGCCTGGTCAGGTGGAGGCCCCGGCCGTCGTGTTGGAAGCGGTCGGCGCGGCATGGCGGCCGCCAGTTGCACCGGCAGTTCGGCCTCCAACCGCGCAGGGCGCTCGGGCGTCATGGGCGTCGCCTCGGACGGCGGCGGGCTCCAGGTAGCCGCTCCGATGTGCTGGCCTGCCGAGGAGATCTTGTCGGCTTCCCTGGCGAGGGCGCGGGGATCCGTGATCGACGTGCCTGCCAGGGCGAGGCGTACCTGGTTAGGCAGCTGGCGGAGGAACAGCTCTCGGAACAGAAAATCCGGAGAGTGCTCGCCGAGCAACGAGAGCATGTAGTCCATTCGCTCGGACGGGCGCGTGTCGCCGAGCTCGGGCAGGTCGAGCAGGCGTCGTGCGCGTTCCGCCGGTGAGAGGGCGAAAGCATCGAGGAGGAGCGTCTTGATCGTGCCATACTTGTCAGCGGCTGGCGGGCGCTCGAGGAGGCTCAGGGCGCGGGCCGCGGTGGCGGAGCCGAGCGCTGCTACCACATGGTGGAAGCGGGTGTCGTCGGCGGTGATGCCTCGCAGGGCGAACAGGGAGTCCGCCTGGGTGAACCAAACAGCCGCGTGAGCCTCCCAGAAGGTAGGCAGTTTAAGGGCAACTGCCGTGTCCATGTTCGGGGTCACCAATGAAGGAGCTATGCTCCAACGCGAGTCGGAAGGATTGACGCGACCAAAGACGGAAATTCGTCCGAGTTGCTTTATTGCACGTATCAAACTCGGGTACTCTGAAACGCCCGTTTATCGGGCAGCAATATATATACACATTATGCCGGAGCGTTTGCCCGGGAAAAGCAAGACCGGGCATGCCCGGGCGTCAAGGGCGAGTCCTGGAAAGGCGAGTCTGGACCTGCTCGGGCATCCTGGGCGAGCCCTGGAAAGGCGAGGGCAGGCATGCCCGGGCGTCCTGGGCGAGCCCTGGAAAGGCGAGAGCGGGCATGCCCGGGTGTCCTGGGCGAGCCCTGGAAAGACGAGTCCGGGCATGCCCGGGAGAGGCGCGTCTGGGCCTGTCCGGGTGGCCTGGACGAGCCTGGCATGGTGATTGCTCCCTGGCCGCGTCCTTGGTAGGTGCAGGGCGATTGTGTACACCCAGCGGTAACCGCTACACCATCTGGATAAAGCAGCAGATCAAAAAATATACACACACAAATATCATCTGAGATAACATTCTCGCTAATCCGAATTTTTTCTCCTTCATCAGTTTCTGCACAAATGAAAATTTACAGAAAATAAGAAAAATGTCTGCAAATAATGACAACATTGTTACGGAACCGGGGTTACCAAGTTCCTCTGACCTTTTCCTTGATGTCCGGACTTAGGGCCACCAGGCCATGGATAACTCCTGACGGGTTGTTAAGAAACCACAGACGTCTGTTGTGATAATTAGGTATAACGGGGTCCTCTCACCTTTATGAAATAATATATGAATGATCGTTTTAAGGCCATTTTTCCCGCTAGAGCCTTGCGGGCCCCATGACAATCATGGTTCCCTGTTTGAGGCAATATTTTAATGAGCCCTTTCTGACGCCAACCTTCAGTCACCTCTTATGATGCGCAGGGATATGGTGTACCTGTTCTAAATCGGGGTACACACCGGGATCATTCATCCCAGCAATCTGGTGCTCAATTTGCCGACCTCGGAAGGATGACAGGCTGAGTCAACCCCCCTGGCGTTGATTCAATGATCGACTGGGATTCGAACTCTGGATTCTAGGATCCCAAACCTGCACCCTAACCGCTAAGCCAACATCAGGCACCCCTTTATGACATTAAATAAATAAATAAAAAAGAGTAGGAGCAGATCTGCTCTCAGGCAACATTTCACCCGCTTCATCGAACTTCCTCAGGCCAATAGATGTTATTACCTTGTTGATTGGATGTGGCTTTCTTCTTTTTAAAAATGGATAATCCCAACCGCCCCAATCTTACACCACATATTTATATCCTAATTCTGTTTCAGAATTCTTTTTATTTGGCAATAGGAAGTCTGCAAGGCCATTGTGAACCTTTATCACAAGTCTGATTTGAGTTTACGTATCCGATGCATTGCTTCCACATCTGTTTGAATACTTTATATGCCAGAGCCCATGGAAAAATGACTTTTGAGCAAAAATAATAATATCCCAGCAAAAGCAAACTCGGTGATTTAACACAGCATTTTATTGCTAGCATGTGCAATGTGCATGCTCCGCACATGCTGGAGCTATTCTGACACTAATGCAAGCAATTCATCAAATGGAGGCAAAAGCCAGTGAGCCTAAAGCACTCATTCAGTGGTGTGCTGAGATATCGCCTGTCCCAGTTGTCAGGGTAGCGCGTCTTAGGATGAGCATTTTGATTTCCATAATTCTTAGAAGTATTTCCAGGAAATAATTTTGAAACACTGCCGCGTAATATTTTCCATTTGTCCAGATGTTGTGCTGGATGGAGGTTGTTTAATTTGCTAAACTAAGAATATTGTTGTATGTTTATGATGGAGTGATGATCTATGTGATTACTTTAGGATCAATGCTGCGAAACTGTTTGCATTGTAGTTATTGCTTGCTTATTGTAATTAGGTTGCGGCAGCTGCATTTTTTGAGGTTTCATTGCTTTTTTAATATACTGTACATGGTCTGGACTCGTGGAAGAACCTAGGACACAGAACAGATCAGGATACAACATAAGAAAGAGAACAGCAGGAGAAAGGGGAAACGCTAATAAGCAGGTGGAGGGAGAAGGTAGACGGAGACTAACAAGGGATGCTGGTAACGATTAGGGGAAGGGAAAATGCAAGGGGTGGACAAGATGGATACGTAAGCAAAATTTTGGGAGGGATGGGAGTGGTTTAGCAGGTATAGAAAAGATAATGGCCTTGGATGGAGGATTTTTTATTTGTTTTGGATATAAGATCGAGGCTCGTGTAAGAGCTAACATTAATGACAAAAAAAACAACAAACGGATGCATAAGACAAAATAAAGGGAGCGGGAGACAAGATGGGGAGAGAGGGGGAAGCACACAAGTTCAACAGCAGAGAACAGGGACATCGGGAGATCTGTGGGAGGGAGAGGGCTTGGGGGGAGGAGGCGTGGGAAGGGGGGTGGAGGTGGGGGAGGTAAAAAACAAAAAACACATGGACACAGCTAGGACTTCCAGGAAAGAAGTCGGTATTTCAGAAAAGTGGATCTGGGGTGAATTAGCGGGGGTAGAAAAGATCAAGGTTTTGGATGGGGGAAGATAAGATAAGGTGAACAGCTGTTTTAAAGACCTGGAGGGAGGAGTGGGATTGAAGAGAGTGAGGGAGTTTGTTCCAGAGGCGGGAGAAAAGAGGAATGAAAGAGTGAAGGTGAGCAGAGAGTTTTGATTTTGGCAGTTTAACCATGCGAGGGTTGCTGGCAGATCTTGTGCAACCTGTAGGAGTATGTGGACCTGTAGATGACTTGTGATGGTGGTGAACGCTTGTCTTGAAGACCAGGGGGGAAGAAATGGATCGAAAAGAGTGTGGAAGGTGGTTCCACAGGCTGGAAAAGAGATGAATATACGAGTGGAGGTGAGCAGTGTTCTGGATGTTGGTAGTTTCACGAGGAGGGGTTGCTGGTGGACCGCATGCATCCTGCAGATACTTGGGTGGGGGAGAGAGCACAGAGAGGACATAGGGTGCAAGACCTGAAATGAGGCTGGAATAAGACAGAGAGTCCACCGACCTTTCAGCGATGGCGAAGTGATAGGCCCATCGTTTCAGCATCATCACAAGAGATTCCAATGATCTTGAATTGATCATTGCCACTTCCGAGCCAGTGAGGCAATCCTCGAGCTGCTTTATATTTTGTCGGTCATATTTCAAGAAGTCCTTTTTCTCATGTCATTCATTTTGTTCCCAACTAATAATGGCGTCTGTATTGAGCTCTCAAGGAAGAAGACTCCAACAAAACGCAATATTGATTGCACACACTGAAAAAAAAATGAATGATGCTCCCACCACCATAAATCTTCCAATGTCATACCTTGTATTAAAGGTACATGTGGGTGATCAGATTGTTTGTAAATCACAAATTATTCTCGAAATGGAAATTCCAAAAACTCAATACTCCGATGATTGATTACTTTACAAATGCAATGGAATAATAATAATAATAATAATAATAATAATAATATTGTTGTGGATCCCGGGTTCGTCGACGTACTAAGGGGCGTTTAAGCGCTGCTCCCCCTCAAACTCCGAGTCCATGAGGCCGCCAACCACACTACACTCGTGGTGGACTGATTGCTAAGCAATTCCAGCCGCCGAGCCCGCAGCTACGTGTGGAAGGGTTAACGGTCACCACCCGAATACCTTCAGACACACGCAGCCGTGAGAACGGGGACTGCACCTCGCACGAGACACGCTGATCCTGGACGCCCGAGCGGTTGTGTGTCGCGTAACTCATGCCGTTAACACTATCGAACCCGATCGAGCGGTTTTAATTCGGGGCGATGCTAGGTCAATGTGGAAAGGACGATGACGGCCAGGTTGGAAACCAAACACAGGAATTATTCACAATTCACAGTATTTACAGAAACGGGACAAAGCGAAGAATTTAGCGGCCTTACCTAGGTCCCCAGACAAGGGCCCTCATTCGTTCGGGGAAGGGAAGGAAGAGGGTAATGCGCACAAAGCGCGGCCGTTTTGTGCAGCTCGCCCGGATGGGCTCGTTGGACGGAAGCCCCAAGAATTGCTCCAACCCAGGACACCACAGCCGGAGATGATCGCGGCAGGGACGTTGATCGATCACATGCATGTAGCAGGAACCAGAGGAGCGCTCAGTCTGCGGGAGCCAAGCGAGCGAGGGAGAGTATAGCAGGTTCTGGCAAGAGCTCGCATCAGAGGGAGAGGCTAGCAGGAACCTGGCAAGAGAGAGAGAGCGGGGAGTCTGGGCCGGGTTTTATAACCCCCCGAAACCCCACTCGAATGTTCCACGGGCCTCCATTGGCCGCCTGGGGTCACGTGTCGTGACAGCCCCTCATTGGTCACCCTCAGCCACTCCCTTTCGCTCCCATTGGCTGCTCGCTGCTCATTGGCCACGCCCTTTAGCTCCTCCTTCGGGCCTGCAAGGCCTGGCCTAGGTCCATGACGAGGCACTTTAGGCTTCAATGAGGCCTACCATTATCCTGCCTGCCTCAACGCATATGAACACCGGGAAAGGGACTATGCTTCACATTTAATAAGAAATAACTAACTATACGAGGCTACATGTTGTGGTGTAACTAACTATAGGGGGGTTGCCTTTATTTACAAAACCGCAACAATATGTTTCCTCACAACGAACTTTGGCACAGAAAGAGGCCATTTGACCCATTAAAGATTGTGCTATTATTATGAAGCTGTGGTTGTTTAACCGTGTTCTGTTCTTTTTAAATGCTGAACGTCAAGCAAGGAAGCAGCACGTACAATTTTTTAAATCTTTGGTATGACTTGGTCGGGCCTGGTAAATTAATGTTTTTATGCCTCCGCCGACAAAGTCGCCGGAGGCATTCGTTTTCGGGTTGTCCGTCCGTCCGTCCGTCCGTTCTTCGGTACGGGCTAAACCTCGTTTTTCTTAGCAATCATATGTCCGATTGAGACTAAACTTTCAGTGTAGGAGTGACACCCATGCAGAATGTTTTCATGATAATTGTGACGTCATAGCGCACGTGGTATGGCAGCCATCTTGGATTAAAAGCAAATAATTAAAAAAATATTTCTCGGAAACCGCTGAATGGAAAAATTTGAAACTTGGCAAATTGTCAAGTACTTACAATGGGGAACAAACGCATGATAATGATGCCATCATAGGTGAAGTGGTATAACAGCCAAAAATGTTTTAATCGAATACCTTATCCTAAAAATCAAATTGCATGCACATGATCTATGACCGATTTGTATTGAAATTTTAAATTTATGACATCATAGGTCACCTGGTTTGGCAGCCATATTGGATTGAAGGAAAATATTAAATAATTATATCTTTGAAACCCCTCACCCTATCGATGCGAAATTTTACAAATATCATCTAACAGCACTGTTGTACAGTTTGAAAATGATGATGTCATAGGTCACGTGGTTTGGCAGCCATCTTGGATCGAAAAACGAACCTTATCCGATCAACACAAAACTTCACAAACGTGATCCCCTACCCATACATTTGCAGAGTAATGGCATCTACCCGTTGTGGGACTATGCGGGGGCATATTGGCGACACAGTCACATTGTTCTTGTTACTCCTGTCTTTCCGTTTGTCTGTATGTTCATTTGTCTGTCTGTCTGGCCGACTGTGAGCAGGATATCTCAAAATGTTGTGAACTGTTTGGGACGAAACTAGGTGGACAGGTTGGGCATGTGACAAGGACGAATTGATTAGATTTTGTTTCAGGTCCAGATGCAGATCCTGCCTATCAGTGGATACAAACCATAAATTGTTTAGCCTGACAGAGGTGTGCGCTCTACCGAGTGCCATTCTTGTTACCCTCACCAAAGGAGAGACCATTGCATTTGGGTCCATTTTTTTGTCTGTCTGTTTGTCTGCACAGAACGTGAGTATGCTTTTCTCTGCAACCATTGGTACTAGCCGAAACCCGTGGAACATCCACGGAAGGGAGGATGTGGTGTATGGATAGAGTGTACCATTATGGATGGCATAGGGGAGCGCTCATGGGATCTTCTTCTTCCGTTAAGCGCCAATTTTTTCTCTTTAAGTTAAGTCCAATCAGTCCTCTCTGCTCGAAGTGCTCAGGCCATGCCTTCCCGCTCTCATACTTTTATTTCCGTTCGGTGTAGAAAGAGATTGACATATCGTTCGTCTGTTTTCAGCTCGTTATCTTTAAGCTTCCTTACGTCTCGCCACCTGCTACACCTCTCTGAGTTACGAGGATTTATGCAACGCACCCCGAGTATCGCAACGTCACTCCATTTAACTTTATTAAAATGACGATAAAGACGTTTCCTTATATATCCTAATGTTCAAGGGAATAAAAAGACCATTTGGTTCACACCACCCATGTTCACACCACTCGACTGTCCAATCAGCGGACGGCTCGCTTCGCCTTCGCCCAGCAGACGCCAATACGATGGCGTCGTAAGATTATATCCTAATGTTCAAGAGAATAAAAAGACCATTTGGTTCACACCACCCATGTTCACACCACTCGACTGTCCAATCAGCGGACGGCTCGCTTCGCCTTCGCCCAGCAGACGCCAATACGATGGCGTCGTAAGATGGCGTCGTATCGGCAGTTAATCGGATGCTTTTGGGCCCCAACGTCGGCGAATTCAGATTTTTTGAGTATGTCTGTACGTGATCAACAAAGAGCGCGGTTCGTAGATCGTAAATCCATTAGTGCCGTGGGCATCGGGTCACTGGGTGCGGCGTAAAAGGGATAACAAAGTCGAGTCCTTACGCTATTATTATATAGACTAGCCGAAACCCGTGGAACATCCATGGAAGGGAGGATGTGGTGTATGGATAGAGTGTACCATTATGGATGGCATAGGGGTTTTGCTTGTCCGAGTAAGAGTTAGGAAGAAAGATCAATTTTCACTTGTGCAAAAATGCTACTCACAATTACATCGCCTGTGCGTCGGCCTGTGATTGAGCCAGAGAGTTGGCCTGTGAGTCAACTTCCTTTCCAATGTCTGCAAGAGTTGAAATACTGATTGTGAATGTGTAAAATTATATGAAAGAAGAACATGCATATCAATAGACGATGCCATCGAAAAGGAGAGCAGCTGTCCATAGAAAAGGATGTTTGACTTATCAATTTGACATTATTGCACCATCGGGTAATATTACGATGAGAGATCAGCCGATACCTTTATTATGTCCATCAGCATCCATGGCACTTAGAAAAAAAAAACGTGGCATCAGCCAGCCGCAGCCAACTATCACGTACCGTCTCGAAGTCAATGCCATCCTTTTATCTCTTCGTATACAACTCACTGATCGCAACGTCACTCCATTTAACTTTATTAAAATGACGATAAAGACATGAAACCCGTGGAACATCCACGGAAGGGATATCGTTCGTCTGTTTTCAGCTCGTTATCTTTAAGCTTCCTTACGTCTCGCCACCTGCTACACCTCTCTGAGTTACGAGGATTTATGCAACGCACCCCGAGTATCGCAACGTCACTCCATTTAACTTTATTAAAATGACGATAAAGACGTTTCCTTATATATCCTAATTTCAAATGTTCAAGGGAATAAAAAGCTTCCTTACGTCTCGCCACCTGCTACACCTCTCTGAGTTACGAGGATTTATGCAACGCACCCCGAGTATTGCAACATCACTCCATTTAACTTTATTAAAATGACGATAAAGACGTTTCCTTATATATCCTAATTTCAAATGTTCAAGGGAATAAAAAAGCTTCCTTACGTCTCGCCACCTGCTACACCTCTCTGAGTTACGAGGATTTATGCAACGCACCCCGAGTATCGCAACATCACTCCATTTAACTTTATTAAAATGACGATAAAGACGTTTCCTTATATATCCTAATTTAAAATGTTCAAGGGAATAAAAAGACCATTTGGTTCACACCACCCATCACACCACTCGACTGTCGAATCAGCGGACGGCTCGCATCGCCTTCGCCCAGCAGACGCCAATACGATGGTGTCGTGAGATGGCGTCGTATCGGCCGATAATCGGATGCTTTTGGGTCCCAAAGTCGGCGAATTCAGATTTTTCGAGTATGGCTGTACGTGATAAACAAAGAGCGCGGTTCGTAGATGGAAAATGCATTAGTGCCGTGGGCATCGGGTCACTGGGTGCGGCGTAAAAGGGATAACAAAGTCGAGTCCTTACGGTATTATTATATAGATGATTGCCAATAATTTTTTACCATAGGTGTGGCTCCTCCTGTAGAATTATTTATTGATAATTATGATGTCATAGGTCACATGGTATGGGCATCATCTTGGGAAAACCGAAAAAAAATTCACCTGTATGTCTCCAAAAGCGCTCCATGGAAGAAAATTAAGCATGGTTCATTGGCAAGTACTCCCCATGGGAAACGACATATATATTTATGATGATGTCATCTGTGCCTTTCATGACGTTTTAATTAGACAAGTAGAACATTTGATCCGATCAGTTTGAAATTTCTTGAGCATGATCAACACAAAAAATTGTATGGGAGAAGAATTAAAGTGATGACGTCATCAGTCACGTGGTTGAGAAGCCATATTGGATTGAACATAAATCTACGTCGTCAATAAACCACACAAACTGCAGCTAATAAACATCACACAAAATACACCACACAAACGCGTCCTGGCGAGGGTCTGCGGGGTCTAATTGCTCTTTCTTGTTTCTAATGCTTTACAGGGCACCTAAATATGAAAACGTTTTTTTTGCCTCCGCCGAAGAAGTCGCCGGAGGCATTATGTTTTCAGGTTATCCGTTTGTTCGTCTGTTTGTACGTCTGTACGTGATATATTTTCGTTACCGTGATAACTTGCTAACTGCTGAACGGATCTTAGTCACACTTGGTGCAGGTATGTATAATGAGGTAAAGATGAAATGATTAGATTTTGGGGTCATGAGGTCAAAGGCCAAAGGTCAGAGAACATGTTAGGTAAAAATCTTGTTACCGCAATAACTTGTGAACCAGTGATGGGATTCTGACCAAAGTTTGTACAAGTGTGTATTATGATGCAAAGATGAAACAATTTGATTTTAGCATCAATAGGTCAAAGGTCAAAGTCTGTAATAGGTTTATAACTTGAGAACGGCTAAAGGGATCTAATTCAAACTTAGTACAGGTATGTGTAATGATGTAGCGATCAACTGATTAGATTTTGGGGTCAAAGATCAAATGTCAGACATCCCGTCTGGTAAAGATTCTGTTACCGAGCTAACTTGTGAACCAGTCATGGGATTTTCACCAAACTTGGTATAATTATACATTATGATGTAAAGATAAACTGGTTCGATTTTGGGGTCAAAAGGTAAAAGATCAAAAGTTATGTTAAGTTACAATTATTTTGTTAACACGATAACTTAACAACGGCTGAAGGAATCTAAGTCAAACTTTATATTAGTATATATGATGCAAAATTAACTGTTTGGATTATGTCATCAAGAGGTCAAAGTTCAGAGGTCATGTCAGGTAAAAATGTGATAACTTGAGAACAGTTGAAGGGATTTAAATCAAACATGGTACAAGTATGTATAATGATGTAAACTTGAACTGAATATATTATGGGGTCACTAGGTCAAAGGTCAGAGGTCCCGTTAAGTAAAAATTCTGTTACTGCTCTAACTTGTGAACCGGTGATAGGATTTTGACCAAACTTAGTATAAGTATATATTATGATGCAAAGATAAACTGATTAGATTTTGGCATCAGATGAGGAGTGAGGTGATTTTGTTGAGGTTAGAGGTCATGTCAGGTAAACACTTGAGAACAGCTGAATTGATTTCAATCAAACCTGGTACAAGTATGTATAATGATGTAATAATGTGGGCAGAGGCATATTGGTCGACGTCGTGACGTCGAAGAGTGTCATTCTAGTTTATTCTTTATGTGAACACTTTTTCACTGATAAAGGGGCTTCGGTAAGTGTAAAGAACTATATTTTGAGCAATTGTTGTTCTTCAAGTAAGATAAATGAACTTTTCAGCATTTGTCTTTATTCGTTCATCATTATGGAGCACACGTAATTGGGCCAAACTCGGCCAAGCAAGCCAAGGAAACTTGATTTTGAGTGAGGCAAGCATATCTGAGCTGACCTCAGTGATATGTTTGCACGTGGTCAGGCCCAGCAACCAATCCTCTACGGGTGGAAGTCGAGAGTGGGCCAAGAGGCAGCCGATCACAAACGGTCCACTGGGTAGACCTTCTGGCAGAGTCAACTCAAACTTACACAGTTCGCTGGAAGCCGGTGAGTGGAAAAGGAAGCTCATCGTCCAATTCAGCTACGATTTTAAAGAATCTTCTTTTGAGAATGAATGCTGAATGTTGTTTGCTGTGCCTTACAAGAAAATTTTCTTACTTTTTATGTAAAAGCATTTTTTGATGTCTCTTTTCCTGATGAAAAACAAAACATTTTTTTCCCGTGATTAATGGCATTTTTGTCAAATATAGCAGAAGAGGTTATCGATGTAGTTTTTTGGTTGTGTAATTTTTGTTATTGGTTCATCTAATTATTACATACACAAATATGGTGGAATTTTGTATCGCACCCAACCTTTGCCCTCTTTCCTATTACTTTCTACTCCCCACAGCTCTGCCATCACCCCATATGACCCTCGCATTCCCACCCCTTCCTTCTTGCTCTCTCTCTTAGTCCTATCTCCCATTTGCTGAGCACTTGACGCATTATGCTGGAGATCCCAAATTAAAATCCCATATCATGTGTTGATTTTTTCATTGTCTCCCAATATCATTTTAATTAATGTGAAAATTATACTGATGCATTTGTTTGATGTTCTGCATGTAGAACAAGTACTGTATATGTTTGTACAAGCTCTTCCATGAGCATTTGCCACAATACCAAAAAACATTATTTCTATTCTTTTCCATTCCCATATCATGTTCACATAAACTGCTACTTTTTTTTAATTTTTTGTATACAAGATCGAGGCTCGTGAAAGAGCTAACATTAATCACACAAAAAGTCAAACCGACACATAAAACACAAAATAATGGGGAGCGGTAGACAAGATGGGGAGAGAGGGGGAAGGACACAAACACAACATTTGAGAGCAGGGACATCGAGAGAACTGTGGGAGGGAAGGGGCTTAGGGGGAGGTGGGAGAGGTATAAAACATATGGACACTGCAAGGACTTCCAGGAAAGAAGTTGGAATTTCAAAAAAGTGGATCTGGGGTGAATTAGCGGACGTAGAAAAGATCAAGGTTTTGGATGGGGGAAGATAAGAGATGGTGGTGAACAGCTGTTTTAAAGACCTGGAGGGAGGAGTGGGATTGAAGGGAGTGGGGGAGTTTGTTCCGAGGCGGGAGAAAAGGGGAATGAAAGAGTGAAGGTGAGCAGAGGGCCTAGATTTTGGCAGTTTAACCATAAGAGGGTTGCTGGCAGATCTTGTGCGACCTGGAGGAATATTTGCGGGACAGAGCCCAGAGAGAGCTGGGGGAGCAATGCCGGAGAGGAGTCGGTAGAAGACAAAGACCACCAACCTGCCTGCGGTGAGTGAGTGAAAGGCCCTCGGAGTTAGCTTCATCGTTAGTTAGCTTCACCCTTCACTTTGTCCAATCCTTGTATTTTTCTCAATTAAAATTTTCCTTGTTTCGCCTCTCTTCTCAGAGGTAGGAAGTTACCAATCAATTTTAATGATCTGAAAGGAGCATTGACAGAAATCACCAACAATGGACATTTACTTTGATCGGAGAAACAGGAGTATGCAGGAATGAGAGATGAGAATAATTGATTTAGATGGACACATTGAATACCTTATATTATATTCACAAAACCTACACGATTTGCCCATCAGTATCCATTAGGGTGTATCAAACACCAAGTTTTTGAAAAAGTATTCTCATATGATCTCGTCATACTTTTGTTTTGTTACACTAGCCCTATATAGCATTTTGGTAAAATATTTTGGATTTTCGATTTTGTTTTTACCCCCCTACCAGGATCCTGTAAAAATCGGGTACACCCGTTAATAGGCTACTTTGGCCAGATGTGACATTTTTCGAATTTTATAAAAGTAAGAACAGTTTCTTATAGTAATTCATGGTCAGCAATTTCTAAAATGGCCTCTAAAAGGAGGTGGGATCAATATTGGAAAAAAATTAGTTCAATATTTTTGAAAATTGGGTAATCGGTTAACCAACTAACCAAAAAAAAGTATAATTTGTGTAAAACAAGGTAGTAAACAAGGTAGGGATAGTCACAAATGATCATGTGAAGCCATCCCTATATCGTTCTTTGAATAATGGTTCTGCCTGCAAATGACATTATATATCTCTCGATTTGGTTTCACAATCACCGCCAGCACTAGCTGAATTGTGTGTGTGTGTGTGTGTGTGTGTGTGTGTGTGTGTGTGTGTGTGTGTGTGATCATTAACGAGAACGTAATTTGGTGTCTAAAATGCATGAAGAAGCTTCCATCGCAAACAAATTATATGAGATTGAAATACCAAGACATGTGGAATTGTATGTCTGGTGCTCTGGTTGAATCGTTAAAGATTTGTTCCTTTCTCCACTGGCTGGTGTGAGTTCAATTCCCATGACTGCTCACACTTGGCAAGCGTGGTGACCATGCCAAACACCCCTGAACCTGAATTGAAGAAGGTCTTCATGATGCGAAGGATTTTACTAGGCCAGCTTGGGCTCTAATGGAATTTGGGCCTGGGGTAACAGAACCATCAAGGAAGCACCAATTTGACTACCCAACATCAAGTACAGAGTGGCCACAAAGTCCTTATGCACGCAGTTAGAATTTAGTTAGAATTTATCTGTATGCTCCCCTCCATTCTCCGCACAAATTTGAATTTTTCTCCATATTCTTCTGGGCATCTTCTTTCATGTTGAGGGTTGTAGGTCATAAAAGCAGCCC
The DNA here is from genome assembly GCF_964187855.1 of Myxine glutinosa. Taxonomy (NCBI): domain Eukaryota; kingdom Metazoa; phylum Chordata; class Myxini; order Myxiniformes; family Myxinidae; genus Myxine; species Myxine glutinosa. The sequence goes on from NC_136270.1 coordinate 101,797,614, forward strand.
CTGGCAGCTGTTTTGAGGTCTTCAACTGTTGTTAGATGGAGAGGAGAAATTTCCTCTTTCACAATGGCGTCAGGAAGGGCATCCGGCCATAAAAAAAACATTGCCTCAAACAGGGAACCATGATTGTCATGGGGCCCGCAAGGCTAACCCCCGCTCTAGCGGGGAAAATGGCCTTAAAACGATCATTCATTCATTCATTCACAATGCCCCAAAGCGAGTTGTCACATGTTGTTAAGTCCAGACTTTGAGGAGGCCACACTATCTCAGATCCACGTCCAATCCATCGTCCACTGATTTTGTCGTCGAGATATTATCTGACTGCGAGAGCATAATGTGCTGGTGCACCATCTTGTTGCAGGATAGCTGTTGCCTCGAGACCTCTCTCACACAAGTAGTGTATATATGTTGCTTCTGGGACACTCTCATTTTCCCATTGACTTACATGTTAATTTTTCCCCTCCCTCATTGCCCCTAAACACCTCTATTTCTCTCACCCTGTTCTTTACGAACCTTCTAACCTTTTGACATGTTATCCTTATTCATTAGACCACTTAAACAATGGTCCTTCTGTGTGAACCTGTGATCCTTCTGACCTTATGGACCTTTTAACCTTTTACTCTTAATATCATCTGGTGAATCATCTTTGGCCCACTCAAACAACGACCCTACAAATATTTGTTTATGTGTGGGAAATAATTTAATTCTCTTGCCACTCTCTTCACCATCTAAAATATTAACAAAAAATATGTTTGAGTTTGGTTCTTTATTAAGATATTTTAACTGAGCTAAAATAAAATGATAAACCTCCCTCAATGTTCTTGTCTGAGCGCCTCCTCTCCCACATACCATTTTTAAATTAATGTATATATTTTCCTGACAACCATCAAAGTTTTCCGTCCACTCAAAAATATTTTTATCTTTTTTACCCAACTCACCGGTATTTAAATTAATTCTCTTATTTGTTTTGTGAACTTTTTTACCAGTTGCCTTTTCAATTATACCTATTTGATATTTTTCACATTCATTATGTTTTCCATTTATATACCAAGGTTGATTACACCTCCACTCTTTAGTCTGGTTGATACTTGGTTCTATCATTTATATAATAGTAAAAAAGGCGGCGGTAGCCCGTTAAAATCCCCAACCCCCCCTTTTTAACTTATCACTTATATATATCTTATCACTTATATATATCTTATCACTTATGTATATCTTATCACTTATATATATCTTATCACTTATATATATCTTATCACTTATATACTTATATAACCATAAGGGAGACTATCAATTCCATTTTCTAAAATAAACCTCTTATCATCAAAAGCCCCCAATGCTTTCTTATTTATCTCTTCTGAATATAATTGATGTTTATAACTTCTTATTCCATTAATCTTTCTAAACTCTTCTTTCTTTGTTGTTAAACAGTTATAATAATCCTTAAAGTTTATTGTTTCTTTAATAACATTTTTCTTTACACCTTTTAACTTCTTATCAGTCTTTTCAACGTTATTCACAATGTATTTATAAGCATAAGCCTTTGACCTCAATCCCACAAATTCACTCATAACATTTCCTCCTAATTCATCCTTGAACTTTCCAATCACCTTTTTATTTTTAGAAGAGAACAACTCACTCTCTGGACTGTAATTACTCGTGTCATAGATATTAATGTCTCTTTTCATGTCTGAATAAACATCGTTGGTATTAATTTTCAAAATAAAACTATCTGTATCCATATAAAGTAGATTAACATCATTTTGATATTTCTTCCTCAAGTTATTATAAAAGTAATCATACATTAATGACTTTGATAAATCAAGAATTGTTGTTCCAATATAAATAGGTTTGTTCATTTCAATACTCTCTTTAATCAAATGGATCGCACAAAAGTTCTCAGTAAAGACCTCAGCTCGAGTAAAACTCGGTCTATTAATTAATTTTGATGCTTGTTCCCAAGATGTTGATAGTCTGATATTTTGTCTTTTCCTCACATTCTCCATAGTCTTACCAAAGACCGCATTATTCATCAATTTATAAAAGTCTTTCTCAAAATCTGTTTTTGACTCTGTTCTTCTTTGTGTATTAAAATCAATGTACCCCTTTAACCAATGACTTTGATTGAACTTTAGAACCCTATGGATCTTCTCTACTCTTAGACCTTTTGATAAATATTGTCGCAAATTTCTTTGGTGTAGAACATAATTTTTCTTGTTATATAATGTAGTAAGTAATTTTTCTGTTGATTCACCTATATCAAACGATCGTTGATAATCACTCAACCATTCTTTCTTTGGACTTTCTTTCTCACAAGCAAATGGGAGATCTTTGTGTAGGTTATGGAGTTCCTCTGGATATTTTAAATCAATTTCAAAATAATAACCAACTTTTTCTTCATCCAATTCTTTTTGTGTAGAGATACATACATCTTGTAAAACGTTTTTGTAGTCTTTTTCCTTTACCCATCTAAGTTTTCCATAAGGAAGAGCCTGAGACATTGCCCAGCCATACAGGTTGTTCGCGTCATAGTACATCAAGTAAGAACTCTCTTTCGTTGGATCATAATTTGGAAGATATTTGTTATTTGCTTTTGCGTATCTACTCGAGCAGACTTGTGAAATTCCACCTCTTTTTGCCTTTTCAATCATCAAAAGCATATCAACATCGGTTATCAAATCCAAATCTTGTTTTGTCATTTTCAACATCACACTCCAGGCCAATCCGGTGCTGTGTAGTAGTGAGCAGGATCCAATCCATATCCAGTGCGACAAACAGATCTAAAGGCTTCAAATACATCGGCCAATAAAAGCACATCAGTTTTGAGATACAAATCGTGATACTCGCCAAGATTCTTGATGTTATATTTTTCCCAAACATTTTGTGCATGTACATAATCTTTATCAGATATATTACTGTTGTTTAATTTGTTATAGAAATTTTCTTTTGAAGGAAGTTGTGTTTCATTGAATCTCTCAAATGAGTCCATATAGTCATAGGGGTAAATTCCCTTTTGTGTTAGAAAATCTTTATCTAAAAAATACTCTGAAAGACATGGAAACTCTTTTAGATTTTGAACCAAGTTAGCCAATGGACTTGCCATGAATTTAAATGTATCAAGAAATCTGATATGAGTAATAGGAGATGTGTGAATTGTTTTTGTGAATGAAATGTATTTCTGATCTGTGTTTGGAATTGCTGAGATACTTCCAGAAGTCTTTGAGAGTTCCTTGATAAATAGATGTGTATCATAATGAGCGTTGTTATGAAGAAAGACAGGAATGAAAGAGGGGAGTTGATAATTAATATTACAACTTTGATGAGCCGGACCTCTATATTTACCAGTGAGATGACAATGGTCTCTAACCTTTAGACCTTTACCAATTTTCTCCTCACAAATATGACAGACATTGTTTTTTATAAATTCCCTTTTTTCTTTACTTGTTAAGGACATTGGTTTATTGGTTTCTCTCATTATCTTGGTTAATCGAACACAGTCTTTTTCTAGTCGTTTCACAAACTCCTCTGGGGTATTTGAGCCTCTATACATCTCTAACTTGTTATATTTATCACCAACGGATGATTTGATATCTATCTATAATTCCAGCAATCTCTGTGTGTATGTTTGTTTGTTTGTTTGTTTGTCTGTGACCGCTGTTTCTCGACAACCACGGGTCCGATATACTTTAAACTTGCCAGGTATATTGCTGGGGACCCGAGGATGTGCCTTTTCAAGGTTTCATATTAATCGGACAATTACTTACCGAGCTATGTCCAAAAAACGATTCAACCAATCAGAGAGCAGCGAGCTATCGCGTGTGCTGAACGTGGCGAACACACTCTGCCTCGGACGGCACATTTGAGAGCGTATTCATTTATTTCACGTTGGCAAACTATGTTGGCGTTAAACTATGTTTTAAAACTAATTAAAACTACTTTGCGATTCATCGTAACTGCGATTCGTAACTGCCGTTCGCTTTGGCTTTGCGAATGGACCAAACCATTTCATGTAAATAGAGGGGGGGGGATTGTCACCGTACTCGCAAGCCGTTCGCTTTGGACCAAACCATTTCATGTAAATAGAGGGGGGGGATATAATTTTAGATATAGATATAGTACGGGCATGCCCTAGTAATAACAAAAACCACAAGGAGTATGTTTTTGATATTTATTTGTGTATGATTCTTTTGGATCTGGAGAAGCAGTATCAATTTTTTCTAAAATACTTTCAAAATCAGCATATATAACAAATGGATGTTTTATTGTTTTCTTTTCATCTTTGAATGTGATCTTTGAGTCTTTTTTAGGCATGTTGATTACCGTTGATTTATGTTCACCACAATAATTTGAATGTTTATCTAATCTTTCTTGTGTATGGAAGAAGTTAAGACAACGCATACAAATATATATTTTATTTGTTCTTTTACATACTTGTGGTTTTATTAATTTAGCAATATCTTTGATGTATGTATAATGTGAATTTTCCTCTGAATTAAAATATAGAAGATTAATATGAGTTTGTTTACAATTGTCAGAAAGCTTTAAAACCTGAATGTTGTTTGTTTCTGTTAGACCATAAACATTAACTGATAAATTATTCATCTTTTCAAATTTAGGAATATCATTTAAAGTCATCGGAAACTTTAGATCTTTCGTATTTAATGTATTCTCATATTTTTTATAATGAGATACTCTTTCATCATGAAAATGTGGAGGATGTAAGTGTGCTAAAATAGACCAGAGAAAACATTTATTGTCTTTATTTTTGATATTGATAACTGCTTTTCTATTTTTGATAACACTGGGTAAATCAATGTAAGAAGAAGCTTTTAGAGGATCTGATTTAAGAATATGAATGTCTATGTAAATAATTTTTCCTATATTGAATTCACTTCCTACGATTGAATTATCCACATCTTGCTCTTGTTTAATAAGTTCATCATAGACTCCTGATGTTTTAAAATCTTGATATGAAGATATAAAGTGTGGCTCAGTTCTCATGTATGGTGTATCTATAACTCCTTTATCCTTTGTCATTTCTAATTTTACCCCCATATAAAATTTAAGTGGTTTCATTTCTTTTAGTGTTTTTTCAATCAATGTTTGAACAGCAGGTTTGACTATTTCTACAGCATCAACTATAGACTTTGGTTCGGGAGGTTTGAAGTTAAAGATTCGAATCCTGATATGTCTTTTGAAAGCACCATCAGTATTTTTAATAGTAAACAATTTTGACAAGTGTTTGTTAGTTTTAAGATGGGCTTTAAACCCCTTCTTGAGGATGGTTGTTTTACAGACCTTACAATGTTTTGTTTTAGGTGGAAGAGGGGAAAGTTTGTTAAGAATGTTGTATGTATGTTTTGCGGTGAGAATATGTTGTTTATAATATTTTACTTCCTTCTCGCAAGTATCACAATAAACCATATTTATAGCGTGAGAAAACGTGGTGTTTTATATATATCACTGTGCTTAAAATAAAACACTTTTGAGCTTTACAGCTCCGTTTTATATATATCGCTGTGCTTAAAATAAAACACTTTTGAGCTTTACAGCTCCGTTTTATATATATCGCTGTGCTTAAACTAAAACACTTTTTCACTCAGAATCATCTAAGTCATAACTATCACATGAATACTCAGAATCATACTCAGAGTCATCAATAAAGCTACTCTCATAACTATCATTTGAGCACAAACTATTAGTATCATAACTATCATCTGTGTTCAATGAAATACTATCATCACCATCGTCCGAGTTCAATGAAATACTATCATCACTATCGTCCAAGTTCAATGAAATAGTAAAATCTTCACTGCTGTAATGACTCATATTTAATTAGCAGAAAAAACCTTTCCATCTATACCAATATACTTTCTTTCATTAACGGATTCAATCTCTACATTTTTAATATCAAAAGTTATCTTTAAATAATCTCTAACTATCATAGAACGAAATGACATTTCACCAGAAATATTAACATCATTCATTTTACTTAGATCTACACCCTTTGGATTATTAAAGTAAATACAAATTTCTCCACGAGTATTGTTGATGGTCTTATCATTCTTTTTCAAAGTATCGTGGTCAATCACTTTTTCAAGCTTTGAATAAATTGCCAGGAGTAGAGGAGAAACTTTTGTTAGATTTACTTTAATGGATGTCTTTCCAGGTATAGTTAGAGCTCTTCCTTTAAATGAAATAGAGGGGCTCATGTTATTTTCCATAACTGGTTTTACCCAAAAATTTCCATATTTATCTTTGTTCAATTTAACATCTTTGACATATTTTTCTATATCTTCCACCGAAGTAGAGATTGATTGAAATTTGTCTTTTGTGCTTTGAAACATTGTATTTATTAATGAATAAACTTGCGTTTAGTTTAAGTAAAAATTTACCATATAAATATGATAAGTTCTGAAGGATATTTAGAATTTCCAGACTCTCCATATGATAAATTAGAGAATTGTCCGGCTTGTGATAGAGTGGGGCTTAATGATGAGGATTCATATAAACAATGTTTATTCTGTGATTATATTCTAATTAATGATAATAAGAAATATAAAAAAACATATAACTCTTTTAAATTAGAACCAAAAATGAATTACTTTACAAGATTAATAAGAGAGATGAATGTTAAGCATTATGGTGATAATACACCATTTCTTACAAGGAAAGAGACTCTTTGTATTGAGGAAATGTATAAGGGTTTAATGATATTTATTATTCAAAATAATTTTAATGGAAATGTTAATACAAGATACTACATAAATAAAATAATGAATTATTTTGAAATTAAACCCGAACTCAGGATAAAATATAGAGTTTCTAAAATAGCTCAAAAAAGTTGGATGACTTGTTTTCCAAATATATAAATGAATGATTTTTTACCCGTTTGGGAAAATAAGATAAAATTTAATAACCATAAAAACATTCCAAATTCATTGAGATGTCTAATAGTTGGTTCAAGCGGATGTGGAAAAACCTGTTTGCTTTTAAAGATGCTCCTTACCCCCAACTTTTTAGATTATGATAATTTAATAATTTTTACGAAGTCAAGTTTTCAACCCGAGTATCAACTACTCTCACAGGGTTTTAATGCAGGTCTTAAAAAGGAAGACATTATCGGTTTATTTAAACTTCAAAACAAACTAAATGATTATAATATTGAAGATATAATACAATTATTTTGTGATACACAGAAATCAAAATCGAAACCAAAACCCATAACTTGTATTCTCAGTGATAATACGGATGATATACCTTCACCTCAAGATTTAGATAAATCAAAAAAGAACCTCGTCATCTTTGATGATTGTGTTAATGAGAGAAACCAAACAGTAATGGATAGCTACTATACAAGAGGGAGACATTCTTCTTGTAATTGTATATATCTTAGTCAATCATATTTTCAACTCCCTCGACGCTCAATAAGAAACAATGCCAATACTTTTATTTTATTTAAGTTAAATTCAATAGATGTAAATAATTTTTGGAGAGATAATTGCTCTACGTTATGTAGTAAAAAAGAATTTGAAAATTATATGAAACACACGATTGAAAAATATAAATATATTGTTGTGAAACAAGATGAGATATTAAAGGATGTATTTTTATTTTAAACATAATTACATATATAAATGATAACTATTATTATTAATCTTGTGGGTAAATCTGCTTCAGGAAAGAACTTTCATAAATCTAAACTCTTGAATAGTAAAAATGAAAAGATTGTAAGTTTTTTTAAAAAACACCCTATGATTCGTTTTGTGAGTACTACAACCAGAGCAAAGCGACCAGGAGAAGTAGAAGGGAAAGATTATTACTACATTTCAATGGAGGAACATATGCGATTGAGGAACGAAGGTCAAATATTTGAGGTGGTTCTACAAAATATTCACATTGTAAGAGTGAGTTAAATAAAGTAAAATCTAATGGTCTTGGGATTTTAGAAACTAATCCTGAAGGAATGAGACAAATTATTAAACAATTGTGTGGTGATGGAGTTAAGATTTTATCATTCGGTTTTGATATCGATGAGGAGACTCAACGCAAACGTATGAAAAGCAGAGATACAAGTATTAGTGAAGAAGAAATAACAACTCGTATTAATACCAATAAAGAATTTGATGAAATATTTAAAGAAAAGGATTTATTTCAACACATTTACTATAATGACAAAGAAAAGGAAAATTTTCCCATTGACCTTTACAATTCATTAAATGATATTTTTCAATAAATAAATACAGAAAATGAATACCGAAGAAAGAGTAAGAAAGTTTAAAGAACATCAAGAGTTGGTTTCAAAAGTTGTAAAGCAACAGGAAGAGATAAAGAAGAAACGGAGACAGAAACTAACTGGTGAAGAAGCCTTTGAAAGAAAACAAGAGAAATTTTTAAAACCGCTTTTAAAAACTCAACACCCTACAGTTCCCACGGTAGAATTTACTCCGAAAAAACTTCAAATGCTCAAAGATTTTAGTCAGATAACAAAACAAGAACTTGGAAAATTAGAATATAATGATGAAGAATTATTTCAGAAACTTGAGGAGGTAAATCAACCCCCTAATTATGTAGTGGAAGCTCTTCAAAACAATGAATATTTGGCAGATTCAAAAACCAGAGCAGGTCTCATTCCAACAGAAGAACCAGCAGTGTTCCATCTTGTGGAAGAAAAGGTATTGATATTGTTGCGAATATGGAATTTGACCTCCATATCCGCTTGTAAATATTCCCCTATCTTCTCCGATACTCCCCAACTCTCCCCTTACCCCATTCCCTAGTCCCATTGTCTGTAAACAACACCCATTAGAGCCGATCTTCCCCTTCATTCCCCCATTAAATGTCGTGCCCAGGTCCCCCGCACCACACGTAGACAATTATAGGACATCTTGCTAGTTATTCTTAATCTATGTCAGTTAAGGACTTGTTTCCATTAATTATGACTCTTCGTTGCACCAGAATGTGATGATATGGCACCTGTTAGGAAGTTTAGGACCTCCCCATACCTCTCCGCATCTCTTCCCCATGAAGAAGCGCCAACTACAACAACAACAACAAAAGAGGGGGGCGGCGCGGTGACGGCATGGGGAGTGGGCGTCCTCCTTCCGGCTCGGTTAGCCGCCATTGACCATGTGCTCGACGGGGTTACCCAGAAGGGGGCTCCCTGTCGGCCCCTCGTCAAGGGCGGAGCCGGTAACCCCCGCACCCAATGAGAAGCCATGGGCCGATGCCATATGGGGCGGAGCTAACGAGCGAGGGCGTGACTCCCCGCCGGATATACGCGGCCCCGCGCCGGACGTGACGTCAGATGCGCCCCGAGCTTGGAAGAACAAGACGCCACCCTCCCGAGCGCTGAGCGACCTCCCCGGCATCTCCACCAAAGTCGCGACCCACGAGCGCTGAGCGACCTCCCCGCATCTGCTGGACACCAACGTACGCGATTCTGTCCCTGAGCCAGGTGCACCTGAGCCATCGACTGCCGCTTTCCTGGCCATCAAACCCCGTGTGAGTGAGCCTTGTCCCGTTTATCTGTGGTCTGTCTAGGGTTAATATAAGAGTGTGTTTAAGTGCCCACCTTCCTATGTTTCCCTCTTGTCCCTGTAATCTAACCTTTTCCGCCTTAATATAACCTCCTCCGGAGGTCTTGAGAACTGAACCCCTGGTGTCGTATTGTGTCATTATAACCCAGCCGCGTGTCTTCTCTTTCCTATTGAGCCAGCGTAGCGCGATTAGTCAACATTCGGGCACAATCGGGTAACTTGTACGGATACGGCGGCCATCCCGCTCGGCCCACCATACCATCAAAGTCGTATCCGTAACAATTGGTGTCGAGGAGTTGGATTCGAACCTGGGACTAAATTTGTTAGGCCCAAATTTTGGAACACCAATTGTACTATTAGAGTAACAATTGGTGTCGAGGAGTGAGATTGGACCCGGAGCGCGTTTACGCGCTCGAAATTATAACAGCGAAATTTGATTGTGTTTTACAAAAAAAATAAATAAATAATAAAAACCCGAATTTTGAAAGTCGCGCTATGGCGGATCAAGACGGCTGGGGTCCGGTAGGGGAGAGTGAGGTAGGGTCGATCCAGGACCAAAATGAGGGACGTGAGGAGAGCGAAACAGCGAGGGTAGCAGGCGCGCAAGATGGCGCCTCGCTGGTCACCGCGCCGGCGACCGTGACAGCGCCCCTGGTGGATCCGAACCTTTTCCTCCTGCAAATGGGGGCCCTTATGGACAGGCTAGAAGCCAAAATGGGACAAATGGGGAACCGGATGGATGCTCAGAGTGAGCAAATGAGGGTTGATAGTGGGCGAATGGAGGGCCAAATGGGGGTAATGGGAAACCAAATGGGGGTAATGGGAAACCAAATGGGGGTAATGAGGGACGAAGCGAGGGGTACCGGTGAGAAGTTAGACAATAATTTTGAGGAGTTAGACAAGAAAATTGGGAAGTTAGACAATAATTTTGAGGGGTTAGACAACGGGATAAAAGAAGTGAAAAATGGGTTAATGGGGGTAGAAAATAGAATGGCTGCCCAGGAGAATCAGATAGAGGGAGTGAAAAATGGGTTAGAGGGGTTAGAAAACACCATGGAAGGCAAATTGAGGGACATGAGGGACCAAGCGGAAAGGGAAGTTAACCAAATGGGGCAGCAGATAGAGGGGGTCAGAATGGGGGTAGAAACCAAACTGGATGCTCACAGGGAGGAAATGGAGCAGATGAGGGTGGCATCTGGGCAGGAGATGCAAGTGATGGGAGAGGAGATCAGAAGAGGAGTGAGTGAGGAGGTCGGAGGAGTGCGCGAGGAGGTGAGGCACTGTAAGGAGCGCATGGAGAAAGAGGTGAGAAAGGGGACTGTAAAATTGCAAGGTGGTATAGAGGAGTTGACGCTGGGAGTAGAACAACTGACAGTGGGACAAAAGGAGTTGGGGGACCAGGTAAAGAAGAACACAGCGGTAATAGAGGGTTTAAAATCGACACAGAAGGAGATGAAAAAGGACGTAGGGGTAATTAAAAAAGAGTGTCAGACGGTACATGAGGACCTGACGAGGAAAATGGACAAGGTGGTAGAGGTAATGGAGGTTAAAGAGCGGGAGGTGCGGGAGCAAATAGAAAAAAATAAAGTGGAGTTAGAGGAAGAACTTAAAGGGGCGCACGAAGAGATGAAGGAGATGAAGCAAAAATTAGAAGAAGTGGAAGAAGGGGTGAGCGAAATTAAAAAGCGACGGAGAGAGGATAAGAAAGAGATAAAAGAGGAGGTAAAAGAATTGGTCCAGAGTCTGTGTTCGGATCGTGATGTGCTCATTAACCGGATGAGGGATTCGCAGGTGATGGAGGAGAAGCGAAGAGGAAGAGGACCCGGTGTAAGTGGTGACCAATATGGTCGTGCGTATGATGCGCCAGGGGATTTAAGAAGCTTGGGGGTCGAGATAGACCCGGGTGTTCGTGAGAGGCCGTTGGTGAAGTGTGCGACAGGTCTGGTGTGCGAAAATGGAGGTGTGCAAGAAAGTCCGACTCTGGGGTGTGTGAGGAAAAAGTGCGTGCCAAGGAGTGAGTGTGCTGGCGGGAGTGAGTCGGTCGTAGCGCGTGTGCGAGGGAGCACATGGAAGCGTGGTGTGGTGAGTGTTACAGAGGGTGTGACCGGAGAGTGTGCGCGAGAAAGGTGTGTGACGGCCAGGTGCATGAGGAAAGAGTGCGCTGTCAGAAGTAAGGAAGAGTGTCCACCTGTGGTGAGTGTTACAGAGGGTGTAACGGGAGAGTGTGCGCGAGAAAGGTGTGTGACGGACAGGTGCATGAGGAAAGAGTGCGCTGTCAGAAGTAAGGAAGAGTGTCCACCTGTGGTGAGTGTTACAGAGGGTGTAACGGGAGAGTGTGCGCGAGAAAGGTGTGTGACGGACAGGTGCATGAGGAAAGAGTGCGCTGTCAGAAGTAAGGAAGAGTGTCCACCTGTGGTGAGTGTTACAGAGGGTGTAACGGGAGAGTGTGCGCGAGAAAGGTGTGTGACGGACAGGTGCATGAGGAAAGAGTGTGCTGTCAAGAGTAAGGGTGAGTGCGTTGTCACGAGTGGGGGTGAAAGTAGTGAGAGTGACATGGAGCGTGAGTTAGTTGTGACAGGTGAGCGAGGATGTACACCTGGGATGGAAGGATGCACACCTGGAATGGTAGAGCGTGAGTGGGAATGCACGCTGGAGTTGGTGGTGAGGCACGTGGTTGGGTGTGCGAATGAGGGCACACCTGTGATTGTCACAGAGGAGGTGACCGAGGAGGGGGCGCGAAGCGGTGTATTGGTGAGGTGTGCGACCAACGAATGTGTGCCAAAGTGTTCGGTGGTCAGGTGTGTGACCAAGGCTGTGAGTGGAATGGGTGTACCTGGGTGTGTAAGGAAGGGTACGAGGAGCATGGGCACAGCTGGATGTGTGAGCAAGGAACGGGCTGCGGGGTGTAAGCGTCCAGGTGAAGCATCGACGTTAGACGGGGTAGAGTGTAGAACGACTTATAGCCGAATCGGGCCCTCGGTGCGTGCTGGGCCTCGCTTTGAACGGCCGCGTCCGTGCTCCACTAGGCGGAGCTGGCAGCCCGATAGAAAGGGTCGTCATGGCGACCACTTTTTGTTGAGACGTGCCGGCAGGTCGAGATCGGGACATTGGATGGCTCCGCGCCGAGGTGATGCGTGGGATCTCGGCCCGGGTAAGCCCCCGTCCCTGCACCGAGTGCCGGACGCATCCAGCCGCCGGCACAAAACAACCAGCATCCATTGCTTGGCTTTACGAAGCCGGGCTTTGGACAGGGATTGGCGCACCGAGAGGTATTAGTGAGTAGACGGGGTGATGAGGTTAGTGTTTTGGACCCCAAATTAGAGAAAAACAAAATTTGATGATTGGCAAGGGATTGGCAGTAGTGATTGGCAGATGATGGGTAGTGATTGGCAAATTTTTAATTTGTTGAAATTTGATGTGCGAAATTGGTAGTGAGAGACCCCCGATGTGGTGGGATGGCATCCCTGCCACCCTTCCCATGGTGGGGCAAATGCGCTATAGCTTATGGGGGTGTATGGCAGTGAAAACTAGCCCGGGTGGGTTAGGATATATCAATAGGGCCCTAGAAGATGACAGTAGGTAACGTTAAGTTTAGTTAGTGACTGATACCTGTAGTGGGGACGCAGGTAGATTAGTATGGATGATAATGACGTGGGAGCGCAATAGTTAAAGGGACGACTGGGAAGCGCAAGTTTCAGAAGGGAGTAGTTAGCTGAGATGATGCCGTGTGTGTGTGAGGATTGAACAGGTGTGATTGCACAGGTGTGCAACTGGACAGGTGTGTGGAGCAGTGTATGAGTAGTGAGTGTTGTGGATCAGCGCGAATGCGCTTGGGGAGAGAAGGGTGCCGGTGGCACCAGGTGTGAGAGCACAGGTGTGCAAGTACAGGTGTGTGGAGAAAGTTGGAGTAAGTGGTACGGAGTGGTGTGCATGGTGCGAAGGTGTGGATGGGGGAAGAGTGGACCCCTTTCACGAGTACCCGGGGCGGGTAGTGTAAGTGTTAGGTAGAGGGTGCAGGTAAATTGTGGTTGGATATTGGCATTTGTGGTGCGGTTGCAGAATGGTGTTGTGAATGGGTGCATTAGTGTTGTGGAAATGGCTGGGCGTGTAGCCTGTTAGTGTGTGTAGTTGGTTGGGCACTCCACCACTGTGAGGATGTCGGCCAGGTGAGGCCGCAGGTGGGCTCTGGGAGCCGGTAGTTGTGAGTGGGTGCCTGAGGATCCCGGGTGTGGATCGGGCAGCCCAGTGCCAGAGAGGGCACGGAGTGGGGAGAGAGCCAGAGGGCCTTCCCCTGGTAGTTAGGTTAGGGTAAGGAGCAGGTAAGCTCGGAGGCAACTGCAGTGGTGGAGGTGTGCAGGTGGGTAGACCCACTGGGAGAGGTACACGCCACAGCCCAGAAATTGTACGAGGGCACCGGGAGATGAATCGGGGGAGTGAGACCCCAAATTGAAGAGCACCACAGTTTGGCCAATGGGAATTGGTTTTTAGAACCCATAGTGTAAGAGGGCCAATGGTTTGGCCGGAGAAAGCCCCCGGGTAGTGTAAAGTTGTTAAAGTCATTTAGGAGATAGTTAGGATTGATGAACCTGTCGCACCATACGCAGCCACTTGCCTGTGGTGATGATGATGACTCCACACCTGTGTTTTCTTTGTTTTGTTGCAGGAGATGAGAATTGCTGTTGGATTTGTGAGACGCATCACGACGTGGATGAGACATTGGGGTGATTCCATCTCTCCCTCCCTAGGAGGGACTGATGATGAATTGGTGATGGCAAATTTTGATGTTGAGTTGAAAATGGCAAATTTGATTGGTTAGGAGGGAGAGAAGACGAATTTGGTATATGGGAGGAACGGGGAAGACAGTAGGGATGTTTGTTGATTTGTAAAGTAGATGTTTATGGGTAGTGTTGTGTTGTGTGGATACAGTAAGGGGTAAGGGAGGGGCCATGTAGGTTACCTGGTGGGGGGGGGGCGTACGATAGGAACGTACCTGTCTCACCTGGTTCCCATGTGCCCCCAGTGTGCATTACCTTATATTGCGTGCACTTTTGCGCCCTTACCACCTTACTCACTTGTTTCTTCTTTTGTCTCCCACCTCCGAGGATCTGGCTTTGGGGTAGAGAGAGAGGAGAGAGAGGTGCTGGCTACGCAGTTGTGGGCCTGCACTTTCGCTGCTTGCTGCCGGGATCGATACACCATATGGACCGCAATGTTTGTGGCCACCCACGATGGACCGCAGTTCGTTTGCGGCCAAGCACCACCCGGGGATGGACCTATGGGTCAACGTGGCACCTATGCCATACAGGTGAACCACTTTTAAGTAACACCAAGTGCACCACAAGAAGAGCAAGAGACACCTGCAGGGTTAGGGGTTGTTGAAGTTATTTTTATTCCAATGAACAATGGTGACTGCACCGATTGGTGGTGGGGTGGTGCTTTTGATGCGCGGGAAGGGTGCTCTGCACGTTATTAAAGGCCGTCGGCCACAGAGCACTCGTGGGTTGGTGTATCGATGTTGGCAAGCGCGCTCTCTCTATGCATAACATCTGCATGTGTTCCTCCAAAAACAGGTCCTGGATCGTAGTGTAAATAGCAGCGTAGTCTTGTAAATAATGCTCCCTACCGGCTGTATGTTTAGTTTGAGAATTCTTTCCGGATTCGGTTATCCTGTGGGTGTGTTTCTGTGAGGAGAAGGGTGCAACGTCGCAGGGGGACATATTTACTCATTTGTGAATATCTGTAAAACTGTCGCACTCAGGGTAGAGTTAATAGTAGAGGGAACTACATTGCGTGCCACACTAAAGTAGGTAAAAATTTATCGGGTCGGGACGCCCCGAGGGTAGAGAAGGGTGCAATGTTGCGAATATGGAATTTGACCTCCATATCCGCTTGTAAATATTCCCCTATCTTCTCCGATACTCCCCAACTCTCCCCTTACCCCATTCCCTAGTCCCATTGTCTGTAAACAACACCCATTAGAGCCGATCTTCCCCTTCATTCCCCCATTAAATGTCGTGCCCAGGTCCCCCGCACCACACGTAGACAATTATAGGACATCTTGCTAGTTATTCTTAATCTATGTCAGTTAAGGACTTGTTTCCATTAATTATGACTCTTCGTTGCACCAGAATGTGATGATATGGCACCTGTTAGGAAGTTTAGGACCTCCCCATACCTCTCCGCATCTCTTCCCCATGAAGAAGCGCCAACTACAACAACAACAACAAAAGAGGGGGGCGGCGCGGTGACGGCATGGGGAGTGGGCGTCCTCCTTCCGGCTCGGTTAGCCGCCATTGACCATGTGCTCGACGGGGTTACCCAGAAGGGGGCTCCCTGTCGGCCCCTCGTCAAGGGCGGAGCCGGTAACCCCCGCACCCAATGAGAAGCCATGGGCCGATGCCATATGGGGCGGAGCTAACGAGCGAGGGCGTGACTCCCCGCCGGATATACGCGGCCCCGCGCCGGACGTGACGTCAGATGCGCCCCGAGCTTGGAAGAACAAGACGCCACCCTCCCGAGCGCTGAGCGACCTCCCCGGCATCTCCACCAAAGTCGCGACCCACGAGCGCTGAGCGACCTCCCCGCATCTGCTGGACACCAACGTACGCGATTCTGTCCCTGAGCCAGGTGCACCTGAGCCATCGACTGCCGCTTTCCTGGCCATCAAACCCCGTGTGAGTGAGCCTTGTCCCGTTTATCTGTGGTCTGTCTAGGGTTAATATAAGAGTGTGTTTAAGTGCCCACCTTCCTATGTTTCCCTCTTGTCCCTGTAATCTAACCTTTTCCGCCTTAATATAACCTCCTCCGGAGGTCTTGAGAACTGAACCCCTGGTGTCGTATTGTGTCATTATAACCCAGCCGCGTGTCTTCTCTTTCCTATTGAGCCAGCGTAGCGCGATTAGTCAACATTCGGGCACAATCGGGTAACTTGTACGGATACGGCGGCCATCCCGCTCGGCCCACCATACCATCAAAGTCGTATCCGTAACAATATTTAATGATGAATTGATGTTCTTGAGTTCTACTCAACCAAATGTTAAATTAACTCCAAGATTAATGTTTCTTCTAACAAACCCCGGATTCAGCGGTTCAAAATATTTTGAGGAACCACTTGATATGGAAAGAGAGGAAGATAGGGTATATATTGAGTTGCTAAATGCACTTGATTATGGAGTTTCTGTTGCTGGTAAAAGTAAGAAGAATGAGAAGGAGAAACATATTATTGATGCTTTAAGTAAGCTTGGTTCAGGTGTTAGTTTTCTTCCAAATGACCCATCACAATTAGTTAATAGGCTATTATTGTTGTTAGGTAGTAAGAAGGCTGGAAACAACAATTGTTTTAATGAATCCTCAGCCATTTTAGATCAGTTGATGAATATGAAAATAATTAATAAATGTCAATACAAAGATATTTTATTAGATATTAAATAAGATGAGAAGCACAATTCTTAGTTTTAATTTCACAACGAGCGATTACACAGCTTCATTCCCTTACCCACTACAACTTGACCCCCTTACCTCATATGAGGCATCTTTATTGTCGATGGAAACTTATAATACCTTGTTTAATATCACAGAGAAAAACAACAAGTTTAGTTATAATCCAGGAAGTGGATATAAAACTATAACCGTTTCACCTGGAGCTTACGAGATTTCTCAAATATCTTCAGAAGTCTCTCGCCTTATGAAAGAAAAAGGTGATGAACCAAAAAATATTGTAATAGATATTCAAAAACACACTTCAAAATCAACTATTAAACTTAAAAATAATTATAAAGTTGATTTCACGATTGAAAATTCGTTTAGAGAGCTATTGGGTTTCTCTTCAAAAAAGATTGAAAATAACGGGACGTTTTACAGTGATAATGTTATCCAAATATCCTCCGGTATAAATTCAGTATTAATTCATTGTGATTTGATTGATGGTGCTTATAACGATGGAATAAGAACAAATACAATATTTTCATTCAGTGCATACTCAACCCCGATTGGTTATAAATTTAATATGGAACCAAAAAATCTTGTCTATTTACCTGTGTCAGGAAAAACCATATACAGAGTAAATTTTAGGATAACCGACCAAGATAATCATATGATATCCTTTAATGATGAAATTATATCCATCAGAATTCACCTACGTGAAGTTTTTCAATAAATAAATAATGGTTATTGTGAGAAAACACGAGTTGGGAAAATATAAAATAATTACAGGGGAGGGCATGTACCTTTCACCATACTATACAAGGTATGTGGGTAGAGGATACTATAAACCTAAGAGACAACGAGGTGTAGGTCATCAATTTCGAAATAAAGGAGATGGGATAATTGATACTCTAATGGGTATTGGTTCAACCATCCTTAAACATAAAGACCTAATTGGTTCAACTGCTTCTGCCGTGGGCTCCGTTGCGGGTGCTATAAAGAGTATAAAAGATGCTCAAAAGGAGTCTCATAAATTACAAGCAATCAAAGAAATAAAAAAAGGTAAAACTCAACTATCTTCACAAGAACGACAAAAAATCATTAAAATACTTGGGTCAGGGTTTCAACAATTTTAATGCTATATAAATACAAGTATGGAAGCGATTGATAGTATCTATGATTTGGATGATACGATTATCATTTCAAACTCCACTAAAAAGGAAGACTATTTTAAGGTAAATGCTATAACAGGAACAGACTGGAATTCAAACGGAACAAAAAGTTTTGAAATAAATAATCAACAAACTTACTTGAATATAGCTGATAGTTTCTTGCTGTGTAAATTTAAATTCACTAAGGCTGCGAATAATACTAATGCTACACTCGTAAATGATTTCTTCTGGAAAATGTTTGACAGTGTCCGCCTGTATATTGGAACACAAGAGGTTGAAGCGGTTGATTATGTCTCTGCTACATCTGAAATGATGAAATTTACACTATATTCGTTTAGTGATAGAATGGGTAAGGGAGCTGTTGAAGGTTTTATTCCTGATATGTCAACGGGTACAAACGCAGACCCTGGTTATAGTCAAAGGAAGTCAATGTATAATGATGACGCAAAAGCTGAGAATAGTTTTACCGTAGCAGTACCTCTGAAAGGTATATTTGGATTTTGTGATTATGATAAAGTTTTGTATGGGCTTAAAATTAGATTTCAACTAAAAAGGAATGATAATGTAAATAGATTGCTTTTTGGGGTTGAAAATGCTTTTGGAGAAAATAATAAATTTGTTATTAATGATTTGTGTTGGTATATCAGTGAATATACTCCTAATCTTAAAATGGAAGAGATGTTAAATAGAAGACTTAACTCAAAGAAACCGCTAAATGTATCATACCTTAAAAGAAGATGTCAACACGTTAAACTGGAACACACTACCTACACTTGGAATTTGGGTGTTCTTCAAGGAAAGCCACGATACCTCTGGCTCATTTTTAAAAAACCAGATGGAGAGGACGGTACTAATAAGAATAATGCCCTGAGTGATAATGCTAAGGTGAAACAACTTCGGGTTTCTCTTGATGGCACATTTTATCCACGAGATAGATTGGAAATTGATTGGGAAAAAAATGATTATGCGGAAGCCTACAAGTCCTACCAAAAGGTGTGTGAAAGTAATGGTAATAATGATCCTATTTTGGATATGGTTGCGTTTCAAAAACTTTATACAATCTATGCAATTGACCTGAGTTCTCAAAAGGAAACTATAAAGTCTAATCGAGTGGATACTTCTCTATACATTGAAAGAGGGGAGAGTGAAGAGGTTAATGCATATTGTTTGCTTTTGGAGGAAACAGAATTACAGATTAATACAGATAATGGTGTTATGATTAATATCACATAGGTTTTTTCTCATAAATAAATGGTTGGGGTATATGTTAATCAAATCAATCTTAATAAATTAACATCTTGTATTCAAAATCAAAAGCCTTGTATTATTAATGTTAATACAATTCAAAGAAAAGGAGCTGTAAGAATTGATGTTTTACTCACACACACACAAGTAAAAACACTAAATGATGTTGGATCACTTAAAATTAAAATGACGAAACCTATGTTAAAGAAATATTCAATAGACGAGTCAAGAGGAGGATTTCTCCCGTTTCTAATTCCTTTATTTGCTGGTTTAAGTGCGGCGGGAGCATTGACTGGTGGTATTTCAGCAGCGGTAAAAACTGCTAACGAAAGGAAGGCACAACTAAAAGCTCAAAAAGAATTGGAAAGACATAACAAGGAGTTGGAGAAACAAATTAGTGGAAGTGGTGTAATTGTAGATTTTGCTCAAAAACTTGAAAGTCTACCTGATAAAGCTAGATTGTTGGTTGGAGATATGCTTTCCTCTATCGCTCAAGCGGGTGTTAAACTAACTAAACGGGGTAATGGATTGTATCTTTCTCATAAATAAATGGATAAATGGTTTAAACAATTTGGAAAGAATACAACGTCAAATATAGAACTAGCTAAGTATTGTAAAACACTAAAAATTGATAATGTGGTTATTTGTATGAGAGATGAATTAAAACATATGAATAAGAATACAAAGAATATTATTATAAATTTAGACACACAGAATGGTTCTCATTGGGTTTGTATTCATAATAGTCAGGATAAATATTATTTTGATAGTTATGGTATGCCACCACCTGTTGAAGTAATACAATTCTTACAGAATGGTGTTTATCAAACATTTCAAGTTCAAGAAATTAATTCTAAATGTTGTGGTCAATTATGTTTATATGTATTATTTCAACTCAACAATAATGAAAATTTTTCTGATATCATTTTAAATCTAATATAAATGACTTATGTTGGAAAAGATTGTTCTATCTTTGGAAAATCCTCTCAGGATATTGATTTATCAAATTATTACACAAAGGCACAGGCTGAACGACAAAAATATAGTGTAAGTAAAAATATTAATATGAAGAATACTTATAAATTAATCAATTATCCAAACCCTACAGATGCGAATGACTTAATTAGATTAAGTGATTTATCACAATATATATATTTTAAAGAAAACAGCACGTTTTGTTAAACAAGTAAAATTTACAACCACAACACCTGGTTATACTGACCATACACCTTTCCTCATTGAATTTAACTACCTGCTTACAATTGAATTTTATAAAGAAGGACATATAGTTAATATGCGAATTAATAAATGGGGGTATGATATGCCTGATTTAGGGTATAATTGGTCTTTTTCAATAAACATAGAAGACCTACATGATTTTAATCAGTCTCGTAAAGAAGAATATTATCCACTTGGTGAGGATAAGGATTTATGTGGAAGTACAATTAATAAACAACAAATACATGGTTTTAAGAAAAGAAAAATATATGATAGTATAGCGATGGTTAGCATGACAAAGAAGGAAGGTCATGAGATAAGGATAGAAAGCCAAGGAATACAAACCAATTTGGTAGTGGGAAGATGGGGTGGTATTACCTGTCATAATATTAATCTCACATATATTTCTGATACATAAATGGCAGGAAGAAGACTACAAGAGAATTATAATTTTTGTATTCAAGGATACCTACAAGAAAAGGGTGCTCGGTATTACATACCTTATGATTTGGAGCATATACATGGGAATTTTGTCATTAAAAACTGGCCTTATACTGATATTGTTAAACCCACAAATAGAGACTTGTTTAAAATATTAAATAAAAATGAACTTCTCAAAGTTATGAAATATAAAACTCTTTTAGAAATCGTCAACAAATCTTATTGGTATCCTATTATGAGAAAAATAATTATAGATACAAGAATATCTCAAAATCCAGATGAGTATATGTATAATATTCTTTGGGGCTCAAGCTCAAGGGTAGCAAGGGATGAGGAAGGAGTTAAAGAAGAGAAGGAGGAAAGAGAGAAGGAGGAGAAGGAGGAAAGGGAGAAAAAGAAGGAGGAAAGGGAGAAAAAGGAGAAGGAGGAAAGGGAGAAGGAGGAAAGAGAGAAAAAGGAGAAGGAGGAAAGGGAGAAAAAGGAGGAGGAGAGGGAGGAAAGGGAGAAAAGAGAGAAAAAGGAGAAGGAGGAAAGGGAGGAAAGGGAGAAAAGAGAGAAGGAGGAAAGGGAGAAAAGAGAGAAGGAGGAGAGGGAGCAAAGAGAGAGGGAGGAAAAATATAAAAAGATGGAAATCAGTGAGATTAATAAAAGATTGAAGGTATTACAGCAAATAAATCAAACTCAACGCACTGAGGAGGAAAATAAAGACATGAGAAGTCTAATGAAAATATTATTTTCAAGAATAACGACGTCAATGTCTTCAGTTTCAGGGAGGAGATTTAAACGAGAAAGTGGGGATAAAGAAGAAGAAGAAGGAAAAGATTATGTGGTTGATGATGTCGGTGTAATTGACTTTAGTTAGTTTTATTTGTAAATAAATGGAGGAGAGAGTGAAGGCATTCCTTAGGATTCTTTATGTTTTAAAAATCAAGATTGAAATGTATATGTTGAAAACCAAAAAGGTTTTGATACTCTGTCGGAATTTTTCTGATAAATAAATATGAGTTATTGTCTCAAATGTAAAAAGAAAACTAAATCTAAAAATATCTCTTATGTTAAAGCTAAAAATAATAGAGTTTGTCAAAAAGGAATATGTCAAGTGTGTGGCTCTAAAAAGTGCCAATTCATCTCTCCTAAAAGAGGAGGAGACATACAAAAGTTTCTGTCAGGAAGTAAATTTACAACAACTGGAATTCCAGGGGAATTACACCTTCCAGGGTATTCTTTCTGTGGTCCAGGAACAAACTTGGATAAAAGATTAGATGAGGCTGACAATCCTAAACCTTGGTCCAGACCAAAAAATAGGGTTGATGAAGTGTGTATGAAGCATGATATTGCTTATGGGGATACCACCACATTGGATGAAAAACATGAAGCAGACAGAGAAATGTTGTATAATTTGTCTTTGATATGAAATCCGACATTGAGAGAGAAAGTTGATAGGTTTATTGTGAAAAAAATGATAAGTGTTAAATTGAAACTTGGTCTTGGTTATTTCCCAAAAAACTATTAAACTCCAATGATGTTATCAAGACTGAGGAGCTTTTGGCTAATGAATTACATAAACCTATAATCACAAAGTTTAAAAGAAGGAAAGTTTATTCTAAATACACCGACCACATATGGTCCGCTGATTTAATCGAACTAAATAATGATAAGGGATACAGGTATGCTTTAACCGTTATTGATTTGAGGAGTAGATTTGCCTGGGTTGTCCCTTTAAAAAATAAAAGGGGTGATACTTTAATGTTAGCCTTTAAGCTAATATTTGAAAGGGATAAAAGAAAACCAAAGAAACTGTGGACCGATGAGGGAACAGAGTTCTACAACAAAATATTCATGAAATTTCTTAAGGGGAAGGGTATTAAATTATACAGCACCTTTAATGAAGGAAAGGCAGTTGTTATTGAGCGTTTTAATCGTACTTTGAAAGAGAAATTATATAAAAAATTCACACAACTCGGTTCTCAAAAATGGGTGTATTTAATTCAGGATATTGTAGATGATTACAACAATACAGTTCATTCATCAACAAAATCAAAACCATCAGAAACATTTACAAAATTAGAATATGAAAAGGAGATTAATTTGAGAAAGCCCAAGTTCAAAGTTGGTGATATTGTAAGGATATACAAATGGAAAAGCCATTTTGAGAAAGGTTATACACAAAAATGGACTAATGAATTATTTATAATCGTTGACGTAATGGCTACAAACCCTTGGACTTACAAATTAAATGATATAAATCGAGAAGAAATCTTGGGTTCATTTTACTCGCAAGAATTACAAAAAACAAAGCTAATAATTCATTAAACAACATTTCTATTCACCCCACCCAGATTAGCTAATTTAATTCGTGGTAATAAAAAAAAAAAAAAAAAAAAAATATATATCATAAGCCACGCCCACACCGACCCCGCCCACACAGACCCCGCCCACACAGACCCCGCCCACACCCATCACCCCCCACCCCCCGTGCATTCCCCCACCCTTGATCCCCCCTCATCCCACCCCCACCTTCCCCACACACACAAGGGGAGGGGAGGGGTGGGATGGGGGGAATCAAGGGTGGGGGAACGCATTCTCCCTTCCTTCTAACCTTTATTCTTTTCTTGTAATTAATAATTAAATAATTCTGGACAAAGCATATATATATAAATAATATTTTAAACAAAATCTTTATATTTTTAAGACATTTTTCTTGAGGTATTACACATTTAACTTCTTCCCAGCACAAATCATCAATCTCTTCCCAACATAAGTCAAAGGTAGTTTCAACAGCAGCAGATATCTTCAGGTTTGGAATATCTTTCTGTCAAAGGCAAGAGGGGTAAAACAAGGAGAGAAATAAATGAATGATATACCCTGAATCACCTCCCACAATGCGCAGGGATATGGTGTACCTATTCGAAATGGTGTACCCACACATTGACACACACATGGCCAAAATACAATGCATACACACATGCTTACCTCCAAAAAATCAAGCTTAGCGTTCAGATCGTTGAGATGAAAATTAAGGATATCACAGGATGACAGGAAATAACCATTCCTATGGAGTCCAAAATCGTCCCACTCCAAGCTTTGGTCTTCGAGGCTGCAAACAAAATAAGGAGAAATTACTATGCTGAAGTAAGCTTGACAAAACATCACACACACGCACACACACACACACACACATACACACACATACACACACATACACATTCACACATACACACATACACACACACACATACATACACACACACACATACACACATACACACATTCACAGATACATACACACACACACATACACACACACACACACATTCATAGATACATACACACAAGAACACACACATACACATACACACACACATTCACAGATACATACACACACACACACACACACATACACACACGAACACACGCACAAACACATACACACACGAACACACACACACACACACACACACTAAGGCAGCGTCGTTTAACACAAATGTATTATATTTAGTATCTTACCTTGCATATGAATCTTCCAAGAATGGTGAAACAGGCAAATGGTTTAAATGCTCATTCGCCTCGTTGTAAATCTCTTTCGGAAAAACTTCATTTTCTGCCAAGACCAGGTCATTTTCAAAACCTGAATTGCTGTAATAAAAAAATATATATCATGTCATATAAATTTAAATTAATCACATACAAAGCTCTCACCAACAGTTCAATTCTGAATGAAACTTACCCTGGTGAGTATTCTTCATCACTGGAATAAGACAAGTTGTCGTTCATCTTCGTCGATTCACAATGTTTAAAATTGAACTGAATACGGCTTTTTATAATGTAAAATGTATTCAGGGAAGAGAACTGGCTGACAGCATTTCGAGGAATCTCAAGGCGTGTGTGAAAACAGGAAACGAAACAATGAAAACTTTCTGGGAAGTTATCCAAGTCAGTGAAACAACGTCATTTCTCAAAAGCGAAGAATTAATTTAAAAATGGTTTGAGTATGGTGATGGAAGTTGGAGGAGAATTAAATTATTTCCCACACATAAACAAATTAATATTTGTAGGGTCGTTGTTTGAGTGGGCCAAAGATGATTCACCAGATGATATTAAGAGTAAAAGGTTAAAAGGTCCATAAAGTCAGAAGGATCACAGGTTCACACAGAAGGACCATTGTTTAAGTGGTCTAATGAATAAGGATAACATGTCAAAAGGTTAGAAGGTTCGTAAAGAACAGGGTGAGAGAAATAGAGGTGTTTAGGGGCAATGAGGGAGGGGAAAAATTAACATGTAAGTCAATGGGAAAATGAGAGTGTCCCAGAAGCAACATATATACACTACTCACACAGTTGTGGAACAAACCACGTCTGAAGCATGTTCAAATAAGCAGTGTGATTGACACTTGTATTGAAAAAATATGGCCCTATGAAGTGATCTTCTGAAATTGCTGCCCACATCATGACATGAGGAGGATGCTTTTCAATTTCCTCATAAAAATGAGGATTTTCTTTGCACCAAAAATTAACATTCCTGTATCGATTGCTGAGGTAAATGGCACACTCATCCGAAGAAAATACGCTTTGTCTTGATTTAATGGTGGGAAATCGCTGCAGAAGAGCCTTGCTCTAAATCAAGTCAAATCAAGGACACTCCCTGTTGAAAAAGCCTTCTTCTCCCATGCGCGCATCGTGTCACACATAGGAGCTGTCTTATCGAACCTCTGAGAAAATATTGTCCTTGTGTCTTCAAAACTTGCTCCTTCTCGCACGCGGTCGTGAACCCAAACACAAGTAATCGGTCTCTCTTCTATCGTGTACTCACTGGTGTCCGTCATACTGAAGCCTACCTGGAAAACAAATAAAACAAATAAGTAACAGAAGACACACTATTATGCATAGGGACTTTGTGGCCACTCTGTACATTTTTGACTTGTGGTGATAGTCAGGTTCACTATGTCAATAAATTATATTTCGTTCAAAATCATGGTAGATTAGCAAACCTATACATTTTTGGAAAGGATATAGCATAAGGAAACTAAAAATCAATGTTTACATTTGGAGAGATACCTGTATGGCGGCCATTTTGGATTTTCAAAATGGCCACTGTAAAATACATATTTTGTTCTATTTCTGCCTCTAATTACCCTAAAAACTTTTTAAAATATACTAAACCTATATTTTCAGGGACAAGGAATCCAATGAAAGTATCAAATTAGTGCTATGGGGAATGGTAAGACACGAATCAAAGGTTTTGAATTGCAAAATACTGTCTTTATATTCGCGATAAGTTGCATAATCAAATACATGTTATCATTTTGTACAGGCAGTTAATAACATCAAAATGTGTCACAATAATTCATATCACCAAACATACACAGGCAGTCAGTATAACTTCACATCTACACAGGCAGTCAATGACAAAATATACACAGGCAGTCAATGGCATCAAACATACACGATTACAGAATATGCCATTTAGAGTTCATCATCACTGTCCTGTGTGTCGTATCCGACAATATAGTCCGCATCGTTTTCACAGTCCGTTCCACACAAGCAAAGGTCGGTCAAATTGATTGGCAAATCGAATTGGTCGAATGGTCGATCGAATCGAATTCTATGAATCGAATCGAATCGATCGAATTGGTCGATCGAAGCGATTGGTCGAATGGTCGAATTGGTCGAATGGAATTTGTCGATTGGTCGAATCGAATTGGTCGGAATTGGCAAATGTAAACATTGATTTTCAGATTTTCCATGTAATAACGTTTCCAAAAATGTATAGGTTTGCTCATCTACCATGATTTTGAACGAAAAAACATAGTGAACCTGACTATGATCACAAACAGTTCATCTTTGGCACCTTGAATGGCTTGTGCCGAATGAATCAGGTATTTGAAATGTTGAAAATAAGAAATTTGCGGATGTTGTGCATGACTGAAGGAATTTGTGTGTATCATTTTTTTTGTGTAGGAGAATAGTGAAGAAGGATGGCAAGAAGCCGACCTGAAATCTTTCCATGATACTCATGTGATCCGGAATTTGGTGCCCAGCACTGCATATGATGGGGAGCTTTTGGCACATCGGACGGATAGTCACGTAGACAGATTGCAATTTCAATTTGTCACAAGCAGCAGCCCAAGTAAGGATCTCAACTTGACCTTTATTGCAATTTTTATTTTATTATACATTGATTTTGTGGCTTTAAGTAAATCTTTGAAATAGTGATTTATAAAGGTATCTTCTTTAAATACAGCAATTGATTTCCTCGAGTGGTGCGGAATTTAAGTTTCCCTCCTCAATGTTATTTTACACATCTAAGATTCATGGAAGAAATTGTGCACATCGGACAGTGGAAGTGTGGTCCATATGTGGTGATACCACATTGCAATATTTTTTAAATATTGAAATTAATCATATTATTATATATTGTAAATGCCATACAGTATATGTTAGTGATATTACTCACAATGCAAACAAACCTCACAAATGTAACAACTGAAAAGATGCATAATAATTGTTTTTCAAGTTTGTGTGTGTCCTCTCCTGAGTTTGCGCACTCATTGTCATGTGCTATTCCACAGTGTAATCACTCTTGTCCACCATCATCGTTTCCAATCTCTAACATAACAATGTGAAATATTGTTTCCTCGTGAGGTGTAACAAGACTTACGGACCACCATGTACTTCAGGACTTTAAGGAACAGGGTGAATTTGAAATATTCAAAGGCTCTGTTGTTTAACCATCAATAGTTGATAATCTGTTTTAATGTTAGGAGATTTCACTATATTCCATTTCAACACAACAACAGTAGCCTGGAAAGTTCTTACAACAAACATCTGAGGTTAAATCCATCTCCAAAGTCACATCTTATAAGAGTAGCCTAATCATAGGGTCAAAAGGTCAATAACAGTCTTTTTTTACCATTACTGCAATACTTTAGATTGATTGGGCCTGGTTAACTGCATGTTGATTGGTTGTTTTTTTTATACTTTATATTGTCACGTCAGGGGTCCCACCAATGAAGACCCACTGTGCTAAAGGTCTAAGACCGCTGTGAATAGCCAAACAATCATGTAAGCTACTGCGAGCAGACGGCACTTGCTTATAGCGGGAATTCCTATTACAATTTAATATTCTCCAAAGACAATTCAAATGCATTATGAGATTTGCGATTTGTCTGAGCATGCGCAAAGGTAAAAAGGCGGGAACATGTTTCTTCAAAATAAAACAGTTTATCAATGAAATTCGGGAGGAAAGACGAGATTCTAATGGTAAATAAACGGATAGACCTGGCGCTTAAAGGACAAACGAATAAGGGAGCACATGGACTTGATACAGAGATAAGTGAAACTGAAGCATCGAATCCCAACTACAGTACCAATCGCACACACGTGCACAACGTAGGGGTAACAAGCATGGTCTTGAGGCTGAAACCACCCACTGATGACGTCTCCAACTCCCGTGTTGACCTCGAACCACAGCCAACGCTGAAAATAGCTCGTTCGGAGTGATCCGCCTTGTGGCTTGCTGGACAACTCCCATTCCACCACGAAACAGCGAGCGAAGAGAAAAGGAGAGTAAGGGCAAAGAAGGGTGTAGCAAAGAACAACCCACAAGAGCTTTTCGTGCACGGGTCCCTGGCTTTTGTGTTCCCAAGGGCCGGCCCTTAAGCGCACTTCCGGCCTTCCAATTGGCAGGCCTCTACCCTCCTTGGCGGTGGTCTCACAGCAGTGTCCCACCCACTTTTGCGGATTCACCGCGGTACATCAGACCAGAGCAGTGCAAAGTCCTCTTTATGGACCCAAAGGCAATTAATGTAGCCGGGCGCACGGCCTATGTACGCCCACATCCACTCTCTTCTCGTCTAAGTCTGGCCTTCAAATCAAATAAAAAATGATTTACTAAAAGCATGTCTGGCATCCGATGGCTGAATTACACATGCACACATATTCATTAATTTACAATCAAAAAATTAACAGTCATAATTAGCTCTTGTTCACATTCCTGAAATGTGGTATATATACTGTATATACAGAATCAAGGCTCGTGTGAGAGCTAACACATTGAACATGAAGACAGGGAGTGGGAGACAAGAGGGGGAGAGGGAGGGAAGCACACAAGCACATATACAGTAGAGAACAAGGACGTCGGTAGATCTGTGGAAGGGGGAGGGCTGCGGAGGAGGGAGGGGCACATGGTATAAAGCAAATGAACACTTCTAGGAATTTCGGGAAATACGTTAGGGATTGAAAGAGGTGGATTTGGGGTGTTTTAACGGGGTTAGAAAAGAACAAGGATTTGGATGGGGGAAGATAAGAGATGGTGGTGAACAGCTGTTTTAAAGACCTGGAGGGAGGAGAGGGATTGAAGAGAGTGAGGGAGTTTGTTCCAGAGGCGAGAGAAAAGAGGAATGAAGGAGTGAAGGTGAGCAGAGAGTCTTGATTTTGGCAGTTTCACCAGGAGAGGGTTGCTGGCAGATCTTGTGTCCTGCAGGAATATTTGGAGGACAGAGCACAGACAGAGCAGGGGGAGCAAGGCCGGAGAGGAGTCGGTAGAAGACAGAAAGACCACCAACCTGCCTGCGGTGAGTGAGTGAAAGGCCCTTGGAATCAGCTTCATCGTGGGAGATTCCAATGATTCTGAATGCTTTGGTTTCAACCGCTTGAAGCCGAGCTAGGTGTGAGGCAGGAGCACCGGCCCAGAGGGGAGAACAATATCCCAGAGGGGAGAGGAGGTTCCAATCCTTGTTGATAACATATTTGGAACTAGAGCAGCACTCGGTACTCGAGCATACCTCCGCCAGGCTGGACAGTTTACACTTTGTATCCCACTGAGAGGCTGGATCTGCATCCAGACATGAACAAAACTCGAATCTGCTTGTTCTTGTCATCTAACAAACTCGTTAACTTGGTGTTGTCATAATCTGTCCACAATGTTTTGAAATAGCGTGCTAAAAGACAGACAGGGGTGTAAACATTACCTCCGTCCACCTTCAATGGAACAGGTAAAAATCATATATTATTATAAGAAAAGAAAAAAATCGTCTAAGAACAGTAAGAGTTCAGGCAGCAGACTTGGTACGATGAGAGATTCGAAGATTGAGTAATTGCAATTAAATAACTGATTTTTTGCCTCTTGAAATCCATAAATAACACTTTTTTTCTTTCAGTACCATTTTCATCTTTGTGACAGGTACCCACTGTGAGCCTCTTTGTCTTTTCAGCACCTGAAGCTCCTTCGAATGGCAGGGTTACTCAGGAGTCGGACACTGAGATTGCCATACACTGGACACCGCCTGATGCTGCGGTCACCGGTAATGTTTCCCCGTCACTTATGCTTTGTTCAAATCCATCCTCTGTCTGGATAACATCACTGTTTTGATTATTAGAATTTCTTTGTTATGGCATTCCTTTCAATTTGATGAGCCACAGGAAAAGTAGTGAAATTACTGCCTCTGCAGAAGCCAAGTGGGAACTATTGTTTGTATAAACATTCAGGAGTGCTCTATTATTGACTGGACCCTATACTAGTTATTCAGTACTTGATCAACGTTGCACAAAATGATTTTAAAAGGTACAGCGACCTCATGTTTCAAACGTTTGATGATACTTAATCTGTATTTATATGACACTGTAGTTCGATCTGAGCGTATCTTATAGCCGGCAAAGCCGGTGTTGTGAATGAACGCGTACGTATTATGTTGAAAAGCCAGATTTTTCTGGATCCCTTGAGAATTTCGAAGCTTTGACGCACCAAATCGCTCCATGGAGGCCGCCATCTTGCGGATGCGGAAGTAAGCATAACAAATGGGAAAGTTCAATAGGAGTTTGTTTCACCCGTCTTTGTTTGATTCTCAATCTTATGCACCTCTAATTTGTAATTAAAATACTTTAAGACCAACCTCGGCCCGCACGGGCCTGGTTATCTTCAACGAAAATCGTCACCAAACACCGGAACCAATGAGATTCGAGCATTTGAAAAAATATTTCAAAAAAGCTTTTTACCACATTTCGGACGCTGAAAACGGCGTCAAATATTCTAAAATTGACGAAGAATTATTTTTTAGAAATCTCGCGGCCGTAGGGGATAGTTTTTCACGGCCGGAAATATACCAAGTTGAGACGGAATTCACCGAATTATTCAAGAAGTAAATTTTATCAATTTTAATCTCATCCAGAATGCAAATGGTGTCATTTTGAACTAGGTACGGTACCTACTACACCTACCTACTACCAACTACCTAACCTACTGATGCCATAGTGATGGGTAAAATAGTGGCAAGAGGCTTTGGCTTCGCCGGCTCATTGCGGCTTTGCAGTCGGGTACTAGTATACTGTATATAAAACTGAGTTTGCTTGTTTGATACAAGCTCCGCCCCTCTCCTCAACAGGAGCACATACAAAGCTCCGCCCCTCTCCTCAGCAGGAGCACATACAAAGCTCCGCCCCTCTCCTCAACAGGAGCACATACAAAGCTCCGCCCCTCTCCTCAACAGGAGCACATACAAAGCTCCGCCCCTCTCCTCAACAGGAGCACATACAAAGCTCCGCCCCTCTCCTCAACAGGAGCACATACAAAGCTCCGCCCCTATCCTCAGCAGGGGCACATACAAAGCTCCGCCCCTCTCCTCAACCCAAAGGGCACGGGACTGAACGTTGCCTTCAGGAAGGAGACGAGCTCACACTGAACAAGGCCACCAGCATCGGTCAGAACTACGAGACCTCACAGGAGAGCTTGCGAGTTATTGCTGCGGACGAAGACAGTAAGGTGTATGCCATTAACAAACAGCAGCCACCCCGTCACAAGACACCCACCAGAAAACAGTGGACAGACAACCAAAACTGCTGGTACTGCGGATACTCATCATCACACTACAAGTGTCCCGCCAGGGAGGCCCCCTGCAAATTCTGTAAGAAGGTAGGCCATTTCGCCCGTGTGTGTAGACAGAAGTTGAAAGAGCAGTCAAGATCTGCTGCGCATGCTGTTGATTGTGACTACGAGTCTGATGACACGACCCTGACGCACAGTGTCAACAACATTCATGGAACAAATGCAGCAACAGAATGGTGGACTGATGTCAAGATTGGAACAAAGGTCGTGAAGACACAGATTGACACAGGTGCAACAGTATCCATAATGCCGCTTGAGCTGTTTCACAGTCTAAAGACCCACATGTCATTGTCTGCCACCGATAGCAAGTTAAAGAGTTATTCGGAGCATGACCTTGCTGTTGAGGGATGCATCACATTGCCTGT
Organism: Myxine glutinosa; assembly: GCF_964187855.1. Lineage (NCBI taxonomy): Eukaryota > Metazoa > Chordata > Myxini > Myxiniformes > Myxinidae > Myxine > Myxine glutinosa. The sequence continues at coordinate 101,829,891 of NC_136270.1, forward strand.
GACGCACAAACAAAACACTGTTGACGTCAAGTTTTATGTCGTCAGAGTAAAGCAACGACCACTTCTCTCCGGCCAAGCCAGCACAGCACTCGGGTTGATTGAGAGAATTCACAAGGTCAGTGACCTTAGTGATTATCCTGATCTTCTCCACACAACAGGTGTACTGCCAGGCAAGTATTCTCTGAAAATCGACCCCACTGTGCCCCCTGCTGTCCATGGACCACGTCGGCAACCAAAAGCTCTGTACGACAAGGTTAAAGCCAAGCTAATAGAAATGCAAAAAGATGGGCACATTGCTCGTGTCACTGAACCGACAGACTGGGTGAGCTCCATGGTCACCGTAGTTAAGAAAGACAAAATCAGAATCTGCATTGACCCAAAAGACCTAAACAAGGCAATTAGGAGAGAACACTATTACATTCCAACAGTTGAAGAAGTGGTTGCATCAATGATACCAGGTTCAAAGTATTTCTCTGTACTTGACGCCAAATCCGGATTCTTACAGATCCCGCTCACATATGAGTCCAGTCTTCTCACCACCTTCAACACCCCAATTGGCCGTTTCCGTTAGCTGAGGCTCCCTTTCGGGGTCCGATCCGCTCCTGAAATCTACCAGCGTATCATGGACAACATGCTGGAGGGCATCGAAGGCGCTCGTGCCATAATGGACGACATTTTGGTGGCGGGTAGGACCCCAGAGGAACATGACTCCATCATGCGACAAGTTGTCAACAGAGCTACAGCTTTCAACCTCAAACTCAACTTTGACAAATGTCATGTGAAACAATCATCCGTGAAATATGCAGGGCATATTTTGACAGGGAGTGGTCTGAAACCTGATGATGACAAAGTGAGGGCCGTGAAAGCAATGCCAGAGCCCAAGAACAAAGAAGATGTCCGAAGAATACTTGGCTTCATCCAGTATTTGGCAAAATTTCTACCAGAATTAAGTACAGTGGATGCACCACTTCGTGCCCTATTGCCCAAAGATGTCCTCTTCCATTGGGACAAACCTCAAGCCGAGAGCTTTGAAAAGATGAAACAGTTGTGCTGCAATGCACCGGTGCTGGCCTATTACGACGCCAAGAAAGGCTGTACCATTCAATGTGATGCCAGCAGTTACGCTCTCGGAGGAGTGCTTCTGCAAGATGACCACCCTGTAGCATATACATCCCGTGCGCTCACACTGACTGAGCAGAGATACTCGCAATTGGAGAAGGAAATGTTGGCCATTGTACATGCCTGCAAGAAGTTCCATTACTACATATTTGGGACATCAAACATCACCGTCGAGTCCGACCACAAGCCGTTGCAGTCAATTCACACCAAGCCCCTACTAGCAGCACCTATGAGGCTACAATCAATGCTCCTGAAGTTGCAGCCGTATGACTTGACAATCACGTACAAACCAGGGAAGGACATTCCACTGGGCGACACCCTGAGCCGTGCTAACCTCCCAGATACTACACCAGAGATGGACATTGAGCTAATCAATATGGTAGACTTCATATCAGTGGTGCCGTCTCGCTACGCGCAGTTCCAGCAGAGAACTGCTGAAGAGTTGAATGAACTGCACACCATGGTTCTGAAAGGATGGCCAGACACCAAAGCTGAAACACCTCACAGCATCCGTGCATACTGGCAGTACCGTGACGAGCTGTCGGTGATGGATGGAATTGTTTACAAAGGCATGAGAATCGTTGTACCCACAACAATGCGGCCAGACATGATGCGACAAATACATGGCTCACACATGGGAATCAGCAAATGCAAACAGAGAGCCCGAGAAGCTCTGTTCTGGCCAGGCATGACTGCACAAATTGAAGACGTCGTCAGTGATTGCCCACAGTGCAGTTTGTACCAAAGTCAGCAGCACGCAGAAACTCTGATGCCCCTGAAAACACCTCTGTTACCTTGGATTGAGGTGGCTGCTGATATCTTCGAATATGAAGGGAATCAATACTTACTCACAACCGACTGTTTCTCCAAATTCATCGAGGTGGATGCTCTGACAAACCTCAGCACAGCAGTCACTGTCAACGCCCTCAAATCACAAATGTGTCGACACGGCATCGCAGAGACACTCAGAACAGATAACGGACCTCAGTTCAGCTCGCAAGAATTTTCCCAGTTTTGTGCTGACTATCACATCAATCACCAGACGTCTTCGCCCCGATACCCTCAGTCAAATGGTGCAGCTGAGAGAGCCATACAGACGGTAAAGCGACTCTGGTCTAAGTGCAGTGATAAACATCTGGCCCTCCTTGACTACAGGACCACGCCGCTGGAAAGTTGCAACATGTCACCTGCCACGCTTTGCATGTCTCGCAGACCCCGCAACCTGCTGCCAACCTCTCGTGAGTTGTTGCGTCCAATTACTCTGAACTGTGATGAGGTCAGGAAGAAGCTCGATCAGAGCAAGGAGAAGCAACGGGTCCACCACGACAAACATGTCCAAAGAGACCTGCCCGCCCTCCTCCCAGGTGACCCAGTAAGGATGACTCCACTCCCAGGTACAAACAACTGGCTGCCTGCAACAGTTGTAGCCCATCACAGTGTGCCCAGATCATATATCGTTGAAAGTAATGGCAGGAAGTATCGCCGAAACAGGAAACACCTCCGCCTCTCAACATACGGTGCTCATCAGCCAAGCTCCACAGCACTGACGTATGCAACCCAGCAACCGACCAGACCGACCCCACACTGTGCTACTGCTCCAGCTGGTCTGCCAGCTCCCAGCTCAGCTCAGACCACACAGCACTGCCCGTGCAGCAGCAGCCTGCACTCTACAGCCCGTACAGGGCAACCCTCGCCAGTCACACACACGCCATCCTCTCTGCCGCCTGAACAGGGGCAGAATCCTCTCACCACGAAGTCAGGCCGCGTCATCAACAGACCCAAACATCTAGAGGATTATGTGACAAACTGAGGGCAGACTAACCCTTCTTCTAGCACCTTGTAACTCAGGGTAGTCTACCCCTGTTTTACTGTTGTGACAGTATGTTCTAAATGTTTACACTTATTTTGTTCATGTTCGTTCATGCATCAGCTACATCTTTTATTACTTGCTGTGCCATGCTTCACTTAATTTTCCGTTTGTTGTTTGTCAAAGGGAGATGCGACATAACGCATTATATCATAACGTTATGTTCACGTCATGGTTTACGACATGGTTGTAACATAACGCATTACATCATGACGTTATGTTCACGTCATGGTTTACGGCATGTTCACGACACCATGACGGATAAACGGCAGTCCGTTGGCCCGCCATCTTGTTGACTTGTTTGTGTCTGAATAACCAAACGTTACACGGTGCAGGAGCAAATTTTGGGTAAATGTGCATGTGCAGTCCAAGCTTTGCCCTCTCTTCAACAAATCTACATTCTATACTCACATATAGTGTGGGCAAACAGCGAGTCCAATATAAAATTGACCTGCTAAAGAAAAACATCGATCTAAAAGATTGACTTTGTGGGTTATGATGTCATCTATGGCCAAAAAGAGGGAATGAAGATGAACCTCTGTCTTGCATTGTTAAAACAGACCTGAATATTTTACAGGTTTTTCTCATTACCTTTTTCCACTTTTGCCTTAAAACTCAACTGCCTACGAAAGCTTACACCTTTGTTGTTGGTTGTTGTTGTTGTTGTTGTATAGCCCTGGACAATTCTCTTGAACAAGCCCACGGCACGGAGACAGCCGATTGATCTCCCAGGAGCGACCCAGAGATCCCCCACATCTAGGATGGTTTACGCTCGCGTTCATGAAGTTAGGGCTACAACATTGTTAGAGATAGAGAGAGAGGGAGGGGGAGAGAGAGAGAGAGGGGAAGAGAGGAGAGGAGAGGAGGAGAAGAGAGGAGAAGAATAGAGAAGAGAGGAGAAGAATAGAGAAGAGAAGAGAAGAGAGGAGAGGAGAGGAGAGAAGAGAGGAGAGAAGAGAGGAGAGGAGAGGAGAGGAGAGGAGGAGAAGAGAGGAGAGGAGAGGAGAGAAGAGGGAAGAGAAGAGAGGAGAAGAGAAGAGAGGAGAGGAGGAGAAGAGAGGAGAAGAATAGAGAAGAGAAGAGAAGAGAGGAGAGGAGAGGAGAGGAGAGAAGAGAAGAGAAGAGAAGAGAAGAGAGGAGAGGAGAGGAGGAGAAGAGAGGAGAGGAGAGGAGAAGAGAGGAGAGGAGGAGAAGAGAGGAGAAGAGAGAAGAGAGGAGAGGAGGAGAAGAGAGGAGAGGAGAGGAGAGGAGAAGAGAGGAGAGAAGAGAAGAGAGGAGAAGAGAGAAGAGAAGAGAGGAGAAGAGAGGAGAGGAGGAGAAGACAAGACAAGACACAAGAGGGAAAGGGCCAGTCCATGGTTGCCGATCGGCACTTTAATTGTGACTGCGCTGCCCTGATGAATCCAGGCAGCAGGGAAGAATGGGGAAGATTCGGCCCCCGACTTGTGCTGTTGTTGTCGTTGTTGTTATTGTTGTTGTATAGCCCCGGACAGTTCTCTCGAACAAGCCGGCGGCATGGAGACAGCCGATCAATCTCCTGGGAGCTTTCATGTGTAAGTTTCATGTTATTCCATATTTTCTCTTTTTTTTGAGCAGAGGAAACAAAAAATAAGGGATTGTTAATACAATTTGTAGCGATTCCTTGGATTTTATCATCAGGGCATCAAGTTCAGAGCAAACACCAAACCAACGCACGTAAGATCTCAGCACGAACCATGCACGACATAAGCTGGTGTAGGCCACAAGCTATATGGTATGATGTACTTTACATTTCACATGAGACAGATTATTTCATACATACATACCTTTCAGTACACTCGAGATGATCTTGGATTCATTGGTCTTGTTACCTTTCAAGGTGATAAGGCCCAGAGTATAATCACTGCCTTGTATACACTGGACAGTGCCTTCACCTTCAGTTTCTCTTTGAGGATGGTAATTTTTTTCATTCCCTAGCTTATGAAATGACTTACTTGCCAAGTGCTGGAGGTGAGCAGTTGCAGCTGATGCTTCATCCTGGGGCCTCTTCAGCCATGCTGTCTCAGCTCAGGCCTGGAGAGCTTTACAATGTGAGCCTTGTCGCATTGTCTGGGGATGAGCAAAGCAACCCGCTGAATCTCCAGGCTCGCACGCTTGGTAAGATCTTTATCCCTATAAGCACAGGCATATTTTCTTTATGGCAAAGTAATTGCGGCAATATCACCGAGAAATTATGTTAACTTTATTGCTTTTGTCCTTTTATCACATCGTGGTCCCCTTTATGCTTTTGCTTATTCGTTTTGTTTTTCTTTATTGGGGTTTTGGGAATTTTTTTCAGAAATTATTGGAAATACTTTGGAGGTATATAAGAAAGGCAAGGCAGACATATAATGGTGGGGTAGGTGAGGGGAGTAGCCATTTTGGTTAGATGACACGAGTAAAAAAAAATATCTGAGATTGAGGATACTGGATAAAGTGTGTGTGGAACCTGATTATATATTTTCAGCCTTTCTCATGAACCAGGAACTGCAGGGAACCTATCCACCTTTTCCCCATTGAAAAAAATGCCACAACATTCACGGATTTTCGTCAACATTCACGGGATTTTCCTCAACATTCATGAGATTTTCCTCGACATTCATGGGATTTTCCTCGACATTCACGGGATTTTCCTTTATATTCACGGGATTTTCCTCGACATTCATGGATTTTCCTCAACATTCATGGGATTTTCCTTTATATTCATGGGATTTTCCTCGACATTCATGGATTTTCCTCAACATTCATGGGATTTTCCTTTATATTCACGGGATTTTCCTCGACATTCATGGATTTTCCTCAACATTCATGAGATTTTCCTTTACATTCACGGGATTTTCCTTAACATTCACGAGATTTTCCTCAACATTCATGGGATTTTCCTTTATATTCATGGGATTTTCCTCGACATTCATGGATTTTCCTCGACATTCATGGATTTTCCTCAACATTCACGGGATTTTCCTTTATATTCATGGGATTTTCCTCGACATTCATGAGATTTTCCTTTACATTCACGGGATTTTCCTTTACATTCACGGGATTTTCCTTTACATTCACGAGATTTTCCTCGACATTCATGGGATTTTCCTTTATATTCATGGGATTTTCCTCGACATTCATGGATTTTCCTCGACATTCATGGATTTTCCTCAACATTCACGGGATTTTCCTTTATATTCATGGGATTTTCCTCGACATTCATGGGATTTTCCTCGACATTCATGGGATTTTCCTTTATATTCACGGGATTTTCCTCGACATTCATGGATTTTCCTCAACATTCATGAGATTTTTCTTTACATTCACGAGATTTTCCTCAACATTCACGGGATTTTCCTTTATATTCATGGGATTTTCCTCGACATTCACAGGATTTTCATTTATATTCACGGGATTTTCCTCGACATTCATGGATTTTCCTTGACATTCATGGGATTTTCCTCGACATTCACAGGATTTTCCTTTATATTCACGGGATTTTCCTCAACATTCATGGATTTTCCTCAACATTCATGAGATTTTCCTTTACATTCACGGGATTTTCCTTTACATTCTCTTTGAGGTAAAGGAAATATAATCACGACATACAATCGACATACAATCTCGACATACGATCAAGAGATTTTCCTCAACATTCACGGGATTTTCCTTTATATTCATGGGATTTTCCTCGACATTCATGGATTTTCCTCGACATTCATGGATTTTCCTCAACATTCACGGGATTTTCCTTTATATTCAAGGGATTTTCCTCGAAATTCATGAGATTTTCCTTTACATTCACGGGATTTTCCTTTACATTCACGGGATTTTCCTTTACATTCACGGGATTTTCCTCGACATTCACGAGATTTTCCTCAACATTCACGGGATTTTCCTTTATATTCATGGGATTTTCCTCGACATTCATGGATTTTCCTCAACATTCATGAGATTTTCCTTTACATTCACGGGATTTACCTTTACAATCACGAGATTTTCCTCAACATTCATGGATTTTCCTCAACATTCATGGGATTTTCCTCGACATTCATGGATTTTCCTCAACATTCATGGATTTTCCTCAACATTCACGGGATTTTCCTTTATATTCACGGGATTTTCCTTGACATACATGGATTTTCCTTTATATTCACGGGATTTTCCTTGACATTCATGGATTTTCCTCAACATTCATGGGATTTTCCTTGACATTCACGGATTTTCCTCGACATTCATGGAATTTTCCTCGACATTCACAGATTTTCCTCGACATTCATGGGGATTTTCCTCGACATTCATGGATTCTCCTCGACATTCATCGGATTTTTCTCGACATTCACAGATTTTCCTCAACATTCATGCGATTTTCCTCGACATTTACGGATTTTCCTCGACATTCACGGGATTTTCCTCAACATTCATGGATTTTCCTCAACATTCATGGGATTTTCCTTGACATTCATGGATTTTCCTCGACATTCATGGATTTTCCTCAACATTCACGGGATTTTCCTTTATATTCATGGGATTTTCCTCGACATACATGGATTTTCCTTTATATTCACGGGATTTTCCTCGACATTCATGGATTTTCCTCAACATTCATGGGATTTTCCTCGACATTCACGGATTTTACTCGACATTCATGGAATTTTCCTCGACATTCATGGAATTTTCCTCGACATTCACAGATTTTCCTCAACATTCATGGGGATTTTCCTCGACATTCATGGATTCTCCTCGACATTCATGGGATTTTTCTTGACATTCACAGATTTTCCTCAACATTCATGCGATTTTCCTCGACATTTACGGATTTTCCTCGACATTCACGGGATTTTCCTCGACATTCACGAGATTTTACTTTAGATTCACGGGATTTTCCTCGACATTCACGAGATTTTCTTCAACATTCACTGGATTGTCCTCGACATTCATGGGATTGTACTCGACCCTCCCATCTACTTTCTCAACAATCTTCTTCAAGAAGTTCTGTCACTCAAGCTTTTGGGTCTCACTATCTGCCATGATCTTTCCTGGAAAACCACATTTCCAAGCTGGCCTCCAAAGCCAGTCGCCGACTGGGCATCCTCCGTCGTGCGAAGTCCTTCCTTGGCACACCTGAGCTCCTCACGACATATAAGGCTTTCATCCACAGCTCAATGGAATACTGCTCTCCCCTCTGGGCCGGTGCTCCTGCCTCACACCTAGCTCGTCTTCACGCTGTTGAAACCAAAGCTTTCAGAATCATTGGAATCTCCTGCGATGAAGCTAACTCCGAGGGTCTTTCACTCACTCACCGCAGATAGGTTGATGGTCTTTCTGTCTTCTACGGACTCCTCTCCGGCCTTGCTCCCCCCGCTCTCTCTGTGCTCTGTCCCCCTAATATTCCTACAGGTCGCACAAGATCTGCCTGCAACCCTCTTATGGTTAAACTGCCAAAATCAAGCCTCTGCTCACCTTCACTCCTTCATTCCTCTTTTCTCCCGCCTCTGGAACAAACTCCCTCACTCTCTTCAATCCCACTCCTCCCTCCAGGTCTTTAAAACAGCTGTTCACCACCATCTCTCATCTTCCACCATCCAAAACCTTGATCTTTTCTACCCCCGTTAAAACACCCCAAATCCACCTCTTTCAATCTCCAACTTCTTTCCTGAAATTCCTCGTAGTGTCAATTTGTTTTATACCGTGTACCCTTCCCTCCCCGTCCTCTCCCCCCCCCCCCCCCCACCGGCCCTCCCTCTTCCACAGATCTACCGACGTTCCTGTTCTCTACTGTTGTTGCGCTTGTGTGCTTTCCTCTCTCTCTCTACCCCTCTTGTCTCCCACTCCTTGTATTTATTGTATGTTTTATGGGTCTGTGCCTGACTTTTCCTCGACTGTGTAATGTGTTAGCTCTTACACGAGCCTTGACTCTTTATACCAAAAAAAACCTCCTGGCTCTCAAATAGCTCCTGGACAACCAATTGAATCATTAGTTGGTTGACGTTAAAGACCTCACAGTGTCCTTTCGTGAAGACTAGTTGAGCTATAGATGGCACACTGAACAAATTACAAATTCGTGCTCCAACCTACAGGGGCTACTGCATCAACGGCGCATACACTACCCCCCCCCCTCCCCCCAGCAAATGATGCTACCTGCAGCCATGTGCTGCGTAAGAAAGAAGAAGAAGGAACCAATTAGATGTTTTTTAGTTCCAACAGAATCACCTTCTGAGTGTTCATTTTCCAATGGAATGGCATGTTTGCATTCTTGAATGTAAGCCAAGACTTCCTCATTAATTCTGCCACCAAAGGTGGATGGAGGTTATGTTTTCAACCCTGTCTGTGTGTCTGTTTGTGAACAGGATAACTTAAAAAGTTGTGGACGGATTCAGACGAAATTTGGTGGAAAGGTTGGGTTTTAGGGCAAAAAACGATATATAGCATGATATATCAAAACGTTGTGAACGATATTTGACAAAACTGAGTGGATGAGTTGGTTAGGTGACAAGAACAAGCCGAAGTCCGAATCCAGATCCGGCCTATCAGTGGGATACAAAGAATAAACTGTTCAGCCTGGTGGAGGTGTGCGCTCCACCGAGTTCCCTCCTTGTAGTATTTGTTGCCCTCCTTGAATGTAAAACTTCTTTTAAAGCCACATTTGAATTGCTCGTTCACCGTGTCTGAACCTGTTAACAAACAGACAGCTTTCAGACAAATGTCGTCATTCAAAGCCAACATGAAATTTTGTTATTTTTCATGGTGTAGTGATTATGTCTCACACCTTCATCTGTGCGCAATTTCTGCTTGCACCTTTCCTTTTACCCCATAACCTGTCAATATACGTTAGTTGCAAGATTGCTGACCAACGACTGGCCAAATCGGTTTCATCCACAAAGAGGCTGGAAACAATTAAAAACTTCTGCCCACTACCTGTAGTGCGAGGAAAAGGTTTTATGTAAATGTGGTGCAGGCACGATGGGCCAAATGGCCTTTAACTGTGCCAGAGTTACCCACTGATACATTGTGTGTGACTGGTATGTTGTTGTTTCATATGCAGCCTTTGGCCGCTGGTTGCATCATTTCTCTGGAAGCGCGGTTATGCCGCTGATGCAGTGCCCCAATTACCAGCAAGCTGGTACTCAATTTGCCAACCTCGGAAGGATGACAGGCCGAGTGAACCCCCCTGGCGTTAATTCAACGATCGACTGGGATTCGAACCCAGGATCCCAAGCCGGCACCCTAACCGCTAAGCCGGCACCCTAACTGCTAAGCCGGCACCCTAACCGCTAAGCCGGCACCCTAACCGCTAAGCCGGCACCCTAACCGCTAAGCCGGCACCCTAACCGCTAAGCCGGCACCCTAACCGCTAAGCCGGCACCCTAACCGCTAAGCCGGCACCCTAACCGCTAAGCCGGCACCCTAACCGCTAAGCCGGCACCCTAACCGCTAAGCCGGCACCCTAACCGCTAAGCCGGCACCCTAACCGCTAAGCCGGCACCCTAACCGCTAAGCCGGCACCCTAACCGCTAAGCCGGAACCCTAACCGCTAAGCCGGAACCCTAACCGCTAAGCCGGCACCCTAACCGCTAAGCCGGCACCCTAACCGCTAAGCCGGCACCCTAACCGCTAAGCCGGCACCCTAACTGCTAAGCCGGCACCCTAACCGCTAAGCCGGCACCCTAACCGCTAAGCCGGCACCCTAACCGCTAAGCCGGCACCCTAACCGCTAAGCCGGCACCCTAACCGCTAAGCCGGCACCCTAACCGCTAAGCCGGCACCCTAACCGCTAAGCCGGCACCCTAACCGCTAAGCCGGCACCCTAACCGCTAGTCCGGCACCCGAGCCGCTAGGCCGGCACCCTAGCCGCTAAGCCGGCACCCTAACCGCTAAGCCGGCACCCTAACCGCTAAGCCGGCACCCTAACCGCTAAGCCGGCAGCCTAACCGCTAAGCCGGCACCCTAACCGCTAAGCCAGCACCCTAACCGCTAAGTCGACACCCTAACCGCTAAGCCGACACCCTAACCGCTAACCCAGCACCCTAACCGCTAAGCCGACACCCTAACCGCTAACCCAGCACCCTAACCGTTAAGTCGACACCCTAACCGCTAAGCCAGCACCCTAACCGCTAAGTCGACACCCTAACCGCTAAGCCGCTACCCTAACCGCTAAGCCGGCACCCTAACCGCTAAGCCAACACCCTAACCCCTAAGCCAACACCCTAACCACTAAGCCAACACCCTAACCGCTAAGCCAACACCCTAACTGCTAAGCCAACACCCTAACCACTAAGCCGGCACCCTAACCTCTAAGCCGACACCCTAACCACTAGGCCGACACCCTAACCACTAAGGCAACATCCTAACCGCTAAGACAACACCCGAACTGCTTCGCCAACACCCTAACCGCTAAGCCGACACCCTAACCGCTAAGCTGGCACCCTAACCGCTAAGACGGCACCCTAACCGCTAAGCCGGCACCCTAACCGCTAAGCCAACACCCTAACTGCTAAGCCGACACCCTCACCGCTAAGCCGGCACCATAACCGCTAAGCCGGCACCATAACCGCTAAGCCGGCACCATAACCGCTAAGCCGGCACCCTAACCGCTAAGAGGGCACCCTAACCGCTAAGCCGGCACCCTAACCGCTAAGCCAAGACCCTAACTGCTAAGCCGGCACCATAACAGCTAAGCCAACTCCATAACCGCTAAGCCGGCACCCTAACCCCTAAGCCGGCACCATAACCGCTAAGCCAGCATGCTAACCGCTAAGCCGGCACCCTAACCGCTAAGCCGGCACCCTAACCGCTAAGCCGGAACCATAACCGCTAAGCCGGCACCCTAACCGCTAAGCCAGCACCCTAACCACTAAGTCGACACCCTAACCGCGAAGCCGGAACCATAACCGCTAAGCCGGCACCATAACCGCTAAGCCAACACCCTAACCGCTAAGCCGGCACCATAACCGCTAATCCGGCACCATAACTGCTAAGCTGGCACCCTAACCGCTAAGCCGGCACCATAACCGCTAAGCCGGCACTATAACCGCTAAGCCAACACCCTAACCGCTAAGCCGGCACCATAACCGCTAAGCCGGCACCCTAACCGCTAAGCCGGCACCCTAACCGCTAAGCCGGCACCCTAACTGCTAAGCCGGCATCATAACCGCTAAGCCGGCACCATAACCGCTAAGCCGGCACCATAACCGCTAAGCCGGCACCCTAACCGCTAAGCAGGCACCATAACCGCTAAGCCGGCACAATAACCGTTAAGCCGGCACCGTAACCGCTAAGCCGGAACCCTAACCGCTAAGCCGGCACCATAACCGCTAAGCCGGCACAATAACCACTAAGCCGGCCCCATAACCGCTAAGCCGGCACCATAACCGCTAAGCCGGCACCCTAACTGCTAATCCGGCACCCTAACCGCTAATCCGGCACCCTAAACGCTAAGCCGGCACCCAAACTGCTAAGCCGGCATTCTAACCGCTAAGCCAACACCCTAACTTCTAAGCCGGCACCATAACCGCTAAGCCACACCCTAACCGCTGAGCCGGCACCCTAACCGCTAAGCCGGCACCCTAACCGCTAAGCCGGCACCCTAACCGCTAAGCCGGCACCCTAACCGCTAAGCCGGCACCCTAACCGCTAAGCCGGCACCCTAACCGCTAAGCCGGCACCCTAACCGCTAAGCCGCACCCTAACCGCTAAGCTGGCACCCTAACCGCTAAGGCGGCACCCAAACCGCTAAGCCGCACCCAAACCACTAAGCCGCACCCTAACCGCTAAGCCGCACCCTAACCGCTAAGCCGCACCCTAACTGCTAAGCCGCACCCTAACCGCTAAGCCGCACCCTAACCGCTAAGCCGGCACCCAATCCGCTAAGCCGGCACTCTAACCGCTAAGCCAACACCCTAACCGCTAAGCCGGCACTCTAACCGCTAAGCCAACACCCTAACCGCTAATCCGGCACCTTAACCGCTAAGCCGCACCCTAACCGCTAAGCCAGCACCAGGTTTTGTGATTGGTATGATAAATTGAACTTATAAACCATTTTTTAAAATGCCTCTTCGTTTGTTTGTATTTTGTTGTGTTTTCAGGGCAACCGCTCAACGAAGAGATGTTCACCTTTGAAACAACTGACTCAATAATATCCATCCTCTGGGAACCAAATCCGAACATTATGATTCAGGTGCGCCCACTCGATGAGATCCGGTAACGTACTCAAACTTTTGAGGCAACCTGCATAATTTAAGGCCCAAGGGAAAGTGATCTGTGAACTCAAAATAGCATTTGCTTGTAAATTTATTCATGTTTCGGCTTTTATTTCACTGTGAAAAGTACCTTCTGTATCATTAGCGTTATCCTCCAATCACAATTGGTCTAACCCGCCAATATCAGGTTGACCTTGAACTTGAAGTTACAAGCATCAAGTTCAAGGTCAACGTGAACATCTCAATGTGAACTTGAAGTTCTAAGTTTCAAGTGTCCATGATCTTTTCTACCCCTATTAATCTAATCCCCCTCACCCTAAAGCCCTTCTCCTTCCAAATATCCTTCCAAATATCATCGTGTCTTCCCCATTCATCCCCACAACTATCGTTTGGCCAAGTTTCCTTCTATTTTGTCCTTTAGCTCCGCGGACAGTGTCCCCCCTCTGTCCAGTTACGTCCAGATCCGCTCATTGTTCTAGTTCTTCCTCCGTATACCAAAAAAATCCTTAGGACAGACAGAAAATGGCTCCATTCTCTGAGTTGCAGGTGCTGATTGATGATGGATTGGGAATCAAGTCCCCTCTGGAGGTGAACGAGACTTCCGGTCACCTGGTATTCGAGGACCTACAACCCGGAAGTACCTACATCATCACCATCACCATCATCTTGCATGGAACACAACGCAGCCCACCAGTAATCAAACACATTACAACTGGTAAGTCAGCAGTTAGTGCAGTCGAAATGGTGGTGGGTGTAAAGGGTGTGCGAGAGGGTGGTGGCCTGTGTCGTAGGATTGTCATCAGGAAAATATCTTGTGGTGGCGTTGTCTCATTTTAAGTACTGTACGTTCCAAGTCAAACAGGCACTTTTATCCAATCAGGAAACGATCTGGCACAAGTAACTATGAAATTGTTTGGAAAGCTTAAGGGACGCGGCCTTTCCCCTTTCACAACCGACATTTGGCTTTAAAAGTTGTCTTTCTTGTAGATGCTAAACTATTCCTGCACAATGTCAAATAGACGATGTTTACAGTTTGTACACCCAAAGTATGTGTTGCTTTTCCTTTCCAAAGCTCGGTTGACGACGGTGAAAGAAATGATCCTTGGAAAAGATCCTCTTTACACCTCGAAGGAAACGGAGTCGCGTGAACCAGGTGAGTGATTTATCTTGACCGTCAGCCATTGATACCGAGGCCTTTCCTCTTCACCGTCGCATCACTCTACCCTGTCGAAGGCAACGTTTCGACCATGTTTTCTCCACACCAAGGCACACTGAGAAATGAGGATGTGCACAAGGAAGGGGGAGTTAATAAAAGACAGATTGTTCCAGCATTTTCCACTCGGCCAGCCAACATGGTGGCAATCGCTAAAATGTTTAGGCCTTGCAAGCTTTACACCCACTCTGCTTTGTAATTTATTTTTCACTAGTATTACTAGTACATATAATTAGCTTTTTAAAGTCATATTCATTCGCTTGTAAATATCATCACATAACTTTCCTCTGATCTACGCCGTCCTTTTCATACATAGATCCTTGGCCACCAATGGCCCTGCGTTTCACCGAGGTCGAACCGGATTCATTCCTCGTGTCCTGGGATCCACCGGTTTCTGGACCCCCTGACCACTATCGGCTACGCTATGCACCTCGTTACACTACTGTGGATCCAGCCGAATTGATCATTCCTGGGAGCGTCGCCTCCATCATGCTCACAGGTGACCTTTCGCTCATCACAAGGACCCTTTGCCATGCAGAGAGAGTTCTCTTCGATCTGAAACGAGATCCTATTGCCTGCAATCATCTTGTTATGAAAGAGTGAAAGCCAGCTTAACATATGTGCAAAGATGATATGATGTATGGATTATTTTGCTCCATGATCCTCTGATCCAGTAAAGTGATATTGAAGAAGAAGAAGAATAAATTGCAACACAAGCGTGTAAGTCAAGTGAGCCCTGCTATACTTACATTTTACGACCGATGCGAGTAGCGTAGCGAAACTGTAAAACATGTGGGACATCTGAGGCCTGTCAAGTGCACGCTTCAAAGGCTTATGCTGAGTCGTTAGGGTGAGGCTTTTATGTTGTGCCTTTACAGCATGGTGTTGGGCTAGCAGCTAGGGTGCCGGCTTAGGATCCTAGGATCCTGGGTTTGAATCTCGGTCGATCGCCGAATTAATGCCAGGGGGGTTGACTCAGCCTGATCATCCTTCCGAGGTCGGCTAATTGAGTACCAGTTCACTGGTAATTCCCTGTTTGTCGTTGAAGGCGGCAAAAAGGGTTGGCGTCAGGAAGGGCATCCGGCCGTAAAACATTGCTTCAAAAAGGGGACCAAAAAACAACTACCACTGGTCCCCGAAAAGGCCAACCCCCGCTTTGCGGGGAAAAATGGCCTCTAAACGGTGTTTTTTTTCCCTTTTCTTTACAGCATTATGAAATTGCAGGCAGTGTCATCTAAGGTTGAAGAGAATAACCGAGTGTAAAATGAATCGCCATCGCCAATTTGAAAACAAGTGAAAACAAGTACAGATACATTCAAAGTACACCAACCCCATGCCAACTAAATAAATATCCTCCAGCGCGGCAATACCGGAACGCAGTTCATAGAGACTATATTGGGTTGGAGAGGTGTACAATAATTGATTGATTAATTGCATAATTAAAATCAATAAATGATCATAAAATATTTTCGCAATCAATTGGCTAATAGTATACCTAAACCACCACCGTTTCATCCGAATCTGTAACTTAAAAAAAATTAATTAATAAAGACATTAATCGAATAATGAAATAATTAATCGATTAATTGATTAATCAATAAACCAAAAATAGCCTTTTCAGCCAAATCACTTGGTCATTGTCATTTCCAAATATCAGCTTCTTAGCTCAAAAGGTGCCTGAGATAATGCCCAGATGAGAAAGAAAATAAATAAGTACTTAATTAATCGATAATAATTAAATGACTAATCAATTAATTGGTTCATCAAAAAAAAACGTTTTGCCAAAGCACTTGCTCACTATTGTGCCAAAATTTCAGCTTCCTAGCTCAAAGGATGGCTGAGATATCGCCCGGACAAGCAAACAAACAAGCAAACAAACGGAGTGAAAACTGAGTACTCCCTTTCAGCATGCGTCATTGCCGGGTCCCCTTTGGTGCCCGGCAATGACGTTATGGAGCGCCTGGAGATGGCATAGGAAAGGTGCGGTGTACAATATTGTAAATTTCATGGCACGTTAGGTGAAGAGCATTTGACCAAAACAGAAACCCACATTTCATTCGTTCACATTCACGATGTTGCCGCTGGTGTGAATCATTGCTGTGGGTGCAGCTGTACTCCTGATACACAGGAAGGGACATGGTACTACTTTACAAAATTGAAGGTGAAGTTGTAATCTATGTAATCTAACTACAGAATGGTAAATAGATAGAATACATTCCACTCACACCAACAACAACAGCATGTGCACCAATTCTCACCAATTAGAGAGGTTGATAAGTTTACATATCTAGGGTGCATGGCTACTTTGAAATGTGGATGTCAAAGAGGTATAACACCAAAACTAAGCTGAGGATCTTTGTCAGCAATGTGAAGTCAGCCCTCCCATTTGGATGTGAATCTTGGAAAATCACCAAATAAATCGCATCCAAACTGGAGTCTTTCATATACAGCGGCGATAAGAAAAGCTTGAGAATCTTCTGGCATGACATGACTAGTAGGAAAGAGGTTGAAAGGTTATCAGGGAGAGAAACACCATAGAAGAGAGCAAAATTAGGAGGTGGAGATTAATTGGTCATTAATTAATTAATTTAATTGGTCTGGATTAATGGGATTAATTGGTCACTTCCGCTTCTGGTTCCTCCGGTGAGGAAGCGTCCTTCCGAGCTCACCACGTCATCAAAGTTAAATATTTTTCCCAATCGTGTCTTTGTCAAATTTCCACTGGTTATTTTACTGTGTATGTGTTACTGTGTGTTTCTAGTTAGATCTTGGTTTGTAGATCGTGCAAACTTGTGTGTAAATAGTCGCTTTGTTCGCACCGCATCTGGGGCCTGTCCCTTGAGGCTTCCCTCGCCTCGTCGGTATTTTGTAAATTTAAGTTAGTCTCTACTTTTTCTTCTACATCTCCAGCCGATACTCACCTTTCCAATTCTAGTTTCCACCATACTCATTCAACCCTTTCTCCTTCTTGCTCAGATCCATGCCCTCACTAAAGGGGAATTTTCCCAGATAGTTTTTCATGGTTTTGTTTTAAAATGTTGAAACTGTCCCCTGCAGTGTTGTATTCAGTGGTATATTACAACATGCTCTTCTTCACCCTATTTAAAAGGCTTTCTTCAATTTCCTTCAAATCATTCCATTTAAAAAAAAAATTCAATCTGTAACTGTTCTTCCTTTCTATATTCTCTAAGCTTACCTAAATTCCACCCCTCCTATAACATTTTCAAATGGATCTCTGACTTGAAAATCACAATAAACCCAGTTTGTAATAAATGTTAGTTTTTCATTAATCGTCCAACACTTTCTAAACTCCCCCATCACCCCTCCCCTCCTAAACACCCGCCTAATCTCTACCCTCCTAAACTCCCTCTCACCCCTCCCCTTCAAAACTCCCCCATCACCCCTCCCCTCCTAAACTCCCTCTCGCCCCTCCCCTCCAAATATCCCCTCACCCCTCCCCTTCTAATCCCTCTCTCACCCTCCCCTTCAAAACTCCCCCCTCACCGTCCCCTTCAAAACTCCCCCTTCATCCCTTCCCTTCAAAACGCCCCCCTTACCCCTCCCCTTCAAATCCCCCATACCATTTTCTCCAATTCTCCAATTCTCCCCTCTCCCCCCCTGCCTCCTCAAAGCTGCCTCCTCCTCGCTTCCTCTCCCTTCCAACTCATACCTCCACCTCCTCCAACCTTCTACTTTGCTCTGCCCCCCCCCCCCCTCCTCAAGCAACACCTCACTGTGCCTCATCCCATCACCATCAAACCTTTTGTCCTCATCCTTTCCATTCTTCTAGCTTTTCTTACTGCAATCTCTGACACACAAGCAACAGCTCTCCCTACCTCCCCCTCTCCCACCTCATCTTACCCTACCCCTCCCCTGTCCTGTACTCGATGCTCCCCCTCCATCTTCCTTAACGGTATGGACCTGAAACATCCGGGGCCTTCGCTCAAACCCGATTGATCTCTCCATACAGGTTGCTTCTGACAAACCAGACTTGATCTGCTTAACAGAAACTTTCCTCCTTCAAGATGTCTCTGATTCCTTAATATCTCTCCCTGATTACTCCCTCCTCCGGTATGATATACATGAGCCTCACCTGAGTGGTGGGGTTGCTATCTTTATCAAAAACTCTCTTCTTCACTCCCCATGCACTGCCCTCTCTCCACCCCACCCTCAGGAGTAACTCTGGCTATGGCTTCCTCTCCGCTCCCACCTTTTGTTCATATGTGTTCTGTACCGTCCTCCAAACAGTGATGACTCCATTTACATCTCGATGTCTGACAACATGGACCAACTTCTATCAACTCATCCAAACTCTCTCTTCCTCATATGCGACGAATTCAACTGTCATCACGCCAGGCTGGGTGTGGGTTCCTCTCTCACCAGCCACGGCACATCAGCCAAAGGACTTCTGCAACTCACTGGGACTGACACAATCTGTCAATTTACCAACCTGGATCTCAGTCAATGGAGTATCTTCGTTTCTAGACTTGGTTATGACTAACTTCCCTGAAAATGTGTGCTACTCCTCTTCTGCTCCAATCGGTTCATCAGATCATTTGCTTGTTAAAGTGGACATCTCTCCGGTCATTCTCAGAGAGCCTCCTCAGCGTTGACGAGTCTGGCATTTCACTCAGGCTGACTGGCACGGTCTTCAAGCAGCCATTAAACTTCTGGACTAGTCTCCCATCTCGACTGCCTCTGACATCAACTCTTCCTGGGAATTCTTCCAAAGTAAACTGCTCTCTCTCATGCACATATATATCCCATCTCGTCTTCAG
The DNA here is from genome assembly GCF_964187855.1 of Myxine glutinosa. Classification (NCBI taxonomy): domain Eukaryota; kingdom Metazoa; phylum Chordata; class Myxini; order Myxiniformes; family Myxinidae; genus Myxine; species Myxine glutinosa. The sequence continues at coordinate 101,849,067 of NC_136270.1, forward strand.
TTGTCATACCCTTCCTCCCGTCCATGGTACAGTGAAGCTTGTGGTGAGGCAGTGTTATCATGGAAGGCAAATCAAACTGAAGGTAATCTCATTTCCTTTCACAAAGCTCGGAACAAGTGTGTGTCTACCCTCAGGAGAGCCAGGAAACAATATCTTTCTACTCTCAAGAATGAACTCTCAAACCTGTTCCCTTCCTCCAAATCCTGGTGGTGTCTGGTCAAATCTGTTTCTGGCATTTATTCCCCCTCCATCCCCTCCCTCACCTCAAATGGCTGCACAGTTGACACTGCACGTGAAAAAGCCGAATGCCTCAACTCTGTGTTTGTCTCAAAATATTGTGTCCCAAACCCATCACTCTCTGTACCCAACTTACCTAGTCGAACCCAGCTGCTCCTGGACTTTGTGTCCTTCTCTCCTGACAAGGTGGAGAAGTTTCTGTCAAACCTCGACTCTGATTCTGCAACTGGACCAGACGGTATCAACCCACCAGTCCTAAAATCCTGCTCTGCAGCTCTATCTCACCCTCTCTCTGTTCTTTTCACCCTCTCTTTTGCTCAAGGTCATCTGCCAGCATCTTGGAAATCAGCAAACATCACCGCTTTACACAAAAAGGTGCAAAAACAGATCCTTGCAACTACAGACCAATCAGCCTTCTCCCAATTACCAGCAAAGTCATGGAATCCATCATTGCTTCTGACATCAAATCCGTCCTCTTCTCCAATGGCTTGATTTCAGATCATCAATTTGGATTCAGACCAGGTCTCTCTACTCTGGACATGCTGCTTCTGCTGTCTCAACAATGGATGGAGGTCTTCAATGTCAAACAGGAAATTAGAGCTGTCTCCCTTGACATATCTCATGCATTCGATATGGTCTGGCACCCCGCCCTGCTCACCAAACTCTCCTCCTTTGGTATCCATGTAAACCTCCACGCATGACTTGCAGCATGGCATGGCATTGCTTGCATCCTCTCTGGTCGCAGTCAATGTGTGGCCATGAATGGAATTCTCTCATCTCCCTCTTCCTGTCCAGGCTGGAGTTTCTCAAGGCAGTGTTCTGGGCCCTGTGCTTTTTTTTGGTATTCATTAATGATCTCTCTGACTCTCTGGAAAATCCTCGCTATCTCTTTGCTGATGACTCCACTCTCTGCCGCTCCATATCTCAACCCTCAGATCGGCAGGCTGCAGCCTCTTCACTCTCTGCAGACCTGGATAAAATCGCAGACTGGTCAAACAAGTGGAACATGTCTTTCAATCCTGACAAATCTCACACTCTTATTATGTCTCTCTGTAAACACCATCTGGACAAACCTCCCATCTACTTTCTCAACAATCCTCTCGAATAAGTTCTGCCACTTAAGCTTTTGGGTCTCACTCTGCCATGATCTTTCCTGGGAAAACCACATTTCCAAGCCGGCCTCCAAAGCCAGTCGCCGACTGGGCATCCTCCGTCATGCGAAGTCCTTTCTGGGCACACCTGAGCTCCTCACCACATACAAAGCTTTCATCCGCATCTCAATGGAATACTGCTTTCCCCTCGGGGCTGGTGCTTCTGCATCACACCTAGCTCGGCTTCAGGCTGTTGAAACCAAAGCATTCAGAATCATTGGTATCTCCCGTGATGGAGCTGATTCTGAGGGCCTGTCACTCGCTCACCACAGGCAGGTTGGTGGTCATTCTGTCTTCTACCGACTCCTCTCCGGCCTAGCTCCCCCTGCTCTGTCTGTGCCCTGTTACCCCAAATATTCCTTCAAGATGCTCAAGATCTATCGTCAACCCTCTTCTGGTGAAACTGCCAAAATCAAGACTCTCTGCTCACCTTCACTCTTTCATTCCTCTTTTCTCCCGCCTCGGGCGCAATCTCCCACACTTTCTTCAATCCCACTCCTCCCTCCAGGTCTTTAAAACAGCTGTTCACCACCATCTCATATCTTCCCCCATCCAAAACCTTGATCTTTTCTAACCCGATTAATACACCCCAAATCCGTCTCTTTCAATCTACAACTTCTTTCCTGAAATTCCTAGTAGTGTTCATTTGCTTTATACCGTGTACCCCTTCCCCTCTCCCCCAGCCCTCTCCCTTCCACAGATCTACTGACTTCCTTGTTCTATACTGTTGTTGTGCTTGTAGGCTTTCCTCTCTCTCCCCCTCTTGTCTCCCGCTCCCTTCATTGTATGTTTTATGTGTCTGTGCATGTTTTCATGTTTAATGTGTTTGCTCTTACACAAGCCTCGATTCTGTATACAAAGAAAAAAAAAGTGTCACGCATGGCGGATCAAGATATACCGAAAAGAGCAACATGCCAAGAAGGAGAAGGGTTGGAGAGCCAAGAGAGACCTGGCGATATACCGTCAGGAAGGAAATTAAAGGAATGAAGGTCACCTAGAATAAAAATGGGACATGGGCCCAAGAACATGGATGAAAGTTCATAAGAAGTTCCATATGCCAGGCGGCTAATAAGCAATACAGATTATATAGAAGGCGATATCACACTCATTGTTTTCTTTATTTTGGGCAGATGATGAGTGATGTATGCACCTCCTCTGCCTTTTAATCATGTAATAATTCTTTAAAATCCCATCAGTTTCACTCTCTAATCCCACTCACTCAAATCTGTGCTTATAAAACTGTAATAAGAATAAGGTCCAAAACAGACATCGAGAATTTTTTTTTTTTTTTTTGGATACTGAATCGAGTCTCGTGAAAGAGCTAACATTTATTTCACAAACAAATCAACCAGACAAACAAAACACACAAAAAGAGGGAGCGGAAGACAAGATGGGGAGAGAAGGGGAAGCACACAATCACAACATTTGAGAGCAGGGAGAAGTGTGGGAGGGAGAGGGCTTGGGGGCAGGAGGCGTGGGAGGGGGAGGGTGGGGGGGAGAGGTATAAAACACAAGGGGACCGAAATTAGCGGGGGTAGAAAATATCAAGGTTTTGGATGGGGGAGGATAAGAGATGGTGGTGAACAGCTGTTTTAAAGACCTGGAGGGTGCAGTGGGATTGAAGAGAGTGAGGGAGTTTGTTCCAGAGGCGGAGAAAAGATGACGTTGATGACGATGACGATGATGATGAAAAGATGATGACGCTCAAACAGAACATACCAGTGTAGTACATCATCACCATCATGTGATAATGCTCATCATCACATCATCCATCTTCCGGTGGTAAAACGGCCTAAGCATTGTTGATTCCTTCTAACTTACACGTGCTTTATTTAGGTGTCTGCCTGACGACATGGCCTGCATGAGCTGCAATATTGGTGTTTATGTCCATATGCCATATATATGTCCATATGTCCAACCATATGTCCATTTATGTCCATATGTCCAACCCTGGTGTTGGGCTAGCGGCTAGGGTGTCAGCTTAGGATCCTAGGATCCTGGGTTCGAATCCCGGTCGATCGCTGAATTAACGCCAGGGGGGTTGACTCAGCCTGTCATCCTTCCGAGGTCGGCTAATTGAGGACCAGTTCACTGGTAATTCCCTGTTTGTCGTTAAAGGCGGCAAAAAGGGTTGGCGTCAGGAAGGGCATCCGGCCGTAAAACATTGCTTCAAAAAGGGGACCGAAAAACAACAACAACCACGGTTCCCGAAAAAGGCCAACCCCCGCTTGCGGGGAAAAATGGCCTCTAAAGGTGGTTATTATATATATATATTGTGAGGGGCCATAGTATTAGCATGACGATGTACTTTACCATTCTGCTGTGTCTGCGAGGAATTACTTCACGGCCAAAGACGTTGAAAACCTGCAGTGGCTATAGTCAGGAGCCCCGACTTAAAATGCAATCAAACCACTCTGGAACATTCTGGAACACCACCTGAGGGCCAGCAAAACGAAGTCCGCCACTGTACTTGTACTTCCTCTGAAGGAGGAATGGTGTGATATTACAGTGGACGTATACCAACGTTTGGTACAATGGGCTAGGAACACTCTATAACAAATTTAAGCTGGCAGAATAGCTTACATGTGCGTACATTCCTCTTGAGCTGTCTAGCCTGGGTTAGAATCTCTTCCCAGGTGAATATGGTCACCCTGCTGCTCCTAATGCAGGAAGGTACATCAATGTGTGCACCATCCATTGGAAGGAAGTTAAGCCGGAAGACCCATCTGCCACCAGTGATAGGTGGTGGACTTTAAAGATCCCAGAGTGTCTTTAGTGAAGATGAGGCCTGTTACTGATGGCATCCTGGCCAAATTACAAATTGCCGCCCTGACTGACTACAAGGGAGGCAACGGCAAACTATCCAAGGTAACCCTTGCCTAGCAACTGTTTTGGCAGCACCGACACTCTGGTAGGATTATGGTACGTTGATGATGCATGATGATTACAAATCAAATATATACGGTTCAGCACTGACCCTCTTATTCTCTTATTGTCCAAACACTTTTGTTAATATTGTTACGGTCGTGGATTTTGGGTTTATTACGAGGGGAGGCCTCGGTTCCTCCAGGACTACCGGACCTGAGGGTACCAAGCGAGGATAACTCCACGACCCGGCGGGTTACTGATCAACTGCAAATGCACAAACGCCAATTATTTGTCTACCATATCCCCCAGGATCCTCTGTCCGATTACCATTTACCATAGGAGGATGTGGTTGATTGATTCTTTCTCTCCTCCCGGACACGTGCTTGTTCGCTCTCCTCCTCATCTCGGCTTGTGCCCCGCCCCCTGTATCTCGTTTTCTGACGCCTCTGCTCCTTCTTTCTCAAATCCACGTTCTCGCTTGGAGACTTTTCCCGGATTGTTTTTCATGGTTTTCATGGTTCTGTTTGGATATTGTTGGAATATGTTTAAACCGCAGTCGTGATGCTGACGCCCCCCCCCCCCTCCCCCCAGAATCTCCATGTTTTAAACGTTTCCCAGTGTGTACCCTGGTCAGAATAGGTACACCGTATCCCTGCGTGTCGTAAGAGACGACTAAGAGGGTTGGCGTCAGGAAGGGCATCCGGCCATAAAAACATTGCCTCAAAAAGAGAACCATGACAATTACAACTACATATGGGCAGGGTGCAGCCCGAAGTGGAGATCGGTTTCTGAGGTTTGGGACATGGAATGTAGGGGACAATGACAGGGAGATCAGGAGAAGTGGTGGAAGTATTGGTCAGAAGAAGAGTGGACATATGTTGTGTGCAAGAGACGAGATGGAAGGGAAGTGGTGTGAGAATGGTGAAGAGTAGGCAGGGACAGAAATACAAGTTGGTGTGGCAAGGGTGCCCGGAGGGCGTGAATGGTGTTGGTGTCCTGTTTTCTGAGGAGTTTGTAGACAGTGTGGTGAGTGTGACTAGAGTGAGTGATAGGTTGATGATGGTGAAAATGATGATTGGAAAGCTCTTGGTGAACGTCATCTCGGGATATGCTCCGCAGGTTGGTCGAAGCGATGAAGAGAAGGACAAGTTCTGGTGTGCGATAGACAAGCTGATGGAAAACGTGAAAGACGAGGAAGTTGTTGTGGTGGGAGGAGACCTGAATGGACATGTGGGAAGGAGTATGGATGGTTTTGAGGGAGTTCATGGGGGTTACGGATATGGTGTGAGAAATGGAGAAGGTGAAAGGATTTTGGAGTTTGCTGATGGAGCTGATTTGTTGATTTGTAATACTCAGTTCCAGAAAGAGGACAATAAGCTTGTTACATACACGTCAGGTGGGTCGACGACAACCGTTGACTACCTGATGGTGCGTAGGCGAGATAGGGGGCACCTCCGGGACACAAAGGTGATCCCGGGGGAGGAGGCTGTTTCACAGCACCACTTGGTTGTCTGCGACATAAGGGTGAAAGGTGCGAGGAGAGCTCGGCGGGTGAAGTACCAACCGAGAATGAAGGTGTGGAGGTTGAAAGAGGTGACGGTAAGGGAGGCATTAAAAGAGAGGCTGAGTAGGGTAGAGGATGATTTGGTTGAGCTTGAAAGTGGTTGGATGTCAATGAAAGCTAGTCTGTTGGGAGCCGTTGGTGAGGTATGTGGATGGACAAAAGGACCACCGAGGCACTCGGAAACATGGTGGTGGGATGTTGAAGTTGGAAAGAGGATTGACGAGAAGAGGAAGAAGTTCAAAGAGTGGCAGAAGGCGAAGGGTACGGGAGCAGAAACAGCAGAGCATGAAAGTTATAAGGCAGCCAGGAAGGCTGCAAAGAAAGAGGTAGCAAAGGCGCAGGAGGCATGTAGGAAAATGTTCGGAGAACGCTTGGATTCAGAAGAGGGTCAGAAAGCAGTATTCAGGATTGCAAAGCAGATAGCGAAAGAGAGGTGTGATGTGATGGGGGTGAGTTGCTTGAAGGATGAAGTGGGACAAATCGTTGTCGACCCAGATGGAATTAAAGGAAGATGGAAAAGATATATGGAAATGCTGTTGAATACAGAGAATGAATGGGATGGCAACATAGAGAGTAACCCAGTTTTAGGACCGGCAGAGAAGATAACTGAGAAGGAAGTTGAGGAAGCGATAAAAGCAATGAAGAGTGGAAAAGCGGGAGGGCCGACGGGAGTTGTGGGAGATATGTTGAAGGCAGCAGGAAGTTGGGGTGTGAAGAGAATGACAGAGATCTGTAATCTGGTGGTGAAAGAAGGCCGCATTCCAGTGGCTTGGGAACTGAGTACCCTCGTCCCTCTATACAAGGGGAAAGGTGACCCTCTGGAGTGTGGCTCGTATTGAGCGATAAAGTTATTGGAGCATGGAATGAAGGTATTGGAAAGGGTGTTGGAGAGGAGGATAAGGAAGAAAGTGAAGATCGACGAAATGCAGTTCGGATTTATGCCAGGAAGAGGAACGACAGATGTGCTTTTCATTGTGAGGCAGTTGCAGGAGAAGTACATGGATAAGAGGAAGAAGTTGTTTTTGGGGTTTGTTGATCTGGAGAAAGCATTCGATAGGGTTCCACGCAAAGTATTGACATGGGCATTGAGGAAGTTAGGAGTGGAGGAATGGTTGATCAGAGTAGTGATGGCAATGTACAAAAGAGCGCGCAAAGCTGTAAGGACGAAGGACGGGAACAGTGGTGAGTTTGAGGTGAAGGTGGGAGTGCATCAGGGGTCGGTACTAAGTCCACTACTATTTGTAGCTGTGATGGAGGTGCTGGCTCAGAACGTAAAGGAGGGTTTACCGTGGGAGTTGTTGTATGCAGATGATCTGGTGTTGATTGCGGAAAGTATGGATGGACTGAAGGAAAAGATGAACAAGTGGAAGGAATGTATGGAGACAAAAGGTCTGAAGGTGAATATCGGAAAGACAAAGGTGATGGCAAGTGGTAAAGCATGTGGTGAGGTGGAAAGAACTGGGAAGTGGCCGTATGCTGTGTGCAGGAAGAGTGTCGGAGTGAACTCCATTCAATGTACAATGTGTGCTGAGTGGGTTCATCAAAAATGTAGTGGTCTGAGAGGGTCATTTACCAGTGTGGCAGCTACATTCAAATATAAGGTGTGCACAGAGGGAGCTGCAGATGGAGGAAATGTTGAGTTGGATCTTGGAGACGGCATGAAGCTGGAAGGTGTGAAAACATTTTGCTACCTTGGAGACATGCTGAATGGAGAAGGTGGATCAGACTCGGCAACGGTTGCTCGAGTGAGATGTGCATGGAAGAAGTTTCGGGAACTGAGTGGCGTGCTGATGAGGAGGAGAGTGTCGCTGAAGCTGAAGGGAAAGGTGTATGCTGCATGTGTGAGAAGTGTTTTGATTTATGGGAGCGAGACATGGGTAATGAACGTAGAGCAGCAACGAAGGCTGGAAAGGGTGGAAATGCGAATGGTTCGATGGATGTGCGGAGTATCGTTGAGAGAGAGGAAGACAAATGATGAATTGCGAAAGATGATGGGAATATTGCCTGTGATTGATGCTGTGAAGAGGAACAGGTTGAGATGGTTTGGTCATGTATTGAGGAAGGATGAAAGTGACTGGTTGAGAAGAGTGATGGAAGTTAATGTAGAAGGAAGTAGAGGACGGGGAAGACCGAGAAAGACTTGGCTAAAGATGGTGGAAGAAGAAATGCGGGCAAGGGGGTTAACAAGGAGAGATGCAGAAAATAGGGCAAAATGGAGAAGATTGTCATGGGGACCGCAAGGCTAACCCCCGCTCTAGCAGGGAAAATGGCCTTAAAATGCATGTTGTTGTTGTTGTTGTATAGGAGGATGTGGTTTTCTAACCAGATTTTGCACCCTCGATGTGTACTGATCTCATCTTAGGTTTTAATCAGATACAGCCACCTGGAACTGCCAGTGCACACCAGATATAGATTGGAGCCAATTAGTGGGAACTTAATTGTCCCGGCTATCCACTATACTAAACCAATGAAGGAAATGTCATGCACCGACAGATTGGAAGAACATAAGTTTGGGGTTTATTTACAAAAGGCGGGCGAAGAAAAGTACGTGGACATTCAAAGCAATCGGTTTATTGTATGTACAGCAGGTAAGGACAAAAGACATGCAATGGGGAGGATTTGTGTAGGTACGGCAATGTACAGAGTAAAATGACACAGTGCAGTCCTAACCCATCTAATTCTCCCCTTAGTTCAATCCTAATAGTAATAACTAACTCAACATTGGCGCCAATTCAGAATCACACCGGCAGAGTTTAAGAGAGGGAGAGAGATAGTGAGGTTGGTTCTTCCTCTACTTCATTACTCGAGGACTGTCGTGTCCTTCACTTCCCACTTATATGGATTGGGTAAATAGGAGAAATATTGCTCCAGCTCTTTTAATTAGGGACTGCATAATTGCTGATCTGCTGCTCCCAGCTCTCGTCCAACACCCTCGTTAGCTTGTCCACCTTTTGTTCAGAAATCCATTCTCTGCCAGGTTGTGAATCGTTGTTCATACACAGACTGCAGACCAGACTGACTCGCTGAACCCAGACCAGACTGACTAGTTGAACCCAGACCAGACTGACTCGTTGAACTCAGACCAGACTGACTCGTTGAACCCAGACCAGGCTGACTCATTGAACCCAGACCAGACTGACTTGTTGAACCCAGACCAAACTGACCCATTGAACCCAGACCAGACTGACTCGCTGAACCCAGACCAGACTGACTTGTTGAACCCAGACCAGACTGACTCATTGAATCCAGACCAGATTGACTTGTTGAACCCAGACCAAACTGACTCATTGAACCCAGACCAGACTGACTCATTGAACCCAGACCAGACTGACTCGCTGAACCCAGACCAGACTGACTCGCTGAACCCAGACCAGACTAAATCGCTGAACACAGACCAGACTGACTCATTGAACCCAGACCAGACTGACTCGTTGAACCTCGGTCAGTCTGACTCTTTGAAGCCATACCAGACTGACGAATCTCTGTCTGAGCACCACATTTTATCTCTCTGGAGAGGGGAGGGGCTAGCCTGGGGTCGGAGTTCATGCTCCCCCTCTTCCAGAGATTGTGGCCAGGGGCAAAGTTAATGTGCTGCCCCGTTTGGCCCTATTGCAGTGTACCTATTGACCCAGTTGAGCCTCTTGCTGTCATCCTCCTCGCCACAAGTTCGCTGCATGGATCCCGTCTTCAGTGATTTTGGGCTTGGCCATGGCTCAGAGCTCCGCACTTAACATGAGTGGACGTATTTTTGTGGCGCGAATATGCGTTATGAACCCAAATGGTATGGGAGGCAAGTGGAGGGTCATGGCCATCTGGAGGATGTTACGGGGTAGTTAGCGCATATTTGCACTTCCTGTTAACAGGGTTTGACGATGGTGGGCTCCAAGGTGTGTCAACGTCCGTACCTCCCTCACACCGTGTGGCTATTGACAATTTTAAAGGTAAAGGCTGTTGACAGTTTGTCAGCATTTGCAGTGGTTGTGTGATGAAGATCTGAATCTGTGGGTTGGTGGTTTAGCAATTGGGATTGAGTGTGGGTGGTTAAGTGTGGTGGTTAATAAAAGTGTGAGGTGGGTTGCGGTTTGTTCTTGTGGAGGAAGGTAGTTGTCGTATGGTGATGAGAGATGGCTGGCAGGTTAATAGCTGTTAGTGGTGGTTTATGTGGTTGCCTATAGTCGTGGTGACTGTTGGGAATTAGCATGGGATTTGAACCATGTTTTGGCACGAATATGCAAGCTGTTCTACTTCCATGGTCATTCCATGGGGAGAGTGCTTCATTTTAAAGAGGAATACGGAAAGAGGGTAGAAACCCCTCGCTAATACCACACAATTCATATTGACCTATGAAACCCACTGAACATAAGGGAGGATTATCTGAACGTTTAATAAGGAAATAACTAACTCGGGATCCTGTGTGCTGGGTGCTGTTGCTTTGGAGAGTGCTGCTTCGCAGGACCGCGACAATATGAAACCTTTACATAATGAACCAATAGGATATGAGGTTCAACATCATGATATCTGAAACAAAATACATGAAGTGATGAATATGAGAGAGTAAATCTGGATACGTGTGTGTGTGTGTGTGTACGTACAATGCACAGGCCTCTATCCAGGAATGGACTATGAAGTGAGTCTTCACTCAGAGACTGATGGAAAACGGAGTCAAACCATTATGGGTACACAGAGAAGCGGTGAGTGGATTTGAGTGGTGAGTAATGCGAGTGGTGTGCGGATGTGTAATTATCTTATTTACTTACAACATGGATGACATCCATTAAATCATCGCTGGAACATATCCGGTTATAAAGCGTGCTAAGGGTCAGCTACCCATCGGGAGAATTTTCACTTTCTACTCCATTACATAGGTAAGCCTGGTGTTGGCTTAACGGTTAAGGTGGCTGCCTTAAGATCCTAGGGTCTTAGGTTTGAGCCGCTGTCTTTCTGTTAAATCACACCAGGTGGGTTGACTCAGCCTGTCATCCTTCTGAGGTTGGCAGAATGAATAACAGCATACTGGAAACCTCTCGACCTTCGATTATAGTGCATATTGAGACCCATTCCACAAGGCCTGCGATCTGGGAGGCACCTATAAGCTGCCAACGTGGTCCAGGGGCCACACTCTTTGGTGTTTATGCGGCGAAACCCCTGGCCAATCCTGAAATTTGAGAAAGGCTTAAAAATGGTATAATATCCAGCTATTCACAGTACTGTAGTGATGAACAGACTTCTCAGTTGAACAGTGTATTCTTTCTTGCAATGTAAATCACAGGGAGGTACACAGTATCACATACTGCACAAGAAAAATATTACAGCACATTATCTAATAGAGCTCGCACTGAACGACAGCACCATCAAGGCCGGTCTAGGACAAACTGCCTTTTACAAACGTCCTCAAACTGTAACACTAAAAAAGTTTGATAAATGCCAATTTAACTTAAAAACCATTATACCGCAACACACAGCACTCCACTCATATCAACGAGTGGAGTCCGAGTGCTGTGTGTCATAGGTTTTCGTTGCTTTCTTTGCCTTTTCAATGAAACCTTCTGAGGGTCTCCACTGTAATGGATTCCCTATGTGAGTGTTCACAACCCTCAGAGATGACAGTGTGCCATCTAGGTTCAAGGAGCTCCTGTTGGGGATGCTATTCTTGTTGATAAGAGGGAAGATTCTTTCCTCTGCAGCATTGGAGTGAGGGATGGTCATAATAGCTTCTGTAACTTTGAACAGCAGGTCATATCCACAGCAGTTTGTGCCTGGTTTATTCATGTTACTTAGTATAAGGTCCTTACGAGATTGATGGCATCGCAAATCAAGGAATTCAGAGACACGAAGCAAGCGTCCAAACAGCGGTTTATTCCCGGAAGTGATGACGCAGGAAAAAGCACTCGGGGCACCCGCAAGAGGACGTCAATGTAGCGTGGTTCATCAGCTTTGACACCAGCACTTTCTTTGACTGTTACAAGAATTTCCTCTGTCCCCAACATGTGATCATTCAGAAAATGTTCATTTAGTTGGTCCAAGTTCATTTCAGGGAAGGGTTCTGGATACTTCTGGATTAGGTTTTCCACTGAAATGAAGCTCTTGTCAAGTCTGTGTTCAAAGTCCCGCTTCGGCTTTCATTCCATGATTCAGAAGCTCTTGTTCCAAAGGGCATCATTTAAGGAGGTGCTCTGTAGCTCGAACAAGAATGTACCTGGTTGCCCTGAAGAAAGCTACAAGCTGACAGTCAGAGATGTCTCCATTCTGATGAAGTTGACAGACCGTTTGTCGTGTTGTGAATCTAACAAGGAGTTTGTTATCCTCCACTTGGCTGCTTGGATCGTTGAAATCAACAGAAGACAAACCTCGTGCACAGGTATTCCAAAGTAAGAGAAGGTTTGATAAACTTTCCAAGAACATTCTTCAGTGAGTTTCTTAACTGTGGTTGCAGCACATGAATCACAGGTTCTTCGCTCTGCAAGAACCGGTTTGCATGTGTGAAGGTTGGCAGCACAGACTGAAAAAACGTTCTGTATGCTTCAGTCAATGGGTTATTAAAGACTCCCTGAGGCCTTCTGAATCGTGCCTGCGATGCCCTCTCTGACTTGAAGTATGATGTCAAACTTGGAAACGGCTTAAGGCTTCGCTCCACTGCAGTCCGTAAAGAAAGCCATCGGGTTGAAAGATGCTTGATATTTGCTCTGTGGACTTGGTCACAGAACAATCAGAACAATCGCTTTGTGGATTTGTCAAACCAGTTGTATTCTATCCAGGACATCGTAGATTACTTTGGGAAGTTGCACTACGATGGATGAGCACATGTCAGGAAAGTGGGTGAAAACACTTCTTTTTTTTCCTTTTTTTTTTCTCGGTAACAAACAACTGTTTTCATTGCCATCATAGAGTCTGACAGTTACAGGTCTGATGGTCTTTATATCTATCATTTGAATCATCGATGGAAAATGAAAATGAGTCAAAAAAAATGGTTTCAAGAAGGTCTTCTATCAACGCAGGTGCAACAGGTTCATTCAGTATGCAAGTGGCTTTTGCTGATGCAAAATAATACTTGGCTGCAACTTTCGAATCCGAAAAAACCCACTTCTGATTGTTGGTGACTTGACATCATGAAAGTCAAAGGGAACATTACAACTGGCAGTTAAGATCCAGCCATTTCCACCTCTGCTTCAGAAACTGGTAGGGGAATAAAACACTAACCTGTGCGGGTCCCCATGAATTGACGTGATGAACGGGAATTATCTTTTCCACGCTTGTTAAACTTTTTTTGTTTGCGGCTGCTCCTGAAAACTTCCAGGATTTCGCAGGAGAGGCATGGACCCACTTGTTACTGGTCAGTGTCATGTTCTTCCAAGCTGGGGTCACACATGGAGGTAGCTTGGGTTCATGACATTATAAGATCATGAGCCAAGTACTGGGTTGTGTGTCACATATCCAGATCATGTGAATTGACTGGACACTGTCGTCTGAGCAACAGCGTGCTCCAAACAATGTGTCACCTTCTGTTGGCATTGCAGATGGCATTTTTGTCAGGTAACTCGGTGTGGACCCGCCAATTTTTAGCAAGATTCCAATGTGGTCAGAACAATAATCCGAAGCACTTTGATGTTCCCCTAACGGCGTTGGCCCTTTTTGGACGTGGAGAACTAGGTGCTCTCCACTCTGATGAAGAAGACTTCAGTTCTGGCTTGTAGTTGTGTAACCAGGTAATTATGCATTCCAAGAAAAAATGCCGAGGATTATATTGACAGAGAAAACCAGTTAAGATGCTTCTCCTCAAGTACATGGGCATTCGTGTTGTCATCGCCTTTCTTTTCCCCAGATCCTCAGTAACAGTGATCCACTCTTAATTTGGGTATTCCCAACTTTGTCGCAAGTCCTTGAATTGTGACGGCTCCATCTGTAATTATAATCTGTATAATAAAGCAGGACTGTCTGTCTGTCCATCCGTCCCCAAATTACTTCCTCAATATTAGGGCTAGCGCCACCAAACTTTCTGTGGAACCTTTTGGGGTCTCAGCGGGTGCCCTAAGGTGGGTGGGAGTTTTCATAAAATTTCTCAAAACATTGTTTTTTGAGATTTTGGGCTCCCACCTATAGGTAGCACGGATACTTCACTCGTTAATTTATCACAGTGATATAGTCCTCACATTGTCCAATGGACCGTCTGCCAGAATGTGGTCTGCTTTGTGGACTCATTTTTACTCCAGAAAGGATAACACTTTTGTGGAAGGAAAAATGAACAGTTTTTGCTTAACATTGCTGAACAGTTTTTTGAGTGCAGACAAGTTTTCAAAATAATTTCAAAAATATATTCGTGGATTTTATTTCTGCACCACAGTTAATTTAATAAGAGTTCAGATGTTTTCTTTGCTGAAGCTTCCTGCCACGACCACTTCCTTGGTACGAGATGCCATTATTTTAATTCGTGAAACAAAACAAATAGTGTGATAAACCTGGTATTTACCAGAAATATCAAGAAATACTGGGAGTTTACCATTAACTTTTGTATCATCCAGACCTTTTATTTACAAAGCTAACAGCGAATTTCGACACATGCTTTTTGGACGACCCTTGCAGATTTGTACATGTACTATTTAGTGCAACTTGTAAACTGGCACAGGTTTAAAAAAAATGTCAACATTAAAAGCAAGGATGATGTCAAAAACACAGTTATTATGATGTCATTGTTGTTTTTTGTTTGTTTGCTTGTTTTTCTTTCTCTGCAGCGCTTGATCCCCCATCAAAGTTGAGCTTTGCCAACATATCGACAACTTCAGCAACTGTCACATGGCAACCTCCACGAGCCGCCATTACTGGTTACCATGTGCGTTACGGGATGGTTGGGAAGCCCAGTAGGACTGGAGGCTCGATATACAATGCAGAAGCATTGGAGAAAGCTATTCCGCAACACGAGCTGGTACCAGGGGATCGCTCGTCAATAAATCTACACGATCTGGAACCCGACTCCACATACGAGGTGCGCGTGTTTGCTGTGGACGGTGGAGAAGACAGCCTGCCAGCAGTTAATGTGCTACACACACACCCTGCAGAACCGCAACCAGGTGTGCACCCTGCAACTACTTCAACAACCAATCTTCATCCTCTAAATAATAACTTGGTGCCACCATTTTAAGTGAAATGTCACCACATCAATAGTTAAAGCCCATCATGATTTATTTGTAATTTTGGTATTTCACTTCAGTAAATAAGAGAGATGGATTCTTGGGATGGAAGATTCCAATTTACTTTTAACGATACACATCGTTAAAGTAAATAATGGTGGATATTTTATTTCACAATGTCACAAGATTCCCAGAAAAACATGGGTTTATGGTCCCTGGTTTGAGAGAAATTGGTCGGAAATAACAGCAAGAACCTGCATAACCTACGCAGTAAAAGCTCTGCCTAAGAGAATGCCACATAGTTATTTGGGCGATGTATAAAAACAGATTGCTGCCTCGCCTCAATCACTGAGGCCTGTTTTCACAAGGCCCACGATGCATATCAGCTCAAAATCCTTTTAACTGTCACTTTGGTCATTTTACAATGAAGAGAAAACCTATAGGGAGGGTATGGCAATAGTGAATATGAAAGCTCCGAAAATGGCTTTGGCTTCACATATTACCAAAAATGGCGGCTGTATGAGTTTCTTTCTTCAGGTTAAAATTGTGGGTGGAGTCAGGCAAGCTGTCCAACCAATGGATCGAAAGGAATGTTACACACAGGCGGACAGACAGACAAACAAGCATATTATTATATAGATAGATTATTTGCTCATTACCTAATTAAAATGGCCTAATTGTTTTTTGGGTTTTTTGTGTACATAGTCGAGGCTCATGGAAGAGCTAGTACTACTGCACTCAACGGATGAGGATGCAACAGGACAAAAGGAACAGCAGAGACAGGGAGGAAACATCAACAACAGAGCCTAAGGTGAAGACAGAGGGGGGCGGACAAACAATGGGTGTGGGGAGGAAAGTGGGGCAAGAGAGAGGTACATGGGGTGGACAAGATGGATACAGAAGGAAACTCGCAAGAGGGAAAATTGAAGTGCTCTTAATTAAAATGGCCTAAACGTATAATGTCATGTTGCGTTGCCTTCAAGTCGGAAGGGCCGTTTCTCATATAGATGTGACATTTTGTTTCACTGTTCATGTACATGCCCTTTATTGACATGAAATACAAAGGCAGTATATGTTTTGTTTTCCTACACAGTGCAGACCGTACCACAGGATGTACACATCACTGAGATCACAAATCAATCCGTTAGCGTCGAATGGCAGTCTCCACCTGGTCCACAGCCTGATGGCTACTACCTGCAATGCCAGGAGTCAACCGGGGAGGAGAGCCCCAGACAGATACATCTCCCCCCTGAACCAACATTCTATCGCCTCGATGGACTGAAACCTGGACACGAGTACAAGCTGTATCTGGCAGGATATTGGGGCAATGTCATTGGACCAGAAATTGTGATCTTCGTTGCAACACGTACGTTTATTGCTTGTCACAGCCACATAATGTCAAAAGTGGAATTTTTATTTTGAAAATTTTTATACATTGTCACAGTTAGTGGGGAAGCATTGTGTTATGTTCACCAATCACCGCCAGGAAGCATCATTGTTGTTACATCATCATTGTTGTGTGCCCAAAATACAATCGGGCCTCACCGGTCACAGTTAGTGGGGCATCATTAGCCAGTATATAGGCCGAAAGGCTTCAAAGTCAATAAGTGGAGGAAACAGCGATATGTTGCACTGACGAGCTCAAACAAGGATGAAACCAGGTCGGTAGCTTTGCTTTTTCATCTGCTTGGTGACAGCTTTTGACTTTGCTTTCTTTAACTGCTACATGCCTTTCTGGGTTTGCGATCATGACGTCATCATGATGACATCATCACAGCATTGGTCTAAGTTCAGAGCATTAATTATTTTTGTTGTTATACATATGTGTCAAAGGGAGGTGCAAAGCACCCCTCCCTTTATATAAGGGATCGTTTCTCTGTATGCATCTTTAACATGGGGACTGAAAATGCATTTCTCTGCTTCTACTGGACGAAATCAGCTGCAAATTTCAGAAGTAAATGCTTTGTACGTTGAGGTAATATGTTCTAAATTTCAGCAACGTCCATTTATGCATTCTTGAGTTATATTTAGAAAACCCTCAAAATCACGTTGGTGTCTGTCCGTCCATCCGTCTGTCCGTCCGTCCGTCCGTCTGCCCAAAACGTGTTGGCGCTCATATCTCAAGGACTATACATTGAAACTAGCTGAAACTTGGAATATACATCGGCCAAAAGCCATAGTTAATGGCTTTCGAAACAAATGCCACCTATGTTCTATAGTTTTTGCTTTAAAATTAAATATATATATATATATACATAAATAAATATATATATATTTAAAAATGGGGCATAGAAAAGGCCCCTTTATATGGTATGTGCCATGTGGCAAACTATAGAGAAGAAGGGACATTATTGGGGAAAATGCCAGGGGCATAGTGGTGGGTGATTCGTGTGCAGCCACCCGGCTGCTGTTTGCATCATTTTCAGTGGACGCATCTGCCGCTGATGCAATGACATGCCTCTCTATAACCAGTTATCTGGTACTCATTTTGCCGACCTCGGAAGGATGACAGGCTGAGTCAACCCCACCTGGTGTTCATTCAATGGGATTCAAACTCAGGATCCAAAGCCCGCCCCCCTAACCATTAGGCCAACACCAGATATAGGGGTGTAGTAAAGGTCCCTTTATATGGTATGTGCCATGTGGCAAACTCTAGAAAAGAAGGGACATTCAAATATTATTGTGTGCATGCTGATCTACCCTTATGTTCTTAGGAGGAACCAAGTAATGCTCTCGAAAAGTTAATATAAAGGGGCGCTAATTTGATTCATACAGTTCAAATTTTTTTACTTACTGACGGGTTTTAACCTACATATGTAAGGCACCATGCAATTCATGTATCCATCATGCCATTCCCTCAGGAACAAATCTCATGGGGCGACCAGCCATTCTCCAACATGACTGTGACCCCAAGAAGATGGCCGATGTGGTGAAAAATCTATCTTCATTGCAAAAAAGGCTAATGGAACACTCACAACGATTGCTTAGTCTGCACAAAATCTTGATAGGAACATCATTCAGGGTATTTGGGGCTACATATGGATACTGGGTACATCAAACGGCAATCCAACACTTTGGATGAATTGTGGAAACCGCTATACAGTTGGATATTTGGCACAACACTTCATTCACACATTGATTAACTGTGTGGGAGCATGAAAACAAGATGTGATGCTCTATGTAAAGCAAATTGGTCAAGTTGCAAACACTGTACTCCATATTCATTGTTTTTGGATATTTTCTGTAATAATGCATTACAAATGGTTTTGTGTATATCCCATGTGTTCATTTCTAATACCATACCTGTATAAGATTGCACAGTTTAAGACTACTGATAGAAAACAAAAAGTCTGCGTCACATAAAACCTGCATTGAAAACCTGCTCGACTCATCTAGCGCTTCATTTAATTGGGGCCACACCTCATGTATTATTAACAGGAGGCTCTGCCTGGATGTACAAATTGGAGACTGACCTTCCATGCACTTACATCAGTGATATGAACCAGCCTCCTCCCCCACTGAAAAAGCACAAACAGCCAGTCGTGTTTGTGCTTTATTGGGTTCGAGCCAGGTGGTCGGTGATAACTTTATGAATGAACTTCAGTAATTGGACTTTCTTAAACATCTGATCTGGGTTTTTTTATTGGGCTGAGATGGGCATGCTGTATTTGGTGTTATTCTGATAGAAAAAATGGCAAAAAGGGTAAAATTTGACTCTTTGTCATGAATTTGTAAAGGCATATAAGAAAATGTCACAATAAAGATTTTTCAGATGTTCTCATTGCTCAGCTAAAGATCAATATCAACAATAAAGATCAACCAGAAAGTATCTGAAAATGCAAAGCCCGTCTGCGTCCTTTTGTATAAAAACTTTTGTAAATGTCTTTTGTAAAATGTAAATGTAAATGTAAATGTTTTTTTGTAAAGTTTTGTCTGTCTTTTGTTACTTTTGTAAATGTCTTCTTCTTCTGTTTGCTCAAAATAACGAAAACAGTATTTTAAAAAATTGATGCTATTTATGCAGCCTTGACCTTTGAGCTTTCGATCTAAAATAAGTAAATAATCAGCTTCTATCTTTTGATTGGTGAACCAATTCTGTGACCCAATATGCAAATTCTTAAAATATCAGGTCAATTAGACGAAAATTGATGATTTTATGAAACCTTGACCTTTGACCTTTTGATGTAAAAACAAACAAACAATCGACTCCTACCTTTTGATTGGTGAACCAATTCAGTGACCCGATATGCAAATTCTTAAAATTTCAGCTCAATCGGATGAAAATTTTCCATTTTATGTGACACTGACCTTTGACCTTTTGGCCAAATTATTAATTTGCCTTCTCTATATTCTCATAATAAAGCTTCGTTGATGAAAGTTTGACAAAACCCAAATGGTAAATTTAAATTTCAGGTCAATTGGATGAAAATTTTCGATTTTATGTGACACTGACCTTTGACCTTTTGACCAAATTATTAATTTGCCTTCTCTATATTCTCATAATAAAGCTTCGTTGATGAAAGTTTGACAAAACCCAAATGGTAAATTTAAATTTCAGGTCAATTGGATGAAAATTTTCGATTTTATGTGACACTGACCTTTGACCTTTTGACCAAATTATTAATTTGCCTTCTCTATATTCTCATAATAAAGCTTCGTTGATGAAAGTTTGACAAAACCCAAATGGTAAATTTAAATTTCAGGTCAATTGGATGAAAATTTTCGATTTTATGTGACACTGACCTTTGACCTTTTGACAAAATTATTAATTTGCCTTCTCTATATTCTCATAATAAAGCTTCGTTGATGAAAGTTTGACAAAACCCAAATGGTAAATTTAAATTTCAGGTCAATTGGATGAAAATTTTCGATTTTATGTGACACTGACCTTTGACCTTTTGACAAAATTATTAATTTGCCTTCTCTATATTCTCATAATAAAGCTTCGTTGATGAAAGTTTGACAAAACCCAAATGGTAAATTTAAATTTCAGGTCAATTGGATGAAAATTGATGATTTTAGGTGATGCTGACCTTTGACCTTTTGACAAAATTATTAATTTGTCTTCTCCGTATTATCATAATAAAGCTTTGGTGAAAATTTGATGACAAAAGTCAAATGGTAAACAGGTTACAGCCCGGACAGACACACACACACACACACAGACAGAAGTGATTGCAAAGTGATGCTTTGCAGGGGATGGGTAATAATTTGAGTTTCCTTCGAAAGAACTTAGATGCAGGAGGAAATCATTAGGCCCATCAAAGCCTGTGCTATTATTTCCAACCTAGAGTTGTTTGTCCGTGTTCTATCAGTTATAATGCACTGCATCAGTTGTTTTGTTTCACCCTCTCCCCCCAAAATAACGATGTAACCTGCGGGTTTACGAGCATCATCATAAGTTTCCTGAGCTCCTTAATTCTCTCTCTAACGGTTGTGCTTTTATATTTTTGTTCCAGCTGAATTGTTTCCCAAGTTCTACATAAAAACCACTGCAACAATGATCATCATTGAATGGCAACCGCAGCTGGGCCTGTTTATCGAGGTTTGAGCTGAATGATTGGTGTCCTCTGTGGCCGTGACATAACCTGAGAATGATCAGCATCTTTCAGGGACCATATTTATAGAGTAACAACACAAAAAAGAACTTTCCATTATCAATCCCAGTTCACACCATGCATCTGAATCCTTGGATCACATACTGCGGTGTAATTTTTTGTCATTGCCAACATGAGGTTTTATTTATTTATTTTATCCCTGCCTTGAAATATCTTCACTAATATTTGCATGAACCAAGCCAGACTGAATTTTGGCTGCTTTGCTGCTTTTCCTTTGCTTTGTGGCCTTTTTCCATAACCATGAACTGTACCTTAATGGCACTGCAGGCCTTTTCCTCTCTGGGGCCGAGTAAAACATGCTCACTCGACTTCATGCGTTGTTTCCATAATAATAGATATATGCTTCTAGAAATAAAATGTGTATTTTGTGTGTAAAAAAATAACAAACAAAGCAAAAAAAAAAAGTGTAATATGCTTTTATAAAATCACTTTTGTAAATACTAGTGGGGTATGCTTACATATTGTGTAAGCAATAACAAACTGTCCTTCGTACGCAGGTACATAATAAATAGAAGCTTTATGATTATAGCCAAGTATCGCCGAACTGCTGCCAGATATCAATTTAGATTTATTTATTTACTTTATGTACCCGTAAACGGTTTTTACATAAATTTTCATTGAGATTTTTATTTCACAGTTTACAGTTATAAAAATTAAAATTTTCAAATGGCAGATATTGATTGAGATTTTTAAAAAAGACTTGTTTACAGTTCTTTACGGAAATTTTCATTTACAGACGCTTTCTTTTTTTCATTTACGCACATTATTGTCATGTTTATTTCACAGTTTACAGTTATATAAATTACAATTTTCAAATTCTAGATATAGATTTAGGTTGTTGTCCCCCGTCGCACCGCAGAGCGAAAGGGGGACTATGGTTTTCCCCTCCGTCTGTGCGTGCGTCCGTCCGTGCGTCCGTCTGTGCGTGCGTCCGTGCGTGCGGGCATGCGTGCGTGCGTGCGTGCGTAAGCGAAGGACCGAATTCTAATTTGGTGTGTGGGTGCAACCCACGTCAAAATCCAAGATGGCCACCACCATGTATGCCTGACGCCATGTATGTCTGAACCTTGTGAGTGGAATATCTTGAAAAACAAGCATTCTGAGTATTGCGCTGCAATACATCTCCCCTACCAAAGTTCAAAGTGCCATAACTTTGTCAAAAATGATCGAATATGCAAATTTATGCACGGTTGATGCTGGTTTTCAAACTTGATCTGAGGTATGCTGAGACGTGTCACGCCTCGCCTCGTTGATAAGCCCGCAAGGTCGCTCCGTGGAGCGGCCTGCACGTATTGCACTGTGTGAATTATATAAATTATTACCAACTCACGGTCTGAGGTACTAGCGATTCAAGAGATATCCATTTTTTTATGGCACATTGGAGAAGCCAATGCGAGGTTTCTTCTTCCTCAGCTTGTCACAACTCTGTCAAATGCGATCGAGTTAAAAAAGTCAGAATTTGACCAAATCTGTTTTATTCGTTTGTTAATATACCTCAGCTATTGACAAATCTTAAATTAGAATTTTATTTGAGGTTAAAATGACCGCGACAGGTCGTGTCCAACGATGCTTTCAGTCTGTACATGTGATAAATAATTAAATCCGCACACTTGACGCCTCTTCTTCTTCACGCAATAACAACTTCTAGCTTCCAGACCGTACATCCAATCATCTTGAAATTTTGCACACTTGTTACTCTTCATGACGTCTACTATGGTATGAAGTTTCATGTCGATCAATAAAGCGATTCAAGAGATATCCATTTTAAAAATAATTTGGTTTAATTAACGATATCTGCCAAACCACGTGAGCTATCGCAAATTCCAAAAGGACATTTTAGTAGACTGACATGCGGAACAGATCTGTGAAGTTTCCCCTCGATTGGATCAAAAATGAGGGAGGGGCTCGGTTTTAAAGGTTCATGCTTAAAAACGTCATAACTCTGAAACCATGTGACGCATGACGTCATGCTCGCTGACTTTTTTGTTCGTCATGGGTATGCGATTCTGCCTGCAAAGTTTGGCCTCGATCTGTTCAGCTGTTGCAGAGAAAAAGGGGTTTTCGTGTTTTCACGAAAAACAATATGGCGCCCGAACCACGTGACATGTGACGTCATAATTACCATTAAAATATTCTACAGACCGAGTCCCTCCTGTGTTGAAAATTTGATCTCAATCGGTCCTATTATTGCAGAGAAAATCTTTTTTAAAGGAAATTAAAACTTAAAATGGCACTGAGTTAAGGATCATCAGAACTATCAGAATTCCCAAAGTTCAAAGTGCCATAACTTTGTCAAAAATGATCGAAACGTCGTGAAGTTCGAACTTGATCTGTAACTTGTCATGAGGAAACGATGTGCCAAGTTTGAAATCATTAGCATTAAGGGTTTAGAAAAAAAGTCCGGAAAACTGTTCTTTGCGTGACGGACTGACGGACTGACGGACTGACGGACGGAGGGGCGGAGTGCAAACCTATAGTCCCCTACGGTGTACACCGGTAGGGGACTAATAAGCGAAGTACCAACTTCTAATCTGGTGTGTGGGTGTATCTCGGCATAAGGGAGAACGCTATTGAAAATTGGGTCGCACGTCAAAATCCAAGATGGCCGCCTTGCGTCTTCCACTTTGTCAACTCATCACTTCACCGACGGGGGACCGATGCGTAACACTTGTTGTTTTTACGGACGCCTTTACGTAAATTTTCATGTACGGACATTTTTAGTTTGTTTTTTTTACTTATGCACATTATTGTCGTTTATTTTACAGCTTATAGTTATGGAAATTGCAATTTTCAATTTGCTAGATATAGATTTAGGTTGTTTTTTTATGGACGCCTTTACGTTGCTTTGCATAAATTTTCATTTATGGACACTTTTTGTTGTTTTTTTTTACCTCCGCACATTAGTGTCATGTTTATTTTACAGTTTATAGTTATAGAAATTGCAATTTTCAAATGCTAGATATTGATTGAGGTTTTTTTTAAACATATGCATTTACGGCTTTTTACGTAAATTTTCATTTACGGATGCTTTCCGACGGTTTTGTGATTTTTTCCCGGTGTACCAGCTTCGATGTACGTTGGCCGGCCAAATTTCAGCTTTCTACATAAGCTATCGAACATTCATATCAGTCAGAAAGAGCTTTATATATTGGATAAGATTCAGCAAAAAAGCCAAGTCTGTCAATATATACACCTCATGAACTTGATACCAAGTACCACCAAGTACCACAATGACGACACCATACCTCGTGCATTAGAGAATGTGATTTTGAGGTTTTGTGTTTGTTTGCTTAATGTGTTTGGAGAGGGGTTGGAAAAAAAACCTTTTTAACCACATCGATCAAATGTTTGTGGAGGAGCTTGTCCATAAAGTATGCATTTTAACCACATCGATCATATGTTTGTGGGGGAGCTTGTCCATAAAGTATGCATTTTAACCACATCGATCATATGTTTGTGGAGGAGCTTGTCCATAAAGTATGCATTTTAACCACATCGATCATATGTTTGTGGGGGAGCTTGTCCATAAAGTATGCATTTTAACCACATCGATCAAATGTTTGTGGAGGAGCTTGTCCATAAAGTATGCATTTTAACCACATCGATCATATGTTTGTGGGGGAGCCTGTCCATAAAGTATGCATTTTAACCACATCGATCATATGTTTGTGGAGGAGCTTGTCCATAAAGTATGCATTTTAACCACATCGATCATATGTTTGTGGGGGAGCTTGTCCATAAAGTATGCATTTTAACCACATCGATCAAATGTTTGTGGAGGAGCTTGTCCATAAAGTATGCATTTTAACCACATCGATCAAATGTTTGTGGAGGAGCTTGTCCATAAAGTATGCATTTTAACCACATCGATCAAATGTTTGTGGAGGAGCTTGTCCATAAAGTATGCATTTTAACCACATCGATCATATGTTTGTGGAGGAGCTTGTCCATAAAGTATGCATTTTAACCACATCGATCATATGTTTGTGGAGGAGCTTGTCCATAAAGTATGCATTTTAACCACATCGATCATATGTTTGTGGAGGAGCTTGTCCATAAAGTATGCATTTTAACCACATCGATCATATGTTTGTGGGGGAGCTTGTCCATAAAGTATGCATTTTAACCACATCGATCAAATGTTTGTGGAGGAGCTTGTCCATAAAGTATGCATTTTAACCACATCGATCATATGTTTGTGGAGGAGCTTGTCCATAAAGTATGCATTTTAACAACATCGATCATATGTTTGTGGAGGAGCTTGTCCATAAAGTATGCATTTTAACCACATCGATCATATGTTTGTGGGGGAGCTTGTCCATAAAGTATGCATTTTAACCACATCGATCAAATGTTTGTGGAGGAGCTTGTCCATAAAGTATGCATTTTAACCACATCGATCAAATGTTTGTGGAGGAGCTTGTCCATAAAGTATGCATTTTAACCACATCGATCAAATGTTTGTGGAGGAGCTTGTCCATAAAGTATGCATTTTAACCACATCGATCATATGTTTGTGGAGGACCTTGTCCATAAAGTATGCATTTTAACCACATCGATCATATGTTTGTGGAGGAGCTTGTCCATAAAGTATGCATTTTAACCACATCGATCATATGTTTGTGGGGGAGCTTGTCCATAAAGTATGCATTTTAACCACATCGATCATATGTTTGTGGGGGAGCTTGTCCATAAAGTATGCATTTTAACCACATCGATCAAATGTTTGTGGGGGAGCTTGTACATAAAGTATGCATTTTAACCACATCGATCATATGTTTGTGGGGGAGCTTGTCCATAAAGTATGCATTTTAACCACATCGATCATATGTTTGTGGGGGAGCTTGTCGATAAAGTATGCATTTTAACCACATCGATCATATGTTTGTGGGGGAGCTTGTCCATAAAGTATGCATTTTAACCACATCGATCATATGTTTGTGGGGGAGCTTGTCCATAAAGTATGCATTTTAACCACATCGATCATATGTTTGTGGGGGAGCTTGTCCATAAAGTATGCATTTTAACCACATCGATCATATGTTTGTGGGGGATCTTGTCCATAAAGTATGCATTTTAACCACATCGATCATATGTTTGTGGGGGAGCTTGTCCATAAAGTATCTCCAGAACAAATACACTCACTCACAATCATAATCACTGCATCTTTACATAAATTACAAGGACATGAGTAGAAAATATACACAAATACATGTGTTATGTGAGATTTGAACTTGGGTGTCCAGCATCATGGGCTGGCAGGATAGCCTCGAGATATGCACACTCACCTCTGGAAACTATTTCGCCTGTATTTGAATCCGACTCGGTTGTAAACTGTCAACCTGGTGTCTCGCAGGGCAAATCATCAATGTTTGTGCCCTCGGATGGATGTTAAACTGGACCATCTCGTGTGCTGGCATCAGTTGGTTCCAGATCCCACGGTTTTATTTTTGCTATGAGTAGGCGAGTTATCGCCGGCGTCCTGAACAAATTACAAATGCCTGCTCTAACCTACAGGGGGCACTGCATCAGTGGCACAGCCGTGCTTCCAGCAACGATGCAACAAGCAGCCACAGACTGCATATGAAATAATACCACTATCACTTGGTTGAGGTGTAAATGGGAAACCAGCTTATGTTTCTTAACAAAGTGGGACGAAGGGAACTCATGAAATGCAGGAAAGGCACGTGTTGAAAACAAAATAGCGCAGCATCAAACTTCGAATACCTGTTTTGTGTGTGGCAGGTGCATGTGCAGAACACCACAGAGACAGGATCTGATGTGATGCAGGCAAGAGGAGACTCTGGCCATCTTGTGTTAAGGAGTCTGGTTCCTGGTGTGACGTATACTGTCACCATAACCATCGTCCTGCACGGGCAGCCATATAGTCCTCCCATAATCAGAGGCATCACAACATGTATGTCAACTTTACGTTTGTTCACATAGTACCCTAGTACACCGATTTGGTTCCCTGGTGAGATTGTACAATTATGGTTACCATATGTCAAGTTTCCTTTTACAAAAGTTCCATGTGAAATGTGAAAACAGATGTTTAAGTGGGGAAATTTTAACTTTAAGTGCATACAGTGCCATATAGTGCCATATAGTGCCATCATTTTAACTTACATTGCCATATTTAAATGTTCATTATAGTTTATATGGCTCCATAAAGCAGGTGTTACTTTGTCGATGAAGGGTACCTGGGGTGACACGTTTCTAATCAGATCTAAGCCAAGGTCAAAGTAAAACTTCCTTTGTATGATTTGTTTTGTATGTTTATTGGGGCTCATGGAATAACTAAATGACTTGGTGGAATATTCTCATAAAATGACAAGAAACTGTCACGCCAGATCCACTTTTTTGAAATTACAACTTCTTTCCTGGATTTATACCTCTCCCTCCTCCCCCCAAGCCCTCTCCCCCCCACAGATCTCCCGATGCCCCTGCTCTCAAATGTTGTGTTTGTGTGCTTCTCCTTCTCTCCCCATCTTGTCTACCGCTCCCCTTATTATATGTTTTGTGTGTCTGTTTGATTTCTTTTGTGATTGATGTTAGCTCTTTCATGAGCCTCGATCCTGTATACAAAAAAAAAAAAAAAAAAATCCTGTGGATAAAAATGCACGTTGTTCCTGTGACTTCTTCTGCAATACACTACATTCTACAGCTGAGTGTTAAATACACCCCCCCACCTCCACTTTCCCACCAGGTATCTGCAGGATGCACGCGATCCACCAGCAACCCTCTCCTATTGAAACTACCAAAATCCAGAGCCACTGCTCACCTCCACTCATTTATTCCTCCTTTTTCCTGCCCGTGGAATAAACTTCCACACTCTATAACCTCATTTTTCCCTCCAGGCCTTCAAGACAGCTGTTCACCACCAACTCAAATCATCCCCAATCCAAAACCATTATCTTTTCCACACCAGTTAAACCACCACCGCTCCCAAGATTTGGCTTCTGTGCCCATCTTGTCCACCACTCGTTTTCCCCTACCCCTCATCCTTACCCGCATCGCTTATTTGTCCGTCTCTGCCTCTTTATCCCTCTGTCCTGCTGTTGGCATTCCCCTTTCTCCTCCTGCTCCTCCCTTTGTTGTGTTGCGTGTGTTCTTGCTCTTCCATGAGCCTTGACTACATGTATACAAAAAGGTCCTTCCTAAATCTGTGGATCTCCCTCTACCTACTACTCAACCTTACCTTCTCTCGACCTCACCACCATCAAATGGGCTGGCAGGTATCCCAGTGGTAAACACTCGTCTCTGAGCAGTCTCTCCTGGATTTGAATCTCGGCCTGGCTATAAACTGTCATCCTGGTGTTGCACAGGCTTGGGCGAAGAAAAACTGGGTTTCCTGTCTGCTCGTTTTAATTAGTGGAAATTAAAGATCCTACAGTGTCCTATGCGAAGGGTAGACGAGTCATCGCCGGCACACCTGGCCAAATTCGAAATTGCTGCTCTCACGGATTGATACGCACACCCACACACCTTTCAGCAACCTGACATACCTCTCCACTCATGACCTTGCACTCTTGTATGACCTCTCCCTGCACAGCCACACTAACATTCTCTTCTCACCCATCAGACCTCACCTCTACAATTGACACATTACCAGATCTTCAAACCTCTATATCACATGTTCATCCATGTTCCCTACTCCATTGCCATTACGATTGGAATGTTTGTTGCCTGTTCAATCTATCCGACTGACCCCATCTTCCGCCCTGACTCCCATACGACATTCAGGTTATTAGTTCCCTACCTAGAAGGGGCTACAGGTTTTCTGTCTGTTTGTCTGTCCATGCCACCTGTGGTTTTCTGGACTTTTCCCCCATACCTTTAAACATATTCAACGGTCGCTTGGCACATGGCTTTATTATAATAAGTTACACAGAACAAGTTTGTGTTTTGGGGCGTTTTGCCATTTTTTCACAGTGTTATGCCCTTTTTGAACTTCAAAAATACCACATGATATTATACAAGGGTCAGTTTTCAGCTGCCCTGACTCTACCCCAGTCCTTTACACACATTGGCTGGACAGCTGGCCTGACTCCACCCACTGCTTTACACACATTGGCTGGACAGCTGGCCTGACTCCACCCACTGCTTTACACACATTGGCTGGACAGCTGGCCTGACTCTACCCCAGTGCTTTACACACATTGGCTGGACAGCTGGCCTGACTCCACCCACTGCTTTACACACATTGGCTGGACAGCTGGCCTGACTCCACCCACTGCTTTACACACATTGGCTGGACGCTGGCCTGACTCCACCCACTGCTTTACACACATTGGCTGGACAGCTGACCTGACTCCACCCCAAATGAAGCAGCATAGATCAGCAGGCCTCAGGCCTCAGGCATGGGTTCTAGTCCATGGCCCAGTGGCATTGCAAAGATCTCAGATATATAACCACGATGTATCATCCATGCACATAAGCCGTACACATGTTTTTGCTTCATGTATGTACATCGGTTTATTAGTCCCCTACCTGGAGGGGACTATAGGTTTGATCTCCGTCTGTCTGTCTGTCCATCCATCCGTCCCACCTGTAGTTTTCTAGACTTTTCCCCCATACCCCTTTACCTGCTGATTGAAGTCCATGCAGTTATGGCCATTATGGGGCATGGATTTGTGGCTCCACAGCAGTTAAAGCAAGAATGTTGAATCATGTCTCGAAAGAAAACATCCTGAAAAAGGGTGAGGAGGGGGTTGTAGGAGTTCCCATGCTGATGAGCCCATTTGGCTGAAACGTGTTCCTGGTTGGCCTAACTCCCCTCTGACTTTTGTTCTGACTTGACATTGGGCTATAGAATTCCCGCCTATGATGCTGCAGAGAACATCCCATGACCAGAGACAGCGCTTGAGTGCTATTGGCACGGTAAAGTTGATGTGCTAAGTTGCATAATATTGTTACGGACGCGGTTAAAGATGTTATTTACCGAGCGGTTGGTATTACCGCGACCGAACAGTTATTCCCCGACTAATACCCGATTTGCCCCAAACTTTGGCCGGATCGCGCCACCGCTATTCAATCGGGAAAACTCTAAAGCGACCGAATGCAAAGAGGAAAACGAAGGCAAAGAAAGGTTTGGAAATACTACTAAATTTATTTACTATTCACACACATAAGCAAAAAGACAGCAGTCACGTTTATTTACAAGCACATGAGATGCAGGTGACATAGTGAAAATACTAGCTTATACAGACTTATTGTTACTACCCAGGGACAAGCCAAAAGACAGACTACGAGCACACTTACACGGGGAATGATGATAGGGATGGCAGGTGGGTGGCTGGTGGATGGCTGGCGGGATAGGGAGGTCCAACTAGTTCTGCAGCTGATCGACTCGTGGGCAGCCGCCGCTCCTTCGCGGCCCTGCTCCAAACTGCCGTCCAGGCCTCACGCTGCTGTGGCTGCAGTTTCGGTGGCTCCAGCTGCAGCAAATGCAGTTTCAGTGGCTCGAGCTGCAGCAAGTGCAGTTTCGGTGGCTCGAGCTGCAGTGAGTGCAGTTTCGGTGGCTCGAGCTGCAGTTCAACCCTGGACTTCTTCTCGTCTCTCTGTCGTCAAAGCTCATCTCCCTTGTCTGCCTTGGGAACGCCCTGCCTGCGGGTTATATAGGCCCCGCCCCTCAACCTTCACGAACCTCCTCGATGTTTCTTTCCACACCCTCTCCAAGTCCAACCCCTTGTTCGTGGTTGGTTGAGTGGGGCTGACTCACTCCTCCCCTCTATGACGAGGTGGGGACCCGCCTTTCTTCCCCAACCCTGCCTCGTGGTCAATGGCGGCAATTGGAGCGGAGGTAGTTTCCAATCGACGAAAAGGGGGAATGGAGGTTTTGGGAATGGGAATGAAGGGAATCTATCTCTTTCACTTGGTGCAATGGAGTACTTCTATTAATGGGAGACACAGCCTTACCCTAAAACACAGACTAAGATATAAGCTATCGAACAGGGGTATTCTATGATTAGCTGTTGTGTAGATGCTTTATGGACTAATTATGGGACGCCCTTTGACCTTTTCACAGCTCCGCAGGCAGGAGGCGCAGAATAACAATAATAATAATAATAATAAAGCACACAATCAAAAAATATACAGTCCTCATATCCGCAACACTGCACCCTCCTCCTCTTAGGCACGTTCCGGGCCTACAACTTTTATTTAGTGTGACACGTAGGTGTAGTTCCCTCTACTTTTAACCTGACCCTGAGTGCGACAGTTTTAAAACATAAATAAATGTGTCCCGCTGCTCCATTGCACCCTGCCTAACAGACTTACGCCCACAGTTAACCAAATTGCGGAATGGTCTTCAAACTACACACTGACGGTGGGGAGCATTATTTACAATGACTCTGCTTTTATTTACAAAACTAACCCAGGACCTGTAATTGTTCTTTCTGGGGGGAGACAGTCTGCTCTGCATCAATGCACCATGAAAGCACTGATAACGCACCAACACACCCTCAAGCACCAATCGGTGCAGTCACCACAGTTCATCAGTGTTCATGAATGTTCAATAATAAAAATAAATCAACAACCCCTAACCCTGCAGGTGATCTCTTGCTCTTCGGCTCCCTCTGCTGGCTATTATTATTTCTTCCAGTTGTTGTCTTTCTTTCATTTTCTTACTGGCGGCCTATTTGTATTAAAACTTGCACCCAACGTGTCCTTTTTATTTTATTTTATTTATGGCCCACAGGGCCGACTACGTGTGGTTCACCTGTGGGGCATCGGTGCCCTGTGGCCAAGGTCCGCCAGCAAGATTTCGGGCCCTCATGGCCGGTTCCAGCAGAGGGGCCATGCCCCAACCCATGGGGTCCATCAGTGGTGCTCGGCCGCAGGCATGTGGTCCATAATGTGGTGCATCGATGCAGACAGCTGGTTCTGGGAATTCCGGGCGCACAATGGAGGACTCATGCACGCTCCCCTCGGCGCCCAATGGCGCACAGGTCATGTGGGAGACAAAAGAGACAAATGAGCGAGGGGTAAGGTCACAAGGGTACACATCAATAAGGCAATGCAAGGCGAAATGCGTACGGAGGGCGAAGTGAGAAAGCTCGTCCCTACCGTACGTCACCCCCCTGTCACCTACACTACCCTTGCCCTTACCCCATATGTACAAAAATCTACACATTTACCAATCCGTCGCTACCGTCCCGTCTTCCCCATATTTCCCTTCTACCAAATTCGTCTCCACAATCCCTCTACTTCAAAATTTGCCATCACCCAATTCGTCATCAATCCTCATAAGGAGGAAGAGATGGAACAACAAGCACAATGTCACACCCACGTCATGATGCGTCTCACAATCCAAAACATTTGCCTCAAAAAATAATAAACATGGCATGGTGCGGAGTACCTGTCACCTCAGGTGAGTGGATGCAGATGGTGCGAGGAGATCCTTCATCCTATCTATCCTCTAAATGACTTTAACACACTTTACACTACCCGGGGTCTCTCCCTGCCAATCCATTGGCCAACTTACACTATGGGTTCTAAAAACCAATGCCCATTGACCGAACTGTGGTGCTTCTCAATTTGGGGTCTCACTCCCCCGATTCATCTCCCGGTGCCCTTGCACAATTTCTGGGCTGGGGCGTGTAGCTCTCCCAGCAGGTCTACCCACCTGCACACCTCCACCACTGCAGTTGCCACCCGAGCTTACCTAGCTCCTCACCCTAACCAAGCTAACTGGGGAAGGCCCCTCCTGGCTCTGTCACCCCTTGGTGCCCTCTGGCACTGGGCTACCCGGTTCCGTCCTCCGGATCCTCAGGCCCCATCCACAACTACCGGCTCCCAGAGCCCACCTGCGGCCTCACCTGGCCGACATCCTCACAGTGGTGGAGTGCCCAATCCAACTACACACACTAACAGGCTACACGCCCAGCCATTTCCACAACACTAATGCACCCATCCAATCACCATTCTTCCACCTGCACCACAGATGCCAATATCCAACCACAATTTACCTATACCCTCTACCTAACACTTACACTACCTGCCCCGGGTATCCGTGATGGGGGTCCACTCTTCCCCCATTCACACCTCCGCACCATCCACTCCACTCCACAGTTTCCATCATACTCACTCCACGACCATCCATTCCAATACTCCAGATATTCCACACTACCATTTATTCCACATAGCCACATACACCTGTTCCTCATACCTGTTGTTGCACACCTGTGCACTCACACCTGGTGCCACCTGCACCCTCCTTCTCCCTGGACCATTTGGTCAACACAACACACATCACCATCACCATCACCATCACTCAAACACTGCTCCATACACCTGTTCAGTTGCACACCTGTGCAATCACACCTGTTCAATCACACCTGTTCCTTACACACTTTTCACAATACACTTCCGAATACACCTCCAACACTCACACGGCATCATCTGAACTACCTGTTGCCCTGCTAACTTAGTGCTCCCCGTCTTCCCTTTAAACTAAGCACATACCACGTCATTATCATCCACTCTAATCTACCTGCGTCCCCACTACAGGTATCATTGTCACTAACTAACCTTAACGTTACCTAATGTCATCTTCTAGATCCCTACACACAATATCCTAACCCACCCGGGCTAGTTTTCACTGCCATAAACCCCATAATCTAGTGCTCCTTTGCCCCCCCCCCCCCCCCCCCGTCTGTGAGGGAGGACAGAGCTGCCATCCCACCACATCGGGGAGGTCCCACTATCAATTTTGCACATCAAATTTCAACCAATCAAAAATTTTGCCAATCATCTGCCAATCACCGTACCAATCATCAAATTTTGCCTTTTTCTAATTTTTGGGTCCAAAACACTAACCTCATCACCCGTCTACTTATTAGATCCTCTCGGTGCGCCAATTCACGTCTACAGCCCGGCTTCGTACAGCCGAGCAATGAACGTGGGTTCTTTGGTGCCGGCGGCTGGATGCGTCCGGCACTCGGTGCAGGGACGGGGGCTTACCCGTGCCGAGATCCCACGCACCACCTCGGCGCGGAGCCATCCAATTGCCCGATCTCGACCTGCCGGAACGTCTCAATAAAAAGTGGTCGCCATGACGACCCTTCCTATTGGGCTGCCCGCTCCGCCTAGTGGAGCACGGACGCGGCCGTTCCAAGCGAGGCCCAGCGTGGATCGCGTACGGCGGTCCTTTCGAACCCGCCGTGGCTCGGATCCCCACTGGTTCTCGCGGCACGCGAAGCCCGGCACGCACCGAGGGCCCGATTCGGCTATAAGTCGCTCTAACCGCTAACCCGGTTACCGTCGATGCCTCACCTGCATGCTTACGCTCATACGCTACCCCTTTCTTGCTCATACATCCAGCCGTTTCCCTGCTCTTGGTCATTGCACCTTCTCTTACACACCCAGGTACACTCATTCCACTCACAGACTTGGTCACACACCTGACCACCGAACACCTTTGCACACACTCGTCGCTCGCACACCTCACCAACACACCTCTTCGCGCCCCCTTCTCGGTCACCTCCTCTGTGACTATCACAGGTGTGCTCTCACTCGCACACCCAACCACGTGCCTCACGACCAACTCAAGTGTGCATTCCCACACACGCTCTACCATTTCAGGTGTGCATCCTTCCATGCCAGGTGTACATCCTCGCTCACCTGTCACAACTAACTCACGCTCCGTGCCACTCTCACTACTCTCACCTCCACTCTCGGTCGCGCACTCACCCTTACTCTCGACAGCGCCCTCTTTCCTCATGCACCTGTCCGTTACACACCTTTCTTGCGCATCCTCTTGCGCACACTCTTTCGTTACTTCCTCCATAACACTTACCACACCGCGCTTCCATGTACCCCCTCGCACACGCGCTTCGACCAACTCACTCTTGACGGCACACTCTCCCGTTACATCCTCTGTAACACTCCTCACTACGCGCTTCCATGTGCTTCCTCGCACACGCGCTACGACCGACTCACTCTCGACAGCACACTCACTCCTTGGCGTGCACTTTTTCCTCACACACCCCATGGTCGGACATTCTCGCACACCTCGTTTTTCGCACACCAGACCTGTCGCACACTTCACCAACGGCCTCTCACAAACACCCGGGTCCACATCAACCCCCAAGCCGACTGAAGCTCCCCTCACATCATGTACATTTCCGATTATATCGCCACTCACCTTGGCACCTCGTCTCCGCACCTCCTTCGCCACCTGCAAACTCTTGATTTGGTTAGTGAGTACATCATTATGAGTTGAGCACCGACCTTGCACATATTCCATCACCTCCTCCTGGATTTCTCTTTTAGTTTCTGTCCGTCTCTTCTTAATTTCACTCACCCCTTCTTCCACCTCCTCTAATTTTTCCTTTACCTCCTTCATCTCCCTGTGCGCCCCCTCTATCTCTTCCTCTAACGCCACTTTAACCGTTTCTATGTGCGTCCTCACCTCTCTGTCCTTTGTCTCCATTACTTCTGTCACCTCCTCCAACTTCTTCGTCAACCCCTCATGTACCATCTGACATTCCTTTTGTGTCGCTATTAATTCGTTCTTAATGTCTTTTTGTGTCGCTTTTAACCCCCCGATTATTGCCGTGTTCTTTTCCACCTGGTCCACTAGTTCCTTTTGTCCCACTGTCAGCTGTTCTACTCCCTTCGTCAGACCCTCTATTCCCCCTTGTAACCTCGCCGTATTATTTCTCACCTCTTTCTCTATACGCTTTTCGCCTCGCTTTACCTCCTCGCGTACCCCCCGAGACCTCCTCACTTACACCTCGTCGTATCTCCTATTTCATCTCCTCCATCTGGTCCCCATCTGTTCGATTTCCCGGGCGGATTGCTCCCCTATTTCCCACAATTTGTCTTCCATCCTATTTTCTAACCCATTAACCCATTTTTCACCCCCTCTAACTGATTCTCCTGGGCAGCCATTCTATTTTCCACCCCCGTTAACCCATTCTTTACCTCTTTTATCCCATTGTCTAACCCCTCAAATTTAGCTTCTAGCCGTTCCCCCATTTCGCCCATTTTGCCCCCCATTTCGCCCCTCATTGCCCCCATTTGCTCACTCTGAGCCTTCATCCGGTTCCCCATTTTCTCACTCTGAGCATCCATCCGGTTCCCCATTTCTCTTCGCTCTCGGGTGGACTTATCATTTTGGGCATCCATTTTTGCCATCATTTGAATCATAAAGACTCGCATGTACTCTGGCATTTCTGGCTCGGCTGCCGCGCCCACGGGCGCAGCGCAATTTGGTGCCGCTACACCCACGTGCGCGAGGACGCCATCTTGTGCGTCTGATACCCCCTCAACCACCTCCTCCATATACATTACCCCGAGGTCCTGGGTTACTCCTAACCCCTCCTCTAGCTCACCCACCGGCATTCGATCACCTTGACCAGCCATGGCGCGATTTCAAAATTCGGGTTTTTGTAAAACAACACAAATTTCCAGCAGCTTGTAATTTTGAGCGCGTTAAGCGTGCTTCGGGTCCGTATCTCACTCCCAGACACCAATTGTTACGGTAATAACACAATTGGTGTCCAAAATTTGGGCTAAATAAATTTAGTCCCAGGTTCGAATCCCAACTCCTGACTCCAATTGTTACGGACGCGGTTAAAGATGTTATTTACCGAGCGGTTGGTATTACCGCGACCGAACAGTTATTCCCCGACTAATACCCGATTTGCCCCAAACTTTGGCCGGATCGCGCCACCGCTATTCAATCGGGAAAACTCTAAAGCAACCGAATGCAAAGAGGAAAACGAAGGCAAAGAAAGGTTTGGAAATACTACTAAATTTATTTACTATTCACACACATAAGCAAAAAGACAGCAGTCACGTTTATTTACAAGCACATGAGACGCAGGTGACATAGTGAAAATACTAGCTTATACAGACTTATTGTTACTACCCAGGGACAAGCCAAAAGACAGACTACGAGCACACTTACACGGGGAATGATGATAGGGATGGCAGGTGGGTGGCTGGTGGATGGCTGGCGGGATAGGGAGGTCCAACTAGTTCTGCAGCTGATCGACTCGTGGGCAGCCGCCGCTCCTTCGCGGCCCTGCTCCAAACTGCCGTCCAGGCCTCACGCTGCTGTGGCTGCAGTTTCGGTGGCTCCAGCTGCAGCAAATGCAGTTTCAGTGGCTCGAGCTGCAGCAAGTGCAGTTTTGGTGGCTCGAGCTGCAGTGAGTGCAGTTTCGGTGGCTCGAGCTGCAGTTCAACCCTGGACTTCTTCTCGTCTCTCGGTCGTCAAAGCTCATCTCCCTTGTCTGCCTTGGGAACGCCCTGCCTGCGGGTTATATAGGCCCCGCCCCTCAACCTTCGCGAACCTCCTCGATGTTTCTTTCCACACCCTCTCCAAGTCCAACCCCTTGTTCGTGGTTGGTTGAGTGGGGCTGACTCACTCCTCCCCTCTATGACGAGGTGGGGACCCGCCTTTCTTCCCCAACCCTGCCTCGTGGTCAATGGCGGCAATTGGAGCGGAGGTAGTTTCCAATCGACGAAAAGGGGGAATGGAGGTTTTGGGAATGGGAATGAAGGGAATCTATCTCTTTCACTTGGTGCAATGGAGTACTTCTATTAATGGGAGACACAGCCTTACCCTAAAACACAGACTAAGATATAAGCTATCGAACAGGGGTATTCTATGATTAGCTGTTGTGTGGATGCTTTATGGACTAATTATGGGACGCCCTTTGACCTTTACACAGCTCCGGAGGCAGGAGGCGCAGAATAACAATAATAATAATAATAAAGCACACAATCAAAAAATATACAGTCCTCATATCCGCAACAATATATATCCAAAAAAAATTGTGGTTGAATTCCATCGATAAATTATATCAACTAGAAGCATCCGCTCCATATGGGGGCGGCCAGGGGTGATATGTTATTATGCTTACTAGTGAGATACCCATGCTACGCACGGGTGGGAGGCCGGAAGCAAACATGCATTGCAGATACGGCGAATGCGAAAGCATGAAACCAATAAATTCCACATTCCTGTAGCACCCTCAGTCGCACGTCAGACATGGACAGCAAGTTCGTGAAGGACTTCCATGAAAAACGTACCCGTTCGCAAACAAATGGGTACGTTCATATATAGAAACATCGATCGTGGGTCCGTGGCGAATCTGCATATGGCGATCCGTGAAGTTCACGTTTAGAAAGTAGAAACCATCACGGCATGTCGCCATTTACTTGAACTCGATATCTCTTTTTTCATTCCAAACAACAAAACTCCAATCATAAATTAATCACAAAATAAACTTTTAACAACATTGTTAATGTTTCCTTCATTGTAAAAACTACCAAGTCAACAGTTAAAAGGACTTTGAGCCAATAGGTGTTACGGCCTTGGCAAGATCGATGGAGACAGCGATTTGTTAGCTTATACACCGCCCAAATAGCTATGTGGAATTCTCTCATGTCGAGATTAAACCCACGTTGTTTGAACTTTGGCAGAGGTCATTATTTACGTTAAATCATGTTTATATACGATTTCCATAGTGCGGTAACTAAAGTTAGCAGATAGGGCAAACTATACCTTTTTGGTTTCCTTATGACTGGACGAGTAATTTGGTATACTTTTCAAAAGGATTAGAATACTTTTACATTTTGACCCCTGTTTGACCTCATTTGACCCCTACCGAAAATTGCCAGAACTTTGAAGAGGGCAGCCCAAGCCAAATTTGTTCAGTGCAATTCAGGCATGTCAAAAACACTTTCAAACCTTTGTTCCAGAGATTTGGTCACGGGACATTAGTACTGATCCTCTACGATAGTGCAAGAAACAATCATACAGACTAAACACACACAAACACACATACCCAAACAACAGTACGTGAATTGTAATAAGGATTAAGTAAACCTTAGATTTAGAGTTTATACCTCTATTCTGAAGCATGGTAAGATACTGATTCAGCATCTTAATAATTGATACCACATAAAATACATTTTGTTGCAAGATTATTGAGTATACTGAGTACGCCGTTGGTGACTTGGCACCTTGCTAACTCTGTCATCAATTTGCTTGTCGATCTCTTTGTGGCCACAGCTTCGACCTGTCTGCCTGGAATAGATGA
The DNA here is from genome assembly GCF_964187855.1 of Myxine glutinosa. NCBI lineage: Eukaryota > Metazoa > Chordata > Myxini > Myxiniformes > Myxinidae > Myxine > Myxine glutinosa. Next base: position 101,887,683 of record NC_136270.1, read on the forward strand.
TGAAGCAATTTGTCCGGGCACAGCAGCAGCGACCGGTCCAACTCAGCCCTCTGCACTTACGCACCAAAGATCTACAGGAATCATACAACAACAAGAAAGGCAAAGGAAAGTCCCTTCGCTGCCCCATGGCCATGGTGACTAATTTACTTAACCACCGCTGCTCCTGAAAATATTAGGAAAATGTTGGTTGTATTTCCATTTCACATTTTCCTTTCTTTTAAAAGCTGCTGCATTTGAAAAATGGATTGGGCATTCCACGTGCTGCTCAAAAACAGATGCAAACACTATAAATTCACATTTTCCCTTTGATGACTCGAGATATTGTCTCAACGGTCGATTTTTCACGTCTCCCCACATCCATCCTCTCCTACGCATGAACTGTGCCAAGAAATTCCCCCAGATGTTCTCTTTTATTAGGAATATTTAATATCAGGAAGAAAATTTGAGAAGGGGAAAAAAGGGAGGACGGGGATTTTAAACTTGATATCGACTGTCATTAACTTGGTTGCATCAAGTATCTTGTTCCCAAAATTTTGTGAATGACCTCCATACCGTAGTTATTATTGTGAATGATAATTTTAAAAAATCTTCATTTACAAGAGAGTGGCAACACCAATGATCATTCGGGACGATTTTCTGTGAAAAAACCCCCAGAAGAAAACAAAGAAGGAACTGAAGTGAAACTAGAACGACACTCTTCGACGTCACAACGTCGACTGATATGCCTCCGCCAACATTATTACATCATTTTACATACTTGTACCAAGTTTGATTTAAATCCCTTCAGCTATTCTCAAGTTATCACATTTTTACCTGACATGACCTAACCTTTGACCTATTGATGCCATAAACCAATTAGTTCATCTTTGCATCATATATACTTATACCAAATTTGTTCAAAATCCCATCACTGGTTCAGGAGCTGGCATGGCAACATCATTTTTTACCTTTAACATGATCTCTGACCTATGACCTTATGACCCCAAAATCGAATTGCCTTATGTTTACCTCATTATACATACCTGCTCCAAGTTTGACTAAGATCCCTTCAGCCGTTCTTAAGTTATCGCGGTAACAAAGTAATTGTAACTTAACATGACTGATCTTTGACCTCTTGTGCCCAAAATAGAATTAGTTAATCTTTACCTAATTACACATACCTGTACCAAGTTTGAATTAGATCCCTTTAGCCATTCTCAAGTTATCATCCTATTACAAACTTTGACCTTTGACCTCTTGACCCCAAAATGTAATCACTTAATCTTTACATCATTGTGCATACCTTTACCAAGTTTGAATTAGATCCCTTCGGCCGTTCTCAAGTTATAGAGCTATTACAGACTTTGACCTTTGACCTCTTGACCCCAAAATCAAATAAGTTCATCTTCACATCATAATAATACTTGTACCACATTTGGTGAGAATCCTATCACTGGTTCACAATTTATTGTGGTAACACGAATTTTACCTAACATGACCTCTGACCTTTGACCTCGTGACCCCAAAATCTAATCGGTTCATATTTCCCTCATTATACATACCTGCATCAAGTGTGACTAAGACCCCTTCAACCATTCTCAAGTTATCGTGGTAACGAAAACCTATCATGGACAGACGGACGGACAACCTGAAAACATAATCCCTCCGGTGACCTCGTCAGCAGAGACATAAAAAAAGAACGTTTAAAAAAAAAAGTGATTCTTCACCATTGGGTGATAGGACCGATATATAGCATATTTCAAAAAGTTGTGAACGGATTATAACAAAACTTAGTGTATGATTTGGTTTCGTGATATGACGAGAACAAGCCGATTCGATTTTGGTTCAGGTTCGTATCCATATCCGGCCGATCCATGGGATACAAAACGTAAACTGTTCAGCCTGGTGGAGGCAAGCTCTCTACCGAGTACCGTTATAGTTAATAATGGAGGCACAAAGCAAGAGACAGAGCAATATGGCGTCAACATGCTGAGGCATTGGTGCAGCGGTGGACTGAAAATAGCTCATGATGATGGATTAATAATTGGGTCAAAAGGTCAAGGTCACAAATCGTGAATTTTCATTTGATTGACTTGGAAATATGTACACAATTTGCATATTGTGTTCACCAATCAAAAGCGAGAAGCCTGTTGTTTTTGAGGTCAAGGTCGCAGCGACCTATTTTGCAAGTACCGGTCTATGACCGCTGGTTTGTTTGTTGTGTCTATTTGTCTGTCCAGGCCATAATTTTTTTTACCATTTGAGCTTTCTCATCAAATTTTCAACAAACCTTTATTTGAAGAACTAGTACACCCGCAGACTCTGGGAGGGGCAGGAAGGGTCATTCCTCTTTGGGGTATTGTAAGGTATCTCGACAAACTACGATCAATTGTCGTACGCGTTTATTCACTCTGCCGATCAAGGCCCGATTCACAGCAGCGCCATCCGAGCTCTGGCGTAGGGATACAACCCGGTCCCGGTGTAGGGATACAACGGTGAATATTTGCACTGCATACATGACATCCTCCCCTTTAAGTCCAAAATTACCACGAGCAATACGTGCTAGATTTCCAGAATTGACATTTCAAAAGCAACATTTCCAAAACATGTGAAAATATGTGTGCAAACGGTTATGAGAATAATGAAAATACGTGAAAATAGAACATGTGTCAACGTGAAAAAAAAAACATCTTCAAAGATTCAACCGGTCGGATGCTTTTCTCTCACGCATTGAGCGTCGCGGTGTACCAGTGGATACAGAGTCCGAGGTGATTCCTTTGGTCTCCACGAAGGTTGTAGCGTTCGCAGAGGTTTTCGGGGCATCCGAGCCGGCTGGAGCGGCCACGACGATCTCCGGCAGTGGCGGGTCGAACTGTTGTCCTGACTGTGACGATGCTACAGGCTCCATCGACTCACAGTGACGGTAGGTTATGTGGTCCTGATGTCGACGAATTTCGCGGCCGTCCTGCAGGCGAATCACACTGGACAGTGGACCTGGCTTCTCGATGATGTCCCCCGGTAGCCACGTCGCACCTGCACCAAAATTTCGGGCAAACACTGGATCTCCAATGTTGATACATCGACTGTTGGACGTCTTATCGTGCACCAACTTTTGATTAAGCTGGCTCTGATAAACATTTGATGATATGTCTGGTTTGAGATTGTCAAGTGTCGATCTCAAGTGTCGTTTCATCAATAACTCAGACAGAGCTGCACCGGTTGTTGATTGTGGCGTGATGCGGTATTTGAACAGGAGACGAGACAGCTTTGTTTCCAGGGTTCCCTCCTGAAGTTTCTGCAATCCGGATTTGATGATTCCTACGGATCGTTCGGCCAAGCCATTTGAAGCCTGGTGATGTGGGCTGACAAACTTATGTTTGATGCCGTTCCGACGTGCGCTACAACCTTCATTATGTTGTGGCGGACACAAAAGCCCACTGGCGTGGTGACATCATTCCGCGCACCAAGTGGGCGGTGGCCACGCCCGAGGGGTAGGCGTGGCCTCATGATATACACCGGGCGCCCAGCCCGGGGCGGGCCAGTGTTACAGTGAGCTCCTGAAATAAAGACGCTTATAAGTTACCGCTTGTCCGCTTCCTCCTTGCTCGCAAGCAGCATGCGTAACGCCACGCTTTACTGGTGACCCCCTCGACGTTGGATCTGCCGGAGCGATCCTTCCACATGTGACGCCATTGCCATGGCCAACTTCGTCAAACTTCCCGAATTTTGGGAGGCTCAGGCCGAAGTCTGGTTCGTCCAGGCCGAAGCCCAATTTCAGCTTCGGCGCCTCACCGGCGATGACACGCGCTATTGCCACGTCGTCGCCTCCCTCGGGCCCGGCACGGCCGCTCGAGTTGTGTCCGTCCTTCGCCACCCACCGGACGGCCACAAGTACGAGGCACTCAAGCGGCTACTCCTAGCCACGTTCGGCCTCACGGACGACGCACGGGCCGACCGCCTCCTGGATCTCCCCGAGCTCGGTGACACGCGCCCGTCGGTCCGAATGGACCATATGCTGTCACTGTTGGGCGACGAAGCCCCCGGTTCTCTATTCCGGGCGCTTTTCCGTCGCCAACTTCCAGCGCAGGTTCGCCTCGCGTTGGCCGGGACCGGGCTAACGGAACCCCGAGCATAGGCAGCCGAGGCGGACAGGTACTTCGCCGCTTCGGACACGCGGGCGAGAGTCGGCGTGGCCGTCACGGCCCTCGAGGCTGATGCTGCTGATGCTGCTGTTCCACAGCATCAGCTTCTACAGCATACGCAGCATGCTGATACGCACCTCGTGAACGCCGCCACGCCCCGCCCACCGCCGCGGCGAAAACCGCCACCGCGGGGAAACCCGCCAACTCCACCGGCCTGGCGGAGGCAGCCGCGGTCCTCCAGCTCCACCACCTGGTGCTGGTTCCACGCCAAGTTCGGCCACGAAGCTCGGCAGTGTCATCCGCCATGCTCCTTCAACAGGTCGGGAAACGCCCGGGCCGGCGCTCAATAGTGGCGATGTGCGCCGGCCGTTCGAGCAGCCTGCTGTTCATAACGGACACCTTCTCCGGGCGCCGTTACCTGTGCGACACGGGAGCGCAGGTGAGTGTCATTCCCGCCGGCACGTCAGACAAGCACGCCGCGGGTGGGGGCCCCGCGCTGCTTGCCGCGAACGGGACGCCCATCCGTACGTACGGAAAACGCTGCCTCTCTCTGCGGTTTGGAGGGCAGGTTTTCCGATGGACGTTCGTCACCGCCGACGTGCCCATGGCACTGCTTGGCGCGGACTTCCTGTGCGCTAATGGGCTCCTGGTCGACGTCAAGCGCAGACGTCTTGTCCAGGCCGAGACGTTCAGCTCGCTCGCTTGTGCGTTGCCCAGCTCAACCAGCTTGCCAAGCGGCTTGCCGAACGGTTCGGTTCCGGCCACGTTGGTCTGTACGCTTCCGGCAGCGGACACATTCACCCGCCTCCTCGCCGGCTTCCCGGCCCTCACGCGGCCCACCTTCTCGGCGGGGGCCGTCAAGCACGGGGTGGCCCATCACATCCCCACCGTCGGGCCACCGGTCTACGCCCGGGCACGCCGCCTCGAGCCGACGAAGCTGGCGGTGGCAAAAGCGGCGTTCGCTACCCTGGAGCGACTCGGCATCGTTCAGCGCTCAGAGAGCGCTTGGGCGTCGCCGCTGCACATCGTGCCGAAGCCCGGCGGGGGATGGCGACCGTGCGGGGACTATCGCCGTCTCAATGACGCCACGACTCCCGACCGCTACCCCGTCCCCCACATTCAGGACTTTTCCGCCCGTTTGGCGGGCAGGTCCTTCTTCTCGAAGGTGGACCTCATACGCGGCTACCATCAGGTCCCCGTCAGGCCAGAGGACGTCCCGAAGACGGCGGTCATCACGCCATTCGGACTCTTCGAGTTCCTGCGCATGCCCTTCGGTCTGAAGAATGCGGCTCAGGCGTTCCAGCGACTGATGGACAGCGTCCTGCGCGACTTGGATTTTGTCTACGTCTACCTGGACGATATCCTCGTCGCCAGCGCGTCCCGCGAAGAGCACCTACGCCACCTCCGCACGCTCTTCGAACGCCTGGGCCAGCATGGCCTGATTGTGAACCCCGCAAAGTGCCGGTTCGGCGCCGCCATAATCGATTTTCTGGGGCACCGTGTCACCAGGCACGGAGCCGTCCCCCTGCCGGCCAAGGTGGAGGCGGTGAAGGGGTTTCCGCGCCCCCGCACGATCAGAGGGCTGCAGGAGTTCCTGGGCATGGTGAACTTTTACCATCGGTTCCTGCCCCGTATCGCCCAGCTCCTGCGCCCCCTGCACGAAGCTCTCCGAGGTAAGCCGGGCAAAGGCGACGTTACCTGGACCGAGCAGATGGACACGGCATTCACGGGCGCGAAGCTCGCCTTGGCTAACGCCACCATGCTCGCGCACCCGGCGCCCGATGCACCGATCGCCCTCACCACCGATGCCTCGGACTACGCGGTGGGCGCGGTGCACGAGCAATGGGTGCGTGGAGCTTGGCAACCGCTGGCGTTCTTTAGCCGGCAGCTTCGCCCGCCCGAACGCCGTTACAGTACCTTCGACCGCGAGTTGCTCGGACTTCACTTGGCGGTCAGGCACTTCCGCCATCTGCTCGAGGGCCGTGCGTTCACTGCCTTCGTCGACCACAAGCCGCTGATCTTCACGATGGGCAAGGTCACCGAGCCGTGGTCGGCCCGGCAGCAGCGTCACCTCTCGGCCGTGTCCGAGTACACGACGGACATCCAGCACGTCGCGGGGAAGGACAACCCGGTGGCGGATTGCCTTTCCCGGGCCGTCGCCCACGCAGTCCACCTCGGCATCGACTATGCCCGGATGGCAGCGGACCAGGCCGCTGACCCCGACGTCCAGGCCTTGCGGACCGCCGTCACGGGCCTCTGCGTCACCGAGGGGCCGTTCGACGGCGCGTGCGCGGCCCTCTTGTGTGACGTCTCCCTCGGGCGCCCTCGCCCCATCGTGCCCGCGGGCTGGCAGCGCCAGGTGTTTGACGCCATCCACGGCCTGTCCCAACCGGGCGCGAGGGCCTCCCAAAGGCTGATCGCCGACAAGTTTGTATGGCATGGCCTCCGGAAGGCCGTCCGCGGCTGGGCCAGGACGTGCCTCGCGTGCCAGCGCGCCAACGTGCACCGGCACACCCAGGCCCCGTTGGCCCCGTTCACGGTGCCGGAACGCCGGTTTGACCACGTCCACGTGGACCTGGTGGGACCTCTGCCCCCCTCGCGGGGTTTCACCTACGTCCTCACCATGGTGGACCGCACCACCCGGTGGCCGGAGGCCGTGCCCTTGGCGTCGACAACGGCGGCCGATGTCGCGCAGGCTTTCATCGCCACCTGGGTCGCCCGGTTCGGCGCCCCCTCAGAGATCTCATCCGACCGCGGCCCCCAGTTCACCTCGGAGCTCTGGGGGGCGGTTGCGCAGGGGCTCGGGGTCCGGCTGCACCGAACCACGGCCTACCACCCCCAGGCTAACGGCCTGTGTGAGCGATTTCACCGCTCATTGAAGGCCGCGCTCCGGGCCACCCTCCGCGACGGCGGCTGGGTCGACAGGCTCCCCTGGGTCCTGCTGGGCCTCCGGACGGCACCCAAGGAGGACCTGCGCGCATCCGCGGCGGAGTTGGTCTTCGGGCAACCACTGCGGGTGCCGGGCGAGTTCCTCCCCGACTCCACGGCACCATGGTCCGCGGCACAGCAGCGCTCCGCTCTGCAAGAGACCGCCCAGAGGTTCGCCCCGGTGCCAACGGCATGCCACGGGCACCCACCGACGCACGTCGCCCCGGAGCTTCGCACGGCGGAGTACGTCTTCGTCCGCCACGATGCCCATCGGACACCACTGCGGCCCCCGTACGACGGGCCTTTCCGCGTGCTGGAGACCGGGGCAAAGCACTTCACCTTGGACATCGGCGGTACTCCTGACCGCGTTTCGGTAGACCGCCTCAAGCCGGCCCACCTCGATGTGGACCATCCACCGCCAGTGGCCCGACCCCCACGTCGGGGCCGCCCTCCTGCGGGCGGACCCCCGGCACCGCCCAGCCCCGCCGCCACCCGGTCCTGCACCCATCCCAGGGGCAGCCAGGGGCATCCCACCTGGCATCCCTGCACCCCGGACGCCGCCGATCGCCAGGGGGCGCTTCGGCCGGGTCATTCGTCTGCCCCGCAAACTGGCCCTCCAGGTGCGCGGGAATTCTGGGGGGGGGCGCGTGTGGCGGACACAAAAGCCCACTGGCGTGGTGACATCATTCCGCGCACCAAGTGGGCGGTGGCCACGCTAGAGGGGTAGGCGTGGCCTCATGATATACACCGGGCGCCCAGCCCGGGGCGGGCCAGTGTTACAGTGAGCTCCTGAAATAAAGACGCTTATAAGTTACCGCTTGTCCGCTTCCTCCTTGCTCGCAAGCAGCGCGCGTAACGCCGCGCTTTAATGTAACCCTTGGTCATCCTGTCAAGTTTGGTTGAGATTGGATAAGTAAGGACGGAATGTATTGGCGTCAAAAATTCATCAGACAGACGGACAGACACAAATGGTGTATTTTAGTATGATGACATGCAGAACATTAACAAATTTTACTTTTTTTAACCTGTTGCTTTAATCAAGTCTAATTTAAGTACCATGCCAACACTTTGCATTTTGCGATGCTTTCTAGTTTTACTTCTTGTTATCGCGATCGTTATTCACACATGTATAGGGAGGGCTCCTTGCAGAGTTTGTGTACATTACGTCAAAAGGACAAGGAGATTACCGGACATCAGTGAGTACTATTGAATGAATGACAAGGATATGAGGAGATAACAGACAATTCAACATGGTTTCATCTGACATTTGAACCTGGGATCCCAGCATTGTGAGCTGCGATCAGATGGGAATGCTAAACTAATCAAACTAGAACGCCACTCAGTAGAGCGCATACTCCCGCCGTGGGTCAAGTTGGAATAGTACGATTTCACAAAAGTTTGAGGGAGGAGTTCAATGACAACACAAGACAAGACAAGACAACACAAGACAAGACAAGACAACACAAGACAGACACTGCACAGATATATATTTAGAATATATAGAAGATAATGTTAAAAAACAAGGCAATTTCACTTACATTTTCGGGTTCAGCGTTCAATTCTATATAAGTGAGTGTATTTTGAGGCACGTGTGACTTCAAATAAAATTGTAAGCAGGAAAAACGTTCGTTTCATTCCTTAGGGATACAACATGTAAAACTGGCCCAAACGTCAAAACAAAACTCGCTCATTTTAAGTTGTACAAGCTAATGCGACCACTCATTCTTCTGGGAAGAATCCCGTGCACATGCTTGTCACACTTATAACTCACCTAAGTCTTTATAAGTTCATCAAATACTGACACCGCGATTGACATTCGCTGAGGTAAATGTTGATATCTCTTCTGAGGTTAAAACAAAACAAAAACAGTTTTAAAGCATTATACGTATCAAACGATACATTTTATGAAACGGGGAGACCGAATACACACTTTGGTGGTTTTAAAATGACAGAATATGTCTTTATTAGAAAAAAAAAAGAACCTTGAAGACGACGCTACTAACAAAATACACCGCTCTAACGCATAACCACGAGTTTAAACTACATTTACAACAAATATGAAAACTATTTTCATATCACAATGTTAAATATAGAATATATAGAAGATGATGTTTAAAAAAAATGAGCCCTATCTTCCAATGGTAAACAATCCTTCAAAAAATTCCTGGATCCGGAATAATATCCTGAGCTTCACCAAAAACTAATCAATTCTTCCTTATCCCAAGAGCAATCATCCCACCAACTTTCATCCAAATTCGTTCAGAACTTTTCCAGATATCTGGTTCACAAACACACGAACACACACACACACACACGGACACGATCGAATGCATTACTCCCTGGTGGGAGTAACGAGATTATTATTATTAGTTCCTTCCATGCACAGCGGGAGATGGGGTTTTGCAATCACATGTGTGTGTGTGTGTGTGTGTGTCCGTCATTCTGTGTGTGTGTGTGTGTGTGTGTGTGTCTGTCATTCTGTGTGTGTGTGTGTGTGTGTGTGTGTGTGTGTGTGTGTGTGTGTGTGTGTGTCTGTCATTCTGTGTGTGTGTTTGTGTGTGTGTGTCTGTCTGTCATTCTGTGTGTGTGTTTGTGTGTGTGTGTCTGTCTGTCATTCTGTGTGTGTGTGTGTGTGTGTGTGTGTGTGTGTGTGTGTGTGTGTGTGTGTGTGTGTGTGTGTGTGTGTGTGTGTCCGTCCGGGCCATAACTTATTTTTTTTACCAATCGAGCTTTTGTCATCAAATCCTCAGCAAAGCTTTATTATGAGAATATTGAGAAGACAGATTAATAATTTGGTTAAAAGGTCAAAAGGCAGCGTCACATAAAATCATCAATTTTCATCCAATTAACCTGAAATTTTAAGAATTTACATATTGTATCACTGAATTGGTTCACCAATCAAAAGCTAGAAGCCGGTTGTTTTTTTTCTTTGTCGATCAAAGGGTCGAAGTTCAAGGTTGCATAAAATAATCAATTTCCATTTTGGGTTTTTTCGTCATTTTGTCGTATCCTTTTTGTCATGCTTCGCATATGAAAGAAGAAGACGTCTGAATACAAAGCAGCCATGGGTGGGCTTCACATTTTCAGATTCTTTCTAGTTATTATTTAATTTAGTTTTGAGAGTTTTTTTAAATTAAATTCCTCATCCCAGATGGAATTAAGAATCAACCACCAAGTGTGGACTGTCATGACCCGTAAACCTGACCAGAGCAAAGCAGGTGGCTTACCTCTCCTCTGAAGGTCATTAGTGAGCCAGCTGGGTTGCAACAACAATACGAATGAGTTTCATAGCCACCATGTCAAGTGCCACTCCGAGGTTCTTCCACTGCACCACAAGGAACTTGGACACAGAGCGAGGCCATTTGGCCCATTATGTGTGTACTTCGACATGCACACCCTATCGATTCAATCAATCAGTGTATTAATCATATATAAATACTAACCAAGTCTTTATAAATCACCACTGTAGTCTAACATTATGTATTTCCTACACACTCTGTCAGCATTGGGGAACAATTGCATATTCTGACTTCATGTAAACTTTATTATGGATATTGCTGATGATAAATTAGAGGACATTCTGGCAATAGGAAGTGAAAACGTGTATAACGTTGTATGTTTTTAGGAGTATACTGCAGTCAGTCATCAGGGCTCAATTTCAGGCTGCAGTTTATTAAACAGTATAGTTATAGTCACATTACATCTTAACTTTGTGTTTGTATTCCTGTTGTCCTCAGAGTATGCAGCGGCCAGAGGTGTGGTAACGAGGCTGACCACAGTGATGCCCCAAGCTCATCATGCAGAAATCCCTCAACCAGGTACTGCTTTGACATGTTCACAGAGTGATGATCAAGACGGATAAGAGTGTATATATATATACATACCACCTTTAGAGGCCATTTTCCCCCGCAGAGCAGGGGTTGGCCTTTTTCGGGCACCTTGGTCCCTTTTTGAAGCAATGTTTTATGGCCGGATGCCCTTCCTGCCACCAACCCTGTTAGTCGCCTCTTGCGACACACGGAACGAGAACGCCACTCAGTAGAGCGCATACTCCCGCCGTGGGTTTAGTTGGAATAATACGTTTTGTTTAACATCCCCTCTCCCCAAAACAATAAATGAAAAAGAAAGTAGGCCCTAACTGTCAGAGAATTTATTTTGATATATCTCGGAATTAGAGGAGAAAAACATCATTTAAGAATAAGAATAAAAGCTTTAATGCAGTAAAACAGAAAAAATCTTTCCCAAAAAAATTTCTCCAAAAAATTCCTGGATCCAGAATAATATCCTGAGCTTCACCAAAAACTAATCAATTCTTCCTTTGTATCCTGAATCGAAGCTCGTGAAAGAGCTAACATTTATTTCACAAACAAATCAACCAGACAAACAAAATATACAAAAAGAGGGAGCGGAAGACAAGATGGGGAGAGAAGGGGAAGCACACAACCACAACATTTGAGAGCAGGGAGAAGTGGGGAGAAGTGGGGAGAAGTGGGGAGTGGGGAGTGGGGATTGGGGGAAGTGGGCAGGGAGAATTCTTCCTTATCCCAAGGGCAATCATCCCACCAACTTTCATTCAAATCCGTTCACAACTTTTCCAGATATCTTGTTCACAAACACACGAACACACACACGGATGGACACGATCGAATGCGTTACTCCCTGGCGGGAGTAATAAACCTGAAGATCGCAGAGCCAGAACCAGAATTATTTATTTGGTCTGGAAGCCCATGCAAGGTTTCTTCTTCTTCAGCCTCTCACAACCCTGGGTGAATATGCGATCTTTTAAAAAAAAGTTGGAATTTTGCCAAATCTGTTTTATTCGTTTCTTAATATACCTCAGCCATTGACAAATCTGGAACTAAGTCTTTATAAGTTCATCAAATACTGACACCGCGAATGACATTCGCTGAGCTAAATGTTGATATCTCTTCTGAGGTAAAAAACAAAAACAAAAACAAAACAGTTTTAAAGCATTATACGTATCAAACGATACATTTTATTAAACGGGGAAACCGAATACACACTTTGGTGGTTTTAAAATGACAGAATATGTCTTTATTAGAAGAAAAAAAGATGAACATTGAAGACGATGCTGCTAAAAAAATACACCACTCTAACGCATAACCACGAGTTTAAACTACATTTACAACAAATATGAAAATTATTTTCATATGACAATGTTAAATATAGAACATATAGAAGATAATGTTAAAACAAATGAGCCCTATCTTCCAATAGTAAAAAAATCCTTCAAAAAATTCCTGGATCGGGAATAATATCCTGAGCTTCACCAAAAACTAATCAATTCTTCCTTATCACAAGGGCAATCATCCCACCAACTTTCATCCAAATCCGTTCAGAACTTTTCCAGATATCTTCTTCACAAACACACGAACACACACACACACACGGACATGAGTGAATGCATTACTCCCTGGCGGGAGTAATTACCAGTGAACTGGTACTCATTTTGCCAACCTCGGAAGGATGACAGGCTGAGTCAACCCCCCTGGCGTTAATTCAGCGATTGACCGAGATTCATAACCCAGGATCCTAGGTATCCCAAGCCGGCACCCTAACCGCTAAGCCAACACCAGGCTTAAAATAAGAGTTTTAAAAGACGGATAAGAGTCTCAGAAAATAACTATATGTACCTGCTTCAATTTACCACAGCTAATATAATTGCATTTCCACCTAAATATTTAACAGGTTGGCCCATTTGGTATTCCCTTCTCAGAATGACCAGAAATCCCTTATCATTTTCAGGAACTCCCAGTTTGGGTTGGTTGAATCAATGTCTGAATATGTGAACCATGAATATGTCCTTGCTTGGCACCGTTATCACGTCGTTCTCCTTCTTCCCCGTCTCTTTCTCATTCAAAGGTCTTTTTCGAACGCAGACACAGATTCTCTGCTCTTCGACAATGTCAGCAAGAGTCAGCGGCTGATAATCTAGTCTCGACCGGAAGTCCCTTATCATTTTCAGGAACTACCAGTTTGGGTTGGTTGAATCAATGTCTGAATATGTCAACCATGAATATGTCCTTGCTTGACACCGTTATCACGTTGATCTCCTTCTTCCCCATCTCTTTCTTATTCAAAGGTCTTTTTCAAACGCAGACACAGATTCTCTGCTCTTCGACAATGTCAGCAAGAGTCAGCGGCTGATAATCTAGGCTCGACCGGAAGTCCCTTATCATTTTCAGGAACTCCCAGTTTGGGTCGGTTGAATCAATGTCTGAGAATCAATGAACTGAGCTCTCTTGTCTGGAGGAAATGTTGCGTTCGATCTTGGAGATGGCATGAAGCTGGAAGGTGTGAAAACATTTTGCTACCTAGGAGACATGCCAAATGGAGAAGGTGGATCAGACTCGGCAACGGTTGCGAGAGTGAGATGTGCACGGAAGAAGTTTCTGGAACTGAGTGGCGTGCTGATGAGGAGGGGAGTGTCGTTGAAGCTGAAGGGAAAGGTGTATGCTGCATGTGTGAGAAGTGTTATGATTTATGGGAGCGAGACATGGGTAATGAACGTAGAGCAGCAACGAAGGCTGGAAAGGGTGGAAATGCGAATGGTTCGGTGGATGTTGGAGGCTCTCTTGGCTCTCTTGTCTGGAGGAAATGTTGAGTTGGATCTTGGAGACGGCGTGAACCTGGAAGGTGTGAAAACATTGTGTTACCTAGGAGACATGGTAAATGGAGAAGGTGGATCAGACTTGGCAACCACCATCTCTTATCTTCCCCCATCCAAAACCTTGATCTTTTCTACCCCTGCTAATTTCACCGCAAATCCTCTTTTTGATTTCTGATTTTTTTGATTTTTTGAATCTGAGCTCCTCACCACATACAAGGCTTTCATCCGCAGCTCAATGGAATACTGCTCTCCCCTCTGGGCTGGTGCTCCTGCCTCACACCTAGCTCGTCTTCACGCTGTTGAAACCAAAGCGTTCAGAATCATTGGAATCTCCCGCGATGAAGCTAACTCCAAGGGCCTTTCACTCACTCACCGCAGGCAGGTTGGTGGTCTTTCCGTCTTCTACCGATTCCTCTCTGGCCTTGCTCCCCCAGCTCTCTCTGTGCTCTGTCCCCCTAATATTCCTACAGGTCGCACAAGATCTGCCTGCAACCCTCTTATGGTTAAACTGCCAAAATCAAGACTCTCTGCTCACCTTCACTCCGTCATTCCTCTTTTCTCCCGCCTCTGGAACAAACTCCCTCGCTCTCTTCAATCCCAATCCACCCTCCAGGTCTTTAAAACAGCTGTTCACCACCATCTCTTATCTTCCCCCATCCAAAACCTTGATCTTTTCTACTCCCGCTAATTTCACCCTAAATCCACTTTTTTGAAATACCAACTTCTGTCCTGGAAGTCCTTGGTGTCCTCGTGTTTTATACTTCTCCCACCCCCCCCCCCACCCCACCCCCCTTCCCACGCCTCCTCCCCCCAAGCCCTCTCCCTCCCACACATCTCCCTGCTCTCAAATGTAATATGTTTGTGTGCTTCCCCTTCTCTCCCCATCTTGTATTCCGCTCCCTCTTTTTGTACACCGCACATTTCCTATGCCATCTCCAGGCATTGCAAATCGTCATTGCTGGGCACCGAAGGGGGCTCGGCAGTGACGCACGCTGAAAGAGAGTACTCAGTTTTCACTCTCGTTGTTTGTTTTCTTGCTTGCTTGTTTGTTTGTTTGTCCGGACGATATCACAGCCATCCTTTGAGCTAGGAAGCTGAAATTTTGGCACAGTAGTGAGCAAGTCCTTTGTCAAAAACGGTATTTTTGTTTTTTGAATAATCAATTAATTGAGGAGTTATTTAATTATTAGCGTTTAATTAAGTACTTATTTAATTAATTAAATTTCATTTCTCTTCTGACCATTAACTCAGGCACCTTTTGAGTTAGGAAGCTGATATTTGGACATGCCAATGACCAGGTGATTTGGCTGCAAAGGCTATTTTTGATTTATTAATTAATCAATTAATCGATTAATTATTTAATTATTCGATTAATGACCAAAAAAATTTTTTTTTGTAAGTTACAGATTCTGATGAAATGGTGGTGGTTTATGTGTTCTGTGACCGAATTGATTAATAATTTAATTTTTTAATGATTATTATTTATTTATTTTCATTATTAATCATTTATTTATTTTCTTTCTCATTTGCCCAATATCTCAGACACCTTTTGAGCTGGGAAGCTAATATTTGGACATGACAGTGACCAAGTGATGTGGCTATCAAGGATATTTTTGATTTATTGATTGATCATTTAATTGATTATTTATTGATTAATCGATTAATTATTTATTGATGAAATCAATTAATGATTTAATTTTTTATTAACGACTTATTTAATTAAATTTCTAAAAGATACATCTTTGGATGAAGCACGAGTGGTTTAGTTATGCTATTAGCCAATTGATTAAGAAAATATTTTGTGATAATCTTTTATCGATTTTAATTATACAATTAATCAATCAATTCGTGTACACCTCTCCCTCCCAATGCAGCCTCTATGTGCTCCACTGCGGTATTGCCGGGCGCCGGAGGCGCCCCGGCAATGCCGCGCTTTCGAATATTTAATTATTTGGCATGGGGGCGGTGTACATTGAATGTATCTGTACTTGTTGTACACCGCTCCTTTCCTATGCCATCTCCAGGCATTGCAAATCGTCATTGCCGGGCACCGAAGGGGGCTCGGCAGTGACACACACTGAAAGAGAGTGCTCAGTTTTCACTCTGGTTGTTTGTTGTACACCGCTCCTTTCCTATGCCATCTCCAGGCATTGCAAATCGTCATTGCCGGGCACCAAAGGGGGCTCGGCAGTGACGCACGCTGAAAGAGAGTACTCAGTTTTCACTCTGGTTTCTTGTTGTACACCGCTCCTTTCCTATGCCATCTCCAGGCATTGCAAATCGTCATTGCCGGGCACCAAAGGGGGCTCGGCAGTGACGCACGCTGAAAGAGAGTACTCAGTTTTCACTCTGGTTTCTTGTTTGTTTGTTTTCTTGGTTGTCCGGACGATATCTCAGCCATCCTTTGAGCTAGGAAGCTTAAATTTCGGCACAGTAGTGAGCAAGTCCTTTGTCAAATACGGTATTTTTTGTTTTTTGAATAATCAATTAATTGAGGAGTTATTTAATTATTAGCGTTTAATTAAGTACTTATTTAATTAATTAAATTTCATTTCTCTTCTGACCATTATTAACTCAGGCACCTTTTGAGTTAGGAAGCTGATATTTGGACATGCCAATGACCAGGTGATTTGGCTGCAAAGGATATTTTTGATTTATTAATTAATCAATTAATCGATTAATTATTTAATTATTCGATTAATGACAAAAAAAATTTTTTTTTTTAAGTTACAGATTCTGATGAAATAGTGGTAGTTTATGTGTTCTCTGACCAAATTGATTAATAATTTAATTTTTTTATGATTATTATTTATTTATTTTCATTATTAATCATTTATTTATTTTCTTTCTCATTTGGCCAATATCTCAGGCACGTTTTGAGCTGGGAAGCTAATATTTGGACATGAGTGACCAAGTGATGTGGCTATCAAGGATATTTTTGATTTATTGATTAATCATTTCATCTATTAAGTATTTATTGATTAATCGATTAATTATTTATTGAGTAATCAATTAATTATTTAATTTTTTATAAATGACTTATTTAATTAAATTTCTAAAAGATACATCTTCGGATGAAGCACTACTGGTTTAGTTATGCGATTAGCCAATTGATTATGAAAATATTTTGTGATAATCTTTTATTGATTTTAATTATACAATTAATCAATCAATTAGTGTACACCTCTCCCTCCCAATGCAGCCTCAATGAGCTGCACTGCGGTATTGCCGGGCGCCGGAGGCGCCCCGGCAATGCCGCGCTGCAGCATATTTAATTATTTGGCATGGGGCGGTGTACTTTGAATGTATGTGTACTTGTTGTACACCGCTCCTTTCCTATGCCATCTCCAGGCATTGCAAATCGTCATTGCCGGGCACCAAAGGGGGCTCGGCAGTGACGCACGCTGAAAGAGAGTACTCAGTTTTCACTCTGGTTGTTTGTTGTACACCGCTCCTTTCCTATGCCATCTCCAGGCATTGCAAATCGTCATTGCTGGGCACCGAAGGGTGCTCGGCAGTGACGCACGCTGAAAGAGAGTACTCAGTTTTCACTCTGGTTTCTTGTTTGTTTGTTTGTTTGTTTTCTTTCTTGGTTGTCCGGGCGATATCTCAGCCATCCTTTGAGCTAGGAAGCTGAAATTTTGGCACAATAGTGAGAAAGTCCTTTGTCAAAAACGTTATTTTTTTTTTTTTGATTAATCAATAAATTAAGGAGTTATTTAATTATTAGCGATTAATTAAGTTCTTATTTAATTAATTAAATTTCCTTTCTCTTCTGACCATTAACTCAGGCACCTTTTGAGTTAGGAAGCTGATATTTGGACATGCCAATGACCAGGTGATTTGGCTGCAAATGATATTTTTGATTTATTAATTAATCAATTAATCGATTAATTATTTAATTATTCGATTAATGACAAAAAATTTTTTTTTTTTTAAAGTTACAGATTCTGATGAAATAGTGGTAGTTTATGTGTTCTCTGACCAAATTGATTAATAATTTAATTTTTTTATGATTATTATTTATTTATATTCATTATTAATCATTTATTTATTTTCTTTCTCATTTGGCCAATATCTCAGGCACCTTTTGAGCTGGGAAGCTAATATTTGGACATGAGTGACCAAGTGATGTGGCTATCAAGGATATTTTTGATTTATTGATTAATCATTTCATCTATTAATTATTTATTGATTAATCGATTAATTATTTATTGAGTAATCAATGAATTTTTTATAAATGACTTATTTAATTAAATTTCTAAAAGATACATCTTCGGATGATGCACCAGTGGTTTAGTTATGCGATTAGCCAATTGATTATGAAAATATTTTGTGATAATCTTTTATTGATTTTAATTATACAATTAATCAATCAATTAGTGTACACCTCTCCCTCCCAATGCAGCCTCAATGAGCTGCACTGCGGTATTGCCGGGCGCCGGAGGCGCCCCGGCAATGCCGCGCTGCAGCATATTTAATTATTTGGCATGGGGCGGTGTACTTTGAATGTATGTGTACTTGTTTGTTTTCTTTCTTGGTTGTCCGGACGATATCTCAGCCATCCTTTGAGCTAGGAAGCTGAAATTTCGGCACAGTAGTGAGCAAGTCCTTTGTCAAATACGGTATTTTTTGTTTTTTGAATAATGAATTAATTGAGGAGTTATTTAATTATTAGCGTTTAATTAAGTACTTATTTAATTAATTAAATTTCATTTATCTTCTGACCATTATTAACTCAGGCACCTTTTGAGTTAGGAAGCTGATATTTGGACATGCCAATGACCAGGTGATTTGGCTGCAAAGGATATTTTTGATTTATTAATTAATCAATTAATCGATTAATTATTTAATTATTCGATTAATGACAAAAAAATTTTTTTTTTTTAAGTTACAGATTCTGATGAAATAGTGGTAGTTTATGTGTTCTCTGACCAAATTGATTAATAATTTAATTTTTTTATGATTATTATTTATTTATTTTCATTATTAATCATTTATTTATTTTCTTTCTCATTTGGCCAATATCTCAGGCACGTTTTGAGCTGGGAAGCTAATATTTGGACATGAGTGACCAAGTGATGTGGCTATCAAGGATATTTTTGATTTATTGATTAATCATTTCATCTATTAAGTATTTATTGATTAATCGATTAATTATTTATTGAGTAATCAATTAATTATTTAATTTTTTATAAATGACTTATTTAATTAAATTTCTAAAAGATACATCTTCGGATGAAGCACTACTGGTTTAGTTATGCGATTAGCCAATTGATTATGAAAATATTTTGTGATAATCTTTTATTGATTTTAATTATACAATTAATCAATCAATTAGTGTACACCTCTCCCTCCCAATGCAGCCTCAATGAGCTGCACTGCGGTATTGCCGGGCGCCGGAGGCGCCCCGGCAATGCCGCGCTGCAGCATATTTAATTATTTGGCATGGGGCGGTGTACTTTGAATGTATGTGTACTTGTTTGTTTTCTTGTTTGTTTGTTTTCTTTCTTGGTTGTCCGGACGATATCTCAGCCATCCTTTGAGCTAGGAAGCTGAAATTTCGGCACAGTAGTGAGCAAGTCCTTTGTCAAATACGGTATTTTTTGTTTTTTGAATAATCAATTAATTGAGGAGTTATTTAATTATTAGCGTTTAATTAAGTACTTATTTAATTAATTAAATTTCATTTATCTTCTGACCATTATTAACTCAGGCACCTTTTGAGTTAGGAAGCTGATATTTGGACATGCCAATGACCAGGTGATTTGGCTGCAAAGGATATTTTTGATTTATTAATTAATCAATTAATCGATTAATTATTTAATTATTCGATTAATGACAAAAAATTTTTTTTTTTTTAAGTTACAGATTCTGATGAAATAGTGGTAGTTTATGTGTTCTCTGACCAAATTGATTAATAATTTAATTTTTTTATGATTATTATTTATTTATTTTCATTATTAATCATTTATTTATTTTCTTTCTCATTTGGCCAATATCTCAGGCACCTTTTGAGCTGGGAAGCTAATATTTGGACATGAGTGACCAAGTGATGTGGCTATCAAGGATATTTTTGATTTATTGATTAATCATTTCATCTATTAAGTATTTATTGATTAATCGATTAATTATTTATTGAGTAATCAATTAATTATTTAATTTTTTATAAATGACTTATTTAATTAAATTTCTAAAAGATACATCTTCGGATGAAGCACTACTGGTTTAGTTATGCGATTAGCCAATTGATTATGAAAATATTTTGTGATAATCTTTTATTGATTTTAATTATACAATTAATCAATCAATTAGTGTACACCTCTCCCTCCCAATGCAGCCTCAATGAGCTGCACTGCGGTATTGCCGGGCGCCGGAGGCGCCCCGGCAATGCCGCGCTGCAGCATATTTAATTATTTGGCATGGGGCGGTGGACTTTGAATGTATGTGTACTTGTTTTCTTTCTTGTTGTACACCGCTCCTTTCCTATGCCATCTCCAGGCATTGCAAATCGTCATTGCCGGGCACCAAAGGGGGCTCGGCAGTGACGCACGCTGAAAGAGAGTACTCAGTTTTCACTCTGGTTTCTTGTTTTCTTTCTTGGTTGTCCGGACGATATCTCAGCCATCCTTTGAGCTAGGAAGCTGAAATTTCGGCACAGTCGTGAGCAAGTCCTTTGTCAAATACGGTATTTTTTGTTTTTTGAATAATCAATTAATTGAGGAGTTATTTAATTATTAGCGTTTAATTAAGTACTTATTTAATTAATTAAATTTCATTTCTCTTCTGACCATTATTAACTCAGGCACCTTTTGAGTTAGGAAGCTGATATTTGGACATGCCAATGACCAGGTGATTTGGCTGCAAAGGATATTTTTGATTTATTAATTAATCAATTAATCGATTAATTATTTAATTATTCGATTAATGACCCAAAAAATTTTTTTTTTTAAGTTACAGATTCTGATGAAATAGTGGTAGTTTATGTGTTCTCTGACCAAATTGATTACCAATTTAATTTTTTTATGATTATTATTTATTTATTTTCATTATTAATCATTTATTTATTTTCTTTCTCATTTGGCCAATATCTCAGGCACCTTTTGAGCTGGGAAGCTAATATTTGGACATAAGTGACCAAGTGATGTGGCTATCAAGGATATTTTTGATTTATTGATTAATCATTTCATCTATTAATTATTTATTGATTAATCGATTAATTATTTATTGAGTAATCAATTAATTATTTAATTTTTTATAAATGACTTATTTAATTAAATTTCTAAAAGATACATCTTCGGATGAAGCACTAGTGGTTTAGTTATGCGATTAGCCAATTGATTATGAAAATATTTTGTGATAATCTTTTATTGATTTTAATTATACAATTAATCAATCAATTAGTGTACACCTCTCCCTCCCAATGCAGCCTTAATGAGCTGCACTGCGGTATTGCCGGGCGCCAGAGGCGCCCCGGCAATGCCGCGCTGCAGC
Source organism: Myxine glutinosa (assembly GCF_964187855.1). Lineage (NCBI taxonomy): Eukaryota > Metazoa > Chordata > Myxini > Myxiniformes > Myxinidae > Myxine > Myxine glutinosa. The sequence continues at coordinate 101,908,857 of NC_136270.1, forward strand.
ATATTTAATTATTTGGCATGGGGCGGTGTACTTTGAATGTATGTGTACTTGTCTTTTATTGATTTTAATTATACAATTAATCAATCAATTAGTGTACACCTCTCCCTCCCAATGCAGCCTCAATGAGCTGCACTGCGGTATTGCCGGGCGCCAGAGGCGCCCCGGCAATGCCGCGCTGCAGCATATTTAATGATTTGGCATGGGGCGGTGTACTTTGAATGTATTTGTACTTGTTTGTTTTCTTTCTTGTTTGTCCGGGCGATATCTCAGCCATCCTTTGAGCTAGGAAGCTGAAATTTCGGCACAATAGTGAGCAAGTCCTTTGTCAAAAACGGTATTTTTTTTTTTTGATTAATCAATAAATTGAGGAGTTATTTAATTATTAGCGATTAATTAAGTACTTATTTAATTAATCAAATTTCCTTTCTCTTCTGACCATTAACACAGGCACCTTTTGAGTTAGGAAGCTGATATTTGGACATGCCAATGACCAGGTGATTTGGCTGCAAAGGATATTTTTGATTTATTAATTAATCAATTAATCGATTAATTATTTAATTATTTGATTAATGACAAAAAAATTTTTTTTTTTAAAGTTACAGATTCTGATGAAATAGTGGTACTTTATGTGTTCTCTGACCAAATTGATTAATAATTTAATTTTTTATGATTATTATTTATTTATTTTCATTATTAATCATTTATTTATTTTCTTTCTCATTTGGCCAATATCTCAGGCACCTTTTGAGCTGGGAAGCTAATATTTGGACATGAGTGACCAAGTGATGTGGCTATCAAGGATATTTTTGATTTATTGATTAATCATTTAATCGATTAATTATTTATTGATTAATCGATTCATTATTTATTTATTAATCAATTAATTATTTAATTTTTTATTAGACTTATTTAATTAAATTTCTAAAAGATACATCTTCGGATGAAGCACTAGTGGTTTAGTTATGCTATAAGCCAATTGATTATGAAAATATTTTGTGATAATCTTTTATTGATTTTAATTATACAATTAATCAATCAATTAGCATACACCTCTCCCTTCCAATGCAGCCTCAATGAGCCGCGCTGTAGGATATTTAATTATTTGGCATGGAGGCGGTGTACTTTGAATGTATCTGTACTTGTTTTCTTTCTTGTTTGTTTGTCCGGGCGATATCTCAGCCATCCTTTGAGCTATGAAGCTGAAATTTCGGCACAATAGTGAGCAAGTCCTTTGTCAAAAACGCTATTTTTTTTTTTTGATTAATCAATAAATTGAGGAGTTATTTAATTATTAGCGATTAATTAAGTACTTATTTAATTAATCAAATTTCCTTTCTCTTCTGACCATTAACTCAGGCACCTTTTGAGTTAGGAAGCTGACATTTGGACATGCCAATGACCAGGTGATTTGGCTGCAAAGGATATTTTTGATTTATTAATTAATCAATTAATCGATTAATTATTTAATTATTCGATTAATGACCAAGAATTTTTTTTTTTTAAAGTTACAGATTCTGATGAAATAGTGGTAGTTTATGTGTTCTCTGACCAAATTGATTAATAATTTAGTTTTTTTATGATTATTATTTATTTATTTTCATTATTAATCATTTATTTATTTTCTTTCTCATTTGGCCAATATCTCAGGCACCTTTTGAGCTGGGAAGCTAATATTTGGACATGAGTGACCAAGTGATGTGGCTATCAAGGATATTTTTGATTTATTGATTAATCATTTCATCTATTAATTATTTATTGATTAATCGATTAATTATTTATTGAGTAATCAATTAATTATTTAATTTTTTATAAATGACTTATTTAATTAAATTTCTAAAAGATACATCTTCGGATGAAGCACTAGTGCTTTAGGTATGCTATTAGCCAATTGATTATGAAAATATTTTGTGATAATCTTTTATTGATTTTAATTATACAATTAATCAATCAATTAGTGTACACCTCTCCCTCCCAATGCAGCCTCAATGAGCTGCATAGCGGTATTGCCGGGCGCCGGAGGCGCCCCGGCAATGCCGCGCTGCAGCATATTTCATTATTTGGCATGGGGCGGTGTACTTTGAATGTATGTGTACTTGTTTGTTTGTTTTCTTGGTTTCTTGTGCTTTCTTGTTTGTTTGGTTGTCCGGGCGATATCTCAGCCATCCTTTGAGCTCGGAAGCTGCAATTTCGGCACAATAGTGAGCAAGTCCTTTGTCAAAAACGGTATTTTTGTTTTTTGATTAATCAATAAATTGAGGAGTTATTTAATTATTAGCGATTAATTAAGTACTTATTTAATTAATCAAATTTCCTTTCTCTTCTGACCATTAACTCAGGCACCTTTTGAGTTAGGGAGCTGATATTTGGACATGCCAATGACCAGGTGATTTGGCTGCAAAGGATATTTTTGATTTATTAATTAATCAATTAATCGATTAATTATTTAATTATTCGATTAATGACAAAAAATTTTTTTTATTAAAGTTACAGATTCTGATGAAATAGTGGTAGTTTATGTGTTCTCTGACTAAATTGATTAATAATTTATTTATTTATTTATTATTATTTATTTATTTTCATTATTAATCATTTATTTATTTTCTTTCTCATTTGGCCAATATCTCAGGCACCTTTTGAGCTGGGAAGCTAATATTTGGACATGAGTGACCAAGTGATGTGGCTATCAAGGATATTTTTGATTTATTGATTAATCATTTCATCTATTAATTATTTATTGATTAATCGATTAATTATTTATTGAGTAATCAATTAATTATTTAATTTTTTATAAATGACTTATTTAATTAAATTTCTAAAAGATACATCTTCGGATGAAGCACTAGTGGTTTAGTTATGCGATTAGCCAATTGATTATGAAAATATTTTGTGATAATCTTTTATTGATTTTAATTATACAATTAATCAATCAATTAGTGCACCTCTCCCTCCCAATACAGCCTCAATGAGCTGCACTGCGGTATCACAGGGCGCCTAAGGCGCTCCGGTAATGCCGCGCTGGAGGATATTTAATTATTTGGCATGGGGCGGTGTACTTTGAATGTATCTGTACTTGTTATATACTTTGTTTGTCTGGTTGATTTGTTTGTGAAATAAATGTTAGCTCTTTCACGAGCCTCGATTCAGTATACAAAAAAAGGGAAAAAAAAGAAAAAGAAAGAAAAGAATATAGCTCAGGAAATTGGGATCTGAGTTTTAAATTCTCTCTACTGTGCTGATTCATAGACTCCTATTGTTTTTGTATGGCTGGCAAGATTCGTCCGTGTGTGTGCCATCCCTTGAATGGATGTTAAACCGGACGTCCCATCTGCAAGCATTAGTTGGTAGATGTTAAAGATCCCTCCACAAAAAGTAGGCGAGCACTCGCCGGCATCCTGAACAAATTACAAATTCCTGTCTTGATTACCACTCGGAAGACGATGGCAAACTACTACGTGTACTTGGAGAGATGCTGCTGTAGCAGAACTGAGTCTGCCTTCATGCAGAGTACCGGAATTAGATTAGAATGTCTTTCTCTACAAGAGCGAGGCTCATGGAAGAGCAAGGTTAAATTGAGAGTGGGGTAGCAGGGAAACAATTGGGGGCCGGAGGGAGAGAACATGAAAGAGATAAAGAGAGATAGAGAGCGCACTGAAATTGACAAATAAGCGGGTTTGGTTTGGAAGGTTTAATGGGGTAATAAAGGTCATGGGGTAGGATGGGGGATGACCTGAGATGGTGGTGCACTGCCTTATTGAAGCCCTAGAAGGAAAAGTGGGAAAGAACAGCCTCTGGAAGGTGGTAGCATATATGGGAGAAGCGAAGAACAAAGGACATCGATGTTTTTAATGATTTATGTATTTTATTCCTTTTTTCTGCCAATGTCTGAGCTGTATCTCGGATACGGTTGGAAATTTCGGAATGAAATTTTGCATCAATAATGGGAATAAAAAGTATGTGTAGTTGACGTAGTGTTTTGACTTTGACATAATTTTTTGTGATGACCTAATTGTAGACATTTAAACATCTTTCACCAAAAGTCGACTACGGTCTTGTCGGATTAGAACAAAATTGCCCTCGCTAGATAGTCTTGAGCAAGGCAGATTTACGCTTAATTTGCATCATACATGTCTGATCAGGTTAAAGGTCCTGGTCACATGGCGGTCTGAATACAATAATGCACTTTTTGTCATCGCTCAATTTTACTATCACAGAATCTCCTTCCAAGATGGCTCTTGCATCAATAGTGTACTTGCACTGAAGTTGTGCACTGGCACTTGATTAGTGTCCTTGACCTACTTTTTTCTGATTTTGACTGCAGTAAGAAGAAACACCTTTTTGACCATAACTTGAATTTGAATTATTTTGTTCTACAATTTTAATAATGTTGAGTTTTATGGATAGATTGTAGATGTAGACACATTTTATTAATTCCCACTCTATCCCAAAATGTTGAAGGTCAAGGTCACATGTAGGTCTGAAAAAAATATGGTCAAAAGAATATGGATCATGGGCCAAAAATAATTACCCTTTGTGATCTTACACTTGGAGGCTTACCCCTGGCGATCTTACCCTTGGAGGTTTACCCTTGAGACTTACCCTTGGAGAATTAACCTTGAGGCTTACCCTTGGAGGCTTAACCTTGGAGGCTTAACCTTGGAGGTTTACCCTTGGCGATGACTTTGTGATCGCAGATATTTAACTACTATGATGATGCAGTCCTTGTATTTGATAAAGAACAGGAAGTAAAATCAGCTTCTTTTGTGCTACCATGTGTTGTGCACCACAGTAGAAGAACTTGCATGGGATCCACACTTCGACATTGAGACGACAGAGACGAGCATCGTCATTTCATGGAAGACCCTTCCTGGCCTTTTAATAACGGTGCTTTCTTCTAGCTTCGCACACACCGTTGATAAGGACTTCAAGTTTGTGTTTTGATCAGATGGCAGTGTCAGCAGTTTTTAGTTTTGGAGTAAAGAGGGGTTTAATCCCCCTAAAACGATGCCAGACTTGCTGTGTCGTCTATCAATGATCTCCATAACCTGGAAAATTGTGTATGAGGAGATGGGCTGCTTAGACTACCTAATAGCAAGCATGTTATGTTGGAGGTAGCATTATTCAAGAGGACCTCACTCAAGTATTCACCACCATGATATTATTTAATGAAAGGAAAACAGGAGAAAATTTCATGGAAGAGCAAATGTCAAATATACAGCCACGTGAAAAAGTAAGTACACCCCATGTAAAGTTTTGACTTTTTCAACATATTTCAACATACAGCTATTTGATCTTCATTTCAACAATATTGACAGATAAAGGTGATATAATATAACAAATATCATGAAACATTTACATTTTGTAGTCCATTGTATAATTTAAATAAACATAAATACAAATTTCGCATGTGGAAAAAGTAAGTACACCCTTGGCTCTAATAGGTGGTATTGTCCCCTTTGGCAGAAACAACCTCAAGTAGGCGTTTCTTATAACTGTCTACCAGTCTCTGACATCGACTGGGAGAAATTTTTGCCCACTCCTCCATGCAGAATTCTTTCAGCTGTGTGATGTTTGAGGGGTTTCTTGCATGCACAGCTCGTTTAAAATTCCCCCACAACATCTCGATGGGATTTAGATCCGGGCTTTGACTTGGCCATTCCAGAACCCTCCATTTCTTTCTTTTCAGCCATTCCTTGGTGGATTTACTGGTATGTTTAGGGTCATTGTCATGTTGCAAGGTCCACCTTCGGTTGAGCTGCAACTTTCCGACAGATGGCCACACATTATCCTCAAGCACCCTCTGGTACAATGAATAATTCATAGTGGATTCTATGATGGTGAGCTGCCCAGGCCCTGATGCAGCAAAGCTGCCCCAAACCATAATATTTCCACCACCATGCTTTACAGTTGGTATGAGGTTCTTGTGGTCAAATGCTGTCTTTGGTTTTCACCAAACATGTCTTCTGGTTCTGTGGCCAAATAGCTCCACCTTTGACTCATCTGTCCAGAGCACATTGTTCCAGAAGTGCTGGTCTTTGCCAAGGTGTTCATTGGCAAACTTTAGTCTTGCCCTGATGTTCTTTCTGTACAGCAAAGGTTTCCTCCTGGCACACCTCCCATGTAGATCAAATGTGTGCAGCCTCTTTCTAATGGTAGACTCGTGTACTTTGACATCAACAGTAGCAAGAGCTACCTGTAGGTCCCGTGATGACATTCTGGGGTTCTTAGAGACTTCTTTCAGCATCTTACGGTCTGCTCTCGGGCTGAACTTGCTGGGGTGGCCTGGCCTGAACAAGTTGGCAGTTGTTTGAAATCTTCTCCACTTGTAGATGATCTTCCATACAGTCAAATGATTGATTTCAAATTGTTTGGAGATCTTTTTAAATCCCTTCCCAGACTCGTAGGCATCTATAACCTTCTTTCTGAAGGCCTCAGAGAGCTCTTTTGATCTAGGCATGCTGACGCCGCACACTTCAACAACAAAGAACAAACCAAACTAAATGTCTGAGGTTTAAATAAGACAGGTTCCTCCAAGATCCTCTCGAACGATGTTCTAATCATTTGCACCTGAGCTGGTACACCTGATTCTAATTTTAGGTATTTGAAGTAGTGATACATGTAGGGGTGTACTTACTTTTTCCACATGCAAAATTTGCATTTATGTTTATTTAAATTATACAATGGACTACAAAATGTAAATGTTTCATGATATTTGTTATATTATATCACCTTTATCTATCAATATTGTTGAAATGAGATCAAATAGCTGTATGTTGAAATATGTTGAAAAAGTCAAAACTTTACATGGGGTGTACTTACTTTTTCACGTGACTGTATATGGTGACAATGTGGACGACGAGGAACATCCTTGTGCTGGACTATCTGGAGGTCAGAACCTCAAAGTGAATTATTGTTTGGAAAGACCATCAAATGTGAGTGTAAGATCTTATATAGATACATTTGTTAGTATTCGGAAAGTGAAAATAATATTCCATGAGTATCTGCAGTTATTCGTAAAGGTGCAACTTGCAGTAGAACCAAGATTTGGTTGCACATGAAAGGTTTAAAAAAAAGGTATACCCATGAAAGGTATACCCAATACATTTTAAAAGTGCAATTTTAAAAGTTGATTGAATTTTAAAATGTGCTCCTGTAAGAGGTGGGTTTCTGTGGATGGCAGGTGCGTGTGAAGGTGGCTGAAGATGAAAATTCTGGCACAGAAGTGAGCGGGGCTTCGGGACGTCTTGTCCTGGGAAGCTTACTGCCTGGCGTCTCGTACACAATCATCATCATCATAACTCTGCATGGGCAGCCACGTGGCCAACCCATAACAAAATGCATCGCCACTGGTACCCGCCATTACTTGAGCATGAAAGCAATTTGTGGCGTCATTGGGCACTGGAAACGGCTCTATAAGCATTCGCTCACTTGCTAATATAGAAGTATGCTCACAGAAAATTTATTTAAATTGGAGTTTTAAATTTAAATATTTGAATAAACTGGAAGTTGTTACTTAAGTCAGACTGAGTGGTTTATTCTGCTGCGCAGCTCTGCAGTAACTGACTGTATTACATTTACCTGGGTTAATAGATCTCTGCAAATAACTATGTATAGTGCGCTTCTAGTTTCCAAGATAAAAATAAGATGTCTTTCCTGAGCCAAGCCATGAAAGACAGATATGCATCTCCAGATACAGCAATCACACACATATTGTGGTTTTGGGGAATATTACAGAGATGCTCACATAGTTAGAGCTAGTTATTTAGTCGTATATTGTTCAGTTAAGTTTCTGATGTTTATGGGGTTAATATCTATCTATCTATCTATCTATCTATCTATCTATCTATATATACATACATATATATATATATATATATATATATGTATATATATATGTATATATATATACAGGGTGAGCCAGAAATATGGTAATTTTTTGAAATTCGTGTGAAGGAAATAAAAAATTGCATTTCAAAATAAATGTATTCATGATATTTAAGTACATAACATGCAGTTTTATTTTTTTAAATTTTTTACTGATTTAGTTTTATTCTCTGCAGGCAGAACACTTGAGTGACCATGTGGAAATGGTTGGGTGAAGAACGCGCTTTCGCTATCAAAGCTTTTTACAAAAATAATGATCGTGCAACTGCTGCACAACATCAATTCAAACTCCATTTCAATGTTCAACGTCATGGAAATGTGCCGTCTGTTCGTGCTATCAAGTTATGGGTTCGGAAGTTTGAGAGGACCGGTTCAACTTTAAAAGAGAAACCGCTGGGAGCACCCAAATCAGTAATAATGGCACAAAACATTGAGCGTGTAAGGGAGTCAGTTTTGAGAAGTCCGCATCGCTCCAGCCGAAAGCATGCATCAGCCTTAAGAATTTCTCACCGTTCACTACGCCGCATATTGCATAAGGATTTAAACTTTTATCCCTATAAAATTCAAACTTGTCAGGAATTAAGCCAAGATGATGAGATTCCCTGCAATAATTTTTGTGAGGGAATGCTTTCATTTATGGACGGAAATGAAAACCAAAATATTACTAACAATTTGTTCATGTCTGATGAAGCACATCTGTGTGGCTATGTCAACAACCAAAATACTAGTTTTTGGGCGGCCGAAAACCCAAGAGAAATGTACATGAAACAGTTACACAGTCCCAAAGTCACAGTGTGGTGTGCACTTTTGTGTTCGGCATCATAGGGCCTTACTTCTTTGAGAACGATAACGGAAATGCCGTCACTGTTACTGCAGCTCGATATACCGATTTGGTTTCTAACTTCTTCTCTAGATAATTCAACAAATTTGCAGAAGTGAGCCCAATGACGTGGTTTCAGCAAGATGGTGCAACCTTCCTGCACCTCATAGTTCGGCATCATAGGGCCTTACTTCTTTGAGAACGATAACGGAAATGCCGTCACTGTTACTGCAGCTCGATATACCGATTTGGTTTCTAACTTCTTCTCTAGATAATTCAACAAATTTGCAGAAGTGAGCCCAATGACGTTGTTTCAGCAAGATGGTGCAACCTTCCGGCACCTCCAGAGTGTTCATGACTACTGTAAGGGCGCTCTTTCCAAAGCATGGCATTTCCAGAAACGGCGATATTCCAAGGCCAGCGAGGTCACCCGATTTGACTGCATGTGATTATTTCTTGTGGTCATATCTAAAGGACAAAGTTTATATTAACCATCCACAAACTCTTCATGAACTTAAGGAAAACATCAAACACGAAATCAATGATATTGACGTGGTCATCTTGCAGAATGTCATGAATAATTGGCGTCCAGGATTGGAGGAATGTGTCAGATGAAATGGTGCGCATCTCCTTGGTGTTCTTTTCCACAAATAAATGGCATGTTATGTACTTCACTTTCTTGTAAAAATTTGTTTTGAAATACCTTTACACGAGTGTATTTACATGAAATTACCTTTATACGAGTGTTAAGAATAACCATATTTCTGGCTTACCTTGTGTGTGTGTGTGTGTGTGTGTATATATATATATATATATATATATATATATATATATATATATATATATATATATATATATATATATATCTATATATATATTACCAGCAAAAAGCCCATCAAAAATGACGGGTTGGATCAGTTTATTCGGGAGTGCAGCCTCGTGAGTGTGCCAAAGTCTGAAGCCTCGGCCTAGTGTCAGGTGTGCTTATATCTTCTTTATTTATTTGAAATCCCATGGATGTAAATAAACACTCGTTTTATGCTGTGCACGTTGCACATCATATGCAGCGAATTTCTTCTCCCTGCACCTTGTATTTGTTGTTATTTTAAAAAAAAGAACGCCTCTGTACACCACCCTTGAGGCTTGGTTTGCAAGCCACCATCGACAATGCCAATAGAAGAGACATAATTACTCTTTTATAGAAAATGTTTTCAAGTTTGTTTTATCCTGAAAAATAGACTATAGTGAACACACATTCGTGTTAAAAGATTGGCCTTTTAAATCCTACCACTGGCCTTTAAAAAAGGGGGATAAAAGTAAGTCTTAAAAAAATAAAAATAGCCTTTAAAAAAGTAATAGTCTGGCAGATGTTGCAAGTGAGTTTAATTAAAAAAAAAGATAACTTTTGTTATATATATATATATATATATATAATTATATATATATGTATATATATATATATATGAAAATCTGTGAATAGCGAAACCCATGAATAGGAGGGCATTGTTTCAATGGAAAATGGGGGGTAGGTTCCTGAGTCGCGAAAATCCGTGAATAGAGGACCAAACCGCGAATGGTGACGCAACTCCTGAGAATGTCGACGATAATCCACAAAGGTCGATGAAAAACCTGGAAATGGCGAGACAAAACCCGCGAATGGTGGCGATAAACCGTGAAGGTCGATGAAAATCCGCGAATATATATATATATATATATATATATATATATATATATATATATATATATATATATATATATATATATATATATATATACATATATATATATATTATATATTATATATATATATATATATATATATATATATATATATATATATATATATATATATATATATACATACATATATACAGACTTGGCATTTAATATGGAATATATTTTTTTTCTTGACTTGGGTTTACTTTCTTAACTCAGTATATCAATCTGGTGAGTTTCTTTTACACTTTGGTGATTTATTTGTTAAAAGAACCATGTCACTGATTGTCTGTCGCAGCAAGAAGTCAACAACATGATTATATCACAGGTGGCGTGGCAAAATGTACGGACAGGTGCATTTGATAATTGGCTTCACAGTCGGGTATACAAGGGTTGTTGCATTCTGTATTAGTGGAAAACAACTGCTGCACGTCTCCAAAAGTTATTGCCGCTTCCTCTGGAGATGGTCCGTCAACTCGACAATGCTGTTTGTCATGGAGTGGTGGCTTTACGAAATTACGGCATGAAACAGCGTGCTATTGCTCGGCAGTATGGCATCACTCAAGGTCAGGTGTCAAAGATCCTGAAACGAAATGCTCAGAGGGGTGTCCCTACTCCAATACCGAGGGCCAGGACGTCCCCGCCGAACCACAAGGAGGGATGATCGCCAGCTGCACCGGTTAGTCCGCAATGGCCGTACCAAGTCAACTAATCGGCTTCGGGTTGAGTGGCAGCAACTAACAAATGTGCCTGTATCCAGAAGGCTAGTCAACCAACGACTGGTTCAAGCAGGCTATCGTGCCAGGCGTCCCCTGAGAAAGCCACGCCTGACCAGACAACACCACCAGCGCCAATTGCAGTGGGCCAGAGAGCACCGTCAATGGCAGCCAGGACACTGGAATCACGTGATCTTCAGTGACGAGTCTAGATTTCTGGTCTATCGTCAAGATGGCCGCGTCCGAGTGCGCAGACAAGTGCATGAAGCCTACAACAAAGATTGTATAGTGCCAAGAGTCCAAGCTCGACGTGGTGGGGTGACCGTTTGGGCTGCTTTTCATGCAGGGGGCAAAACTGACCTGGTTGTTCTGAATGGAAACCTGAACCAGTTCAAGTACAGGGCCATTCTGGAAGAAACATTGCTTTCATTTGCTCGTGCAGCCTTTCGAGGAAACTTTGTCTTCCAAGATGACAATGCACGGCCTCATCACGCTCACATGATCCAACACTTTCTTGCTGACCATGGTGTAGAGCATATGGAGTGGCCTGCCATGTCCCCGGATATGAATCCGATAGAGAACTTGTGGGCAGAATTAACGCGTCAAATCGACCACTGGGACCAGCAGCCGACCTCTGTGCGTGAATTGCAGCAGGCTATTGTCACTGCATGGCAAGCGATTCCTGTCCAACCCTTGGCAAATCTCGTGAACAGCATGCCTCAACGTGTATGTGCTCTCCTGAGCACATACACGGGCCCGTGGGGGTTACACGAAGTACTGAACTGTAATTTTACTGTCCGTAATCCCAGTCGTAATTTAACTTTTGTTTTTGTTAAAAAAAAAATTGGCTAACGTGCAAAATAAAGAGATACTTCTGGAAAACGTACAGAAGTTTAACACAGTACTGTCCATGAATTGAGTTCGACTAGGGCATTGCCCGTACGTGGGTGCCCGTTCCTTGCCAAAAAAAAAAAAAAACGCTACCCGTACGCTCTACCCCGCCCGTACGCCCGTAAACAAAAAATAACAACGCTCTTCGCTTCCGCCCTTCGCTCTGACTGAATTGGGAGAAATAATGCGCATAAGAAATCGAATTACGTACCGTAATGGCGGTCAGCTCGTAACGCGCACACTGTCCGGAAGTTCGCATATCGCATATCTATCTATCTATCTATTAATGCCCATTTATTCAATTATCGCCAACGTATTTTGGCTTTTTGCAATTTAATCGCAAGGAAAAGTAGAAAGAGAAGAGGGAAAAAAAGAAAAGCCTTGCCTTGCTGCAAACAGCTGCTGCAAACAACAACAACATGGAAGGCTGCACTGTCCGGAAGTTGGCATATCGCAGTTACGATTATTTTAGTGTTAATGGCCAATTATTCAATTAGCGCCAACGTATTTTGGCTGTTTGCAATTTAATCGCAAGGAAAAGTAGAAAGAGAAGAGGGAAAAAAAGAAAAGCCTTGCATTAACGCATTAACGCTTGCATTGCATTAACGGTTCGGCACACGTGATAGCTCGCTGCTCTCTGATTGGTTGAAGCGTTTTTTGGACATAGCTCGGTAGGTACTTGTCCGATTAATTACAAACCTTGAAAAGGCACATCCTCGGGTCCCCAGCAATATACCTGGCAAGTTTCAAGTATATCGGACCCGTGGTTGTCGAGAAACAGCGGTCACAGACAAACACACAGACACACAGACACACAGACACAGACAGACACACAGAGATTGCTGGAATTATAGATAGATATCAGTTTACATCACATCATCACAAGGATCAATTTATTTGTTTCGAAATGTCAAATGTGGTTTTTGTTTCTTTTAAAGGTCACATTAACAAAATCTAGAATAATTTCAACGTAATTCCAATGAACTTTTGGTTCAAAGACATCTTGAAAAGTAAGTTCACCCCCACAAAAAAAATATTCCATATTAAATGCCAAGTCTGTATATATATATATATATATATATATATATATATATATATATATATATATATATATATATATATATATATATATATATATATATATATATTGTTGCGGATATGGGACTTGGCCTCCATATCCGCTTGTAAATATTCCCCTATTTCCCCAATACTCCCCAACTATCCCCAATCCCCCATTCCCTAGTCCCATTGCCTGTAAATAACACTCTGTAGAACCGACCTTCCCCTTTTTTCCCCCATTAAATGTCGTGCCCAGGTCCACCGCATCTCACGTAGACAACTTTCGGACATCTTGCTAGTTATTCTTAGTCTATGTCAGTTAAGGACTCGTTTCCATTAATTCTGACTCTTCGTTGCACCAGAATGTGATCGTATGGCACCAGTAGTGAGTTTAGGACCTCCCCATACCTCCTCCCATCTTCCCCATGAAACAACAACCACAACAACTACCACAACAACTACAACAACAACTACAACTACAACAACAACTACAACAACAGAGGGGCGCGGCGCGGCGCGGCGCGGGGAGTGTGCGTCCTCACTCCGGCTCGGTTAGCCGCCATTGCCCATGCGCTCCACGGGGTTACCACGAAGGGGCTGGCTGTCAGCTCCTCGTCAGGGGCGGAGCCCAGTAACCCCCCGCAGCCAGTGAGAAGCGGCGGGCCGATTCCATCTGGGGCGGAGCTAACGAGCCGAGGGCGTGTCACTCCCCGCCGGATATGCGCAGCGACTTACCGGACGTGACGTGAGATGCGCCCCGAGCTTGAAGAAGAGACAAGTCGCGACCTCCGAGCGCTGAGCGACCTCCCCGCATCTACTGGACCGGACCGGGTCGATTCTGTCCCTGAGCCAAGGTGCACCTTGAGCCATCGACTACCCGCTTTCCTTGCCATCAATCCCCGTGTGAGTCAGTTTTGTCCTGTTTATCTGTCGTCTGTCGGGGCTACTATAAGACCGTCATTAAGTGCCTACCTTACTATGCTGTCTCTCTCATCCCTGTAATCTGACCTTCCGCAATATTATAATCTCCTCCGGAGGTCTTGAGAACTGAACCCTTGGTGTCGTGTCATTTTAAACCCAGCCGTTGTGTCCTTTTCCTCAATTGATTTAGCGTAGCGCGACTCGGCCAACGTTCGAGTAGAATCGGGTAAACGTGCAGACGCGGTCATACCAAACCGCTCGGTAAACCAACATCCACAACCGCGTCTGTAACAATTGGTGTCAGGAGTGTCGGATTCGGACCTGGGACTAAATTTGTTAGGCCCAAATTTTGGAACACCAATTGTACCACTAGGGTAACAATTGGTGTTGGGAGGTAGAATTCGATCCGGAGCGCGTTTTACGCGCTTCGATCCGGAGCGCGTTTTACGCGCTCGAAATTATAACAGCGAAATTTGATTGTGTTTTACAAAATATAAAAACCCGAATTTTGAAAGTCGCGCTATGGCAGACCAAGTCGGCTGGGGTCCGGTAGAGGAGAGTGAGGCAGGGTCGGTCCAGGACCAAATTGAGGGACGTGAGGAGAGCGAAGCAGTGAGGGTAGCAGACGCACAAAATAGCGTCGTTGCGCCCGACGTTACGGGCGCGCAAAATGGCGCCTCGCAAGAGCGCGCGGTAGCCGAGCCCGCTGTATCAACGGGCTTTAACATGCAGCCGATTGACATGCAGGCCCTCATTGCGCAGCTACAGGCAGCTGTACAGATGAGTATGGGGAGCCAAATTGAGCGATTGGGTGAGCGGTTGGGGAACAGTATAGAAGCTCAGGGTGAGCGATTGGAGGGCAAAATAGGGGTAATGGGAAACGAAATGGGGGTAATGAGGGACGAAGCGAGGGGTACCGGTGAGGGGTTAGACAATAATTTTAAGGGATTAGACGAGAAATTTGGGAAATTAGACAATAGATTAGGGGAAATGCAAAAGGGGTTAGAGGGGTTAGAAAACAGGATGGAAGGCAAATTGAGGGACATGAGGGACCAAGCGGAAAGGGAAGTTAAACAAATGGGGCAGCAGATAGAGGGGGTCAGAATGGGGGTATAAACCAAACTGGATGCTCACAGGGAGGAAATGGAGCAGATGAGGGTGGCATCTGGGCAGGAGATGCAAGTGATGGGAGAGGAGATCAGAAGAGGAGTGAGTGAGGAGGTCGGAGGAGTGCGCGAGGAGGTGAGGCACTGTAAGGAGCGCATGGAGAAGGAGGTGAGAAAGGGGACTGTAAAACTGCAAGGGGGTATAGAGGAGTTGACGCTGGGAGTAGAACAGCTGACGGAGGGACAAAAAGGACTAACGGAGCAGGTTCAAAGGAACACTGCGGTATTAGGAGGGTTAAAAGCGACACAAAACGACATAAAAAACGACTTGATAGCGACGAAGAGGGAATGTCAGATGGTACGTGAGGGACTGACAACGAGGTTGGACGAGGTGATAGAGGTAATGGAGACGAAGGACCGGCAGGTGAGGACGCACATGGAAACGGTCAAGGTAGCCTTGGAGGACGAGCTTGAGGAGACGTACCGGGAAATAAAAGAGGTGAAGCAGAAATTAGAAGAAGTGGAAGAAGGGGTGAGCGAAATTAAGAAGCGACGGAGAGAGGATAAGAAAGAGATAAAAGAGGAGATAAAAGAATTGGTCCAAAGTCTGTGTTTGGATCGTGATGATGTGCTCATTAACCGGATGAGGGATTCGCAGGTGATGGAGGAGAAGCGAAGAGGAAGAGGACCCGGTGTAAGTGGTGACCAATATGGTCGTGCGTATGATGCGCCAGGGGATTTAAGAAGCTTGGGGGTCGAGATGGACCCGGGTGTTCGTGAGAGGCCGTTGGTGAAGTGTGCGACAGGTCTGGTGTGCGAAAAAGGAGGTGTGCAAGAAAGTCCGACTGAGGTGTGTGAGGAAAAAGTGCGTGCCAAGGAGTGAGGGTGCTGGCGAGAGTGAGTCGGTCGTAGCGCGTGTGCGAGGGAGCACATGGAAGCGCGGTGTGGTAAGTGTTACAGAGGGTGTGACGGGAGAGTGTGCGCAGGAGTGTGCGCGAGAAAGGTGTGTGACGGACAGGTGCATGGGGAAAGAGTGCGCTGTCAAAGGCAAGGAAGAATGCACGCCGGTGGTGAGTGTTACAGAGGGTGTGACGGGAGAGTGTGCGCAAGAGTGTGCGCGAGAAAGGTGTGTAACGGACAGGTGCCTGAAGAAAGAGTGCGCTGTCGGGAGTAAGGGTGAGTGCGCTGTCAAGAATGGAGGTGAGAGTAGTGAGAGTGACAAGGAGCGTGAGTTGGTTGTGACAGGTGAGAAAGGATGCACACCTGGAATGGTAGAGCGTGAGTGGGAATGCACGCTGGAATTGGTAGTGAGGCACGTGGTTGGGTGTGCGAATGAGAGCTCACCTGTGATTGTCACAGAGGAGGTGACAGAGGAGGGGGCGCGAAGAGGTGTGTTGGTGAGGTGTGCGACCAACGAATGTGTGCCAAAGTGTTCGGTGGTCAGGTGTGTGACCAAGGCTGTGAGTGGAATGGGTGTACCTGGGTGTGTAAGGAAAGGTACGAGGAGCATGGAAACGGCTGGATGTGTGAGCAAGGAACGGGCTGCGGGGTGTAAGCGTCCAGGTGAAGCATCGACGGTAACCGGTTTAGAGGTTAGGTCGACTTTTAGCCGAATCGGGCCCTCGGTGCGTGCTGGGCCTCGCTTTGAACGGCCGCGTCCGTGCTCCACTAGGCGGAGCGGGCAGCCCGATAGAAAGGGTCGTCATGGCGACCACTTTTTGTTGAGGCATTCCGGCAGGTCGAGATCGGGACATTGGATGGCTCCACGCCGAGATGGTGCGTGGGATCTCGGCCCGGGTAAGCCCCCGTCCCTGCACCGAGTGCCGGACGCATCCAGCCGCTGGCACAGAACAACCCGCATTCATGGCTTGGCTTTACGAAGCCGGGCTTTGGACAGGAATTGGCGCACCGAGAGGCATTAGTGAGTAGACTGGGTGATGAGGTTAGTGTTTTGGACCCAAAATTAGAGAAAAACAAAATTTGATGATTGGCAAGGGATTGGCAGTAATGATTGGCAGATGATGGGTAGTGATTGGCAAATTTTTGATTTGTTGAAATTTGATGGGCAAAATTGGTAGTGGGAGATGCCCGATGTGGTGGGATGGCAAATCCCTGCCACCCTTCCCATATAGTGGGGCAAAGGAGCAATAGCTTATGGGGTGTATGGCAGTGAAAACTAGCCCGGGTGGGTTAGGATATTGTGTGTAGGGATCTAGCGAAGATGACATTAGGTGACGTTAAGGTTAGTTAGTGACTGATACCTGTAGTGGGGACGCAGGTAGATTAGTGTGGATGATAATGACGTGGGAGCGCAATAGTTTAAAGGGACGACTGGGAAGCGCAAGTTTCAGAGGGGAGTAGTTAGATGAGATGATGTCGTGTGGTTGAGAATTGAACAGGTGTGATTGCACAGGTGTGCAATTGAACAGGTGTGATTGCACAGGTGTGCAACTGGACAGGTGTGTGGAGCAGTGTATGAGTAGTGAGTGTGTGGATCAGCGCGAATGCGCTTGGGGAGAGAAGGGTGCAGGTGGCACCAGGTGTGAGAGCACAGGTGTGCAAGTGCAGGTGTGGGGAATATATGGAGCAGAGAATGAGTGGTGTGGAGAGAGTTGGAGTAAGTGGTACGGAGTGGTGTGCATGGTGCGAAGGTGTGGATGGGGGAAGAGTGGACCCCTTTCACGAGTACCCGGGGCGGGTAGTGTAAGTGTTAGGTAGAGGGTACAGGTAAATTGTGGTGGGATATTGGCATCTGTGGTGCGGTTGCAGAATGGTGTTGTGAATGGGTGCATTAGTGTTGTGGAAATGGCTGGGCGTGTAGCCTGTTAGTGTGTGTAGTTGGTTGGGCACTCCACCACTGTGAGGATGTCGGCCAGGTGAGGCCGCAGGTGGGCTCTGGGAGCCGGTAGAGTTGTGGATGGGGCCCGAGGATCCGGAGGACGGACCCGGGTAGCCCAGTGCCAGAGAGGGCACCGAGTGGGGAGAGCGCCAGAGGGCCTTCCCCAGGTAGTTAGGTTAGGGTAAGGAGCAGGTAAGCTCGGAGGCAACTGCAGTGGTGGAGGTGTGCAGGTGGGTAGACCCGCTGGGAGAGGTACACGCCACAGCCCAGAAATTGTGCGAGGGCACCGGGAGATGAATCGGGGGAGTGAGACCCCAAATTGAAAAGCACCACAGTTTGGTCAATGGGGGTTGGTTTTTAGAACCCATAGTGTAAGAGGGCCAATGGGGTGGCCGGAGAAAGACCCCGGGTAATGTAAAGTTGTTAGTCATTTAGGAAATAGTTAGGATTGATGAACCTGTCGCACCATACGCAGCCACTTGCCTGTGGTGATGATGATGACTCCACACCTGTGTTTTCTTTGTTTGTGTTGCAGGAAGTAAGGATTGCTGTTGGATTTGTGAGACGCATCACGACGTGGATGAGACATTGGGTTGATTCCATCCCTCCCTCCCTAGGAGGGACTGATGATGAATTGGTGATAGCAAATTTTGATGTTGAGTTGAAAATGGCAAATTTGATTGGTTAGGAGGGAGAGAAGACGAATTTGGTTTATGGGAGGAACGGGGAAGACAGTAGGGACGTTTGTTGATTTGTAAAGTAGATGTTTATGGGTAGTGTTGTGTTTTGTGGATACAGTAAGGGGTAAGGGAGGGGCCATGTAGGTTACCTGGTGGGGGGGGGGGGCATACGGTAGGAACGTACCTGTCTCACCTGGTTCCCATGTGCCCCCAGTGTGCATTACCTTGCATTGCGTGCACTTTTGCGCCCTTACCACCTTACTCACTTGTCTTCTTCTTTTGTCTCCCACCTCCGAGGATCTGGCTTTGGGGCAGAGAGAGAGGAGAGAGAGGGGCTGGCTCCGCAGTTGTGGGCCTGCACTTTCGCTGCTTGCTGCCTGGATCGATACACCATATGGACCGCAATGTTTGTGGCCGCCCACCATGGACCGCAGTTCTTTTGCGGCCAAGCACCACCCATTGATGGACCTCTGGGTCAACGTGGCACCTATGCCAAACAGGTGAACCACTAATAGTTGGCCCCCTGACGGCCACAATAAAGAAATGGACGCGGTTGGCGCCTTTCTTTATTTCTAGGGAAGCAAGAAGGCCAAGTGCACCACACGAAGAGCAAGAGACACCTGCAGGGTTAGGGGTTGTTGTTTTTATTTTAATAAACAATGGTGACTGCACCGATTGGTGCTGGGGTGGTGCTTTTGGTGCTTGGAAGGGGTGCTCTGCACATTATTAAAGGCCGTAAGGCCACAGAGCACTCGTGGGTTGGTGTATCGATGCTGGCATGCGTGCTCTCTCTATGCATAACATCTGCATGTGTTCCTCCAAAAACAGGTCCTGGATCGTAGTGTAAATATCAATGTAGTCTTGTAAATAATGCTCCCTACCGGCTGTATGTTTAGTTTGCGAATTCTTTCCGCAATTCGGTTATCCTGTGGGTGTGTTTCTGTGAGGAGAAGGGTGCAACGTCGCAGGGGGACATATTTACTCATTTGTGAAGATCTGTAAAACTGTCGCACTCAGGGTAGAGTTAATAGTAGAGGGAACTACATCTGAGTGCCACACTAAAATAGGTAAAAATTTATCGGGTCGGGACGCCCCGAGGGTAGAGAAGGGTGCAATGTTGCGGATATGGGACTTGGCCTCCATATCCGCTTGTAAATATTCCCCTATTTCCCCAATACTCCCCAACTATCCCCAATCCCCCATTCCCTAGTCCCATTGCCTGTAAATAACACTCTGTAGAACCGACCTTCCCCTTTTTTCCCCCATTAAATGTCGTGCCCAGGTCCACCGCATCTCACGTAGACAACTTTCGGACATCTTGCTAGTTATTCTTAGTCTATGTCAGTTAAGGACTCGTTTCCATTAATTCTGACTCTTCGTTGCACCAGAATGTGATCGTATGGCACCAGTAGTGAGTTTAGGACCTCCCCATACCTCCTCCCATCTTCCCCATGAAACAACAACCACAACAACTACCACAACAACTACAACAACAACTACAACAACAACTACAACAACAACTACAACAACAGAGGGGCGCGGCGCGGGGAGTGTGCGTCCTCACTCCGGCTCGGTTAGCCACCATTGCCCATGCGCTCCACGGGGTTACCACGAAGGGGCTGGCTGTCAGCTCCTCATCAGGGGCGGAGCCCGGTAACCCCCCGCAGCCAGTGAGAAGCGGCGGGCCGATTCCATCTGGGGCGGAGCTAACGAGCCGAGGGCGTGTCACTCCCCGCCGGATATGCGCAGCGACTTACCGGACGTGACGTGAGATGCGCCCCGAGCTTGAAGAAGAGACAAGTCGCGACCTCCGAGCGCTGAGCGACCTCCCCGCATCTACTGGACCGGACCGGGTCGATTCTGTCCCTGAGCCAAGGTGCACCTTGAGCCATCGACTACCCGCTTTCCTTGCCATCAATCCCCGTGTGAGTCAGTTTTGTCCTGTTTATCTGTCGTCTGTCAGGGCTACTATAAGACCGTCATTAAGTGCCTACCTTACTATGCTGTCTCTCTCATCCCTGTAATCTGACCTTCCGCAATATTATAATCTCCTCCGGAGGTCTTGAGAACTGAACCCTTGGTGTCGTGTCATTTTAAACCCAGCCGTTGTGTCCTTTTCCTCAATTGATTTAGCGTAGCGCGACTCGGCCAACGTTCGAGTAGAATCGGGTAAACGTGCAGACGCGGTCATACCAAACCGCTCGGTAAACCAACATCCACAACCGCGTCTGTAACAATATTGTTACGGTCCGCGGATATGGATGTTATGTTTGCCGAGCGGAGGCTCCGCGACCGAACAGTTGTTCCCCGATTCACCCAGACTTTGGCCGTATCGCGCCACAGCTACTCAATAGGGAAAAAACAAAGACGACGGATGTGAAGAAAAGGAAGACGAAGGCAAAGAAAGGTTTGGAAATACGATTACTATTTATTACTATTTACAGGCTCAAAATAACCAAGGAGAAGGAAAGATAAGAAAATAATATACAGAAGCTTTTAGAGACACAGTGAATTCCTTATACAAGCTTAATTAAATACCCATGGACAGAACAAACAAAACAAACTTACGTACGCAAATGGATGGAAGGGTAGGAATCGTTTGGAGGGATGAGCAGGTGGGATCACAGGGCACAGCGAGCAGGTCCACTCCGGGCGGGAAGCAAGGAGCCGGCAGCTCCTTGTATTCGGCTTTACAGCGCACGCCGGCAGCTCCTTGTATTCGGCTTTACAGCGCACGCCGGCAGCTCCTTGTATTCGGCTTTACAGCGCACGCCGGCAGGGTCACTCGCTGCCCCGTCAGGGCTTGACGCGGCTGGTTGAAACGGGGCTGGTTGAAGCGGCTCTTTGTCAAAGGCTTTTCATTATCTCTCACGCAACTCCGGTGCAACTCTGAACTCTCTCCCGGTGGACTGCCGACCCTCTTACGCACCTGGACTCATCTGCCGTATCTCTCGTGTCGCTTGTTCCAGCGATCGTCGCACCCTTCTTTTATACCTTCAGCGCGGGTCTGACACGCCCTCTTCGGTTTCGGTACCGCCCTCCCCCCCCCCCCCGTGCTCTGTTTCGTGACCTTGTATGGTAATCCCACGGGCTTGTCTCCTTATTTGGGCATGGCGCCGACGGCACGCCCCTCGTGGCGAGCCACGGGCTTGTTTCCTTATTTGGGCATGGGGCTGAACAGGCCCGCCCTTCGTGGCGCGCCCTGGGCTTGCCTCTCCCTGGCGACCCCGCCCCTCCTGTTCAAACAGAGCACGGAGCACATATTCACTATCGCAGCGAAATGAGAGGGCGTGCACCCCACGCTTGTGAACTGCTTTACCCACAGATGGAGAGTTTGGCTGGGAAATGGAATTATTGAAGGGGAGCTATTCTTAATTGATTCGGTGCAATGGAGTATTATTCTAATGGAAGACAAGGCCTTACTCTAAAACACATAATAAGATATAAGCTACTGAACAAGGGTTTTATCGGGTCCTTCAATGTGGTGTTTCATGGAATTAACTACCGAGACGCCCTTTTTACCTTTACACAACTCTGGAGGCAGGAGGGGCCATATCCAACCAATGTTACACAACAATTTACCACTACAATACACACAATCAAAAAAATACAATCCTCATATCCGCAACAATATATATATATATACATATATAACAAAAGCTATCTTTTTTATTATTAAACTCACTTGCAACATCTGCCAGACTATTACTTTGTAGGCCTACATGTTCTAATTAGTCAGGCAGATATAATGTATCCATAAAGAAACATGATTATTGAATACTATTCTTCAGAGGTAAACACAGTGATCCTTAAAATGCAATTTGAAAATGAGAAAATCATTAAGCGTTCCGTAAACTGCGACATTCTAACACGTCTCATTTTTCCTTTCATTGGTTCCTCACAGACTCGAGCATGTACGTCAAGGTGTCCAGTGACAAACCTGAGTCTTTGCTTGTGGTCTGGTATCCTCCAGCGGCAGAAGTGAAACATTACCTGGTCTCATACACCATTCCAGGTACGGATGCGATTACATATGCGCGTCATTTTCTTTCGCGATCAGATCCAAGATGGCCGATTGGCGGCTATTTTGTTACTTTAACGTGTCCCCAACCATTTCTCAGACATGCATGGACCGATTTTGTTCAAATTTGGCGCAAAGACAATACATGAGAGTATACATAGGCAGAAAATTTTGTTTTGTAATTCGACCAAAGATGACCGATTGACGGCCTTTGAATCCGCACAGCAAAATTACTAGAACCACAGGGGCTATGACATGTTGTCTTTTTCTTCTTGTTACATATCACTTACGACACAAAAATGGTCCCTAAATAAGGAATATTGCAATAAGGCAATAGAGTATTGGATCATTGCCAGTTACATTTTGGCTAATATACCTCACATGAAGAACGAGACAGGCCAAAAGAAGAAGGAAAACATGCGTTGTGAGGTGGCCATGAGGTGTGAAGTGGCCATGAGTTGTGAGGTGGCCATGACCGCATTGCACATGAAAAATGCAACTTAAATGATCTACAAAAATAACTTTTCAACTCTGATAACAGAACTATATTAGAGAAGAATATGAGGGAATACAAAATATATACATCCTTTATTTGCAAACAAAACCTTGTTTGTCATGAAAACTTCATTTATAATGGAAAATACACATGTGAAAATGTATATGCATAACATGAAGGGGCTGGCAGGATGGCCTAGGGCTAGAGGTACGTACATACTCTTCCAAGCTGTCCAGCATGAGTTTGAATCCCGACCCAGCTAGAAAATGTTTATCCCGGTGTTTCACAAGCAGGATGATTCATCAATGTGTGGGCCTTCCCTGGGATGGATGTTAAACTGGGCATCACGTCTGCTGGTATTAGGTAGTGGACGTTAAAGATCCCATGGTGTCCTTCACGAAGAGTAGGAGAGCTATTGCTGGCACCCTGAACAAATTAAAAGTTCCTGCCATAACTACTCCTGGGAAGGCAATGGCAAACCACCTAGTATAACGCTCATCAAGAAACATTCTCGGGAGCACGGACGCTGATCTGTAATAGAGTATGGTGCATCACAATCAGAAAACATGATGCTATGGCTCATAAGCTGACACATTTATCCCCATGCTTCAAAAAACAAGACCGATAGTCCAACGACGGTCTAGCCGGGCTTGGATCTTCTGAATGGGGGATCTGCTGTACACCTGTCATGTGATCATATCCTCAGCTCTGATTGGTGGGCGTTTGTGAGCGAGATGCATACATACACTGGATGGACAGACAACCGCTGTTCCAGATGGCATGGCCCAACGGGCTACGCCGTAAAAATATGGCTGCTGAACCATGTGACCGATGACGTCATCAATTATTTTTCTTGAACAATTTATCTCGAGATCACGGTCAATAAATTTCATACTGATCAAATCAAGCGTTCTACTTGTCGATTTGTGACGTCATAATGAAGGCACTTATGTCATCATCATTAACATATGTTATTCCCCATCAGGAATACTTTACAATGAGCCACCTTTAAAAAAAATTCCACGGAGCGGCTTCGGAGATATAGAGGTGCAACTTATTTTTGGTTCCAAAAAATTAAAAAAATCGTTTTTTCGGTTTCCAAGATCGCGCCCATACTACGTGACTTATGATGTCATAAATATCAGAGAAAGCATACTTTAAAGGGCATAAACCCGCAAAATGCTGGCGGAAGTGACATACATATATATTATATACATATATATGTACATGTATATGTTTATGTATATGTATATATGGATATGTTTATGTGTATGTATATGTTTATGTGTGTGTGTGTATATATACATATAATAATAATAATAATAATTCATTTATTTTGTATAGCGCTTTTCATGAAGCCCAAAGGCGCTTTGACAGAGTGCAAAACATAATGCATAACAAAACATGAAAACAACAATTGCAAAAAGACAAGAATCAATAGGGAAATATTTAAAGCAAAAGGAGGGAGAAGGAGAAGTGATAGTCAGGGGTTAAATGCTGTGGGTTGAATGTTGAATGCAGTGCTGAACAGGTGGGTCTTGAGTGATGTTTTGAATGTGGTGAGTGAGGAGGAGTCTCTGATGGTGTGAGGTAGTGAGTTCCAGAGGGTGGGAGCAGCGATGGAGAAGGCCCTGTCCCCCCAGGATCTGAATTTGGTCCGGATGGGGGGGGGGGGGAGGGTCAGGAGGTTGGTACCAGCAGAGCGGAGGTTGCGGGTGGGAGTGTGTCTGGAGAGGAGGTCAGCCAGGTAGGATGGGGCCAGGTTATGGAGGGCTTTGTAGGTCAAGAGGAGGATTTTGTACTGGATGCTCTGGGAGATGGGGAGCCAGTGAAGCTTGTAAAGGACGGGGGTGATGTGGTCACGGGTCCGGGAATGGGTGAGTAGACGGGCAGCGGAGTTCTGAATGTATTGGAGTTTATTGGTGATTGTTGAGGGTGAACCATAGAGGAGGCTATTGCAGTAGTCCAGACGGGAGGTGATGAAGGCGTGGATGAGGGTTTCTGCAGCCGTGGAGGAGAGGGATGAGCGGAGACGGGCGATGTTTTTCAGGTGAAAGAAGGCTGTCTTTGTGATCTGTTTAGTGTATTTGTCGAAGGAGAGGGTTTGGTCAAAGATGACGCCAATATTCCGGATGAGAGGGGAGGTGGATACTGGGATACCGTCGATGTTGAGGGCAAAGTTATGGGTGGATTTTGTGAGCGTTTTTGGGCCAATGATGATTATTTCAGATTTATCACAGTTAAGTTTGAGGAAGTTGATTTGAAGCCAGGATTTTATTTCAGAGATGCAGTTTGTCAGGATAGAGTGGGTGTCGGTGGAGATGGACTTGGTGGAGATGAAAAGCTGGATGTCATCGGCGAAGCAGTGGAATTGGAGACCATGATGGCGGATTAAGTGACCGAGGGGGGACAGGTAAAGGATGAAGAGGAGGGGGCCAAGAACTGAACCTTGGGGGACACCTTGGGGGAGGGGAGCAGTGGGGGATTTGCAGTTATTGATGGAGATGAACTGGCGTCTGTCAGAGAGGTATGATTTAATCCAAGAGAGGGCAGTGCCAGTAACGTTAAAGGTGGATTCAATTCGGGTGAGGAGGATGGTGTGATCGATGGTGTCAAAGGCGGCGCTGAGGTCGAGGAGGACGAGAATGTTGAGGTTGCCAGCGTCAGAGGAGAGGAGAAGGTCGTTGGTGATTTTGAGGAGAGCAGTTTCAGTACTGTGGTTGGAGCGGAATCCGGATTGGAATGTTTCATACAGGTTATTGGCAGAGAGGTGATGTTTGAGTTGAGTGGCTACAGCGCGTTCCAAAACTTTCGACAGAAAGGGTAGGTTGGAGATGGGTCTGAAGTTGTTTAGGGTGTCAGGGTTTAGACCAGGTTTTTTTAGAATGGGGGTAACAGCAGCAATTTTGAGGGATGGTGGGACGATGCCTGTAGACAGGGAGGAGTTTATTGTTGCAATGATAAGTGGAGAGAGAGCAGGGAGGGAGGCCTTGACAAAGCTGGAGGGGATGGGGTCAAGAGTGCAGGTGGCAGTTTTCATTCCTATGAGGAGTTCAGAGAGGTCAGTAGGGGAGACCGGGGAGAATTGAGACAGGGGAAGGCAGGATAAGGGGGGGCAGGTGGTTGGAGGGGGAGCGGGTGCGGCGGTGGTCAAGCTGTTGTAGATGTTGTCAATTTTGCGTTGGAAGAAAGAAAGGAAGGAGATGCAGTTGTCTACTGTGAATGACTGGGTGGTGGTGTCCAGGGGGCGGAGGAGTTTGTTTATTGTCGAGAAGAGTGCTTTTGGGTTTCCGGAGCCAGAGTGGATAATTTGAGAGTAGTAGGCGGAGCGGGCGTGGGAGAGGGCATCTTTGTAGTGTTGTAGGTGGTCCTTGTAGGCTTGGGAGTGAACTGTGAGACCTGTTTTATTGCGGAGTCTTTCAAGTTGGCGAGCACAAATTTTCATCAGGCGGAGTTCAGGGGTAAACCAGGGAGCAGAATGGGTGAAAGAAACTGTTTTGGTTTTTACAGGTGCAAGCTGGTCAAGGCAGGAGGAGAGAGTGTGGTTGTAGTAGTCAGTGAGGTCGGAAGGGGTGTGGAGGTCAATGAAGGGAGAAGTGGACATTTTTTCAGAGAGGGTGGATGAGAATGAGGTAGGTGAAAGAGCGTTTAGCTTACGGAAGTTGATAGTGCGATAATGTCTTGGTGTTGGGGTGGGGATGTTGATGGTCATAGTGATGGCTAAGTGGTCAGAGAGGGTGAGGTCGGAGCCAGAGAGATGGTGCAAAATTAATCCAGTGGAGCAGACAAGGTCCAAAATGTGACCACGGATATGCGTAGGAAAGTTGACATGTTGAGTGAGGTTAAAGCAGGTGAGTAAATCAGTGAAGTCAGTGGTTATTGTGGAGTCAGTGGAGTCCATGTGGATATTGAAATCACCAAGGAGGAGGATTGAGGGGGAGAGGGAACATAGCTGGGTCAGAAAGTAGGAGAAGTCAGACAGGAATAATGGGTGTGGTTTGGGAGGGCGGTAGACGACAGCCATGACTGACTGCGTGTGACCAGAGAGTTTAAAAGCCAGGTGTTCAAAGGATGAGGATGAGGCGATGGGGATGAGGCTGGTCCTGATGTCTTGACAGTGGATAACGGCAATTCCACCACCTCGGCCCTCCGAGCGTGGTTTATTGACGTAGGAATATCCATTGGGTGTGGTGAGGTTGAGCGTGTAGTAGTCCAGTGGTTGTTGCCAGGTTTCGGTGAGACAGAGAAAGTCCACTTTGTTATCCAGGATGTAGTCGTTGAGGATGAGGCATTTGTTGTTGAGGGACGGGGTGTTGAACAGGGTGAGCTTGATGTTGTTTTGAACAGCGGGGATGAATTCAGGTGATTTAGCCAGGGTTCGCAGGCAGGAGGTGCGATTTTGTGCGTTGCCGTGACTAGGTGCGCTGGGACGATGAGTGGGAGTGCGCTGAGCCGACCAGAGGACGGGGATGGAGTGACCTGATTGTACATATACAAACTTATGACCGGAGCCACGGTGAATGTACCTGGGTCGTCGGAGGAGTCCATTTGATTTGATGGCAGAGATGCATGATGGGGTGGAGCGGGTATTGAACAGAAGGAGCCTTGCGGCGGAGTACCGCAGAGCCATGCCAGGCAGAAGCGGAGAGGCGAGCATGAGGCCAAGGTTGAGGAGGTGAAACAATGGTCCCAACGCACGGGAGCAGGCCCAAGGAAACTAAGGAGACGAAGGAGCCAGGTAGGTGAAGCCAGGAGCAGAGTCGGGACCAATCAAAGGGAGGCACAAAGTGCCCCTCCCTTTATATAAGGGATCATTTCTCTGTATGCATCTTTAACATGGGGACTGAAAATGCGTTTCTCGGCTTCTACTGGACGAAATTGGCTGCAAATTTCAGAAGTAAATGCTTTGTACGTTGAGGTAATATGTTCTAAATTTCAGCAACGTCAGTTTTTGCATTCTTGAGTTGTATTTAGAAAACCCTCAAAATAATGTTGGTGTCCGTCCGTCCGTCCGCCCAAAATGTGTTGGCGCTCATATCTCAAGGGCTATACATTGAAACTAGCTGAAACTTGGAATATACATCGGCCAATAGGTCTAGTTAATGACTTTCGAAACAAATTGCACCTAAGTGCTATAGTTTTTGCTTTAAGATTAAATATAATATACATAAGTAATATGCATAAGTAATATAAATAAATATACATAAGTAAATATATCAAAATATATACACACTTTATAACTCTTCAAAATATTATTACACAAATCTAACGTGCTGGCCCAATGGCCTAATGGATAAAGCATCAAACTCCTAAGCTGGGGATTGTGGATTCAAATCCCATCTGGGTTGAATATTTGTTTTTCCCCTTACTTTTCAAGTCTTTTATGTTGTCTTGAATAAATGAGCAAATAAACATCCTGTACAATGAGCAAATGCATTTTGTTCGAATTTAAAACGTAATTATTCTTAAACTGAATTTCAGCATCATTATGAGTAATTGTATCACATCAAATTGCTTATTCTATGGAAATCAATTGAGGAGGCGCAAAGTGCCCCTCCCTTTTTTTGCGACGGTTTCTCTGTATGCAACTTTAACATGAGGACTGAAAATTCGTTTCTTGGCTTCTACTGGTATATTATATATATAAATATACAAAAATACACACTTTAAACCCCTTTAAAATAGTTATAAAAAAAAATTCTAACATGCTGGCTAAATGGCCTAATGGATAAAGCATCAGACTCACCAAGCTGGGAGCTGGGGGATTGTGGGTTCAAATCCCGTCTGGGTTGAATATTTTTTTCCCCTTACTTTTTCATGTCTTTTCTATGGTCTTGAATAAAGTCTTGTGCGATGAACAAATGCATTTTGTTCATATTTAAAATGTATCATGTGAAAAATGCCAGGGGCATAGAAAAGGCCCTTTTATATGGTATGTGCCATGTGGCAAAGTATAGAAAAGAAGGGACATTCCATAGCTTGTATAAAATGCCAAACAATACAAAATAAGGGGCATTCAACAAATCTCGTGTGCATGCTGGATTACCCTTGTGTTCTGAGGAGGAACCAAGGAATGCTCTAGAAAAGTTCATATAAAGAGGCACCCTATACCTGGCAAATAAAATACATTTACTTCTTCATGCAGGTGCATTAATCAAATTGGTGCATTGACATGGTTCTATGGCTTTATGGCAGTGAGTGCAGGTTGCATGCTCAGTTGAAAATTGCATGCTCAGTCAGGGTTACCCAGATAGCTCAGATGGCAGAGCACTGATACGATTCACCAGAGGACCTGGGTTCGATACTTGGCTCTGGGTGTGTAATTATCCTGCATATATTAATTTAATTATATACAGTGTGTGTGTGTGTGTGTGTGTATATATATATATATATATATATATATATATATATATATATATATATATATATATATGTTGGTTTGACTGGTTAACGCCAGAAATATCAGCTTCTACCTTCCTTCATACAGTAGTTAGCATTCCTCAATCATTGTCCTGTTGATTTCATCCAATGTCCGACTCAGATCAAATGTGTGCCAACTCAGATCGACACTAGCCCTTATCATCAAGCCTCGCACTTCATTCAATCTCATTTATGTTGAAAATTAGCAAAAGCAGACTATACAATTGCTTGTGTCATTTTATTATATGGGTGCTCAAAGATTACTATTTTTCTTTAATCAGAGGTTGGCAGGTATGATAAAGGAATTGTGTATCATTTACTTTCAGGACAAGAATATCCAAATGCTTGGCAAACTATCATGTAATACGAGATTCAAACCTTTGTCTTGTATCTCCGAGTTTTGTGATTTAGACCGATACCTCTGATTCTGAGGCTTGTGCCTAAATCATGATGATGTTCAAGCTTTTGAAGCACAGTGTTTACGATGTACCGTTCACCATGCAAAACCCCTTTTCTTTGCTGTCGTAAATGGTCACAATTGTCATCTGCTTTTTACCAAATTGCAGGAGAACCTTCAATGCCAGGTCGAGAGATGATTGTGCCAGGAGACCAGTTACGTGTCATCCTACCTGGCTTGGATAAGGTAGCAGAATACAATGTGACTGTGCGAGCTGTCTATGGCATGCAGGAAAAGGGACGTATGGTAACCTCAAATGCAGTCTCTGCCTCCTACTTCTTGGGTAACGTCAATTTGTTTCTTCTTCTGCTCCGTTCTGTTGCCCATACGTATACAAACAGCTGGTTATTTGACTTAATTAAGTGGTAAAGGCACATCATTGTGAAAGGGCCCCGCATTCTCAAAAGCTTATTAAATCAGTACAGCAAATGACTTGTTTTTGAATTGTTTGCTCCTGCGTGGATCGGCTTGCTACGCTCCCCTCACCACATGTCGCTGCAGAGGCACGGGTTTGTTTTAACTGAGGATATTGACCTGTCTGAACTTGAGTTGCTCTGTTGTCATGATCATAATACGAACATTTATTTTGTTCAAATTTATTTGTAATATTGGTGATATTATTTATTTGTAATTTATTTGTAATATTGGTGATGTTATTTATTTGTAATATTGGTGATATTATTTATTTATAATTTATTTGTAATATTGGTGATCTTATTTATTTTTAATTTATTTGTAATATTGGTGATATTATTTATTTATAATTTATTTGTAATATTGGTGATATTATTTATTTGTAATTTATTTGTAATATTGGTGATATTATTTATTTGTAATTTATTTGTAATTTTGGTGATATTATTTATTTGTAATATTGGTGATCTTATTTATTTTTAATTTATTTGTAATATTGGTGATCTTATTTATTTTTAATTTATTTGTAATATTGGTGATATTATTTATTTATAATTTATTTGTAATATTGGTGATATTATTTATTTGTAATTTATTTGTAACATTGGTGATATTATTTATTTGTAATATTGGTGATATTATTTATTTGTAATTTATTTCTAATATTGGTGATATTATTTATTTGTAATTTATTTGTAATATTGGTGATATTATTTATTTGTAATTTATTTGTAATATTGGTGATATTATTTATTTGTAATTAATTTGTAATATTGGTGATATTATTTATTTGTAATTAATTTGTAATATTGGTGATATTATTTATTCATAATTTATTTGTAATATTGGTGATATTATTTATTTGTAATATTGGTGATATTATTGGTTTGTAATTTATTTGTAATATTGGTGATATTATTTATTTGTAATTTATTTGTAATATTGGTGATATTATTTATTTGTAATTTATTTGTAATATTGGTGATATTATTTATATGTAATATTGGTGATATTATTTATTTGTAATTTTGGTAATATTATTTATTTGTTATTTATTTGTAATATTGGTGATATTATTTATTTGTAATATTGGTAATATTATTTATTTGTAATTTATTTGTAATATTGGTAATATCATTTATTTGTAGTTTATTTGTAATATTGGTAATATTATTTATTTGTAATTTATTTGTAATATTGGTAATATTATTTATTTGTAGTTTATTTGTAATATTGGTGATATTATTTATTTGTAATTTATTTGTAATATTGGTAATATTATTTATTTGTAATATTGGTGATATTATTTATTTGTAATATTGGTAATATTATTTATTTCTTATTTATTTGTAATATTGGTGATATTATTTATTTGTAATTTATTTGTAATATTGGTAATATTATTTATTTGTAATTTATTTGTAATATTGGTAATATTATTTATTTGTAGTTTATTTGTAATATTGGTGATATTATTTATTTGTAATTTATTTGTAATATTGGTAATATTATTTATTTGTAATTTATTTGTAATATTGGTGATATTATTTATTTGTAATTTATTTGTAATATTGGTAATATTATTTATTTGTAATATTGGTGATATTTTTTATTTGTAATCTAAAAAGGTACAAGTGGTCTAAAGGGTCGAGGATCCAAGCTGGTCTAATGAGTGTAAAGCGTTTCACTGGTCTTTGGGGGTCTTAAGCATCTGTGTGGTGTTTAATCATCCTTGGGTCCTCCGGATATTTTAGGACGTTGGGGTATTTTGGGTCTTTTGGGTGGGTGTTTTGGGTCCTCGAGGTCTTTTGAGTCTTCAGGGTCTTTAAGGGTCTTTTGGGTATTCAGGTTATTTTGGGTCTTGGGGGACTTAAAAGGTCTTTAACGGTGTAAGGGGTCTCAGCAGTCTAAAAGGTTGAAAGGTATATTCCAACAGTATGTAATTAGTAGATGTACATAATTAATAGACAGGGTGCAACCGACATTCAAACTGTAATTAATAGATATATAGTTGCATGGCTTCACCCCTCGCCGCCTGACAGCCTCGTCGCCTCGCAGAGTTTTTTGGTTTTGCGTATATTTGAAGAAGAAGACACTTTGGTCACAAATATAGATAATACATACATACATAACCATATATATGTTTCCTTCATTGTAATAACATATCCAATTGATGGGGCAGCAGAGAGTTAGGACATCAAGGGATTTCTAATTGGAATAAGACACACACACACCCACTTCCAATGCCACGTTTGTATGTTTGACTCCAGGAGTCGATGCTCCTGCATCGTTGCGGATGATCGACGTGAGCGAATCCAGCGTTCGTCTTCGATGGGACCCACCACAAGCTCCCGTCACTTCGTACAGCTTACAATGCAAACAAGTCTCCCTCGACGGACAACAGGGGGCCTTTGCTACCAATTCGTTCGAGCGAAAGCTGTCTCGAGGTGACTGTACACTTCTTGTCCGTGGTCGTGAATTGCTCCCATTATCCTGTAATCAATATTTAATAAATATTTTCTTAAATGAGTCCAGCTTCCTCTCGGTATCATGTATAACCGAATTGAAAAAGGATTGCGTGTGTACGTCTGTGCAGTATTATGTATGAGGTCTCAGGTCTGAGAGGCAGGTGCAAAGGTAGTGCACCTGCATTTGAGGGGTCTAGTCGGGGTTGGATTCGCGATGTTACGATGCCATTGCATCCCATCCCGAAGTGTGCACATCGAGCTGGGTGTCCTGTCTGCGAACATTAGGTGGATGTCGAGAGATCCCACTTTTCGTCTGTATTGCAGGGCAGACGGATGTCACTCTGGACGACCTGAGGCCTGCACAGGAATACGCGGTCTCGGTGGTCGCCATGGGAGGAGAGCAGCGAGGCGAGCCGGCCACCATTACCTTCCACACTCGTATGTACGATCGCATCTCACAAAGTCATTTCCTCCTGCTTTGCCTTAATTTTACTGAGGAGTCATTCTTCCTTGAGTTCCTGCTAATTAAATCCATCCCTTTGCTCAAATCCTACGAATATCCAATAGGGATTTTGAGAACAGGGAACGGTTTTAGAAATTAGGATCATTCTGTACATTTGGGGGAGTAATAAACTGTTTATGCCTCAAACTAATAACGATCCTAATGACCGAATGTGCCTCGTGTGCTGTTTGTTTGACCCACGTCCCCAATGTGAATCATAATAACCAAATTAAACCAGCTTCCTTCATTGTCTATATCGCAAGTACATTTTATTGTGTACATTGTCGAGGTTCATGGAGGAGATCCAACACACAATGTACCAGGACATAACTTGAACGGAGACCATACGTCCACCAGGCTAAACATGTTACATTTTGTATCCCACTGAAAGGCCAGATCTGGATTTGGACCTGAACCAAAATCTAATCGGCTTGTTCTTGTCACCTAACCAACTCATCCAGCTCGTTTTGTCATAACTCGTCCATAACTTTTGAGATAGCACGCTATTTATTGGTTTTAGCCCTATCACTCAATGGTGAAGAATCACTTAAAACATTAAAAACTAGACCAATGCGACTGTGTCGCCAATATGCCCCCGCATAGTCCCACAACGGGTAGATGCCATCACTCTGCATATGTATGGGTAGGAGATCACATTTCTGAAGTTTCGTATTGATCGGATAAGGTTCGTTTTTCTATCCAAGATGGCTGCCAAAGCACGTGACCTATGGCATCATCATTTTCAAACTATATGCAACAGTGCTGTTAGATGATAGTTTTAAAATTTTGCATCGAGAGGGTGAGCGGTTTCAGAGATATAATTATTTCATATTTTCCTTCAATCCAAAATGGCTGCCAAACCATGTGACCTATGATGTCTTAAATGTAATATTTCAATACAAATGGCTCATAGATCATGTGCATGCAATTTCAGATTTTTATGATACGGATTTCGATTAATACATTTTTGGCTGGTATACCACTTCACCTATGTCATCATTATCATGCTTTTGTTCCCCAATGGGAGTACTTGACAATGTGCCAAGTTTCAATTTTTTCCATTCAGCGGTTTTTGAGAAATAATTAATTATTTGCTTTTAATCCAAGATGGCTGCCATATCACGTGACCTTTGACGTCACAATTATCATAAAAACATTCTGCATGGGTGTCACTCCTAACCTGAAAGTTTCGTCTCAATCGGCCATATGGTTGCTGAGAAAAACGAGGTTTAGCCCGAACAAACGGACGGACGGACGGACAACCCAAAAACTAAAGTCGGCGGAGGGAAAAAAATTCTTGTATCCGGATCCGTATTCGGATCTTGACCAAAATCGAAATGATTCTTCCTTGTCAAACATACAACCTGTCGATCAACTTTCATCTGAATCCGCCCAAAACGTTGAGATACTGTGCTATATATATCGGTTTTGAATCTTCGCCAAAATTGAATCATTTCGTCCGTGTCAAATACCTTCGCTGATGGAGGTAAAGAACAGGAGAAAGGGAGGGGGGGGGGGGGGTTACACCAACAGCAGGGTTGAGGGACAAAATGGCGGAACGCTTGGACAAATCAGCAACGTAGGGTAGACGAGGGAAGGGGGAGGACACTGGGAGTGAACAAGATGGACACAGCCGGAAACTCCCAATCATGGAAGTGGAAGGGAAAATACTGGAAACCCAGAAAGAGCTGGGCTTGGCGAGGGTTAATGTGGGGAAGAAAAGATCATGATTGTGGATGGGGGATGACCTGAAATGGTGATGAACAGCCATATTGAAGCTCTGAATACCCAAACTCTCCACCAAATTTTGGCCGAATCCGTCCACAACTTTTTGAGATATAACCTCCAACCACCTTCGGCAGCAGGGGCAACAAACTTTCTTCTTTATATATTAGATAAATATTGTGTGTTAAAAGTTAATCTGTATCATAAAGCAGGAGTGTCTGTCCACCCGTCTGCCTCCGAACTACTCCACCAAACTTTCTGTGCAACCTTTTGGGGTCCCAGAAGGTGACCTACTTCGCTGGGTGGGGGAGAATTCATAAATTCCTCAATACAATTATAATTTTGAGTTTCCATCTGAACGAAACTGTTCTCTCTCCACATGTAAACTCATTCACGGGTTCGGTATTCATAGTTTCACCATTTGCTGCATGTGGAAACATTTGCAGGTTCAGTGCAATCTCAATACAATTGAGATTTTGTACTTGCACTCAAATCCCTGTCCAAAATCCAAAAGTCCAAAAGTCCCTGGTGTTGGGCTAGCGGCTAGGGTGCCGGCTTAGGATCCTAGGATCCTGGGTTCGAATCCCGGTCAATCGCTGAATTAACGCCAGGGGGGTTGACTCAGCCTATCATCCTTCCGAGGTCGGCTAATTGAGTACCAGTTCACTGGTAATTCCCTGGTTGTCGTTAAAGGCGACAAAAAGGGTTGCAGCAGGAAGGGCATCCGGCCGTAAAACATTGCTTCAAAAAGGGGACCAACAAACAACAACAACCACGGTTCCCGAAAAAGGCCAACCCCCGCTTGCGGGGAAAAATGGCCTCTAAAGGTGGTTTTTTTTTTTTTTTTTTTTTTTTTTTTTTTAACTCAAATCCCTGTGCAGGGGTTGGGGTCCCTGCACGTGTCCTAAAGTGGATTTTCATTTTAAAAAATCTCAAAACCTTTTTCGTTCAGATTCCGGCCTCCCGCCCCATGTGTAGCCAGGGTACCACGCTGGTTAATAACGTTGAAACTCAAAAGTCCAAAATTCCATTGAAACAGGCGATCCAGCACCATAAATGACATTTTGCATCTCAAATAATGAAAGTTATTGTTGCAATCACATATGCATCTGTTGAACATGCTCATGCCTGTGATGAAGACCAACAACTTGTTACTCCATCTGAATTCCAGAAATAGACGCACCTCGTCTGCTCGAAGTGCTGGAGTCAGGCGAAAGTTGGATCCAAGTGCACTGGGATCCACCACTTGGCCTGGTCACGGCCTACCGACTTGCCTATGAGAGTCCAGAGCAAGCAATGACCTGGTTTCATCCCAATATTCATGTCGGTATGTTCCATGTATTTCCACGTACACTGCTGTAAAAAAGCGCACGTATCACTCAATAATAAGATGATGATTATTCGGATAATTTTCTGATAATCTCTCATCCCGATCATTTTACTCACCCTGACGATACTTCTTTGTATTTGATGCAATTCCATGAACATTCCAATGATTTTCATGCATGGGAAAATATTGTCCCATTTACACTTTTGGGGTTCCACAGACTGTGCAAGGATTTAAAAGTAGTGATTTAGCAAGATGACTTTCCAAGTAACAGATAGATAGAGATTGTGTGCGTGTCATGTCTTGCGCACACCTGTGCATCCATGCACATGCCTATGTTTGTTGATCGACTTCTTGTTGCCAGAATTACTGACTGGACACCGCATGGGACTACCAATGTGTATCCATGACCTAGGTAGTGGACCTGCTGTTTAGAGAGGTTCTGGACAGAAAGGGTCAAAACCCAAAACGTATACTTCTTGAGCCACATTTGCTATCTTCCGCAGTTGAATCTCCTTATGAAGACAAACCTCAAGATTTGCTCAATAGGAACACCAGCATGAAGCAGGCAGCAGGCGTGCAGTGGACCGGCCGTGACTTCCTTCCAGTGACCTCATCCTTAGGGAAAGACGCCAACGTGACGGGGCTCATGCCAGGCGTTGAGTACACCCTCCGTGTCTTTGCTCTCCACAATCAACAGACAAGCGTTCCTGCAACTGTCCGCCAGACTACAGGTATACTTCTCCCTTGTTTACACCAAGCCAGAAATTGCTGCTTTTTCTGCAGATTACTTAGTTTGAAATGGAACCTAAAGCACCAACACAACAAATACATATACTACATAAACAAGTAGCAAATGCAAACAATAACTCATGACCTTTATTGCTGTACCAGCTATCCCAGAACCTACAGATCTTGCTTTCCCTTTTGTGGGATCACACGCACTGACGGTAACGTGGCGCAGACCACATGATGTGCGGCTTCAAGGATTCCGTGTCCTGCTGAGTCCGCGAGAACGTTCCGGGCCCACGATGGAGCGCAGTCAGGGCCCAGAGGTCACATCAGCAACTCTATCAGGACTCTTGGTATGACTGACAACGACAAAGAAAATCCATCCTTCTTCATCAACAATAGTGCTTGGGACAAGGTTTTTTTTGTATACAAGATCGAGGCTCGTGTAAGAGATAACATTGATCACAAGAAGACAAACTAACACATAAAACATATGATAAAGGGAGCGGGAGAACAAGATGGAGAGCAGGGACATCGGAAGATCTGTGGGAGGGAGAGGGCTTGGGGGGAGCAGGCATGGGAAGGGGGAGGGGGGGGGGGGTGGGAGAGGTACAAAACACATGGACACTGCTAGGACTTCCAGGAAAGAAGTCGGAATTTCAAAAAAGTGGATCTGGGATGAATGAATGGGGGTAGAATTATTATTATTAAATTAATTAATATTGTTAAATTATTAATTATTAAATTACCTGATGTGACGTCACAATCGGTGAATGTTATGGTAATAAAATAAAAATGAGACGGCTGTCCTTTGTAGATGTTTTCAAACAGGTTGTCTTGTTACGTGACATCGACTCACGTAAGTATTAATTACAATACTTGTCCCATGTATGATAGCTATGTCCTAAACTTGTATGAATAACATGAACCCTCTTACAAGGCGAGCACCGGATGTATCTGCCAAGGGTTATACTAACTGTGAGTGTTGTGCACTGCAGGCTGGTACCGAGTACGAGGTCATCATATACGCCATTACCAATTCAATGGCGAGCAGACCTCTCTGTGGCCTGAAGAAAACATTGCCCAGTGAGTGCATTCACCACCACATTAAATCAGCAATTCCAAATAGTGTGGACTGCAGTAGACATTGAAATATGTAGGTTTAATCATGTACATGATTTAGGTTGAGTGTCAGTGTTTGCCAAGGAGGTGATGCGTGTGTAGATTTGATAATGATCGAGTTAAAAGTGATTTCATGAACGCAGTTACTGGGATGGGAAAAACTGGGATGGAAAAGATATAGTACATTTACAACTTTGGGGGGGGGGGGGGGGGGGGATTTGACAGACCCCTCCGTTTTGGGGGGTTGGGAGAATGGAAGGAAGAAAATTTTTCCCATGCATAGTACTTTAACCTCAGTGTTTCCCAGGTAAAAAAGGGAAATTGTAATACCCTCTGCCGCCAGCACCAGGTGGCGCGACACGGTACACATTTACATAGAGAATTTACGCCCCTCCCCCGGCTCCCCAGACCCCCGCATGAGGCCGCAGCCACATAGCCTATGTTACCCCCCAGACAAAGTTGTATTTGTACCCACAGTAAAGTATATGTGTTTATAGCTGGAGTACCCGGCGTTGCTCAAGCAAAAAAGAACCATTAACATATTTGTGATGAGGGAAAATGTAATTTGAAAAGCAATTACATCCAAATCGTCATTTTACCTTTTCGTTGAATACATGCTGGTGAATATGCCGTTGATCACGTTTCTGAAAAGTATGATGACGTTCAGGAAGAAGAAGCTTTACCAATAATTTTGACCACTTCCGGTATTGTTTGATTTATTCTTCGACCGCTTCCGGTGTTGTTCGATTAATTCGTGTTCAAATGTCTGGTAATTGTTTTGTATTTATTTATGCGAATGTGTATTTGTATACAAGTGTCATAAATCACTCAAGGTTCAAGTCAAGGTTTAGGCACTATAGAGCGATTTTTAAATCTCTGGTTGTCTTTCTTTTCTCCATGCCCATTGGAGAAATGAGCTTGTGAGTCGTGAGAAAATTTGTGTCACGTGAATGTGAGAAAACCCACACACAGTCACACAAAACAGCAGAATGACTCCTTTTCTCTATTTAAACTGGGTGAATGAGTGATTTTTATATTGCAGGCACCTGCAACTCACCACAGGTGAGTTCAATTCCAAAGTAAAGGAGAACCACCTGCTTGAAATCTAATTATTTCTAAAAACTTCTCAAAGGTGCCAATAATATTGTCCGGGCCATTTTAGGTTTTCTGTATGGAATAAGCTAAGATTTAGTAATTTTTTCAGCTTTTTTGTTTTGTTCCACTGCAAACAATTTTCTGGAAAAAATGGTGCATTATCTGAAAAAGGTGCAAGGGTGCCAATATTTTTGGCCACGACTGTAGTATGTGGTTATAATGAGATTATTGCAAAGAGGATTTCTCTTTAATGTAAACTTTTTATTTTTTACTTCCACTCCCCCAACCCCAATGTGAATTAGGCTTGCCTCCGCCAGGCCGTGTGAGGGTCCAAGGCATTGGGCCAGATGCCGTTACCCTGGCTTGGCATTCACGTGGCACCATGTTGTCCGGCTTCTTACTCACGGCCGCCCCTTCTGGAAGCCACGGCCAGCCAATCACACGTCTCTTTAGCCCCCTACTGCACTCTGCCAAGATTACAGGTTGCCATGTAATAATATAGTGTATTTCTTGATGATGGCATATAGAAAAAGGGTTGTTTTGTTTTTAGTTAGAAGACAAGTCAATGTGTTTGTATTTCTCCTTTAGGTCTACTTCCTGGGGTAACTTATCGTGTTGGATTGTGTGCTGTCAGAGGGGCTGCTCGAAGTGTACCTACACCTGTGATCATCACAACAGGTAAGCTGACACATTCATGCTTCCATAGATTTCTATGTGCAAGATATTATCTGAACGAACTAGCGATGACCATAAAAGGCAAGAAATGTCAGCATACCGACTGAGAATGAACAAAATTCCCAAGGTAGGCAGACAATCACGTGACCTCGAGTTGCGCCACTGTCTCGTTGGTACCCAAATGACCCACTCTCTGTGTTCCAATCGCTTGAACGGGCAAGAGGATGGGCCCTTGGAATGGTGACAGTTACACTTACCTATACGCTCAATGAACCGTGCATCACGGGTGTTCGCAGAAAAGTAGAACGTAGAGCCAGTCCAGTTACAAAAAAAAAAAAACTACTGCGTTAACCTGTCCACATGCTAGAATTACAATAACTAGCAACGGTACCTGCCCTATGGGCGGGGCTTCAATTGGGAGGCGCAAATGAAAAGGCAAAATATCAGAAATTGAAGGCTTTTTTTATTTTAAACGATTCATATAAACATCTGTTAAA
Source organism: Myxine glutinosa (assembly GCF_964187855.1). NCBI lineage: Eukaryota > Metazoa > Chordata > Myxini > Myxiniformes > Myxinidae > Myxine > Myxine glutinosa. The sequence continues at coordinate 101,949,437 of NC_136270.1, forward strand.
TCATATCACATGCAAATCATCAAAATCTAAACAGTATTTGTAGAATTTCAATAAAAGCCACATCACTGTTTATATCGGTAAATATTATTCCATCGCGTTTGGAAAAACTGGAAAATTGGAAAATTGGAAAAAAAAATGGAAAAACAATATAGCCTATTTTACTCCAGGGGGTCCCAGGATTACCCACCCAAAATATCGTTGCGATCGGTTCAGTCGTTTTTGCGGTACCTGGGAACAGACAGACAGACAGACGGACAGACATTTGGTGAATTATAGTAAAATAAGTGGTACCCAGATCAGTGTTTAATCGTATACCAGTTTGTAAGCTTGAGGTAGTTGCATTTCAATCACTTCAGCATCACCCAAATATCTAAGAAATAGTTTATACCAGCCTGGGTGGAGTAATGCATAGAGCATCAGCTCTGAGTCTGGGAGGTCCGTGGTTCGAACCCTGGCCGAGTCATACCAAACACTTGAAGAAAAATGGTACATGCTGCTTCCTTGCTTAAAACTCAGCATTTAAAAAGGTCAGAGCACAGACAAACAACCATAGGCTGGCAACCATTGCACAGGCCTTGATGAGCCCCAATGGCCTCCTCCTGCAATGAAGTTACTTGTAAAGGGATGCAAATTATTATTACAAACACAGAATACCAAAAAAAACCAAGTGGTTTTTTTTTTGTCTGGGCAAGCAACACAATAGGTTGTTTGCCATTGCTTTCTCAGCTGAAGTCCAAGGCAGGAATTTGGAATGTGCCCACATTGCTGGCACACAATGAACCACCCTTTAATGAAGCAATGTGGGATCTTTCATGTCCACAGCCAGCAAAATGTTCCCTCCGAAAGGCAGTGTTCTCCAGGATGCAACACCTAGCCGGTGGAGCACGACGAATAAGGGTAGCTTGTGTTCAGATGTTACTCATACTTTGGCAGAGAGCGATTGGAGGAGTTAACTCGAATGGAAGTCCATTCTTCTGATATATTCAGTCAGTCCAGCTCAGTCCAGTTTGAGGTGAAGGTGGGAGTGCATCAGGGGTCGGTACTAAGTCCACTACTATTTGTAGCTGTGTTGGAGGTGCTGGCTCGGAACGCAAAGGAGGGTTTACCGTGGGAGTTGTTGTATGCAGATGATCTGGTGTTGATTGCAGAAAGTATGGATGGGCTGAAGGAGAAGATGAACAAGTGGAAGGAATGTATGGAGACAAAAGGTCTGAAGGTGAATATCGGAAAAACGAAGGTGATGGCAGGTGGTAAAGCATGTGGTGAGGTGGAAAGAACTGGGAAGTGGCTCTCTGCTGTGTGCAGGAAGGGTGTTGGAGTGAATTCCATTCAATGTACAATGTGCGCTGAGTGGGTTCATCAAAAATGTAGTGGTTTGAGAGAGTCATTAACCAGTGTGGCAGCTACATTCAAGTGTAAGGTGTGCACAGAGGGAGCTGCAGATGGAGGAAATGTTGAGTTGGATCTTGGAGACGGCGTGAAGCTGGAAGGTGTGAAAACATTTTGTTACCTCGGAGACATGCTGAATGGAGAAGGTGGATCAGACTCGGCAACGGTTGCTCGAGTGAGATGTGCATGGAAGAAGTTTCGGGAACTGAGTGGCATGCTGACGAGGAGGGGAGTGTCGTTGAAGCTGAAGGGAAAGGTGTATGCTGCATGTGTGAGAAGTGTTATGATTTATGGGAGCAAGACATGGGTAATGAACATAGAGCAGCAACAAAGGCTGGAAAGGGTGGAAATGCGAATGGTTCGGTGGATGTGTGGAGTATCGTTGAGAGAAAGACAAATGATGAATTGCGAAAGATGATGGGAATAGAGCCTGTGATTGATGCTGTGAAGAGGAACAGGTTGAGATGGTTTGGTTATGTGTTGAGGAAGGATGAAAGTGACTGGTTGAGAAGAGGGATGGAAATGAATGTAGAAGGAAGTAGAGGACGGGGAAGACCGAGGAAGACTTGGCTAAAGATGGGGGAAGAAGATCCAGATCCAGATTCGGATCCGGCTACTAGAATTTTAAAAGTGATTCTTCACTATTGGGAGATAGAGCCAAAAACGATACGTAGCAGGATATCTCAAAAATTGTGGACGGATTTAGACGAAACTTGGTGGAGAGGTTGTGTGTGTGACAAGGACTAATCGATTTGATTTTGGTGATGCTCTGAATATGGTTTCGGATACGAGAATTATTTAATTTTTAAGTGATTCTTCACCATTGAGAGATCGGGCGAAAAGTGATTATATAACATGATATTTAAAAAAAAGTGATGGACAAGTTATGACTAAACTCTATGGACGAGTTGGTTAGGCGACAAGAACAAGACGATTAGATTTTGGTTCAGGTCCGAATGCAGATCCAGCCTATCAGTGGGATACAAAACAAACTGTTCAGCCTGGCGGAGGTATGTGCTCGACTGACTGCCGTTCTAGTTCTAGTTCTAGTTCGTGTTTGGATGTTCTTGTTCGGTTTTATTTTAAAGTTCGTGCTAATTTGTGAGTATTAGTCGGATTTTTCATACCGTGCTTTTTGAGGCCTACCCAGTTCCGTTGTTGGGCGTTGTGTGTCCACGAACGTCCAAGGACATCCTTTCTCTTTACTACCTTATTTTCACCCCTTACTTTCTCCGAACTTTATACCCTTTGTTTAATATCTTAAATACAAAAAACAAAACAATTTCCTCCTCACCTCACATGCCTCTTCCTCCCCCCACACCCTTCCCATACCCCTGCGAGCATGTGTTGTCTTGCCCCTCCCATCCTCTTTCATCCAACTCCATCTTTTACAGCCAAATTTCACCTTTCTATTCCCATTCTGTTCATGAAGTAATTCCACCACACTCCTTCACGATCTTTCAACCTTTCTCTTTTTTACTCAAATCTGCTTTCACCTAACCTTAAAAAAGAGTAATCTATCTATAATTCCAGTAATCTCTGTGTGTCTGTGTGTCTGTGTGTCTGTGTGTCTGTGACCGCTGTTTCTCGACAACCACGGGTCCGATATACTTTAAACTTGCCAGGTATATTGCTGGGGACCCGAGGATGTGCCTTTTCAAGGTTTGTAATTAATCGGACAAGTACTTACCGAGCTATGTCCAAAAAACGCTTCAACCAATCAGAGAGCAGCGAGCTATCACGTGTGCCGAACGTGGCGATCAGACTCTGCCTCGGACGGCACATTTGACAGCGTATTCATTTATTTCACGTTGGAAAACTATGTTGCCGTTAAACTATGTTTTAAAACGAATTCAAACTGCGATTAAATTAAAACGATTCATCGTAACTGCGATTTGCGAACTTCCGGACAGTGAAGACTGTCCGGCAGCACGCTTTCCGGCAGCCAATCACAGAACGCTTTGTTGCGTAGGCGTGGCCGATGTGAGACGAGCGGAGCTGAGCGCGTTACGAGCTGACCGCCATTACGGTACGTAATTCGATTTCTTATGCGCATTATTTCTCCCAATTCAGTCAGAGCGAAGGGCGGAAGCGAAGAGCGTTGTTTTTTTTGTTTACGGGCGTACGGGCGGGGTAGAGCGTACGGGTAGCGTTTTTTTTTTTTTTTGGCAAGGAACGGGCACCCACGTACGGGCAATATATATATTTTAATTCCAATTGGATTCCACTGGCAAGTAGTTTAAACATCCCGAGTCATCTTATCTCAAGAGTTGGTAACTTCGTGTAGACGTGGGCAAGTATTGGTCACCTACCTCTACCAAGATCCATCAATTCCATTCTAGAGCCCACAAGCTCATCCGTTATCAACTTGGGATGAGAATCTGATGTTGATATTCAGGTATTACACAAGACCTGTAATGGCAGGAGGAAGCATTCTGTAATTTCCAGTAATGTCGGTGACTACACGCATTTGCTTTGTTCTAGGATTGCCAGGAACACCGGAAATCCTCGCAGTTGAAGCCATACAAACCCGCAAAGAGGAAGACTCACCTGTACCCGTTTCAAATCCAGCCAGTGTCGGCATCAGGTGGAACTCGGTGCCTTCGGCTTCCCGGTATCTGCTTTCCTGCCTACCGCAAGATGGCAACAGCACACTATTGCAGGTACAGTGCAATAAAGGTATCTCGGTGTACAAAGTTTGCCTTCTTTCAATGTGCGTCAAGCTGCTGGTTGCAGGAGTCATGTGTGAGTGGTTAGTGTTTCATTTGAAGGGACCATAATGCATTATAAACTATGTATATGCTCTTTTCTTTTCGACACGGTAGATTATTCTACCAAGACAGGTGGAGAGAGCTAGTCTGCCGGGCCTGCAGACAGGTACGCGGTACCGTGTGCTCGTGGAGGCTCTCCAGGGAGACGCTCGAAGCACAGTACTCGATCAGCTTGTCCTGTTAAACAATACAGGTGAGACCGTGGACAATGTTCTCTCATTTTTTTTTTCACAATTCATTTTCATTTTTTCAATTTTCACATTTTTTCAATTCATTTTCAATTTCATTTTCACAATGAGAGCATGTTTAGCAATGACGATTACAAGTGAATATGCATTGTATCTCAAATTTCATTCAGTACCCACAAAAGATGCACACATCTCTGGCATAGTACAAGGATAACGAACAATTAATTGTGCTTTGATGAGCATATCATTTCTTCATTCTGCACTCAACAATAAGCATGGAGAACATGAACAATCTTATGTGCTTCAGGTTTCCAAAATGACACATCGGCATTATAATACAATTCTGTTCTTCCTAATGGAAATGAACTTGATCATCAATCCTCCATTATTTAGTCTTTATATCTGCATGAGTAATCCCAATGCATGACATGGAGGTCGATGTTTTCATGTAAGCTTACTTATTTTCTCATTCCGTGATATAAAAGTACAATTACTCAACTTAATGCAATAAATAATTCATTATTTAACCAGACTCGGTGGCTCAATGGTTAGAGCGGCCTCTCTGAATCTCGGAGGTCAGTGGTTCGAACCTCTCTTCAATCCTACTCATCCCTCCAGGTCTTTAAAACAGCTGTTCACCACCATCTCTTATCTTCCTCCATCCAAAACCTTGATCTTTTCTACCCCTGTTAATTCCCCCCAGATCCACTTTTTTGAAATAACAACTTCTTTCTTTCCTGGAAGTTCTAGCAGTGTCCATGTGCTTTGTACCTCTCCCCCCCCCCCCCCCCCTTCCCGTGCCTCCTCCCCCCAAGCCCTCTCCCTCCCACAGATCTCCCGATGTCCCTGTTCTCTCCGGTTGTACTTGTGTGCTTCCCTCTCTCTCCCCATCTTGTCTCCCGCTCCCATTATCTTGTGTTTCATGTGCCAATTTGTTTTTTGTGATTAATGTTAGCTCTTACACGAGCCTCGATCTTGTACACAAAAAAAAACCATCGGCCAAGTCATACCAAAGACTTCAAAAATGGCACGTGCTGCTTCCTTACTCGGCACTCAGCACTTACGGGCAAACAACCAAAGGTTGTCAACAATAGGTTGCACAGGCTTCATGGGCTCAATAGCCTCCTCCACATTGCAATTCCTTGCTAGGGAATTCCTATATATATATATGTAGCATCAGTAGTATCGTTGAGATTAAATCATACCATGTGGTCCAAGGTTTGGCTCATTTAGTCCATGGGCTGGATAGACCCACCGTGCACCCCCCCCCCCCCCCCAGATTCCTCACCCACTGGTATATTTTTGTCCATTAGGGTCTCCTTGATGAAAAAAAAGATGTTAACAAGGAAAATGTAGGGATGGACTTTATGTTATCACCTTATTTTCATCGGTACCCCCTAGACGACATTCTGCGATTTTTGAATATTTAATTTAAGGGGGTATGGTTACTTTTTTGGCTAGTATGTCAGTATCAACAATCTGATCATTACAATTTATATATCATTTCAAAGGTAATTGAATTACCTCTCCAATGGTGTATTAATATTTCAGCTACCACCACTACACATACATCTACAACCGTTCGAAGTGAATATATATCGACAAGTCTCATAAAACATCGAAAAAATCCCCTCGTATACCAAAACATATTTTTAAATATTTTTTTTAAACAGGTACACGCTATTAATGAGTATTTATAAGATGGAAACACATACAAGAAGATAATCAAAACATATTTTGATTTTCAGATTATTATAAGCCTCAGGAAAATGTGAAAAACCAAGATGGCCGCCAAATCGTCATACGAAAATCTGTAAATTCTCATATTTTCCCTCTCAGATGAGATGCATACATGAATGAAAGTTCCTTTTGTATGTTTTCAGACCCAAGGCATCCATTTCCACCAATGTGTTTAGAAAATAAGTACAACTTATCAAGATGGCAGCCATGTCCAATTGAAAATTGCTAAACATTGGTGCTAATTGATAATAATAATATGCAGTACTAAAATAACAAATACAAAACTGTGTTTCGTAACCTTTCGTAACCATGATTAATACCAAATATGATCAAAATCCATTCACCATGTTCACATTTGCAGACTGCAGAGCGGTCGCAAGGAAATCTCTCGGACGCCGCGTAACCCTAAACCACGGCGTTCCCGACTTTCGTCCGGAGGATTCAATATTTAATCACCCACGGAAATCAAAACAAAATACAAAGTGAGTGAGTGAGTGATATGGAAGTTTTACAACCCTGTCGACACCTTAATGGATCATATTATGGTTAAAAACATGTCGACTATGCATGCACAACAACAACTAAAAATTGGTAAAACCAAGGCAGGTCAACTACCGAACGGCAAATAACAAAATACAAAGACTTATTTCATTATGGTAATACTGAATTAAATGACCAGGTAATTAATGTGGACAGTAACATGGTAAATCACATCTGCAGAAACATAATATACATAATTATATTGTGAAAGTATTCCTAATTGATTAACAATGTTTTTGCAATATCAAAGAGCAAACTCTTTCATGAAACAGCTGGCTAAGTGCCATCATCATCATCATCATCACTGTCATCATCGTCATCATCGTCTTGCGAGAAGTCGTCGACTCCTTCATCTTCATCCTCATCGGAGGCACCCGAATCATCTGAGTCCTCGGTGTCGGTATCACTATCTACATCCGCACGGTCGACTGGTAGTGCGTCTCCTTCAAACCACACCGGTTCAAGCTTGTCACCTTTTCCAACTTTCCAACCATTACCGTCTGCAGGACTTGGGACATCAGGTTGTGGAACGTGTGCCCTCTTCCAGATGGCCACCTGGTAGTTTACTCGCCTAATATGCTGATGCAGTACTGTTACGCAAGGGGGAAGCTGGCTGAGGTCAATATTCCGACCGAGATTAACTGCTCCATCAGGACTGCCACATTTCTCCGTAAGCATTGCGTAGCGTAAGTTGTCTACCTTCTTATACCGGGGTTTCCCGTAGATAGCACACGTGAATGCCTCCAATTCAGTGTACACAGCTTCAGGAACAGTCCATTCGTCTCCAAGGCTCGCTAATACAGACTGGAATGCTGGCATCTTTTGGAGCACTTTAATTGGCCGTATTTTCCCAATGCCCTTGAAGGCACTAGTGGTATCACAGTGCGTAAATGCATGCAAGGCCATCACGGCAGTGCAGAACTGTTGACCATAGCCATGTGCAAGATCTGTGATATTTATGAGCCGCTTTTTATTTCCAGAGCCTGTGTCGAATAGCAGTGTTACATCTAGGGTCGGAGCGTGATGAAGAGCAATGAAGAACACATCGCTATCTGGACTTCGGATACGTACAACCTGGTATCCTCTCTCTTGTGCATAGAGACAGTATATGATGACTCGCGTGTCTGTCTCCTCTTGTGTTGAATACAGGGAAGTAATTTCAGTTCTTTTCATTGTGTTTCCATCATCTGAGCTCAACATGTAGGCATGTCCTTCAACTACGACAACCATCTTATGCTGGAGCAGTTTTGAAGCGAATTCGTTCTCACTCCAAACATCACTCAGAACTTGGCTCAGTTGTATTTTGTTGTGATCATTCATTAAGAAGAGCTTCCAATTGATGGGTTTCTTTGTCAGTGGTCCACGGATAATCAACTTGTCTCCGCATCCTCGTCTTTCACGTTCCATCCCCTTCACCGATTGAGTTTTGTACATGTCTGTGCTGAATACAATGTCGTTCTGCTTGGGCAAAGCATCATATATTCTGTAAGCGATTTGTTGGAAATTGCCTGGGATGTCCTGCAAGGTGTGAAATAAGGCATTGCCATCTTGAATAATTAGGGTATCAGCTCTTGGTAGTGGAACATCTTCTGTATCCTTCAGGAGATATTGCAGACCCTTCGCTTTGTCTGTCTTGGCCAGGAATCCGTCTGCGGTACCCATGCTGTATGGAACTGGAGTGACAGGGTATCTCATCAAATTCGTGTATTCAACACACTCTTGTTCACATTTGCGTCTTTTAGTCTGTTTCATCTCAATCACGGGCTACACATCGTTATGGAACATATACCTGAAATTATACAAAAACAGGATTCGGTCATAAACTGTACAAAACAACCTTTCATTGTTGTAACGATAATTTCACTATGGTACAAAAATGTTAAAACATAATTGATGTTTAGCAATTTTCAATTGGACATGGCTGCCATCTTGATAAGTTGTACTTATTTTCTAAACACATTGGTGGAAATGGATTCCTTGGGTCTGAAAACATAGAAAAGGAACTTTCATTCATGTATGCATCTCATCTGAGGGAAAATATGAGAATTTACAGATTTTCGTATGACGATTTGGCGGCCATCTTGGTTTTTCACATTTTCCTACGGCTTATAATAATCTGAAAGTCAAAATATGTTTTGATTATCTTCTTGTATGTGTTTCCATCTTATAAATACTCATTAATAGCGTGTACCTGTTTAAAATATATATTTAAAAATATGTTTTGGTATACGAGGGGATATTTTCGATGTTTTATGAGACTTGTCGATATATATTCACTTCGAACGGTTGTAGATGTATGAGTAGTGGTGGTAGCTGAAATATTAATACACCATTGGAGAGGTAATTCAATTACCTTTTCAATGATATATAAATTGTAATGATCAGATTGTTGATACTGACATACTAGCCAAAAAAGTAACCATACCCCCTTAAATTAAATATTCAACAATCGCAAAATGTCGTCTAGGGGGTACCGATGAAAATAGGGTGATAACATAAAGTCCATCCCTACATTTTCCTTGTTAACATCTTTTTTTTCATCAAGGAGACCCTAATGGACAAAAATATACCAGTGGGTGAGGAATCTGGGGGGGGGGGGGGGGGGGGTGCACGGTGGGTCTATCCAGCCCATGGACTAATTTATGGAACAATGATCGTCATCAGAGTGAAATTTGAATCTCCTGAAAAACATTGATGATGTGTTGAAACATTGAAAAAACGATGAGTAATTTTTTTGGCATGCATTTATGTTCCCTACATTTCTCTCTGCAGTTTCTGACAAGCAACAAGAAGGTCAAAGCCCTGCCAATTGTGTAGATGGAACCCTTGGTCATACTTATTTGGCTGGCGAGCAGTGGAACACCACTGGGACAGATGGCATCACGCTGTCGTGCACCTGTTGCAGCCAAGGGAGTGGGTACATGCACTGTAACTCAGCTGGTAAGAGCAAGCAGGTTTGTGGGAAGCATAAGGAATAAGGAAGCATAAGGAAGCATAGGACTAAGGACAAAACAAGTACAGATACATTCAAAGTACACAGACCCCATGCCAAATAAATAAATAACACATCCTCCAGCGGCAGCCAACCCATCTGGTGATGCCGCCATGCAGCACATAGAGACGGTATTGGGAGGGAGAGGTGTACAATAATTGATTGATTACGTAATTAAAATAAATAATAATCGTAAAAGAATTAAATTATTAATCAATTGGCTAATATAATACCTAAACCACCACCGTTTCATCTGAATCTAACTTAAAAAAAAAAAAATTAAGCAATTAATTGAATAATTAAATAATCAATTGATTAATCAATAATTCAAAATACCCTTTACAGCGAAATAACTTTGTCATTGTCATGTCCAAATATCAGCTTCCTCGTTCAAAAGGTGCCTGAGATATTGCCCAGATGAGTACTTAATAAATCGATTACAATTAAATAATTAATTGATTAAATTACATAAATGAAAAGGATTATAACTAATTAATTGATATATGCAGGATAATTACATGCCCAGACCGGGGATTGAACCCAGGTCTTCTGGTGAACCGTATCAGTGCTCTGCCATCCGAGCTATCTGGGCAACCCTGACCAAGCATGAAATTTTCTCACACATATAATCGCCCAGACATCTCAGATGGCAGAGCACTGGTATGGTCAACAGAGGACCTGGGTTCAATTCATTATCTGGGCATGTCATTTTCCCACATATGTCAATGAATTAATTGATTAATCAAAATACATAAAATACCGTTTTTGCCAAAGCACATGCTCACTATTGTGCCGAAATTTCAGCTTCCGAGCTCAAAGGATGGCTGAGATATCACCTGGACAAACAAACAAGAAGAAAAGAAAGAAAGAAACCATAGTGAAAACTGAGTACTCCCTTTCAGCGTGCGTCATTGCCGGGCCCCCTTCGGTGCCCGGCGATGACGTCATGCAGCGACTGGAGATGGAATAGGAAAGGAGCGATGTACAATATGTTTGCCTGCTATTATGCAAATAAGTGTTCAAAAAAATATATACAACTCAACTTCATTCAAAACTTTAACTTGCGTTACCAGGAACCGAATGGTCCACAACAGAAATTACGACAGGAATCCTGACATGGCTACCATGCAGTATCTGTGAGGTTTATCCTTTCTTAAACCTGTGGGAACACGTACATGTTACTTTCTTTGGATTTCCAGTTCATCTCCTAGTTTCGTGCTGGAGTTTGAGGTTCACGAGTTGCTTGGAATATTGTTTTTAACGGTATTCCAAGATGTATTAACTGTGTCTCCCAACCTTTAGTGTACCATAAACATCGCAGGTATAGACTGGTCCTTGCAGAGATCGACGTTGGCATGTTTTCCTTTCTTGCCTCCGCTGTCTCTCAATAGCAAGTCTCCCACATTCAAAGTGGTCCAGGCATTTGCGGCAAATGCTACGCCAAGCTGACCTGTTTGTGGCCTGATGCTCCAGGTGACGACTGGGATGGCACAAGACCTTAGTGTACACTTAAGGACGTCCTTGCACCCTGATACGTAATACACAAAATATTTAGCAATAGAAAGAATCAGTTCTCATTTAATTACATAATGAAGATATACGTTGGTAGTGTCACCGCGAGAATTCGGAGAGACAGAGGAGAACTGCCAGGATACGTCTGAAACGTTTGAAATTTTCAGTGTTCGGCATTACTGTATATCTCCTCTTGGATTACAGAGAAGAAAAGAAGAACCACCTTTGGAGGCCATTTTCCCCCACAGAGCAGGGGTTGGCCTTTTTGGGCACCGGGGTCCCCTTTTTTGAAGCAATGTTTTATGGCCGGATGCCCTTCCTGCAGCCAACCCTGTTAGTCGCCTCTTGTGACACACATGGAATTACCAGTGAACTGGTACTCAATTTGCCGACCTCGGAAGGATGACAGGCTGAGTCAACCCACCTGGCGTTAATTCAGTGATCGACCGGGATTTTAACCCAGGATCCGAGGATCCCAAGCCGGCACCCTAATCGCTAAGCCAACACCAGGCTCTCTTAGATAACAGAGACTTAATATTAATTTTTTTATATCGTATTTGTGCATTAATTGCCATTTTGATTCAACATAAAAGGTAAACCAGTAAGTCACCTATAACCAGCTGCAACTACATGTCTCCCCTTCACTTCATCCTCTCAAAAGGAATTGACAATTAATTTCTTTTATTTTCTTCAACTGATCGACCATGGAATTTTTACTGTGCCAGTATTTTTCCTTCTGACATCCCTCATAATCTCTGTACTTACAGACTGGTGCTATGACAACAGCGTAAGCTACCGGCCTGGCCAACAGTGGTTTCAGGAGAGTGAACAGGGCCAGAGCTTGCTGTGCACCTGCCTGGGACACCAACGAGGAGAAATTCATTGTGAACCGGGTGAGGATGAAAACGATGATGAGAACATGAACGAGCAGTTCATTCATCGATCTCTGTGATGTATCAATTTTTGGTTTCTTTTGGAAAATCTGTTTTGACTGCAAAATCTTCACTTGAATACTGTGAACTCGAATATACACGAGTATATTTATACACGTATAATATACACGAGTGAATTTTAGCTCTTACATGAGCCTCGATCTTGTATACAACAACAACAACAAAAAACCTTGGTAGTGTCACCATTATCATAGAATCATTGGAATCTCCTGCGATGAAGTTAACTCTGAGGGCCTTTCACTCGCTCACCATAGGCAGGTTGGTGGTCTTTCTGTCTTCTACCGACTCCTCTCCAGTCTTGCTGCCCCAGCTCTGTCTGTGCTCTGTCCCCCAAATATTCCTTCAGGTCGCACAAGATCTGCCAGCAACCCTCTTATGGTTAAACTGCCAAAATCAAGACTTTCTGCTCACCTTCACTCCTTCATTCCTCTTTTCTCCCACCTCTGGAACAAACTCCCCCACCCTCTTCAATCCCACTCCTCCCTCCAGGTCTTTAAAACAGCTGTTCACCACCATCTCTTATCTTCCCCCATCCAAAACCTTGATCTTTTCTACCCCCGCTAATTCACCCCAGATCCAGTTTTTTGAAATTCCAACTTCTTTCCTGGAAGTCCGAGCAGTGTCCATATGTTTTATACCTCTCCCACCCCAACCCCCCCACCCCCCTTCCCATGCCTCCTCTTCCCAAGCCCTCTACCTCCCACAGATCTCCCGATGTCCCTGTTCTCTGCTGTTGTACTTGTGTGCTTCCCTCTCTCTCCCCATCTTGTCTGCCGCTCCCTTTATTATATGTTTCTTTATGTGTCCGTTTGTTTTTTTGTGATTAATGTTAGCTCTTACACAAGCCTCGATCTTGTGTACAAAAAAAGAAAAAGAAAAAGAAAAGGCCCATACATATTTAATACGTGTTACCGTACTAGGGAAAATGCAGGAGCGGCCATTCGGTCCAGCAAAGCCTACACCATGGTTATTAATAATGAAACCTCACCCCGTTTGGTCTGAGGGATGTTTCCGTGGCCCTTTCTGTCTACCTGTTTGGTTTTTTTTGCGTCCAAACCATATAATCGGCAGGTTTGACAAATCCTTAGTGGGATATTGTCTATCTCAAGGAGACGTGTCATTTGAAGGTATTGTGTAGATGTGATTATTTTTTATTTAACACCTTTTACATCCCACACCATTCCATGAAACCAACTAAGCTTTCTGCTACTACATGAATGGGATGTACACCTGGTTCAGTTGTGTATATTTTTGAGGAATTTACCATCAGGTATTGCCACATTTTGGGGAGAGGGTGCTGAGTGACATTCTACACCTTACCTTACTTTGCAGATGATACCATGTGCTTTGATGATGGAAAGCAGTATGCAGTGGGGAAAAGCTGGAAGAAGATCTACGATGACACCGATTGCACGTGTACATGCCTGGGAGGGATGCAGGTATACCTGGATAACTTGACATGTGGCCAAACCGAGTTGGTAGTTATACAATTCCATAACGTGTGGTTTTTAAATCCTCCTCAATAACTCAAAATGACGTTTCCATTCATTTATGGGATAAAATTAAATTTGATTAGATGAGATGAGCTTAAATATGCTGACGCTGTCATATCTGGAAAGTGAAGCCAGGTGAGTACTTTGGTGTGAGACTTCACTAGAAGGCCTAGTGTAAAAGGTTGAGGGAGGACATGAGGATAGCAGGTTTCAATGTGCTTCATGCATTAAAACTGTCTGATCCAGGATTTGTTCCCAACCGAGTGTCATCCAACTAAGACTGCGACTATGGAGCAATAATAGCAGGAGGTGCTGCCTCTAAAATGTCTCCATTCAGATTGGGATCTAAACCTGGATATCGCTGCTGCATCTGACATGTTAAAGGACCTATTTTATTTATATTCCTTGATTTGAGTTTGGAGTACCATATGTTGTCCTTCATTAATTTAAAAAAAAAAAAATCTCAAAACACGTTAATGTGAAATTCACATAAAGTACCAGGGAACCTTTACAAATACAAATAATATTCTTCGTACATATGCAGCACAAGGCTGCGGGGTAGTACTATTGGCTGAGGGCGCAGCCATGCCACTGATGAGATGCCCTCTGCTGGTTGGAGCAGGAATTTGTAATTTATTTAATGGTGCCAGCGATAGGTTGCCTCCTCTTCGTGAAGGACATCATGGGATCTTTAGCGTCCACTAACTAATACCCCAGTTAAAACGGGACCCCCAGTTTAACGTCCATCCGAGGGATGGCACACACCTTGATGAATCACCCTACCTGTGAATCATCGGGATGACAGTTTATAGGTGGGATTGGAACACAAGGAAGACAGCTTAGAGGCAAGTGTATGTACATCTCGACCATCCTGTCAGCCCATAAATAAAATATAAATTCAGTGTGCAATCTAATAAAGAGGTCCTTGTGACCCCCAAACAAGTAGCCTGCCGATGAAAGGGGTTGGCTGAAGTTGTATGTTCCACTTCATCAGCCCAATCGAACAAACATACTTACAACACTTAGTTTACAGAAATATACAGTTCATTAAGGGGGAATCTACTTATTATGTAAGAACGAGGGCATGAAATTCAGAAAAAGGAAGTTTTGTAAGAGTGGAAGGAGAGGTGAGAAGAAGGTCGAGATAAGAGGAGAGGAAATTTAGGAGGGAACAAATTTGGAACTTAGGGGGTGTCGGCCCAAACATTCCACGATACAATAGTTACCTCCGCCTCCGAAGGTGGATCGAGGTCGTTTTCACCCGTTTGTGTGCGAGCAGGATTTCTCAAAAAAGTTGTGGACGGATTCAGTCAAAACCTGGTGGGCAGGTTGGGTGTGTGACAATGACGAATTGATTAGATTTTGGGGAAGATCTGAATTCAAGAATTTTAAAAGTGATTCTTCACCATTGAGAGATTGGGGCCACAAAACATATATACTGTAGACAATATCTCAAAAAGTTGTAGATGGATTATGACAAAACCTGGTGGATGGGTTGGTTAGGTGACACGAACAAGCCGATTCGATTTTGGTTCAGGTCTTCAGGGTTCAGGTCCAGATATTGTCCTATCAGTGGGATACAAAACACAAACTGATCAGCCCGGCTAAAGTACTCCCGAGTGCCCCGTTCTAGTTGCTTTTGTAATAAATTGTTGATGCAATGATAACATTGCTAGATCCATAAAATACATGGAAGATAAATAGCCGGACATGTGACCAAACCTGGAGAGCTTGACGAGTGTCTGGCTGGGATCGCCTTGCCTTGCTGTCGTGACCGGAAACCCTTTAGATAGTGGAGGAAATGGGGGACGGGGAGTTTTTTGGAGTGTCGCTGTTCGACTGTCGCAGTGCCCCCTACAGGTTAAAACAGGAATTTGTAATTTGTTCAGGATACCAGAGATAACTTGCCGAAGCTTTACAAAAGATAGCCTGGGATCTTTAATGTCCCAGGTAATCTGCTGGAGCAACGGCCCTTGGCCTAACCTCCCCGATGATAGACGGAATACCGAATAAGCACCAGGATGATAGTCCACAGTCGAGTTTGGAATGAAATCTAGACCAGACGGCTCACAGGTGAGCATCACACCTCAGATATTCCATATTTCCCCACTTCAGCCATGATTTTAACACGACATTATTAATATCTTAAATGTGAAGGATCTTTGGGCTGCTCTGGGAGATTGATCGGCCATCTCCGTGCAACGGGCACGTTCAAGTAGAACTGACATCACATTATTAATCATCAACATCACATTATGTACATGGTCTTTTCCTCAAAGGTCCAGTTTTGGTCCATGTTGATCAAATTAGGCTCACCGAGTATTCAATGGCTTAATGAGCCAACAACATACACCACCTGCAAACTTCATGCTTTCATAACTAGGTAAGCAAATAAAGGTAATGCCTGTTAGCATAAGATGCCAAAGATGTAACATCTCACATGTTAACCCTGGTTTTTTTTTTTTTACATCGTGTCCCATCCCATCTGATTAGGGGTGGCATTGCGAGTGTGAACAACCATGACTCGACAAAACCAAAATTGGCCTCCAAGAGATGGATGGAAAAATGAGGAAGTCATCAACGAAGTCAAAATCTACAAACCACACGTTTCACATCCGTCCGTCCGTCTGTTCGCAGCAATCGTCTGGGTAGGTCACCCTGATGGCGGCTGGGAGGATTGCGCATTTTTGAATTGTTATTTCCATGTTGAGGTACACAACTTTGCAGATCACTTGCTTATCTCTGCACGCAAAAAACCTCGAATCTTAACCAAAGGTAAATCCGCCACATCTATTCATAAGCGAGCTCGGTTTGAATACCGTACCAGTGCCGGGATGTTGAACTCAAGGTCGTACTCTGATTATACCATGTAATCTACCTGCTTGGAGCAATGTGAGTTTTCTTTTGTTTGTTTGTTTTTGATTTCATTCAATGATTTTGGGATTTTGTGCAAGATTTGGTGATGATTGTTTCCTTTTTTTTTTTTTTTTGCACATTTGGGAGTGTCTTTGAATGTGTACATACTTTAACATACGTGGATTTTACACTTGCACAATCAAAATTGATGGGAAAAAAAAAATTATTCGTCTAGAGTATTTGAAAAAAAACACGAAAAACTTCTTACTATGAAAATGAATTGAAATAAAGTTGGGATTTACAATTTCATTAATGCTGTACTCTTCAATATAAGTAAATACGACTTCCTTTACAAGGAACTTCAACTCTGGGGAAGCCATTTGGCCCCTCAGGCTTTGTGCAATGGTTGCCAACCTATTGCTGTTTGTCTGTGCTCCATCATTTTTAAATGCTGAGCATCAAGCAAGGAAGCAGCACGGAACATTTTTCAGGTCTTTGGTATAACTCGGATGGGGTTCGAACCGCTGACCTCTCATACTGGGAGTGGACACTCCAACCATTAGACAACCGTGTCTGGAAGGATATTTATTGGGCATTTTTATGCAACTGCTGATATAAGATTTCAACTTCCTGGACCAAACCACTCTTAAAGGGGGAGAAACAACAAACAAACAAATGTACAGTTACATTGAATTGGTGTTCACCCTCTCCTGTCCTTTTTGTTGTTACATCCTGATCTGTTTAGTGTTCCCGCTCTTCGTAAAACCCCCCTCACACCGGCCTTACGGGGTCGTTACGACGTTTACGGCGGCGTTGCGGCGAAAAAATCGTGCACAACCGGGAGCATTCCTTGTGGCACCTGGGACATCCTCAACGCTTCCTGGAGCATTCGTATGGATCCTTAAGCGTCCGGGAGGGGTCGTAATTTCTTACGAGAGTTTTGGTCCAGACCAAAACTCTCGTAAGACAATTACGGCAGTGCTACGGAAATCTAGACCGTAACGCTTCCTCAACACTTCCGCAACTGCCGTAACACCACCGTAAGACTCCGTAAGGCCATCTTAACCATCCGCAAGGATTCTCCCTCTCCTTGGACTCTGGGCAGCGGGTGCTCCGTCCATGGCTCTCCTGGATAGGTCTTGCCCCCTTGGAAGTCAGCAGCAGAATGAGGGGAGAGCAGGGGGGGGGGGGGGTGGGGAAGGGGGGGCCCGGTTTTTATATTCTGGGCCGGGAACCGTAAGGAACCGCAAGCAAACGTAGAAGCACCATATCTCCACCGTGTATATCCGCAAAGAAGCCGTAGCAGTCCGTACTAAACCGCTGTGAATCGATCACGGTCAAGCAAAATCCTCTCCCGGGTGTTCACGATTTTGCTCAAAAAATCGCAACGCTGCCGTAGAAAGACCATCCGTGGACGTCCGTAAAAAACATTTTTTGGTGTGAGGTACCCTTAAGATGCATTCCTTAGGTAACCAGAATTCTTTTCATCACCGCATTCCCCAGCCACAATGTAAAGTATAAATAAAATTTACTTTCCTCTAATATTTCCATTTAATGAATGTATATTTGATACAAATTAAATTGCAAATTTGGTCAGGTTTTCTTTTTAATTATTAGTCATTATTGAATTGATGCTATGTCTCTGTCAACTCCACATTTCCCACTTTGATGGTACTTTTACACCGTGCATTTGTCGATCTGTCGTTTACCTTTAATCTTCAAAAAGACTCATGTACACATTACGTATCCACGTGTCCACATGCAGAAGTCAGTGTTCTAACCTATTGCAACCACACAATCCTCCTCACTCTCTCTTTCATTTCAGAATGAAAGGGCATGCTCAATGGCTCCAGTTCCCCACCTTTTGGGTGGTATAAGGAATCGATGTGTGTAATATGAAAGCTAAATCTTGAATTTTCTTTGAAATATCGCGTGCACAAGCCAAGTTACTGAAATGGTTGTCATGGCAACATAAGTCAGCCAATCACAGCCGTGATTTAATCAGGTTGAGATAATGTCATGAGGAATAGATATGTGCAATATGAAAGCTAAATGTTAAACGTTTTTTTTGAAATAGCACGTACACAAAAGTACATGGACAGTCAGATGGTCAGTCAGATATTTCCTTGTCGGAGGGATGGGGGACAAGTTTTGGTCCAAGATATTTTGAGAGTGAGAACAAACGCTCACACATTCCTTGTTCCAATCACCACGTGGGATCAACCACAACACGGATTATACGAGTTATTTTTCGCTGTTTCCTCCTCCCTTGTAGGAAGATCACTCGATCAACAATGCATTTTTTCAATGCAAACATTTTTCCTGGAAGTCCTAGCAGTGTCCATGTGTTTTATACCTCCCTCCCCCCCCACCCCCCTTCCCATGCCTCCTCCCCCCAAGCTCTCTCCCTCCCACAGATCTCCCGATGTCCCTGTTCTATACTGTTGTACTTGTTTGCTTCCCTCTCTCCCCATCTTGTCTCCTGTTCCCTTTATTATATGTTTTATATGTCAGTTTTTTTTTTTGATTAATGTTAGCTCTTACATGAGCCTCGATGTTGTATACAAAAAAAAATAAAAAAATTGCACACACAATGAAGGACAAAAAAGGTTTGTAAAGCTTTCTTTTTTAGAAATTGCAGTGACAAGAACAATGCCTAAAGTTGGATTTGTACAAATAATAATTAAGCACATCATAAATGGGAAAATGGCAAACTCCCACCCTTCTGAAAAGCGGGAAAAATAAAGCTTTTTACAAACTTAAAAATGCAAAAACATTTTAAAATATCGAAAGTGTGTTCAACAAAGACAAATCCGAATAATTCCTTAGACTTAATCAATGACCATCTCTGACCATCAGCAAGGAAAAGTCCATCAAATTTTCAATCCAAGAACCTCTCCAAACTGTGGGTCTACAAGCTGTGACCGAAGCTCATCCAAAGAGTATTTTAAACGTTCTCAAAATTAAAAACAAGTTGTGTTTTTTTTTTTTTTGGATACAGAATCGAGGCTCGTGAAAGAGCAAACATTTATTTCACAAACAAATCAGACAAACAAAATATATAAAAAGAGGGAGTGGTAGACAAGATGGGGAGAGAAGAGGAAGCACACAAACACAACATTTGAGAGCAGGGAGATGTGTGGGAGGGAGGGCTTGGGGGTAGGAGGCGTGGGAAAGGGGGGAGGGGGGTGGGAGAAGTATAAAACACAAGGACACCAAGGACTTCCAGGACAGAAGTTGGTATTTCAAAAAAGTGGATTTGGGGTGAAATTAGCAGGGGTAGAAAAGATCAAGGTTTTGGATGGGGGAAGATAAGAGATGGTGGTGAACAGCTGTTTTAAAGACCTGGAAGGTGGAGTGGGATTGAAGAGAGTGAGGGAGTTTGTTCCAGAGGTGGGAGAAAAGAGGAATGAAGGTGAGCAGAGATTCTTGATTTTGGCAGTTTAACCATAAGAGGGTTGAAGGCAGATCTTGTGCGACCTGTAGGAATATTTGGGGGACAGAGCCCAGAGAGAGCTGAGGGGGCAAGGCTGGAGAGGAGTCGGTAGAAGACGGAAAGACCACCAACCTGCCTGCGGTGAGTGAGTGAGAGGCCCTTGGAGTTAGCTTCATTGCGGGAGATTCCAACGATTCTGAACGCTTTGGTTTCAACAGCGTGAAGACGAGCTAGGTGTGAGGCAGGAGCACCAGCCCAGAGGGGAGAGAAGTATTCCATTGAGCTGCGGATGAAAGCCTTATATGTGGTGAGGAGCTCAGGTGTGCCAAGGAAGGACTTCGCACGACGAAGGATGCCCAGTCGGCGACTGGCTTTGGAGGCCAGATTTGAAATGTGGTTTTCCCAGGAAAGATCATGGCAGATAGTGAGACCCAAAAGCTTGAGTGACAGAACTTCTTGGAGGATTATTCAGAAAGTGGATGGGAGGGTTGTCCAGTCGGTCTTTTCGGAGAGACATAGTAAGAGTTGTTGTTTTTGTTGGTCCCCTTTTTGAAGCAATGTTTTACGGCCGGATGCCCTTCCTGCCGCCAACCCTTTTTGTCGCCTTTTACGACAAACAGGGAATTACCAGTGAACTGGTACTCAATTAGCCGACCTCGGAAGGATGACAGGCTGAGTCAAACCCCCCTGGCGTTAATTCAGCGATCGACCGGGATTCGAACCCAGGATCCTAAGCTGGCACCCTAGCCCAACACCAGGCTTGGCCTTTGGCCTTGGCCATCCCAACAAATGGCCTCTAAAGGTGGTTTTTTTTTTTATAGTAAGAGTGTGAGATTTATCAGGATTGAAAGACATGTTCCACTTGTTTGCCCAATCTGTGATTTTGTCCAGGTCTGCAGAGAGTGAGGAGGCTGCAGACTGCCGATCTGAGGGATGAGGAATGGAGCGACAGAGAGCAGAGTCATCAGCAAAGAGATAGAGAGGATTTTCAAGACAGTCAGGGAGATCATTGATGAAGACCAGAAAAAGCACAGGGCCAAGAACACTGCCTTGGGGAACTCCAGCCTGAACAGGAAGAGGAGATGAGAGGAACCCATTCAGGGCCACACGTTGACTACGACGAGAGAGGAAGTCCGCCAGCCATGCGTGGAGATTTCCATGGATACCAAAGGAGGAGAGTTTGGTGAGCAGAGCGGGGTGCCAGACCGTATCGAAGGCACGTGATATGTCAAGGGAGACAGCTCTAATTTCCTGTTTGGCATTGAAAATTAAAAGTTTAAGTTTGAAGTTTAAATTACATATTTGAACTACACTGAAGCCCTTGATGTTAAAAGTAGTTTGCTTGGCAAATTGTGATCATTGCATCAATATTAAAAAAAGACACTTGGGAAACAACCTCATTAAAAGGACTTTGGCATCGTTTATTTTTCGCCATTTATTTTCATAACTTTACAATTGCTGTGATTCAGGAATTTAAAACAGAGCTAGGACATGGCAGAGACAAGCGTGAGCATCAAGGTCATTTATTGTCATTCTTATGTGCCGTACTCTGTTACAGAGTGTCAGTGCTGTGGAAGAAGTTGTTGGCAAGGGTTATACTAGGTGGTTTGCCATTGCCTTGCCAGCAGCAGCTCAGGGCAGCAAATTGGTATTTGTTCATGGTGCCGGCACTAACATCTATTCTTCATGAAGGACATAGTGGGGTATTTAACGTCCACCACGGCAGACCACCAAGTTGATTAAAGCCGATTACATGAGACAAGAGTGTGCTATTTGCAGAAGACACTACAAACGGTATTTACATACTTCACTTTACTCAAACAATCACATTCAAATCATGGATGGGATTAAAGGGGCATTACAGGCAGAGCAAGCAATTTAATAAATTACTTGAGAGTAAAAAATAATAATTTCCAGATTGTACTCGGAACTTAATACTTCGGGTTGTTTTGGGGAATAGCATGTGAATGAATGAATGAATGAATGAATGAATATGAGTGATCGTTTTAAGGCCATTTTCCCCGCTAGAGCGGGGGTTAGCCTTGCGGGCCCCATGACAATCATGGTTCCCTGTTTGAGGCAATGTTTTTATGGCCGGATGCCCTTCCTGACGCCAATCCTTGGTCGCCTCTTACAGTGCGCAGGGATACGGTGTACCTATTCTAAATCAGGGTACACACCGTGATCATTCATCCCAGCAAGCTGGTACTCAATTTGCCGACCTCAGAGGGATGACAGGCTGAGTCAACCCCCCTGGCGTTAATTCAGCTATCAACCGGGATTCGAACCCAGGATCCTAGGATCCCAAGCCGGCACCCTAACCGCTAAGCCAACACCAGGCATTTTGGGGAATAGCATGTATTGAAGCAATATACGATACATCAAGAATACACCACGTCTGAACCGCAGAGCAGCTGGATATCGTGCAGAGCATGTGATCTACACTGCGAATGCACAAATACGCTCAGTGTATAACTTCTACACACTCACCTCCATCCTCACCCACTTGCCTTTTCATCACTGAAAAGGTGGCCATTCGTATTGTCATCGAGAGGAAACGCCAGGAGAAGGTCCTCATCGGGCCCAGCTCCTTTGTTCCAAGTGAGCTCATGACCTAAGATCTCTCTCGCAATGGGCCAGCAGGAAATGCAGTTGAGAACGTACACGGTCGTAATTTGTTCCAAGGCCGTTTTTTCCATCTTCAGTGCATAACGGTGCAATTTTGTCCAAAACCGCGTTGTTTGTCCCACACACAGCAATCCAAGCACCGGCCATGTCACATGGTACACCAAACCGATTTGATCGTTCTTATAAAGAACCTAATCTTCATCAAATGAAACAATTGTTTTAATTTAATCAGCTCCACTTGCTGAAGACCTTTCGGTTATTTATCCTGTAAAGCTCCATTTAATCTATCGAAGATAATTTCCATGAATAATAACAATAACAAAGGTCCAACAAGACACTCTTTCTAAAATGGTTCCTAAGTCTGTTTTGCAGTGTTAAACATGAACATGGCTGTGATTAACACGCAGGGAAATGCAGTTAAATGAAGGCCCTCCCCAAAAAAAGAAGGCGCAGTATCAAATTTCAAATAATGGAAGTGTCCAAACTGGAT
Source organism: Myxine glutinosa (assembly GCF_964187855.1). NCBI lineage: Eukaryota > Metazoa > Chordata > Myxini > Myxiniformes > Myxinidae > Myxine > Myxine glutinosa. Next base: position 101,972,425 of record NC_136270.1, read on the forward strand.
TACTCACACTTGTACACTTCCACCTATCTGGTTTGTCCGATCTCTCAAGAATCGAGGAATGGGTCTTTTGTGACGAATCCTCTGTTACCCTGTACATGCAGTAGTTTATAGATCATAAAAATAGAAATTTCCCCAAAATCTAAAATCTCCCATACCCTCGATCCCAGAAAGAAATCCTCCATAATCCTTAAACAAACACAAAAATATATTGAGAGGACAGCCACGAATCAATAAAACTCCAGAAAGTTGCACTTCATAAGCCTTGGCAAGAGAGGCTTGGTGCTGCGGTCAAAGGAACTTGTGCAGTTCTTCTTCCCTCAATAAGGAGCGGCTGTCCTCGATCAGAAACCTAGACAGAATAACAATGTTTATTTTTCTCAACCAATCCACAAAAGAGAAATATCACAGACTCATGAAAAAAAGAAGGAAACATAAAAGATAGGCAAATTGCAAATTTTCAGACGAAGAGGAGTAGGAGATGGGGGAAGAAGAGGATGCAGAGGTGTATGATGTATAGGAAGATGAGGAGGATGGGGAGGAGTAAGAGGAGGGAGATGATGTTAATAAAAGAGAAAAGAGAGAGAAAAACAATCCTTGCTGAACAAAACCATAATGGCTGCTATGCTTCTCACCCATAGAACAACAGTGGAATCGGTGCGGTGCTCAAGTGCCAAAGGGCATGTGCGTCCAATGCCCACAGTAGAGGTGGGAAGTCAAACAGCTCAAGCAGGAATGCTCCATGCAGGCAGAACATGGTGAGGAGACATCGCCAAACGTAGGGTCGAGTACCCAGTGTTACCACACACCAGCCCGACCACCAGACCAGGTTCAGCATGCCTACCTCGAGAGGAAACGTGGAGATGGAGGAAGGCAGGAATAGGTTGGATGGAGGTTAGCAGCACATTCAATGGGCCTAACAATTGCATCATTTGAACAATTAAGAAAAAAAAATGAATATTGTTGCCGTTAACACCCGTTACGAATTAGGGAGATCAGCCGGTTCCTACATACACGTGCATCCTTTTCTTAATAAATAGGCAGGTGACAGGCGTCTTGAGTGTTAATTTTCATGAATCAAAGGAAGGCTCAGAGAGAGAGAGCAAAACAATGACGGACTAGGGTTTATTTACTTATCAAATGATGGCTGAAATACGGCTACACCAGTACAATATGGCCCTTGTACATACAGCTCTGGACATGAGGCCTGTCACCACATGCATTGTGGTTGGATTCCTTTAACTTTGATTCTACTCATTTTGCACTGCCTGCCATTGTGTGTGTATGTATGTAGGTATGTATGTAATGTATATATATATCTTATATTATAATAGCCGTAGATGATTCTGTCTGTCTGTCTGTCTGTCTATCTGTTGGGTGTCTGTCCGGGGTGTGGCTTACTCGGTTTGCAGAGTAGCTCCACCCATAGCTCCACCCATTCTGGGAGTGGCTATAAACAAATATCCACCATTTTATTAACTCGCATAGCTTTGAGTCCTGTTTTGTAGGCCCGTGGTGTCTTGCTCTCCCCCAGTTTTATTTCAAATCAAATTCGATAAATCATTTCATTTTTCACAGTCGCTAACATAGTTTTAGACTCGGTTGAAAAAAAACGGGAAGAAAATCCAATGAAAGTTGCCGTTTATAGAACGAAATGAATTCTCAAAGGCCTGTAACTTCAAGGCCATTGAGTCTCTCTCACGCCTTTATCTCCAATCTAACTCACCATATGATTTCATTTTTATCGATGGTTTTACTTTTAGACTCGGTGTCAGCAATAATTGAGAACAATCCACACACGCGGGAAAATGCAGAGATATATTTTTTAAAATCGCGTCATGGTGTATCATACACCGCCCAACATGACACCGCCGGCAATGTGTCGATATATATTAAAAATTCGCTTTTGCTTTTCCGTTATGATATATTACTATTTCGTTTGATGATAGTCGTCACAAAAACGTCAACAATGATGCCGACATATATTTCTTCGTTTTTATTTCATTCAACATATTAGCCGGAAGTAAAATATGTTTCAGGAAATTACCGAGAGATATTTCTTCGTTTTTTTTATTAGTTATGTGCGCATACACTTTAAATAGGTTTATTTGAAATCTTTAATTTTCCACAAACATTCCACACACGCGGGAAAATGCAGAGATATATTTTTTAAAATCGCGTCATGGTGTATCATACACCGCCCAACATGACACCGACGGCAATGTGTCGATATCTATTTTAAATTCGATATATCATTTCATTTTTCACAGTCGCTAACATAGTTTTAGACTCGGTTGAAAAAAAACGAGAAGAAAATCCGATGAAAGTTGCCGTTTATAGAACGAAATGAATTCTCAAATGCCTGTAACTTCAAGGCCATTGAGTCTCTCTCACGCCTTTATCTCCAATCTAACTCACCATATGATTTCATTTTTATCGATGGTTTTAGAGTCGGTGTCAGCAATAATTGAGAACATTCCACACACGCGGGAAAATGCAGATATATTTTTTAAAATCGCGTCATGGTGTATCATACACCGCCTAACATGACACCGACGGCAACGTGTCGATACATATTAAAAATTCGATATATCATTTCATTTTTCACAGTCGCTAACATAGTTTTCGACTCGGTTGAAAAAAAACGGGAAGGAAATCCAATGAAAGTTGCAGTTTATAGAACGAAATGAATTCTCAAACGCCTGTAACTTCAACTTCAAGGCCATTGAGTCTCTCTCACGCCTTTATCTCCAATCTAACTCACCATATGATTTCATTTTTATCGATGGTTTTGGACTCGGTGTCAGCAATAATTGAGAACATTCCACACACGCGGGAAAATGCAGATATATTTTTAAAAATCGCGTCATGGTGTATCATACACCGCCCAACATGACACCGACGGCAACGTGTCGATATATATTAAAAATTCGCTTTTGCTTTTCCGTTAAGATATATTACTTTTTCGTTTGATGACAGTCGTCACAAAAACGTCAACAATGATGCCGACATATATTTCTTCGTTTTTATTTAATTCAACATTATTAGCCGGAAGTAAAATATGTTTCAGGAAATTACCGAGAGATATTTCTTCGTTTTTTAAAATTAGTTATGTGCGAATACACTTTAAATAGGTTTATTTGAAATCTTTAATTTTCCACAATATAATTTACTTGCCATTTATCATTTGATGATTACGAGACAAATTCCTCTTGAGGATCGTGACAATTCATGCGCTGCGTGGAAACTTCTATTTCCAAAATGAATGAGACGATCGATGAAGAACGCAGACTTGAACAGGATGCAGCAAGAAAACGAATGAGACGGGCGAACGAGTCCATCGACGAACGTCAATGCAAACTTGCGGGGTCACCCGTGGGAATCCCACGGGCATGGATGTGTGTGACATTTCGACATATTGAGTTAGATGCTGCACATTCATTTTTACAAAATGGTTACTGGCAAGTCATCAGATCCAGAAATGGTGTAAAAACCACCGTTTAGAGGCCATTTTTCCCCGCAAAGCGGGGGTTGGCCTTTTCGGGGACCGTGGTAGTTGTTGTTTTTTTGTCCCCTTTTTGAAGCAATGTTTTACGGCCGGATGCCCTTCCTGACGCCAACCCTTTTTGCCGCCTTCAACGACAAACAGGGAATTACCAGTGAACTGGTACTCAATTAGCCGACCTCGGAAGGATGACAGGCTGAGTCAACCCCCCTGGCATTAATTCGGCGATCGACCGAGATTCGAACCCAGGATCCTAAGCCGGCACCCTAGCCGCTAGCCCAACACCAGAAATGGTGTCATGAACACAATTTATTTACGCACAAGCACAAAAGCAAGACGGGCCGATTTCCGATTCCGACGGGCCGACGGGCGAGACGGGCCGATTTCCGATTCCGACGGGCCGATTTGGAGCAAGAAAAAGAACGAGACGGGAGAAAAAGGAGAGAAACGAGACGGGGAAAGCCGATTGGAGAGGCGAGTGAGGCGCGATTGGAGAGGAGTGTGAGGCGCGATTGGAGAGGAGTGTGAGGCACGATTGGAGAGGAGTGTGAGGCGTGATTGGAGAGGAGTGTGAGGCACGATTGGAGAGGAGTGATTGGAGGGGAGTGTGAGGCACGATTGGAGAGGAGTGTGAGGCACGATTGGAGAGGAGTGTGAGGCGCGATTGGAGAGGAGTGTGAGGCGCGATTGGAGAGGAGTGTGAGGCGCGATTGGAGAGGCGTGTGAAGGATTGCAGAGGAGAGGAGTGTGAGGGATTGGAGAGGTGAGGGATTGGAAAGGAGAGGGATGTGAGGGTTTGGAGAGGAGAGGAGTGCTAGGTGGAGAGAGGAGAGTGTCAGGTGGAGACAGGAGAGTGTCAGGTGGAGACAGGAGAGTGTCAGGTGGAGAGGAGTGAGGGGTCACATATTATGTGAAATAACTAAATTCACACCATTTCTGGATCTGATGACTTGCCAGTAACCATTTTGTAAAAATGAATGTGCAGCATATAACTCAATATGTCGAAATGTCACACACATCCATGCCCGTGGGATTCCCACGGGTGACCCCGCTAGTGTATATATATATGTATATATATATATATATATATATATATATATATATATATATATATATATATATATCTATATATATATATATATATATAATTCCATATTTGTGGGGTCCAACATGTGACATTAGGTCCAAAGTTTCAAATCAATTAAATATACATAAACATGTTATTTAGTTATAGTAAAATATGTATATTTTCAGAAATTTGAAAAACGATTCCACACACAACGCTCTCCATTAACCCTGGTGTTGGCTTAGCGGTTAGGGTGGTGCCGGTTATCTATTGAGCAGAAAATCATTTGAATGGTCATTGGTCAGGGTTAATATATTAACGATATATTAACTTATCATAATAAACATATCAACCACTGCCCTTCGTCTTTCAAGAATCAATTTAAATTTGTAACCTATCCGCGAAGGCCAGCTTCTGGATTATCAAGATGCTCACAGCGTAAACACGGGACACGACAATCTTCGCTTCCCTCTGGTTTTTGCTGTGCAGTGTACACGTTGAGAATCTATCAATATCAATGAAAATTCGGCAAATAATTAATCAAATCGAGAAATTTCACTCAAATTTCAGTTAGCCACGTCATCACGAACGTATAAGGGGGACTACACGAAGGATGTTTGTTTGTCAATGGAGATTGTTTATCAATGGAAATTGCATGGCTGTATATACACACACACACAACACAACACAACACACACAACACAACACAACACAACACACACCACACACACACACACACACACACACACACACACACACACACACACACACACACACACACACACACACACACACACACACGGCGATAACCGCGATTGGACAATAATCATGCTTTAGATTTACTATCGCGATAATGATAATCGAGATTTATTATCGCGATAACTGCTGCCCATGCTGAAGAAGGTAAATCACACCTTAAACCAGGATATTGTTGGTGTATTGACTGCAATTAGCTTCTCTCAAAAGATATACCCGGATTAAATGCAGCTCTATAAAATAAAAGAGGTGGTATAATATGGAATGTGTATTCTCTAAGATGTAATTTAAATGGTATATCATTAAACAATAAACGTCGAAACAAAAAACTACTCAAGGCGCCGGTGCTTCCAGTATCGAAATCGGCGATCTGTTTGAGTTCACTTTGTGCGTGAAGTTGACCACTCAAAACGACATCATGTTAAACATTGACAAGGTGTGCATACTCGGTGTGCAGAGTTTTGGCACAGAGGACAAGGACAAGCAGGTCATCTCGTTCTTCTCTCCTCTCACCATTCTCTTCGGACCGAACGGAGCGGGAAACACGGTGTGTCGTGTCGTGTGATTCATAGCCACACTATTGCTTGCCAAGTCAGACGTTCCGTATCAACCACTTTGCAAACTGCTCTTCCAGTCGCTCGGAAAACGGAGCAAGCCATTTCCTCCAGGCAAAATGAGGTTTGACTTTAAACAAATTGCAACAGAATTATGAAATAGAGTACGACCAAACACACATACCTCTATGGGTATTCAGGTCGTTTTGATGTGTATTATTATTGTATGCTACATGGCTCTCAAGGCGCTAATTACATTATTTATATTATCGCGATAATGAAGTCCATTATCGTGATATAGGTTTTTCCATTATCGCCCAGGCCTAATCTATATTATAATCTCCGTAGGTGATCCTGTCTGTCTGTCCCGGGGAGTGGCTACACCCGGTCTGGGAGGGGCTTCAAAAACAAATATCCACTATTTTGTTTACTCGCCAGCTTTTGTTAGGCCAGCGGTGCCTTGCCCTCTCTCACAGTTTTATTTCAACTCTAAATCGATATCTCATTTCATTTTTCACAGTCGCTAACATGGTTTTAGACTCGGTTGAAAAAAAACGGGAATAAAATTCGATGAAAGTTACCATTTATAGAACAAAATGCATTTTCAAAGGCCTGTGTCTCCCTCACGCTTTATCTCGACTTGAATTCACCATCACAGTCGCTAGGATGGTTCAAGTCTCAGTTTCAGCAAGAGTTGAGAAAAATCGGCGAAATGTATTCCAATAGCCGTTTTGAATGTGTTGACTGTTATGTGGGCACAGGGAAGGAGGGGGCAGAATGAGAGAGGAGAATGAGAGAGAGGAATGAGAGAAGGAAAGAAGAGAGGGGAAGGAGAGGAGAGAACATTACCAGCACTTCGTTAATTATATTATCACTCAGTAAGGTGTTTCCAGCTCAGCCTGGTGTTGGCTTAGCGGTTAGGGTGCCGGCTTGGGATCCGAGGATCCTGGGTTCGAATCCCGGTCGATCGCTGAATTAACGCCAGTGGGGTTAACTCAGCCTGTCATCCTTCCGAGGTCGGCAAATTTGAGTACCAGCTTGCTGGGATGAATGATCACGGTGTGTACCCCGATTTAGAATAGGTACACCGTATCCTTGCGCATCGTAAGAGGCGACCAAGGGTTGGCGTCAGGAAGGGCAACCGACCATAAAAAAAAAACATTGCCTCAAACAGGGAACCATGATTGGCATGGGGCCCGCAAGGCTAATCCCCGCTCTAGCGGGGAAAATGGCCTTAAAACGATCATTCATTCATACTCAGTAAAAGTACAGCGACTGAACACTGAAGTTCGGGATCGAACAGAAGTCTAATTATATTTTTCCATATCCCTGCGGTGTATATACAGAGTTTGCTTTAAGCGAGTCAACGGTTTTCCAACCATGGAATTAAACAATACAGTACTTCAAAAATGTACATAATAAAGTAAACTAACGATGGAATACAATATTTATTAATAACGTTTGGTTTTAATCTATTTTTACTTTGTAAAGCGAAAAGTTCTCGATACATTAAAGTTTTAAAATGACGTAAATAAAATGGGCCCAAAAGGCAATCCTCCCCCCCCCCCCCCCCCATGTGTGTGAAAGTGACCCACTCCTCCGTGTGTGTGTGTGAGACCCACTCCCCCCCCCCCCATGTGTGTGAAAGTGACCCACTCCTCCGTGTGTGAGACCCACTCCCCCCCCCCCCCCCCCCCATGTGTGTGAGACCCACTCCATATTGTGTAGATTACATCATTTGTGGATCTGATAAATTGATAGTAACCATTCTGTAAAACTGAATGTGCAGGTGCAGCATCATCTACCTCAATATGTCCAAATGTCACACACGTCCATGGCCGTGGGATTCCCACGGGTGACCCCACTAGTCTATCTATATTATAAAACAGGAGTGTCTGTCTGTCTGTCCATCCCCAAACTAATCCCTCAGTTTTTGGGCTTGCCCCGCCAAACCTCCTGTGGAATGTTTTGGGGTCTCAGAGGATGTTCATAGGTAGGTAGGATGTTTCAAAAATTCCTCAATAAAATTGTGATTTTGAAATTAACTCGATACGAACCTGCCGCGAATCCGGAAACCCGATGTTGTGGCTTACCAATATGGCGGCCCGCCATCTTGGTCATCCCACTGCAACTCGCTGGGTTCTTAAGCCGCCATTTTGTTTCGGCCGACTCAGACGTGCCTTCTGGTCTACTCAAATCTGACAAAATTTACCATATCTCTCGATTATATAACTAAGTGTATATTGTAGCGGTTACCTTATTCGCATGTCACGGTTACCTTATGTTTGGTCATAATCCACGTGCACGGGCCTGTGGGGCCTTTGGTTTGTTGGACGTGACACACGCGCAGTTGTCGGAGCCACGCCCTCCGAAGAGGGTTGTGGCTTTATAAAAGCTGTATCACTTCCGTTCGCGTTGCAGAGTGCTGGAGATTTCTGTACGAATAAACGAGCTTCGAACCCTACGAAATGGCCTTGTCTTCTCGCCTTCCGCGACTCCTAAACTGGTGACCCGGCTGCCCCCGAACGGATTCGGGGGCTGCAAACGAACACGGCAAGCGCGCCCTGACCAGGGAAGCCACCCTAAACTGGTGACCCCGGCTTCTCCGGAACGGATGCGGGCGCGGTTTCGAACGCAGTTTCGATCGAACTGCCGGAGTTTCGGAAACGACGAGTGGCCATGTGGTTCGCGCACAGCGCTCGGCTCCTCCTCTACGACCAGAGGGGCGAGCCTGCTCCAGGACCCTCCGAAGGAACGCAGTTACGAGATGTGGGTGGCACTGCTGCTCATCTCTTCGCGTGCACTGATGTTGGCGGCACGGCTGCTTCGTTACCTTCGCGCGCACTGCTGCTCGTCACCTTCGCGCAACTACACACTACAACTACAACTCGCGAACGCTCTACAACTACAGCTACAGCTCGCGTGTAGAAAGCTGCAACTCGCGCAACTACTTCTGACTGCATCCTCGGGAGGCCTGCGAGGAACCTCGGCAGCCTACCCTCGGCCCGGCTCTGTTCCACCCTCGGCCCGGCTCTGTTCCACCCGCGGCTCGGCTCGACCCGCGGCCCGGCTCTGTTCCACCCGCGGCCCGGCTCTGTTCCACCCGCGGCCCGGCTCTGTTCCACCCGCGGCCCGGCTCTGTCCCACCCGCGGCCCGGCTCTGTCCCACCCGCGGCTCGGTTCGGTTTCACCAGCAACCTCGGGAGGCCCGCGAAGAACCTCGGCAGCCTCCCCCGAGGACTTGACCAGCCCCTCAGTCGGCTCAACCCCACGGCAGCGTTTTTTCGCGCGTACCGAGGCCGAGCACTGCTCGAGCCTTCTCGGGACTGCCGAGCGTGCCTGCGAACTACATACATGCCCGTGGAGTGCATTCTGGGGGGGGGGGGGGGGGGGCGCATGTCGCGGTTAGCTTATTCGCATGTCGCGGTTAACTTATTCACATGTCGCGGTTAACTTATTCGCATGTGACGGTTACCTTATGTTTGGTCCACATGCACGGGCCTGTGGGGCCTTTGGTTTGTTGGACGTGACGCACGCGCGGTTGTCGGAGCCACGCCCTCCGAAGAGGGTTGTGGCTTTATAAAAGCGGTATCACTTCCGTTCGCGTTGCAGAGTGCTGGAGATTTCTGTACGAATAAACGAGCTTCGAACCCCACGAAATGGCCTCATCTTCTCGCCTTCCGCGACTCCTAAACTGGTGACCCCGGCTGCCCCCGAACGGATTCGGGGGCTGCAAACGAACACGGCAAGCGCGCCCTGACCAGGGAAGCCACCCTAAACTGGTGACCCCGGCTTCTCCCGAACGGATGCGGGCGCGGTTTCGAACGCAGTTTCGATCGAACTGCCGGAGTTTCGGAAACGACGAGTGGCCATGTGGTTCGCGCACCGCGCTCGGCTCCTCCTCTACGACCAGAGGGGCGAGCCTTCTCCAGGAACCTCCGAAGGAACGCAGTTACGAGATGTGGGTGGCACTGCTGCTCATCTCTTGCGCGCGCACTGACGTTGGTGGCACGGCTGCTTCGTTACCTTCGCGCGCACTGCTGCTCGTCACCTTCGTGCAACTACACACTACAACTACAACTCGCGAACACTCTACAACTACAGCTACAGCTCGCGTGTAGAAAGCTGCAACTCGCGCAACTACTTCTCTGACTCTGCATCCTCGGGAGGCCTGCGAGGAACCTCGGCAGCCTACCCTCGGCCCGGCTCTGTTCCACCCGCGGCTCGTCTCGAACCGCGGCCCGGCTCTGCTCCATCCGCGGCCCGGCTCTGCTCCACCCGCGGCCCGGCTCTGCTCCACCCGCGGCCCGGCTCTGCTCCACCCGCGGCCCGGCTCTGTTCCACCCGCGGCCCGGCTCTGTTCCACCCACGGCCCGGCTCTGTTCCACCCGCGGCTCGGTTCTGTTCCACCCGCGGCTCGGTTCGGTTTCACCAGCAACCTCGGGAGGCCCGCGAGGAACCTCGGCAGCCTCCCCCGAGGACTTGACCAGCCCCTCGGTCGGCTCAACCCCACGGCAGCGTTTTTTCGCGCGTACCGAGGCCGAGCACTGCTCGAGCCTTCTCAGGACTGCCGAGCGCGCCTGTGAACTACGTACATGCCCGTGGAGTGCATTCTGGGGGGGGGGGGGGGGGGGGGGGGGCGCATGTAGCGGTTAGCTTATTCGCATGTCGCGGTTAACTTATTCGCATGTGACGGTTACCTTATGTTTGGTCATAATCCACATGCACGGGCCTGTGGGGCCTTTGGTTTGTTGGACGTGACGCATGCGCGGTTGTCGGAGCCACGCCCTCCGAAGAGGGTTGTGGCTTTATAAAAGCTGTACCACTTCCGTTCGCGTTGCAGAGTGCTGGAGATTTCTGTACGAATAAACGAGCTTCGAACCCTACGAAATGGCCTCGTCTACTCGCCTTCCGCGACTCCTAAAATATATGCATTTATTTAAGCGAGGCTGTGATTCTCATTCTGGTTAGTTTTTTAAAAAATTTAACTTAATAGTTTTTAACTTAATTCTTACTTCCATGGGAACTGCTCGGAGACGCATTTTTGAATGAAACGTTTTTAGCAAAGAACACTATTTTATTCGTTGAGACAGCTGTTACTGTTAGTCAATTCTGAAATTTGAATTTTGAAGATCGGTTCGGATTAAGAGTTTGTGGAGCTTATCGCATTGTGGATTTTAACCGTGTGCGGAAATGAAATAAAGGGGTGGAGTGGGGGTAGGACCAGTTGCAACTGCTAAATCAGAAAGCATCTGAAAATTCAAAGCCCATCCGTGTCCGTTTGTATTTAGCCATATTCTTCTTCTTCCATTTGCTCAAAAATAACGAAAATAGTAAAAAAAAAACACAAAATGAAAATTGATGATTTTATGCAGCCTTGACCTTTGAGCTTTCGATAAAAAAACAACAATCTGCTTCTAGCTTTTGATTGAACAAATTAATTGACCCAATATGCAAATTATTAAAATTTCAGGTCAATCGCATGAAAATTGCTGATTTTATGTGACGCTGAACTTTGGACAAAATTATTAATTTACTTTCTCCATATTCTCATAATAAAGCTTTGGGGAAAATTTGATGACAAAACTCAAAAGGTAAAAAGGTTACAGCCCTGACACAGACATGCACACACACACAGGGAACACAGACACAGAAACAGATACTGCACACACACAGGGAACACAGACACAGACACTGTGCACACACACACACAGGGAACACAGACACAGACACTGCACACACACAGGGAACACAGACACAGACACTGCACACACACACACAGGGAACACAGACACAGACACAGACACTGCACACACACAGGGAACACAGACACAGACACTGCACACACACAGGGAACACAGACACAGACACTGCACACACACAGGGAACACAGACACAGACAATGCACACACACAGGGAACACAGACACAGACACTGCACATACACAGGGAACACAGACACAGACACTGCACACAGACACAGACACAGGCACTGCACACACACACAGGCAACACAGACACAGACACAGACACTGCACACACACACAGACACTGCACACACACAGGGAACACAGACACAGACACTGCACACACACAGGGAACACAGACACAGACACAGACAATGCACACACACAGGGAACACAGACACAGACAATGCACACACACAGGGAACACAGACACAGACACAGACAATGCACACACACAGGGAACACAGACACAGACACTGCACACACACACAGGGAACACAGACACAGACACTGCACACACACACAGGGAACACAGACACAGACACTGCACACACACACAGGGAACACAGACACAGACACTGCACACACACACAGGGAACACAGACACAGACACTGCACACACACAGGCAACACATGCACACACACAGGCAACACATGCACACACACAGGCAACACAGGCAATACACACACCCACAGGCAACACACACACACACACCCACAGGCAACACACACACAGGCAACACAGGCAATACACACACACCCACAGGCAACACCCACACACCCACAGGCAACACACACACACCCACAGGCAACACACACACACACCCACAGGCAACACACACACACACCCACCCACAGGCAACACACACACACACACCCACAGGCAACACACACACACACACACCCCCACAGGCAACACACACACACCCCCACAGGCAACACACACACACCCACAGGCAACACACACACACCCCCACAGGCAACACACACACACCCACAGGCAACACACACACACACCCACAGGCAACACACACACACACCCACAGGCAACACACACACACCCACAGGCAACACACACACACCCACAGGCAACACACACACACACAGGCAACACACACACACACAGGCAACACACACACACACAGGCAACACACACACCCACAGGCAACACACACACACAGGCAACACACACACACAGGCAACACACACACACAGGCAACACACACACACAGGCAACACACACACACAGGCAACACACACACACAGGCAACACACACACACAGGCAACACACACACACACAGGCAACACACACACACAGGCAACACACACACAGGCAACACACACACAGGCAACACACACACAGGCAACACACACACACCCACAGGCAACACACACACACCCACAGGCAACACACACACACACACAGGCAACACACACACACACACAGGCAACACACACACACACAGGCAACACACACACACACAGGCAACACACACACACAGGTACACACACACACAGGCAACACACACACACAGGCAACACACACACACAGGCAACACACACACACAGGCAACACACACACACAGGCAACACACACAGACACACAGGCAACACACACAGACAACACACACAGACACACAGGCAACACACACAGACACACAGGCAACACACACAGACACACAGGCAACACACACAGACACACAGGCAACACACACAGACACACAGGCAACACACACAGACACACAGGCAACACACACAGACACACAGGCAACACACACAGACACACAGGCAACACACACAGACACACAGGCAACACACACAGACACACAGGCAACACACACAGACACACAGGCAACACACACAGACACACAGGCAACACACACAGACACACAGGCAACACACACAGACACACAGGCAACACACACACAGGCAACACACACACACACAGGCAACACACACACACACACAGGCAACACACACACACACACACAGGCAACACACACACACACACAGGCAACACACACACACACACACACACACACACACACACACACACACACACACACACACACAGGCAACACACACACACACACACAACGCACACACAAACACAAGCAACGCACACACAAACACAGGCAACACAAACACAGGCAACACACACACAGGCAACACACACACACAGGCAACACACACACACAGGCAACACACACACACAACACACACACACAGGCAATACACACACACACACACACACAGGCAACACACACACACAGGCAACACACACACACAGGCAACACACACACACACACACACACACACAGGCAACACACACACACCATTCAGACTTATGGGAAGTTATGAGGGGTGGCAATTTGACACCTCGCCCGAGTGTCATTTTTTCCTCGATACGCCACTGCTCCAGTGTACTTGGGATCCGTTTTTAAAATTTCCACCAGAATGTCTACATCATGGACCCAGATTGCGTATATCATATTGCCATCAGGAAGTGAATCATTGTTACCCAGCTTGTATGTATGTATGTATGTATGTATATGTATGTATATATATATATGTATATATGTATATATATATATATGTATATATATGTATATATATATATATATATATATATATATATATATATATATATATATATATATATATATATATATATATATATATATATATATATATATATATATATATATATATATATGCAACGTATACACATACGTACAGTCGTGGCAGAAAATATTGGCACCCTTGCACTTTTTTTAAATAACTCACAATTTTCTCGAAAAAATAAGTTGCAATTGACAAAACGATTAGATCTCCACAATTCTATATTTCACTGTTAATATTACATAACCGTTGTTTTTGATTCAGAACTTTAAATATCCTTTTAAATCAGAAAATAAAACGAAACGGCATTGACAAAATTATTGACACCCTAGACTTAATATTTGGTAGCACGGCCGTTGGACAAAATAACTGCAGTCAAGCGCTTCCTGTAGCCATGAATGAGCTTCCTCCACCTCTCTACTGGCAGTTTGGCCCACTCTTCTTGTGCAAACTGCTCGAGTTCTCCCAGATTTGAAGGGTGCCTTCTCCCAAGTGCTGTTTTCAGATCTCCCCACAGGTGTTCAATGGGATTTAGATCTGGACTCATTGCTGGCCACTTCTGAACAGACCAGTGTTTTGTCTTGAACAATTCCTGGGTGCTTTTTGAAGTGTGTTTGGGGTCATTGTCCTGCTTGAAGACCCATGACCTTCGACGGAGACTCGGCTTTCTGACACTGGGTTCAACACTGCGCTCCAAAATGCCTTGGTGATCTCCTGATTTCATGATGCCATGCACACATTCAAGGCACCCAGTGCCAGAGGCAGCACAGAAACCCCAAAATATCACTGAACCTCCTCCATGTTTGACTGTAGGGAAGGTGTTCTTTTCTTTGAAGGCTTCATTTTGTTTTCTGTAAACATAGAGATGATGTGCTTTACCAAAAAGCTCTAATTTGGTCTTATCTGTCCACAGGAAATTCTCCCAGAAGGATTTTGGCTTGTTCAGGTGTGTTTTGGCAAACTCCAGTTGGGTTTTCTGACGAGTCTCTCTCAGCATTGGGGTCCTCCATAGAACCCCCTTTCATAGAGTTGGCGACGGATGGTGCTAGTTCAATCTGTCGTACCTTGTGTCTGAAGGTCAGCTTGAATCTGTTTGGCAGTTGATCGAGGTGCTTTCTCCACCTTTCGAACAATCCTTCGCTGCAATCTTCGATCAAGTTTTCTCTAGCGGCCACGTCCAGGGAGGTTGGCTACAGTGCCATGGGCCTTAAACTTCCTGATAACATTGCGTATGGTGGACACAGGAACATCAAGGTCTCTGGAGATGGACTTGTAATCTTGAGATTGTCCATGCTTGGCTACAATCTTGTGTCTGACCTCCTCAGACAATTCTCTGGTTTTCTTTCTTTTCTCCATGCTCATTGCAGTACCGTGTGTTACAAAACAGCAGAACGACTCCTTTTCTCGATTCAAACTGGTTGAATGAGTGATTTTTATATTGCAGGCACCTGCAACTCACCACAGACGAGTTAAATTCCAAAGTAAAGGAGAATCACCTGCTTGAAATCAAATTCTTTCTAACAACTTCTAAAAGGTGCAAGCAATATTGTCCGGGCCATTTTAGGACTTCTGAGTGAAATGAGCTAAGCTTTTTCAACTTTTTTGTTTTGTTCCACTGCAAACCAAAGAAATACAAATGTGGATACCAAATGTTTTTTTAATTTCAACAATTTTCTGGAAGTAATGGTGCATTATTTGAAAAAAGTGCAAGGGTGCCAATATTTTTGGCCACGACTGTGTGTGTGTATATATGTGTATGTGTATGTATGTGTCTGCGTATATGTGTCTCGTAAGCTAAATGCTCTTTCACCTACCTCATTCTCATCCACCCTCTCTGAAAAAATGTCCACTTCTCCCTTCGTTGACCTCCACACGCCTTCTGACCTCACTGACTACTACAACCACACTCTCTCCTCCTGCCTTGACCAGCTTGCGCCTATAAAAACCAAAACAGTTTCTTTCACCCATTCTGCTCCCTGGTTTACCCCTGAACTCCGCCTGATGAAAACTCGTGCTCGCCAACTTGAAAGACTCCGCAATAAAACAGGTCTCACAATTCACTCCCAAGCCTACAAGGACCACCTACAACACTACAAAGATGCCCTCTCCCGCGCCCGCTCCGCCTACTACTCTCAAATTATCCACTCTGGCTCCGGAAACCCAAAAGCACTCTTCTCTACAATAAACAAACTCCTCAGCCCCCTGAACACCACCACCCAGTCATTCACAGTAGACAACTGCATCTCCTTCCTTTCATTCTTCCAAAGCAAAATTGACAACATCTACAACAGCTTAACCACCACCGCACCCGCTCCCCCTCAAACCACCTGCCCCCCCTTATCCTGCCAACCCCTGTCTCAATTCTCTCCAGTCTCCCCTACTGACCTCTCTGAACTCCTCATAGGAATGAAAACTGCCACCTGCACTCTTGACCCCATCCCCTCCAGCTTTGTTAAGGCCTCCCTTCCTGCTCTCTCTCCACTTATCACTGCAACAATAAACTCCTCCCTGTCTACAGGCATCATCCCACCATCCCTCAAAATTGCTGCTGTTACCCCCATTCTGAAAAAACCTGGACTCAACCCTGACACCCTAAATAACTTCAGACCCATCTCCAACCTACCCTTTCTGTCAAAAGTTTTGGAACGCACTGTAGCCACTCAACTCAAACATCACCTCTCTGCCAATAACCTGTATGAAACATTCCAATCCGGATTCCGCTCCAACCACAGTACTGAAACTGCTCTCCTCAAAATCACCAACGACCTTCTCCTCTCCTCTGACGCTGGCAACCTCAACATTCTCATCCTCCTCGACCTCAGCGCCACCTTTGACACCATCGATCACACCATCCTC
Source organism: Myxine glutinosa (assembly GCF_964187855.1). NCBI lineage: Eukaryota > Metazoa > Chordata > Myxini > Myxiniformes > Myxinidae > Myxine > Myxine glutinosa. The sequence continues at coordinate 101,989,528 of NC_136270.1, forward strand.
CTCCCCCGACTTGAAACCACCTTTAACATTATCGGCACTGCCCTCTCTTGGATCAAATCATACCTCTCTGACAGACGCCAGTTCATCTCCATCAATAACTGCAAATCCGCCACTGCTCCCCTCCCCCAAGGTGTCCCCCAAGGTTCAGTTATTGGCCCCCTCCTCTTCATCCTGTACCTGTCCCCCCTTGGTCACTTAATCCGCCATCATGGTCTCCAATTCCACTGCTTCGCCGATGACATCCAGCTTTTCATCTCCACCAAGTCCATCTCCACCACCACCCACTCTATCCTGACAAACTGCATCACTGAAATAAAATCCTGGCTTCAAATCAACTTCCTCAAACTTAACTATGATAAATCTGAAATAATCATCATTGGCCCAAAAACACTCACCAAATCCACCCATAACTTTGCCCTCAACATCGACGGTTTCCCAGTATCCACCTCCCCTCACATCCGGAATCTTGGCATCATCTTTGACCAAACCCTCTCCTTCGACAAATACACTAAACAGATCACAAAGACAGCCTTCTTTCACCTGAAAAACATCGCCCGTCTCCGTCCATCCCTCTCCTCCACAGCTGCAGAAACCCTCATCCACGCCTTCATCACCTCCCGTCTGGACTACTGCAACAGCCTCCTCTTTGGTTCACCCTCAATAATCACCAATAAACTCCAATACATTCAGAACTCCGCTGCCCGTCTACTCACCCATTCCCGGACCCGTGACCACATCACCCCCGTCCTTTACAAGCTTCACTGGCTCCCCATCCCCCAGAGAATCCAGTACAAAATCCTCCTCTTGACCTATAAAGCCCTCCATAACCTGGCCCCATCCTACCTGGCTGACCTCCTCTCCAGACACACTCCCACCCGCAACCTCCGCTCTGCTGGTACCAACCTCCTGACCCCTGCCATCCGGACCAAATTCAGATCCTGGGGGGACAGGGCCTTCTCCATCGCTGCTCCCACCCTCTGGAACTCACTACCTCACACCATCAGAGACTCCTCCTCACTCACCACATTCAAAACATCACTCAAGACCCACCTGTTCAACACTGCATTTAACATTTAACCCACATCATTTAACCCCTGACTATCTCTTCTCCTTCTCCTTCCTTTTGCTTATTTACCTATTGATTTTTGTCTTTTTGCACTTGTTTTTTGTACTCTGTCAAAGCGTCTTTGGGCTTCCTGAAAAGCACGATATAAAATAAATGTATTATTATTATTATTATTATTATTATGTGTATGTGTGAATAAGACAGAATTGTGAGGAACAGAAATGAAAAAAACGAGGTGTGTGTGTGTGTTATCAATCTCCACATGCACAAACGCTTCTCCATCGCAAAGCACCCTGTGTCATTGATCATATATCTCAAGTTTCACGTCAATAGGTTGATGAGCTCTGGAGATCTTTTAATATACTTAAAAATGCAATATGGCCAACAAGCCTTTCAACCAATCAGGTTCATTGAAGGATCTGTACAGGATTTCACGACTTTTGAGCGATCCTGTGATGTTTCCAATTCATGGGCATAGTTTCCAAGAATAGTTTCCTGCATTTTTATTTTTAGGAAATTCACTTCCTTTTATTAATTTGTGTGTTGGGTGATCGTTCACGGTTATGTGCAATCTCTCCATCCAATCTAGCGACCAACCATTAATTTACACATTGCTAATCACAAGTACAGGCGAAAGGGGACGACATTGGACATGCGGCAGCGTGTGCATCATTGGGGGTTAGTTGGTACCGATTGCAATGCTCAGGAGCATGTTGTAACCGTAGTCAAAGCACACGTAGCTCATGTAAAGGATGTGCAGGCCAAAAGCAATCAGCAGAAGATATCCAAAATACTTGGCCACCCAAGGATTCTGGAGGCCCAAGGTCCTGGAAGAGCAGTTAGAACAGCAAAGTCTTGTGTATACAATCATTGTCCTGAGAGACTTTGCACTGGTAAGTCTTAAAAGCAAGAGAAGATTAATAGCATTTCTACTTTTTATAAGCAATACAAGACCATAATCTTGGTATAATTACGATATCCGTCCCCCAACCACAAATTTTTTTATATTTGTACACCGGGTTTGGAGTTTGCGACTTAAAATATATGGCCTTGCATAAGGACCAAATCCACAGAGAGAGAGAGAGAGACAATGGCGTTTTCATGTAGATCGAAGAAGATGAAGAATTATTTAGAAAGAAAAAACAAAGAAAGCAACACAAAGCAACAACAACAACAACAACGACAACAACAACAACGACAACAACAACAACAACATGCATTTTAAGGCCATTTTCCCTGCAAGAGCGGGGGTTAGCCTTGCGGTCCCCATGACAATCTTCTCCATTTTGCCCTATTTTCTGCATCTCGCCTTGTTAACCCCCTTGCCCGCATTTCTTCTTCCACCATCTTTAGCCAAGTCTTTCTCGGTCTTCCCTTCCTCGACTTCCTTCGATATTCATTTCCATCACTCTTCTCAACCAGTCAATTTCATCCTTCCTCAACACATGACCAAATCATCTCAAACTGTTTCTCTTCACAGCATCCATCACAGGCTCTATTTCCATCATCTTTCACAATTCATCATTCGTCTTCCTCTCTCTCAACGATACTCCACACATCCACCGAACCATTCACATTTCCACCCTTTCCAGCCTTCGTTGCTGCTCGACGTTCATTACCCATGTCTCGCTCCCATAAATCATAACACTTCTCACATGCAGCATACACCCTTCCCTTCAGCTTCAACGACACTCCCCTCCTCATCAGCACGCCACTCAGTTCCCGAAAATTCTTCCATGCACATCTCACTCCAGCAACCGTTGCCGAGTCTGATCCACCTTCTCCATTCAGCATGTCTCCGAGGTAGCAAAATGTTTTCACACCTTCCAGCTTTACGCCGTCTCCAAGATCCAACTGAACATTTCCTCCATCTGCACGTCCCTCTGTGCACACCTTACATTTGAATGTAGCTGCCACACTGGTTAATGACCCTCTCAGACTACTACATTTTTGATGAACCCACTCAGCGCACATTGTACATTGAATAGAGTTCACTCAGACACCCTTCCTGCACACAGCACAGGGCCACTTCCCAGTTCTTTCCACCTCACCACATGCTTTACCACTTGTCATCACCTTCGCCTTTCCGATATTCACCTTCAGACCTTTTGTCTCCATACATTCCTTCCACTTGTTCATCTTTTCCTTCAGTCCATCCATACTTTCCGCAATCAACACCAGATAATCTGCATACAATAACTCCCAAGGTAAACCCTCCTTTACGTTCTGAGCCAGCACCTCCATCACAGCTACAAATACAGACTTGGCATTTAATATGGAATATTTTTTTTGTGGGGGTGAACTTACTTTTCAAGATGACTTAGAACCAAAAGTTCATTGGAATTATGTTGAAATTATTCTAGATTTTGTTAATGTGACCTTTAAAAGAAACAAAAACCACATTTGACATTTCGAAGCAAATAAATTGATCCTTGAAAGTGATGTAAACTTATATCGAACTCAATTCACGGACAGTACTGTGTTAAACTTCTGTACGTTTTCCAGAAGTATCTCTTTATTTTGCACATTAGCCAAATTTATTTTTAACAAAAACAAAGTTAAATTACGACTGGGATTACGGACAGTAAAATTACAGTTCAGTACTTCGTGTAACCCCCACGAGCATTCAGGAGAGCACGTACACGTTGAGGCATGCTGTTTACGAGATTTGCCAAGGTTTATACAGGAATCGCTTGCCATGCAGTTACAATAGCCTGCTGCAATTCACGCACAGAGGCAGGCTGCTGGTCCAAGTTGTCGATTTGACGCGTTAATTCTGCCCAAAAGTTCTCTATCGGATTCATATCCGGCGACATGGCAGGCCACTCCATATGCTCGACACCATGGTCAGCAAGAAAGTGTTGGATCATGCGAGCACGATGAGGCCGTGCATTGTCATCTTGGAAGACAAAGTTTCCTCGAAAGGCTGCACAAACAAATGGAAGCAATGTTTCTTCCAGAATGGCCCTGTGCTTGAACTGGTTCAGGTTTCCATTCAGAACAACCAGGCCAGTTTTGCCCCCTGCATGAAAAGCAGCCCAAACGGTCACCCCACCACCTCCAGCTTGGACTCTTGGCACTATACAATCTTCGTTGCCGGCTTCATGCACTTGTCTGCACACTCGGACGCAGCCATCTTGACGATATACCAGAAATCTAGACTCGTCACTGAAGATCACGTGATTCCAGTGTCCTGGCTGCCATTGACGGTGCTCTCTGGCCCACTGCAATCGGCGCTGGCGGTGTTGTCTGGTCAGACGTGGCTTTCTCAGGGGATGCCTGGCACGATAGCCTGCTTGAACCAGTCGTTGGTTGACTAGCCTTCTGGATACAAGCACATTTGTCAGTTGCTGCCACTCAGCCCTAAGCCGATTAGCTGACTTGGTACGGCCAACAACAACAACATGCATTTTAAAGGCCATTTTCCCTGCTAGAGCGGGGGTTAGCCTTGCGGTCCCCATGACAATCTTCTCCATTTTGCCCTATTTTCTGCATCTCTCCTTGTTAACCCCCTTGCCCGCATTTCTTCTTCCACCATCTTTAGCCAAGTCTTTTTCGGTCTTCCCCGTCCTCTGCTTCCTTCTACATTCATTTCCATCACTCTTCTCAACCAGTCACTTTCATCCTTCCTCAACACATGACCAAACCATCTCAACCTGTTCCTCTTCACAGCATCAATCACAGGCTCTATTCCCATCATCTTTCGCAATTCATCATTTGTCTTCCTCTCTCTCAACGATACTCCACACATCCACCGAACCATTCGCATTTCCACCCTTTCCAACCTTCGTTGCTGCTCTACGTTTATTACCCATGTCTCGCTCCCATAAATCATAACACTTCTCACACATGCGGCATACACCTTTCCCTTCAGCTTCAACGACACTCCCCTCATCATCAGCACGCCACCCAGTTCCCGAAACTTCTTCCATGCACATCTCACTCGAGCAACCGTTGCCAAGTCTGATCCACCTTCTCCATTCAGCATGTCTCCGAGGTAGCAAAATGTTTTCACACCTTCCAGCTTCACGCCATCTCCAAGATCCAACTCAACATTTCCTCCATCTGCAGCTCCCTCTGTGCACACCTTACATTTGAATGTAGCTGCCACACTGGTTAATGACCCTCTCAGACCACTACATTTTTGATGAACCCACTCAGCGCACATTGTACATTGAATGGAGTTCACTCCGACACCCTTCCTACACACAGCACAGGGCCACTTCCCAGTTCTTTCCACCTCACCACATGCTTTACCACTTGCCATCACCTTCGTCTTTCCGATATTCACCTTCAGACCTTTTGTCTCCATACATTCCTTCCACGTGGTCATCTTTTCCTTCAGTCCATCCATACTTTCCGCAATCAACACCAGATCATCTGCATACAACAACTCCCACGGTAAACCCTCCTTTACGTTCTGAGCCAGCACCTCCATCACAGCTACAAATAGTAATGGACTTAGTACCGACCCCCTGATGCACTCCCACCTTCACCTCAAACTCACCACTGTTCCCGTCCTTCGTCCTTACAGCTGTGCGCGCTCTTTTGTACATTGCCATCACTACTCTGATCAACCATTCCTCCACTCCTAACTTCCTCAATGCCCATGTCAATACTTTGCGTGGTACCCTATCGAATGCTTTCTCCAGATCAACAAACCCAAGAAACAACTTCTGCCTCTTCTCCATGTACTTCTCCTGCAACGGCCTCACAATGAAAAGCGCGTCTGTCGTTCCTCTTCCTGGCATGAATCCAAACTGCATTTCGTCGATCTTCACTTTCTTCCTTATCCTCCTCTCCAACACCCTTTCCAATACCTTCATTCCATGCTCCAATAACTTTATCGCTCGGTACGAGCCACACTCCAGAGGGTCACCTTTCCCCTTGTATAGAGGGATGAGGGTACTCAGTTCCCAATCCACTGGAATGCGGCCTTCTTTCACCACCAGATTACAGATCTCTGTCATTCTCTTCACACCCCAACTTCCTGCTGCCTTCAACATATCTCCCACAACTCCCGTCGGCCCTCCCGCTTTTCTACCCTTCATTGCTTTTATCGCTTCCTCAACTTCCTTCTCAGTTATCTTCTCTGCCGGTCCTAAAACAGGGTTACTCTCTATGTTGCCATCCCATTCATTCTCTGTATTCAACAGCATTTCCATATATCTTTTCCATCTTCCTTTAATTCCATCTGGGTCGACAACGATTTGTCCCACTTCATCCTTCAAGCAACTCACCCCCATCACATCACACCTCTCTTTCGCTATCTGCTTTGCAATCCTGAATACTGCTTTCTGACCCTCTTCCGAATCCAAGCGTTCTCCGAACATTTTCCTACATGCCTCCTGCGCCTTTGCTACCTCTTTCTTTGCAGCCTTCCTGGCTGCCTTATAACTTTCATGCTCTGCTGTTTCTGCTCCCGTACCCTTCGCCTTCTGCCACTCCTTGAACTTCTTCCTCTTCTCGTCAATCCTCTTTCCAACTTCATCATCCCACCACCATGTTTCCGAGTGCCTCGGTGGTCCTTTTGTCCATCCACATACCTCACCAACGGCTCCCAACAGACAAGCTTTCATTGACATCCAACCACTTTCAAGCTCAACCACATCATCCTCGACCCTACTCAGCCTCTCTTTTAATGCCTCCCTTACTGTCACCTCTTTCAACCTCCACACCTTCATTCTCGGTTGGTACTTCACCCGCAGAGCTCTCCTCGCACCTTTCACCCTTACGTCGCAGACAACCAAGTGGTGCTGTGAAACAGCCTCCTCCCCCGGGATCACCTTTGTGTCCCGGAGGTGCCCCCTATCTCGCCTACGCACCATCAGGTCGTCAACGGTTGTCGTCGACCCACCTGACGTGTATGTAACAAGCTTATTATCCTCTTTCTGGAACTGAGTATTACAAATCAACAATTGTCATGGTTCCCTTTTTTTTTTGAGGCAATGTTTTTATGGCCGGATGCCCTTCCTGACGCCAACCCTCTTAGTCGTCTCTTACGACACGCAGGGATACGGTGTACCTATTCTTATCCAGGGTACACACCGGGAAACGTTTAAAACATGGAAATTCTGGGGGGTGGGGGGGGTGGTGTCAAGGGAAAGATAAAATGAAAATAAACCCCTTCAGCCGGCACTTAGCTTGGCGTCCCAAAGAGTACTTTCAGGAGCTTGGCGGCTGTTGAAACTGGGGTAGCCACTCATGCGGGAAGTGGTCCAAAATGGCGGTGTAGAACGCCGCGCGTCGAAAACACAACAAGCGTGAGGCGAGCAGATTAGACGGCCTCCTTTCGATTCTCTACCGTCAAGTCCAGTGCGGCCTTCAGCTTCCAAGAGCCCAGCAGTCGTCCAAAACCTCGTGTGGGGAAATGTGGTATCTGTCCGTCGTCTTGTCCACCGTCCACACGCGGCTCCAAGCTCCGGCGCGAGGAAGCCCTCCGTCCACCCGCACGCTTCGCCAGGCCACGATGCTTTATACGACTTGCTTTATACGCATTGTTAAAAGTAAATAATGACAGATGTTTTCTTTCACAATCTTGCGAGATTTCCAGAACTCCTCGGCGTCAAGGGAAAGATAAAATGAAAATAAACCCCTTCAGCCGGCACTTAGCTTGGCGTCCCAAAGAGTACTTTCAGGAGCTTGGCGGCTGTTGAAACTGGGTTAGCCACTCATGCGGGAAGTGGTCCAAAATGGCGGTGTCGAACGCCGCGCGTCGAATGGCCGTTGGTACGGCCATTGCGGACTAACCGGTGCAGCTGCCGATCATCCCTCCTTGTGGTTCTGCGGGGACATCCTGGCCTCGGTATTGGAGTAGGGACACCCCTCTGAGCATTTCGTTTCAGGATCTTTGACACCTGACCTTGAGTGATGCCATACTGCCGAGCAATAGCATGCCGTTTCATGCCAGAATTTCGTAAAGACACCACTAAATGACAAACAGCATTGTCGAGTTGACGGACCATCTCCAGGGGAAGCGGCAATAACTTTTGGAAATGTGCAGCAGCTGTTTTCCACTAATACAGAACGCAACAACCCTTATATACCCGATTGTGAAGCCAATTGTCAAATGTACCTGTCCGTACATTTTGTCACGCCACCTGTGATATAATCCTGTTATTGACTTCTTGCTGCGACAGACAATCAGTGACATGGTTCTTTTAACAAAGAAATCACCAAAGCGTAAAAGAAACTCACCAGATTGATATACCGAGTTCAGAAAGTAAACCCAAGTCAAGAAAAAAAAAAATCCCATATTAAATGCCAAGTCTGTAGTCGTGGACTTAATACTGACCCCTGATGCACTCCCACCTTCACCTCAAACTCACCACTGTTCCCGTCCTTCGTCCTTACAGCTGTGCGCGCTCTTTTGTCCATTGCCATCACTACTCTGATCAACCATTCCTCCACTCCTAACTTCCTCAATGCCGATGTCACTACTTCGCGTGGAACCCTATCAAATGCTTTCTCCAGATCAACAAACCCAAGAAACAACTTCTTCCTCTTCTCCATGTACTTCTCCTGCAACTGCCTTGCAATAAAAAGCGCATCTGTCGTTCCTCTTCCTGGCATAAATCCAAACTGCATTTCGTCGATCTTCACTTTCTTCCTTGTCCTCCTCTCCAACACCCTTTCCAATACCTTCATTCCATGCTCCAATAACTTTATCGCTCGATACGAGCCACAGTCCAGTGGGTCACCTTTCCCCTTGTATAGAGGGACTAGGGTACTCAGTTTCCAATCCACTGGAATGCGGCCTTCTTTCACCACCAGATTACAGATCTCTGTCATTCTCTTCACACCCCAACTTCCTGCTGCCTTCAACATATCTCCCACAACTCCCGTCGGCCCTCCCGCTTTTCTACTCTTCATTGCTTTTATCGTGTCCTCAACTTCCTTCTCAGTTATCTTCTCTGCCGGTCCTAAAACTGGGTTACTCTCTATGTTGCCATCCCATTCATTCTCTGCATTCAACAGCATTTCCATATATCTCTTCCATCTTCCTTTAATTCCATCTGGGTCTACAACGATTTGTCCCACTTCATCCTTCAAGCAACTCACCCCCATCACATCACACCTCTCTTTTGCTATCTGCTTTGCAATCCTGAATACCGCTCTCTGACCCTCTTCCGAATCCAAGCGTTCTCCGAACATTTTCCTACATGCCTCCTGCGCCTTTGCTACCTCTTTCTTTGCAGCCTTCCTGGCTGCCTTATAACTTTCATGCTCTGCTGTTTCTGCTCCCGTACCCTTCGCCTTCTGCCACTCCTTGAACTTCTTCCTCTTCTCGTCAATCCTCTTTCCAACTTCATCATCCCACCACCATGTTTCCGAGTGCCTCGGTGGTCCTTTTGTACATCCATATACCTCACCAACGGCTCCCTGCAGACTATCTTTCATTGACATCCAACCACTTTCAAGCTCAACCACATCATCCTCTACCCTACTCAGCCTCTCGTTTAATGCCTCCCTTACTGTCACCTCTTTCATCCTCCATACCTTCATTCTCGGTTGGTACTTCACCCGCCGAGCTCTCCTTGCACCTTTCACCCTCATGTCGCAGACAACCAAGTGGTGCTGGGAAACAGCCTCCTCCCCCGGGATCACCTTTGTGTCCGGAAGGTGCCCCCTATCTCGCCTACGCACCAGCAGGTAGTCAACGGTTGTCGTCGACCCACCTGACGTGTATGAATGAATATGAATGAATGATCGTTTTAAGGCTATTTTCCCCACTCGAGCGGGGGTTAGCCTTGCGGGCCCCATGACAATCATGGTTCCCTGTTTGAGGCAATGTTTTTATGGCCGGATGCCCTTCCTGACGCCAACCCTTGGTCACGCTCTTCGATGCGCAGGGATACGGTGTACCTATTCTAAATCGGGGTACACACCGTGATCATTCATCCCAGCAAGCTGCTACTCAATTAGCCGACCTCGGAAGGATGACAGGCTGAGTCAACCCCCCTGGCGTTAATTCAGCGATCGACTGGGATTCGAACCCAGGATCCTAGCCGCTAGCCCAACACCAGGTTACCTTATTGGGACATAATCCACGGGCACGGGCCAGTGGGGCTTTTGATGGTGTGGGCGTGGCGTGCGCACGGTTGTTGGAGCCACGCCCACGCAAGAGGGTTTTGGCGTTATAAAAGCTGTATGAGTTCCGGTCGCGATTTCAGTGCTGTTGGAATAAAGGAGCTTTGAACAGCTGAGATGTGTCTCGTCCTCTCGTCATCCGCAACTCCTACAGCACTTCCAAAACTTTCCAGCAGGTACCATGCTGGATGGACACTTGATATTCAGATCCAAAAACCTTCTTCACCTCACTTCACTTCACTTCACTTCCCCATAGCCATCGTATTCCACCTCTACCCAATCGCCAGCTTTGAAGTCTGGAGATGGCGTTGATGAATACCCATCAAATGTGATGAACCTTTGACATATTAGGAATTTCCTGTGCTTTTGTAAAAACCTCTTCAAATAGTTCTCTAATGTGCAACTTCTTCTTCTTCTTCTTCTTCTTCCATATGATGGACTAGATCTGTGTATGAGAACGCTTTTGGAGTTTTCCTTTTTGTAGATGTATCATTTTGAGAGAGGGAAGATTGCAGTCCCTGCCAGTTTACCTGTGCGAAGACCCAGATTCTGCAGTGTTGAGGTCGTTTGCCAGCAATAGCCAGAGATACAAGCTTGAACACGAAAATTATCAGAGAAGTCAAGACGGGCAGATCAGCAATGGGAGAGGTTGGATAGAAACGTGTTCATTACCAGATCCAGAAGGAAGGATGTACTTACAAGTTGATCTAGGCCAATGTATGATGCAGTAATTTCATATTTTACTCAATTTCATACAATCTTCCAAAACCAGTATCTTTGACCAACGTCGTGTTAAAATAATGCAACGATGGGAGGAATAAATGCATTTCAATGCGGTTTATGCAACACGTACAAACTTACCGCACACAGCAGAAATACACCGAATAGAGAAGCAGCGACGTAGCGCCAAAGTAATCCATTTTCTGCAAAATAACGAAGAGAAAGCGTTGCATTGAGTCAGTCACCTGGAGGATGTTTTTTTTTTTTTTTTTAACATAGAAAGAAAATGTAACTAAACCAGGCACCAGAAGTGTTTGAAAATGCTATCCTGAATATATGAGCCATGAAGAATAGAGCTTTGATATTAAACATCTTGTCCGCCTCTCGGTTAGCTCGGGTTATGGTCACAAAGTTAAGATATATAAATCAGTAAAACTGGCATAATTCTTCCCACCAGTGCAGCAAACTTCTTCGGTCTATTCAATCTCGTTCTTCCCTCCGGGGCATCAAGAAAGCTGTTCACCACCATCTCAGATCATCCCCCATCCACAACCACCTTCTAACCATCTCCGAGCCCACCTCTTTCCAGGATTACAGTTTTTCCTTCCACTTCTGTGATTGAGAGCTTATGGCTGTATCCATCTTGTGTATCCTTGCATCCTCCACTCAACCTCATCTCTTATCCCTCCATTTTGTCCCTCAACCCTGCTGTTGCATGGCAACCTTCCTCCATTTCTTCCTACTGCTCTTTTAATTGATCATCCTGGTCCTTTCTGAGCCTGACTGAGCCTCACGTCTGCTCCTGAGACTGACTTCAAATAATTCCCTGATTTTTGTGTAAAAACAGACCCATGAAATCAAGCAAATGCTGAAATTTTGATGCATCAGCCAATCATCAATAAGGATGGGCCTCAAAGACGTCCAGATACTGGTTCTACTCAGACAGTTCCATAAATCAAAGCAAGAATATGAATGAATGAATGAATGAATGAATATAAATCAAAGCAAGGATAAGTCAAAATGAATCCTATTGCATCTCTTCCTTTATTGGCTAAAAAGAGGGCATGACCTGCATCAAACAATCCATGAGCTTCTCCACACCAGAAACAATAGACAATAGAACACGCCCAAACATTCCTGATGTCGATACATTGAGATGTCAAAGTGGACAACTCCCAATTGGCTATTCCTGTAGACCAAATGAGATGCAACCAAATGCCTTGAGATTGCTATCGGCAAACAGCACGTTCATGACCCGCGTGCCGTACAAGTTTGGTCGAGGCCAAAAGGTCGCCTTAAACACTTATCCGGTATTTATCTACGACACACGACTGTACCATAAAGTCTCTCAAACAAAATGCCATTTCACTTGATCTTGATCAACATGTACAGACAGACAGTTATTTCCCCACAGTTTGAGAAGATTTTAAAAGAAATTACCTGAATTTGAGGCGAAACCACCCTTTTGTAGGGGGCAGATCAGGATGGGGAGCACAACCCCAAGATATTTTACTGTTCTGATGTATCATACGAAATTTGGTCCATAATCGGTCATGTAGTTTGAGAGGAAAATATGTTTTAGTGAATTTGAGGGATTAGGCGAGGAAGCCTGTAGCCCACTTTCCAGGGGAGCACAACTGAAGGTTCAGGCATGGTCTCGATGGCACATGGCCAGTTTGGTCTCGATCAGCTTTTCATTTTCTGAGAAATGTTTTGAATGAAATATCAATGTTTGGGGCAAAATCCTCGTCTAACCGCCACTAAATGGCAGATCCAGATGGGGAGCAAAATCCCATGAGACCTTCCTGTCCTGATGCATTGTACCAAATTTGTCCCGTATCGCTCATGCAATTGTGGAGATGTTTTAGTGAAAAATGAGGGATTTGGGGATGGTGACAGTGGCCCTCTTTCCAGGGGAGATATGAGCATGAGGAGCACAATTTATGGTTTTGGTATGGTCCCGATTCCTTGGGCAGAAATTTGCAATTTGTTCAGGGTGCCCGACGATAACTTTGACTCTTCGTGAAAGCCACCGAAGGGATCTTTAACATCTACCTGCTAACAAGGTCAGAAAGGATACCCGGCTCAACGTCCATCCGAGGGACGGCACATGCAACGCCTCCCCTATAAAGAAACTATCCAGCAGTTTATAGTCGTGCCGGAAATCAAATCCAGACAAGATAACTCAAACCTCCACACCGTCCTGCCAGACACGTTATCACCTGGCAGTAATCACAAAGATTTGATAAATATGGGTGATGCGTCTCATCTTGCTGTTATCAATCACACAGGTTCAAATTTTGGTGGATCCTTACAAGATCATTCCAGTTCCGAAATTAAAAATAAAAAGCCGGCAAAGAGCATAGTAATGCGGATAATATGAAAAGCCTCACCTCCGTTAGCGGGGTATCTTTGCAGTGATAAGCAAACGAAAAACACCAGGCAAGGACAGCAACCTGGTAAACGACAAAGATGATAGCATTCTCCAATGAATGTGCAAGAAGAAAGGGCGAAAATAATCGACCCAACAAAACACCCGGGCCTACTGCAGAAAATTTCACAACAGTCGTGTAGGTGGGAGCGGTTGAGGGCACGCTGGCGCAGTAACGACGAGCCATGAACAGATAAGAAAAACCGTTGAGTGCAGAGAAGATGGCGGACAGAGGCTCTTGAACACAGAGCCATCGCACGAAGGGCCACTGCGGAGAAGAGTGAATACATGAATGGTATGTGATAAAACGGTTGGGAAATTGAAGAATGCAGACTTTGGAGAGGGCGGGGGAGGGGGCATTCTTCTTCTTCATACATACATTAAAAAAAAAAGTTCAACTAAAATTCCGCAATGAATGAAACATTATTTTCCACCATGAAACATTATAACACAAAGGTACAACAGGGAGAAAAGGGGAGAGCAAAATTTTAGCAAGGGGTTGTAATTTGTGCAAAATAGTAATGATAATAATAATTATTATTACAATATGGACTTTGAGGAATGAGTCAATGACAGGATACTTAGGAAAGACTAACGAGAAAGAGCAGAGATTTCAGACCCTCACCAGTGCAGTGTTTTGCAATTGCATGTATATTATAGACTGAGTCGCGTACCATACATTCTAGACATATGCATGGTCTAATGGTACATACTTTAGAGGTGCTCGTTTGAAAAAAGATAACGTATCGATAAAAAAGATACTGGCTACGACCAAGTGGTGCTGTGGTTTAGGTTAGCACACAGTGTGGACAGCCAGACACAGACAGACAGACGGACGGACGGACAAACCCAAATTCAACACACTCTCCTTTGGCAAAGCTACGTGTATTATTTTTAAGTGGTGAAGCCGCTTCAATATTTGGCTATGTCCGACTGTAAAACTAAAGAAGACGAACCTTGGCAACTCACCGTGCTCAATTCTGAAGGGTTCTAAAGGGTAATTGTAATGGGTTCTAAAGGGTAATTGTAATGGGTTCGAAAGGGTAATTGTAATGGGTTCGAAAGGGTAATTGTAAAAGGGTAATTGTAAAAGGGTAATTGTAAAAGGGTAATTGTAAAAGGGTAATTGTAAAAGGGTAATTGTAAAAGGGTAATTGTAAAAGGGTAATTGTAAAAGGGTAATTGTAAAAGGGTAATTGTAAAAGGGTAATTGTAAAAGGGCAATTCCAAAGGGCAATTCCAAAGGGTAATAATTGTAAAGGGTAATTCTAAAGGGTAATTCTAAAGGGTAATTCTAAAGGGTAATTCTAAAGGGTAATTCTAAAGGGTAATTCTAAAGGGTAATTCTATGTAATTCTAAAGGGTAATTCCAAAGGGTAATTGTAAAGGGTAATTGTAAAGGGTAATTGTAAAGGGTAATTGTAAAGGGTAATTGTAAAGGGTAATTGTAAAGGGTAATTGTAAAGGGTAATTGTAAAGGGTAATTGTAAAGGGTAATTGTAAAGGGTAATTGTAAAGGGTAATTCTAAAAGGTAATTCTAAAAGGTAATTGTAAAGGGTAATTGTAAAGGGTAATTGTAAAGGGTAATTCTGAAGGATAATTGTAAAGGGTAATTGTAAAGGGTAATTGTAAAGGGTAATTGTAAAGGGTAATTATAAAGGGTAATTGTAAAGGGTAATTGTAAAGGGTAATTGTAAAGGGTAATTGTAAAGGGTAATTGTAAAGGGTAATTGTAAAGGAGAATTCTGTAGGATAATTCTGAAGCATAATTCTGAAGGATAATTCTAAAAGGTAATTGTAAAGGGTAATTGTAAAGGGTAATTGTAAAGGGTAATTGTAAAGGGTAATTGTAAAGGATAATTCTGAAGGATAATTCTGAAGCATAATTCTGAAGCATAATTCTGAAGGATAATTCTAAAAGGTAGTTGTAAAGGGTAATTGTAAAGGGTAATTGTAAAGGGTAATTGTAAAGGGTAATTGTAAAGGGTAATTCTGAAGGATAATTCTAAAGCATAATTCTGAAGGATAATTCTGAAGGATAATTCTAAAAGGTAATTGTAAAGGGTAATTGTAAAGGGTAATTGTAAAGGGTAATTCTGAAGGATAATTCTAAAGCATAATTCTGAAGGATAATTCTGAAGGATAATTCTGATGGATAATTCTGAAGGATAATTGAATGAATGATCGTTTTAAGGCCATTTTCCCCGCTAGAGCGGGGGTTAGCCTTGTGGGCCCCATGACAATCATGGTTCTCTGTTTGAGGCAATGTTTTTTTATGGCCGGATGCCCTTCCTGACGCCAACCCTTGGTCACGCTCTTACGATGCGCAGGGATAATTTCTGAAGGATAATTCTGAAGGATAATTCTGAAGGATAATTCTGAAGGATAATTCTGAAGGCTAATTCTGAAGGATAATTCTGAAGGATAATTTTAAAGGATAATTTTAAAGGATAATTTTAAAGGACAATTTTAAAGGATAATTCCAAAGAGTAATTCTAAAGGGTAAATGTAAAAGGTGATTCTAAAGGGTTTTGTTTGTTTTTAGGCTTTTCCCATTTCATATTTAAAATGCCAAACTGAACCGCTTCCTTCGGACACAGGTGCGATATTCTTTAACATTTAAAGAATAACATTTTGGAGGCAAAATAACTGTTTTACGATCAATATTCGTGAACCAGAGTCCAAATGATTATTAATTGTACCTTTCCGTGGAACTGCGGTATATCATAACCGGCCTCCTGGAGAAGATCCACCGTGCGCCACATGCAACCGTAGCGACATTCCTCAACACAGTTCCAGCCTGCAGGTCACACAGGCCACCTGGCTCAGTCAATATGCCTGAGATTATATGAGATGACACAAAGTGGCTACACATACCGTTTTAGTATGGTGGAGGGAGGTGTAGAGGGCGGTGAAGATGATGAAGCAGGATGGTGTAAGGGAAGAGGGCAGAAGTGCAAACGACCAAAACAGTCTATTGGCTTATGAGGAATCACAAATTATAAATTAAAACCATACAGTACCACAGGATGACCCACTTGAAAAGGTACCACACGATGAATGACCCACATGAAGAAATACCACACGATGAATGACCCACATGAAGAAATACCACACAATGAATGACCCACATGAACAAATACCACATGATGAATGACCCACATGAAGAAATACCACAGGATGAATGACCCACATGAACAAATACCACACAATGAATGACCCACATGAAGAAATACCACACGATGAATGACCCACATGAACAAATACCACACGATGAATGACGCACATGAACAAATACCACACAATGAATGTCCCACATGAAAACGTACCACACGATGAATGGCCCACATGAAGAAATACCACACGATTAATGTCCCACATGAAAACGTACCACACGATTAATGTCCCACATGAAAACGTACCACACGATGAATGTCCCACATTAAAATGTACCACACGATGAATGACCCACATGAAGAAATACCACACGATGAATGACCCACATGAACAAATACCACACGATGAATGACCCACATGAAGAAATACCACACGATGAATGACCCACATGAACAAATACCACACGATGAATGACCCACATGAAGAAATACCACACGATGAATGTCCCACATGAACAAATACCACACGATGAATGACCCACATGAAGAAATACCACACGATGAATGTCCCACATGAACAAATACCACACGATGAATGTCCCACATGAAAACGTACCACACGATGAATGACCCACATGATAAAGTACCACACGATTAATTTAGCTACATCATTTTAGTCAGCTGAGGAGAATATCAACATGAACATGGACGAGTCGACTCTTCAGACCAAATGTTTCTTCAGCCTGTGCCTGCTGGTTGCATCATTTTTCTGGAAGTGCGGCTGTATCGCTGATGGTGCCCCCAGTTTTCAGTGACCCTAGTACTCATTTTGCCAACCTCGGAAGGATGACAGGATGGGTCAACCAACCTGGTGTTATTTAACGGCACGACAGGGGCTCCAACCCAAGACCCAAAGACGAAAGAGTTAATATCTTAAGCCTAAGGTCTCCATCTTAACCGTTAAATCAACACCAGGATTTTCAAACAAATTATTGAAGCACATTCAAAATATGAATATTAAAACATATATTTACACAAATTACAGGATGTTGATGACACCTTCAATTAAGGACAATAAATCCCAATATCTCCTTTTTCAAACTTATTCCAATGGGCGAAAAAGGACATCGGGACCAACGTGCACACACTGCACTGTATTTGTAACAATTCTCACAACGCAAGTTACAGCGAATGAATAACAACAAAAAGAGACTTGCACTTCACAAAAAGCAATTACATAGACTAGAGTACCGTACATAGAGAGCAGAGGCAATGAGGCATTCGTACGGATTCCAAACACACCGGAAAGACGCATGTACAGGGGCTGTCGAGCCACAAACTTGGACAGTGCGTCGCCGAAGCACGATCTCCGTGAACAATTATTTATGCAGTTTCTGTAGAAAGGCTGCTCGTCGCCACTCGAACCCAAGGCGCCAGAAAAGAGGTCACAGGAGGCGAGCATCAGACCCAAAACAAGCCTGAGGCCTACAATCCGAGACCGCATATTCCAGCGAGCAGAACTACGCCCAATCCACAACTTGCATTGGTTTGTCTTCGCTCCGCCCTATTCGCGATAAGGGCGGAGCACAAGAGGACCGTCTATCCTCGCCCCGCCCTATTCATGATAAGGGCGGAGCACAAGAGGACCGTCTATCCTCGCCCCGCCCTATTCACGATAAGGGCGGAGCACAAGAGGACCGTCTATCCTCGCCCCGCCCTATTCATGATAAGGGCGGAGCACACGAGGACCGTCTATCTTCGCCCCGCCCTATTCACGATAAGGGCGGAGCACACGAGGACCGTCTATCTTCGCCCCGCCCTATTCACGATAAGGGCGGAGCACAAGAGGACCGTCTATCTTCGCCCCGCCCTATTCACGATAAGGGCGGAGCACAAGAGGACCGTCTATCTTCGCCCCGCCCTATTCACGACAAGGGCGGAGCACAAGAGGACCGTCTATCTTCACCCCGCCCTATTCACGATAAGGGCGGAGCACAAGACGACCGTCTATCTTCGCCCCGCCCTATTCACGATAAGGGCGGAGCCGGTTTATGGTCCGCCCTCATATATTGGAGAAATTTCTGCATTTGCACTTTTAAAATATCGATTTTTGCATATACGTCGGCCTCAAGGTGTCTCGATCGATAACCTGCTCGTCTTCAGTCCAAATCTTCGTCTTCAACGGCCACAGCTATTCCTGCGTTCTCGTGAGGTTGGCCGGAGGAATCTTGGACCAAGTCTTTCACGAAACGGCGGGCCAGCCCTGACGTTCGACTAAGGTTAGGGCACAATTTTTTGGCTAGGATGCTGGCGATAGCTCGCCTGCTCTTCGCAAAGCATACCTACCGTTGGATCGTAACCATCCACCAACTGATGCCAGCAGATGGGACGTCTCGGTTCACTCCACCACCACCACCACTATAGAGTAACCATCCACCAGCACTTTTCTTCTCTTTCTTTCTTCTCACCACCACCACCACTATAGAGTAACCATCCACCAGCACTTTTCTTCTCTTTTTTAATACAACGTCGAGGGCTCGTGGAACAGCTAAAACAAAAGGAACAGCAGAAAGATTGGTGAAACACACCAACTGCAAGGTTAAGGGACAAAATACAGGGAGACAGACAAATAAGGGTTGTGGGTAAAATGAGGACTGGGGCAGAGTGTGGACACAGGGGGTGACAAGATGGACACAGAAGCAAACGCTCAGGAAGGAAAGACTGCAAATTTGGAAAGAGGTGGGCTTGGGGAGGCTTATGTGGGTTGAAAAGATCATGGTTTAAGATTGTGGACGATTTGAGATGGTGGTGAACAGCTGTCTTGAAGACCTGGGTGGAAGAATGAAATTGAAGAGAATGTTGTTGTTGTTGTTGGTTCCACAGGTGGGAGAAAAGGAACAAATGTGGAGGTGAGCAGTGATCCTGGATTTCGGTAGTTTCACCAGAAAGGGGTTGATGGTGGACCATGTGTTCACTATAGGTGGAGGGGGACAAAGCAAGGAGAGGACAGATGGTGCAAAACCAGAAAGGCGATGGTAGAAGACAGAGACCACCGACCTATCTGCAATGTGAAAGTGATAGGCCTGTCGACTCAGCTTCATTGCGGGAAATTCTTCATTCATTGAAATGCTCTTGAAGACCTTCGTTTACACAGCATTAAGCTGAGCAAGGTGAGGCAAGGAGCCAGCCCAGAGGGGAGAGATTTGGATGAAGACCTTGTGGGTGGATAGGAGTCCAGGGGTGCAAGGAAGGACTTTGTATGATGGAGGATGCCCAGTCAGCAGCTGGCTTTGGAGGCCAACTTTGAAATGTGGTTTGCCCAAGAAAGATCATGGCTGACAGTGAGATCCATGAGTTTGAATGACTGAACATCCTCAAGAGGATTGTTAAGAAGGTAGATATTGGGTGCGGTGAGGGAGGAAGGGGGGGTAGGGGGGGGGGGTGGAAGGGAGGGCGTTTGCCAGACCGTCCTTTCAGAGAGATAGTGAGAGTGAGATTTGTCAGGATTAAGACATATTCCAAGTGTTTGACCAGCTTGTCATTTTGCCAAGGTCTGAAGAGAGGGAAGAGGCTGCTGCCTGTCCGTCAGAAGGACGTCATGGGAGAGGGTGGAGTCATTAGCAAATAGATGAAGAGGATTTTCCAGAGTCAGAGATTATTTATGAAGATCAGGAATAGGACTGGGCCTAGAACACTGCCTTGGGGCACTCCAGCCTTGACAGATAGAGGAGATGAAAGGATTCCGTTGAATGCCACACGTTGCTAGCTATGAGATTAGAGGAAATCAGTAAGCCATGTGTGGAGTTGGTTTTGGATTCCAGAGGCAGAGAGTTTGGAGATCAAGGCAGGTGCCAAACTGTATCAAAAGCACACGATATGTCCAGAGAGGTGGCCCTGATCTCATGTCTAACATTGAGGACCTCCATACATTGTTGGGAGAGTAGAAGCAGCGTGTCTCGGGTAGAGTGACCTGGTCTGAATCCAAATTGGTGATCCTGAGATGAGGTCTTTGGAGAAAAGGAAGGATTTTGCATCAACTGCGATGATGGAATTCCATGACCTTGCTGATGATTGGAAGTAAGTTGATAGGTCTGTAGTCGTGTTTTTTTTTTGTTTTTTTTGTATACAAGATCGAGTCTCGTGAAAGAGCTAAGAACCTTTTTGTACCTTTTTATGTAATGCTGTGATGTTGGCCGATTTCCAAGCAGTTGGAAGATGACCGAAAGCAAATGACAGGGTGAAAAGAGCAGAGCAGGATTTTAGGACACGCAAGCTGATGTGGTCCGGTCCAGTTGCCGAATCATAGTCGAGGGCTGCCAGAAAATTCTCCTTCTTGGAAACTTCACAGGCTCTTTTTATTAATTTATTTGTAATTGTTTTATGTTCCCATCCCGCTTATAATAATTAAAACCTGAAGTTTCTCTAGTTTGCTGAATTTATTGGGTTGCAGACATACCTGCAACATTATAAATTGTTTTTGGGAAGAATAAGCATGCCAAAATATTGGCGCATAAATAAAACAATGTTAATCTGTTGTTTATCTCCTGCTTCAGCCAAGACCCTTGTATGACAAAAATAAAATAAAATGACTGGCACCTGATATCTACTGGAATTTGGCTGAAGAGTACTATCAGGCACACCCAGGCTATTCTGTAATGACAGGCCCATCCAACACAATTAGAAATGAACTTCACAGTTTGGGAGTTAATGAAACTGAAAAATGATTTACTGTCTCGATGTAGTACTTCTTTATCAGCCCACATTTATATTCCCACCTTGTTGTGCAGGGGGCGAAGTCTTTCACAAAAACGGTCAACATTGATGTTTGAACAGAAATTTGTAATTTAATCAGGTTTCAGATGATAACTCGCCAATACATTTCCCACCACCTCCTTAAAAAAAAAAATTTTGGATTCAAAATGGAAATCCATAAATTTGGCAATAACTATTTCTTTTAGACTTTATAAATAGGTAAAGCCAACTTTCATCGATTGATGAAAACTTAAAGTTCTTGACATTCAACTTGCACGTCCCCGCAAAGCTTAATGTACATAGTGAAGTCTGCAATAAGTTTAAGGTCCAATCGTAACCCACAGTCATTCTAACAAGTTAACGCAACGGTAAAAAGTTTTAAAAACAGCTTGACAAGGCATTGAAACCATTCAATCTTTCAACATCTCATTCATCCAACTTTTTCATTCCGGGAGGTGGGGTGTTCGAGGCGTCAGACACGGGAGTAATCTCCAACACTCGAGTACAGCGCCTTCAATTTTTTTTTATTACAAACACTGAACTGAATGATGCTACAAGGAAATAAATCTATTTACAAAAAAAAACAAAAAAAAACAAATAAATTCCTTTGTGAAATAGCATTTACATTTTATTAGGAAGAGCGGAATTGGAAGGGAGATGTGACTGATGGGTTCTAGCAGCTTTCCTTTTCTTTTTAAAACTGGGTAGCAAACAGCAGTTGTCATCTGGCAAGCAGTGTGCAGCCAGCCAGCAGCACTCGGAAACACACAAGTGGAATGAAATGCACTTGTGCATGGATGATGTAATTAAAAAAATAAAAATTAAATGGTCAAACAGCAGGACGCATTCCGATATAAGCTCCATGCACAGAACACGATATCTTCGTTGTTAAATCGACATATTGAGATAGATGAGAACAGCCTTCACTCCATGAATTGATTTTTAGAAAAATCACAATTCTTCCCCCCAAGTCTGGTTGCCAGTCTCCGGAGCAGGATGGACGCAGCTGGTTCCACAGTATGTGCCCAAGCATTAGTGGTCTTCCTACATAATGCCAGCTTGGAACATCGGTTGCAAGGTCCGAACAGAGTGGAACTGTGACTAAATGCAAATCACAGCGACTTGTAATGCGAAGCTTTCTACGAACAAGTGTCTTACAAAATGACAGTCTTCAGAATAAGAAGCTGCTGCTGCCAGGCTGGCCGTACGATTAAGAAGTCATTTGCAGCTAAGACTGCAACCCAATGCTGGAAAGAAAAATGGACAGGCACTGGCAATGGATTACGCGAGACCCAAAAGGGCCAGTCTTGGTCACTCGACAGGCCTTTAATAGCAAAAAACCAGCAAGGGGGTGCATCGTCGGATGCAAGCAGCATGTAAAGCACCGGGTTCACCATTCGTAACCAGCTCGTCCGGCCGTGCACGCCATCACTGTGTGCTAGTCGTTCCAAGACTTCGGCGGTGGAGCTAACCGCGACCGGCGAAGGCCCTCGCCTTTGGATGACGCGACTGGGGCCGTTTCGATCAAGCGTGCCCCGACCCCATCCTGCACGAAATGAGTAGTCTTTGTGCTTTTGTTTCACCTTCGGAAATTAGCGTCGAAAAATGGCGCCAAAAATAGTTCTGTAACAGTTAACACATTGTGTTCAAACTTGTAATAAACGCCCAAATGTTGCAAATTGTCCCAGTAATTAGTTTAACCAACATCTCACATATATACATGCTTTCTTCGGAGGATGCCTATGACCTCTTAAAAATAGTTTGAGCAGCTTTAGTTTAGTAAAGCCGGACGTTTACATCCATCCAGCCCCCTCATTATAGTTATTTTCTCTCCCTCTCCCCCCACATTATAGTTATTTCTCCCTCTCCCCTTCGCAAGAACGAGGATGTCCAAATGTGTTGAATGAACGAGCACGTCGCTTTCTTAGAGGAGAGTTCCACCACAAATGGATATTGCCATTTGCAAAGACGCGACTGGCCAAACATCGTAGGCAGTGCTGCATCATGCGGGAAGGAAGAAGTAGTGAGCATTTTGATAAAATCAATTGAAGCAGGGACAAAAAAAAAAAAAAAAAACAATAAAACGAGCTATTTAAAAATATAATAATAATAACAATAACAATAATAATAAAACGTGGCAGCACCAGATCCGAGATGCCCCACCTGCAGGGAGCCTGCCATTTCTGGGATCCCACCGATAATAAGGGAAACTTTAACTACACTTTATACACAAGGATCGCAAAATTTCACAAATACGTCTTTTTCAAGCAGTTTGTCCAGGGTAAAATCAATCTAAAATAAAAGAGCCCAAGTCCTCTGCAGTGGTAAAATAAAGCAACCATTTTAGCACTTAAAAGAAAAAAAAAAATCCTCAAAAATCCACTTCTCTTCATGCATCAAAAATGGGTGAACGCATATCAAGTACTTCAGCACACCATTTTCAGGACTTGGGATATCCAGAATGAAAATCCCATAGAGAGACGAGCTTTCTAGGGTTCGGTGCCCACAAGTTTTGGACAAGCAAAATTCCCCCCTGGGACAGCAGCATCCGTAGGAACGTACTTTTCCAGACACATGGCGGCCATGATGAAAGGTAAAGGTGGAAGCTTTTCACAGAGCTCCGGGCAATTCCTGGCCGAAAAATACTGATACGGGTCCCGTGGGCAGCTGTGGTACCGTGTGCCGTGCCCTTAGTGACGGAAACAATCTTAGGCCTCAGAGTGAGCTTTACGTTTCCGACAGAGGTGCTTGTTAACCCACCGGCAGGAAACTCCACCGACAGATGGGAAGTGGAATGCTCCAGCAAACCCATACCCCCATCCACTGATGAAGCAGGTTAACACTTGAGGGCCGGCGAGACTGCAGCACCAGCAGGCGAGTGGCTGAATCGATCCTCATCAAGTTTCTAGTTCGAGTTACTGCTGTTCGAGGCAATGGCAATGGTGGAGGAGGTAGGGAGGGTGGCTGTACTCGCTGCTGGGGACTTGCGGATGTGAGGCTGGAGGTATGGGTCGTTGGCGAGCTGTAGCACATCAATGCGGTCCTCCTTGCAGTAGGCCAGGCAGCGGCGGATGAAGGCCTATGACAGGCAAAGTACACGAGCAACATCAGAAGTAGCGGTGCACTTCAGATCACTAGACAAAAATACTAAATCACATTAATGTACATTTTATGAGACAACAAATGTAATAAGCACAACCCCAAAGATCCCACTAATAGTGCCTAATCCCATTCTTCTTTTAAAGTCATTTAAAATCGCACACACCTCAATTTCTAACAGGAACTCGTGCAGAGAGAAACAGTGCTGTTGCGCTTCTTTTTTTTTCCTTTACCGAAATGCATTTTCAACATTAACATACCTTGATGTACGATTAGGAATTGAATTGGGTATACTTAAAAAACAAACATAAGTTATATCAGGCTCACAATGAGATTGCTATGGGGGAGGGTGCGTGGATATGCTGCAGAAACAGTGCCATTGTAGGTGGGAGTCAGAGAATGCATTCAGGGTGCCGTCGATAGCTTGTTTTACTCTTCGCGAAGGACACCATAGGATCTTTAACGTCTACTAACTAATGATAGCAGATGGGACATCCAGCTTAACGTCCATTCGAAGGACAGCATACATATTGATGAATCACCCTGCCTGTGAAACATGAGGATAAAATTTATAGCTGGGTCAGGATTCAAACCCACCTTAGAGGCGAGTGTGAATATGTATAGGCCATTCTGCCAGCCGGTGATGACGTTATTACTGACATAATGAGATGTTCTGTGCCGTTGTTTCCCACTGTGCAAAATTTAAACAAAACGTCTTCACCGATGGATGCAACCAAAGGCGCAGGGTGATGAACAAATTCAGTGACCCAATATGCAAACCTTCTTCAGATTTCAAATCGATGGAATGAAAATTGGAGATTTTATGCAACCTTGACCTTTTTATTTTTATTTTTTGCTAACTAACCAACATTCATTTTTGCTAACTAAACATATCCATGTTAAGTTAGCTTCATCGTGGCGTTTTTTTTTTTGGATACAAGATCGAGGCTCGTGTAAGAGCCAACATTAATCACCAAAAAACATAAATGGACACATAAAACATATAATAAAGGGAGCAGGAGACAAGATGGGGAGAGAGAGAGGGAAGCACACAAGTACAACAGTAGAGAAGAGGGACATCGGGAGATCTGTGGGAGGGAGAGGGCTTGGGGAGAGGGAGCAGGGGAAATTTGCTTTTGTTTTGTTTGTTTTTGAAATTTGTTTGTTTGTTTTTTATCTAAAAAACAAACAAATGAAAAATCGGTCAGAGACCAAGGACTTGCCGGAATGCACTTTTTATCGGGCATTTTGGATCAAGTTTTTCGGTTTTTCCAAGATGGCGGCCGAACCACGTGACCGATGACGTCATTATTTGTTTTCTAAACTAATTTATTCCTAGATTATGCTCAAGAAATTTCATCTTGATCGGATGAAGTTTTGTACTTGTCGAATTATGACGTCATAATGGAGGCACCTATGACATCATCATTAACATATTTTATTCCCCATGTAGAGCTCTTTACAATGAGCCATGTCTGAATTTTTTATATTCAGCACTTTCGGAGATATAGCATGAATGAATGAATGAATGATTGTTTTAAGGCCATTTTCCCCGCTAGAGCGGGGGTTAGCCTTGCGGGCCCCATGACAATCATGGTTCCCTGTTTGAGGCAATGTTTTTATGGCTGGATGCCCTTCCTGACGCCAACCCTTGATCGCCTCTTACGATGCGCAGGGATACGGTGTACCTATTCTAAGTCGGGGTACACACCGTGATCATTCATCCCAGCAAGCTGGTACTCAATTTGCCGACCTCGGAAGGGTGACAGGCTGAGTCAACCACCCTGGTACGCGGGCGCAGTCAGACGCGCCGGTAACGCTTATTGCGCTTTCCAGCCACGCAAGTAAGTGCGGCCATAGCCGCAAGTGAAAAACCGCCAGCCGCGTCAAAGTCCGCTCCCTACCAATTCGCCCCGTGATAACTCGCTCCATTCAGACGACACGCGGAGAGCTCCTGCCTTCACCATCTCCAAAGGATGTGCCGGGGACCGCAGAGGACTGCACGAGAGCCATCCCTGGGCGAGCTGGTGAACATCGTCCTGCCATCTGCAATCCCCGTGTGAGTGTGTGTGTGAGACGGGCCCTTGTCCTTGGGATTAAGTATAAGACTGTTTTAAGGATTGCTCTGTGTCTCGGCTCTTGAACCATTGTACATTGTAAATAATAGTAATTAAACCTGTTATTCCTTTGCTTCCCAATTCGATCGCCTTTGTGACTTCTCTATTGACAAAGCGTGGTACGAATAAGAACCGCTTGAATCGGGGTCTAGTAAGTGATAACGGCGCGGATCGTGTGTACGCAACCGCTCGGCGTATCAACACACGTGGTTCGTGCGGGGCTTATCTCCTCGCTTCAGGGCAGCGCTTCAGGGCAGTATTTAGGTAATAGCGAATTTGGTCCTAATACCCTACTTCGTGCTGTCCGGAAGGGACGTCATAGGTCCCGGGTCGCGCTGGTCAGTCAAAGACAAGGGGACTAATTCCCCCTTGGTAAGGGGAGGAGGCCGGCGGCGGATCCGCAACAATTGGTGTCAGGAGTTGGGATAGGACCCGGAGTGCGCTTAATGCACTCGAAAATTACGAGCGGCCGAAATTTAATCATTAAAATCCAAATTTAATTCGTGCCATGGCTAGCCAAAGCGGTCGGATGCCGGTGGCGGGGTAGAGGAGGAGACGCATGAGGAGTTAGAATCGATGACCCAGGACCCCCGGGAAGAATTAGAAGAAATGGAGGAGGCAATTGATGAGAGGCCGGCAGTAGAGGTAGAAAATGGCGGCGCCTCACACGAGGCAGCGGAAGCCGAGCCCGTGGCGCCAATGGAGAAGGACCTATTTATGGCACAAATATGGGCCTAGATGGTAAGGTCGGCTCATAAAATGGATGCGATGAGTGGGCAAATGGCTAATCAGATGAAAGAAATGGGCGGTCGATTGAAAGTAGAGGGGGACAAATCAAGGGCAAAAATGCAAGAAATGAAAGACGGGTTAAATAAATTGGAAAACAAAATGGAGGGCCAATTGAAGGAAATGGGGGACAAATCCACCTGGGAAATAAAATGGTTTGAAAACAAAATAGGTGGTCAAATAAAAAAAAATGGGGGAGGACAATGAGCGCAGGTCGAGCGGGAAAGTCGCATTGGTACGCGACGGGGTAAAGCGGTGCGAGGAGCGCGTGGAAAGCGAGGCAGAGCAGAGCGCGGCCGGAAGGACCGAGGGGATAGAGATCGCGACACGGGGTATGGAAAAGCCAACGGCTGCCGAATTGGTTTGCTTTCGTCTGGCCACTCTGCCATAAAGCCCAGATGGTGGAGTGTTGCAGTGATGCTTGTCCTTCTGGAAGTTTCTCCCATCTCCACACAGGATCTCTGGAGCTCAGCCAGAGTGACCATCGGGTTCTTGGTCACCTCTCTTACCAAGGCCCTTCTCCCCCGATTGCTCAGTTTGGCCGGGCGGCCAGCTCTAGGAAGAGTCCTGGTTGTTCCAAACTTCTTCCATTTAAGAATTATGGAGGCCACTGTGCTCTTGGGAACCTTCAATGCAGCAGAGATTTTTTTTTGTTGGCTTCCCCAAATCTGTTCCTCAACACAATCCTGTCTCTGAGCTCTGCAGGCAGTTACTTTGACCTCATGGCTTGGTTTTTGCTGTGAAGACCATTGTCAGCTGTGAGACCTTATGTAGACAGATGTGTGTCTTTCCAAATCATGTCCAATCAATTGAATTTACCACAGGTGGACTCCAATCAAGGTGTAGAAACATCTCAAAGATGATCAAGAGAAATGGGAGGCTCCTGAGCTAAATTTCAAGTGTCATAACAAAGGGCCTGAATACTTATGTCAATGTGATATTTCAGTCTTTTCTTTTCAATATATTTGCAAAACTTTCTAAAATACTGTTTTCTCTTTGTCATTGTGGTGTATTGAGTGCAGATTGATGAGGGAAAAAATGAATTTAAACGATTTCAGTATAAGGCTGCAACATAACAAAATGTGAAGGGGTCTGAATACTTTCTGAATGCACTGTATATATATATATATATGGTGTTGGGCTAGCGGCTAGGGTGCCAGCTTAGGATCCGAGGATCCTGGGTTCGAATCCCGGTCGATCGCTGAATTAACGCCAGGGGGGTTGACTCAGCCTGTCATCCTTCCGAGGTCGGCAAATTGAGTACCAGTTCACTGGTAATTCCCTGTTTGTCGTTAAAGGCGGCAAACAGGGTTGGCATCAGGAAGGGCATCCGGCCGTAAAACATTGCTTCAAAAAGGGGACCAACAAAAACAACAACAACCACGGTCCCCGAAAAAGGCCAACCCCCGCTTTGCGGGGAAAAATGGCCTCTAAAGGTGGTTATATTTATATATATATATGTATGTATATATATATATATATATACAGACGGCATTTAATATGGAATATTTTTTTTGTGGGGGTGAACTTACTTTTCAAGATGACTTAGAACCAAAAGTTCATTGGAATTATGTTGAAATTATTCGAGATTTTGTTGATGTGACCTTTAAAAGAAACAAAAACCACATTTGACATTTCGAAGCAAATAAATTGATCCTTGAAAGTGATGTAAACTGATATCGAACGAAATTCACGGACAGTTCTGTGTTAAGCTTCTGTGCGTTTTCCAGAAGTATCTTTTTATTTTGCACATTAGCCCAATTTTTTTTTAACAAAAACAAAAGTAAAATTACGACTGGGATTACGGACAGTAAAATTACAGTTCAGTACTTCGTGTAACCCCCACTAGCATTCAGGAGAGCACGTACACGTTGAGGCATGCTGTTCACGAGATTTGCCAAGGTTTGGACAGGAATCGCTTGCCATGCAGTTACAATGGCCTGCTGCAATTCACGCACAGAGACAGGCTGCTGGTCCAAGTTGTCGATTTGACGCGTTAATTCTGCCCACAAGTTCTCTATCGGATTCATATCCGGGGACATGGCAGGCCACGCCATATGCTCTAGACCACGGTCAGCAAGAAAGTGTTGGATCATGCGAGCACGATGAGGCCGTGCATTGTCATCTCGGAAGACAAAGTTTCCTCGAAAGGCTGCACAAACAAATGGAAGCAATGTTTCTTCCAGAATGGCCCTGTACTTGAACTGGTTCAGGTTTCCATTCAGAACAACCAGGTCAGTTTTGCCCCCTGCATGAGCAGCCCAAACGGTCACCCCACCACCTCCAGCTTGGACTCGTGGCACTATACAATCTTCGTTGTAGGCTTCATGCACCTGTCTGCGCACTCGGACGCGGCCATCTTGACGATAGACCAGAAATCTAGACTCGTCACTGAAGGTCACGTGATTCCAGTGTCCTGGCTGCCATTGACGGTGCTCTCTGGCCCACTGCAATCGGCGCTGGTGGTGTTGTCTGGTCAGGCGTGGCTTTCTCAGGGGACGCCTGGCACGATAGCCTGCTTGAACCAGTCGTTGGTTGACTAGCCTTCTGGATACAGGCACATTTGTCAGTTGCTGCCACTCAGCCCTAAGCCGATTAACTGACTTGGTACGGCCATTGCGGACTAACCGGTGCAGCTGGCGATCATCCATCCTTGTGGTTCTGCGGGGACGTCCTGGCCTCGGTATTGGAGAAGGGACACCCCTCTGAGCATTTCGTTTCAGGATCTTTGACACCCGACCTTGAGTGATGCCATACTGCCGAGCAAAAGCACGCTGTTTCATGCCGTAATTTCGTAAAGCCACCACTCTATGACAAACAGCATTGTCGAGTTGACGGACCATCTCCAGAGGAAGCGGCAATAACTTTTGGAGACGTGCAGCAGTTGTTTTCCACTAATACAGAACGCAACAACCCTTGTATACCCGACTGTGAGCCCAATCATCAAATGCACCTGTCCGTACATTTTGCCATGCCACCTGTGATATAATCCTGTTGTTGACTTCTTGCTGCGACAGACAGTGACATGGTTCTTTTAACAAATAAATCACGAAAGTGTAAAAGAAACTCACCAGATTGATATACTGAGTTGAGAAAGTAAACCCAAATCAAGAAAAAAAAAAAATTCCATATTAAATGCCAAGTCTGTATATATATATATATATATATATATATATATATATATATATATATATATATATATATATATATATATATATATATATATATATATATATATATATATATATATAAATATATATATATATATATATAGTGGAACCTTGACTTACGAGTTTAATTCGTTCCGTGACCGAGCTCGTAACTCAAATTGCTCGTATCTCAAATCAAATTTCCCCATTGAAATGCATTGAAATGCTATTAATCCGTTCCAGCCCGCCAAAAACCACACCAATTTTTTTTTAAATATACAGTATATATAAAAATATCTCGCGCTTTATATTTCACCTGTATGCAGCATACAAGTTGGCAGGATGGCCTGGACTGGAGGTACGCACACTTGACTCTAAAGTCTAAACTGTCCAGCCTGGGTTTGAATCCCGACCCAGCTATAACCTGTCATGGGTGAATCACAGGCAGGGTGATTCATCAATGTGTGTACCACTAAACTGGGCGCCCCGTTTGCGTCCCATTAGTTGTTGGATGTTAAGGATCTCACCGTGTTTTCCACAAAGAGAAGGCGAGCTATCGCCGGCATTCTGAACAAGTTGTGGCCTGGCATGCTCTTCTCCTCTGCCGTTATATACGTCCTCCTCGGCACCTCGCTCATGTTTTTCGACGATTGCGTGTTTTATATCCAAGCACAAGTTTTATATAAAACACGACAATTGCGTGTTTTATATCCACAAGTTGTGGCCTGGCATGCTCTTCTCCTCTGCCGTTATATACGTCCTCCTCGACACCTCGCTCATGTTTTTCGACGATTGCGTGTTTTATATCCAAGCACATCATCCTCTTCTTCTTCTCAGTACCGTGTTTTCCACAAAGAGAAGGCGAGCTATCGCCGGCATTCTGAACAAGTTGTGGCCTGGCATGCTCTTCTCCTCTGCCGTTATATACGTCCTCCTCGGCACCTCGCTCATGTTTTTCGACGATTGCGTGTTTTATATCCAATCACAAGTTTTATATAAAACACGACGATTGCGTGTTTTATATCCACAAGTTGTGGCCTGGCATGCTCTTCTCCTCTGCCGTTATATACGTCCTCCTCGACACCTCGCTCATGTTTTTCGACGATTGCGTGTTTTATATCCAAGCACATCATCCTCTTCTTCTTCTCAGCACTGCACTTGCCACTCACTTTCTTAGGCCCCATGGTTAAAACTAAGAAATTTTCCGAAATAACCAAAATGCGAAAACAAAAATGCAGCGCTATACGACAGAGATACGTACTGTACTTGCACGGCAAGATAACCACGTGACCAGAACCCACCTGGCGGCGTAAACTCGAAATAACCAAAATGCGAAAACAAAAATGCAGCGCTATACGACAGAGATACTGTACTTGCACGGCAAGATAACCACGTGACCGAGTGGCGAAAGCTCGTAACTCGGATCTCGGCTCGCATCTCAAAGCAATAAACCGCCCGAGCGACGGCTCGTATCTCGAAAAACTCGTAAGTTGGGGCACTCGTAAGTCAAGGTTCCACTGTATATATATATATATATATATATATATATATATATATATATATATATATATATATATATATTGTTGCGGATATGGGATTTGGCCTCCATATCCGCTTGTAAATATTCCCCTATTTCCCCAACTATCCCCAATCCCCCATTCCCTAGTCCCATTGCCTGTAAATAACACTCTGTAGAACCGACCTTCCCCTTTTTCCCCCATTAAATGTCGTGCCCAGGTCCACCGCATCTCACGTAGACAACTTTCGGACATCTTGCTAGTTATTCTTAGTCTATGTCAGTTAAGGACTCGTTTCCATTAATTCTGACTCTTCGTTGCACCAGGATGTGATTGTATGGCACCAGTAGTGAGTTTAGGACCTCCCCATACCTCCTCCCATCTTCCCCATGAAACAACAACAACAACAACAACAACTACAACAACCGCGCGCGGGGAGTGTGCGTCCTCACTCCGGCTCGGTTAGCCGCCATTGCCCATGTGCGCCGACGGGGTTACCACGAAGGGGCTGACTGTCGGCCCCTCGTCAAGGGCGGAGCCCGGTAACCCCCCGCACCCAATGAGAAGCAACGGGCCGATTCCATCTGGGGCGGAGCTAACGAGCCGAGGGCGTGTCACTCCCCGCTGGATATACGCAGCGGCTTACCGGACGTGACGTCAGATGCGCCCCCAGCTTGGAAAAAGAACGTCACCTTCTCGCGCTGAGAGAGACCTCCCGCATCTCTGGACCGGACCGGGTCGATTCTGCCCCTGAGCCAAGGTGCACCTTGAGCCTCGACTACCTGCCCTTCCTTGCCATCAATCCCGGTGTGAGTCAGTCTTGTCCCGTTTATCTGTCGTCTGTCGGGGTTACTATAAGACCGTATTTAAGTGCCTACCTTCCTATGCTGTCTCTCTCGTCCTTGTAATCTAACGTTCCGAAATATTATAACCTCCTCCGGAGGTCTTGAGAACTGTACCCCTGGTGTCGTGTCATTTTAACCCAGCCGCTGTGTCCTTTCCTCAATTGATTTAGCGTAGCGCGACTCGGCCAACGTTCGAGTTTAATCGGGTAAACTGTGCAGACACAGTCATACCAAACCGCTCGGTAAACCAACATCCACAACCGCGTCTGTAACATTTGGTGTCGAGGAGTTGGATTCGGACCTGGGACTAAATTTGTTAGGCCCAAATTTTGGAACACCAATTGTACCATTAGGGTAACAATTGGTGTTGGGAAGTGGAATTCGATCCGGAGCGCGTTTCACGCGCTCAAAATTATAACGGCGAAATTTGATTTTGTTTTACGAAAATAAAAACCCGAATTTTGAAAGTCGCGCTATGGCAGACCAAGACGGCTGGGTTCCGGTAGAAGAGAGTGAGGCAGGGTCGATCCAGGACCAAATTGAGGGACAAGAGGAGAGCGAAGCAGTGAGGGTAGCAGACGCACGAAATGACGCCTCGCACATGGCCACGGCGACCACGCCCGCGACCGTGGTAGCGCCGCTGGTGGATTCGAACCTTTTACTCCTGCAAATGAGGGCCCTTATGGAACAAATGGGTGAGCGATTGGAGGGCCAAATGGGGGTAATGGGGAACCGGATGGATGCTCAGAGTGAGCAAATGAGGGCTAATAGTGAGCGATTAGAGGGCCAAATGGGGGTAATGAGGGACGAAGCGAGGGGTACCGGTGAGCGGTTAGACAAGAAATTTGGGAAGTTAGACAATAATTTTGAGGAGTTAGACAAGAAATTTGGGAAGTTAGACAATAATTTTGAGGGGTTAGACAACGGGATAAAAGAGGTGAGAAATGGGTTAATGGGGGTAGAAAACAGAATGGCCGCTCAAGAGAATCAAATGGAAGGGATGCAGAAGGGGTTAGAGGGGTTAGAAAACAGTATGGAAGGCAAATTGAGGGACATGAGGGACCAAGCGGAAAGGGAAGTTAAACAAATGGAGCAGCGGATAGAGGGGGTCAGAATGGGGGTAGAAACCAAACTGGATGCTCACAGGGAGGAAATGGAGCAGATGAGGGTGGCATCTGGGCAGGAGATGCAAGTGATGGGAGAGGAGATCAGAAGAGGTGTGAGTGAGGAGGTCGGAGGAGTGCGCGAGGAGGTGAGGCACTGTAAGGAGCACATGGAGAAGGAGGTGAGAAAGGGGACTATAAAATTGCAAGGGGGCATAGAGGACCTGACGCAGGAGATGGAACAGCTGACGGAGGGACAAAAAGAAGTAACGGAGCAGGTTCAAAGGAACACTGCGGTATTAGGAGGTTTAAAAGTGACACAGAAAGAACTAAAAGACGACTTGATAGCGACGAAGAGGGAATGTCAGATGGTACGTGAGGGACTGACAACGAGGATGGACGAGGTGATAGAGGTAATGGAGACGAAGGACTGGCAGGTGAGGACGCACATGGAAACGGTCAAGGTAGCCTTGGAGGACGAGCTTGAGGAGACGTACCGGGAAATAAAAGAGGTGAAGCAGAAATTAGAAGAAGTGGAAGAAGGGGTGAGCGAAATTAAGAAGCGACGGAGAGGGGATAAGAAAGAGATAAAAGAGGAGATAAAAGAATTGGTCCTAAGTCTGTGTTCGGATCGTAATGATGTGCTCATTAACCGGATGAGGGATTCGCAGGTGATGGAGGAGAAGCGAAGAGGAAGAGGACCCGGTGTAAGTGGTGACCAATATGGTCGTGCGTATGATGCGCCAGGGGATTTAAGAAGCTTGGGGGTCGAGATGGACCCGGGTGTTCGTGAGAGGCCGTTGGTGAAGTGTGCGACAGGTCTGGTGTGCGAAAAAGGAGGTGTGCGAGAAAGTCCGACTCTGGGGTGTGTGAGGAAAAAGTGCGTGCCAAGGAGTGAGGGTGCTGGCGAGAGTGAGTCGGTCGTAGCGCGTGTGCGAGGGAGCACATGGAAGCGCGTAGTGAGGAGTGTTACGGAGGGTGTAAAGGGAGAATGCACGCCTGTGGTGAGTGTTACAGAGGATGTAACGGGAGAGTGTGCGCGAGAAAGGTGTGTAACGGACAGGTGCATGGGGAAAGAGTGCGCTGTCAAGAGTGAAGGAGAATGCACGCCTGTGGTGAGTGTTACAGAGGGTGTAACGGGAGAGTGTGCGCGAGGAAGGTGTGTAACGGACAGGTGCATGAGGAAAGAGTGCGCTGTCAAGAATGGAGGTGAGAGTAGTGAGAGTGACAAGGAGCGTGAGTTGGTTGTGACAGGTGAGAAAGGAAGCACACCTGGAATGGTAGAGCGTGAGTGGGAATGCACGCTGGAATTGGTAGTGAGGCACGTGGTTGGGTGTGCGAGTGAGGGCACACCTGTGATTGTCACAAAGGAGGTGACCGAGGAGGGGGCGCGAAGAGGTGTGTTGGTGAGGTGTGCGAGCGGCGAATGTGTGCCAAAGTGTTCGGTGGTCAGGTGTGTGACCAAGGCTGTGAGTGGAATGAGTGTACCTGGGTGTGTTAGAGAAGGTACGACGAGGAGCATGGAAACGGCTGGATGTGTGAGCAAGGAACGGGCTGCGGGGTGTAAGCATGCAGGTGGGGCATCGAAGGTAACCGGGTTAGAGGTTAGAACGACTTTTAGCCGAATCGGGCCCTCGGTGCGTGCTGGACCTCGCTTTGAACGGCCGCGTCTGTGCTCCACTAGGCGGAGCGGGCGGCTGGATAGGAAGGGTCGTCATGGCGACCACTTTTTGTTGAGGCATTCCGGCAGGTCGAGATCGAGCCATGGGATGGCTCCGTGCCGAGAAGGTGCGTGGGATCTCGGCCCGGGTAAACCTCCTTCCCTGCACCGAATGCGGGACGTATCCAGCCGTTGGCACCAAACAACCCGCATTCATGGCTTGGCTTTACGAAGCCGAGCTTTAGAAGTGAATTGGCGCACCGAGAGGCATTAGTAAGTAGACTGTGTGATGAGGTTAGTGTTTTGGCCCCGAAATTAGAAAAAAACAAAATTTGATGATTGGCAAAGGATTGGCAGTAATGATTGGCAGATGATGGGCAGTGATTGGCAAATTTTTGATTTGTTGAAATTGGACGAGCAAAATTTATAGTGAGAGACCCCCGATGTGGTGGGATGGCAAATCCACCATCCCTCACATGAGGTGGGGCAAATGCGCACTAGCTTATGGGGTGTATGGCAGTGAAAACTAGCCCGGGTGGGTTAGGATATTGATAGGGATCTAGCGAAGATGACATTAGGTGACGTTAAGGTTAGTTAGTGACTGATACCTGTAGTGGGGACGCAGGTAGATTAGTGTGGATGATAATGACGTGGGAGCGCAATAGTTTAAAGGGACGACTGGGAAGCGCAAGTTTCAGAGGGGAGTAGTTAGATGAGATGATGCTGTGTGAGAACTGGACAGGTGTGTGGAGCAGTGTATGAGTAGTGAGTGTGTGGATCAGCGCGAATGCGCTTGGGGAGAGGAGGGTGCAGGTGGCACCAGGTGTGAGAGCACAGGTGTGTGGAATATATGGAGCAGAGAATGAGTGGTGTGGAGAGAGTTGGAGTAAGTGGTACGGAGTGGTGTGCATGGTGCGAAGGTGTGAATGGGGGAAGAGTGGACCCCCATCACGGATACCCGGGGCGGGTAGTGTAAGTGTTAGGTAGAGGGTATAGGTAAATTGTGGTTGGATATTGGCATTTGTGGTGCGGTTGCAGAATGGTATTGTGGATGGGTGCATTAGTGTTGTGGAAATGGCTGGGCGTGTAGCCTGTTAGTGTGTGTAGTTGGTTGGGCACTCCACCACTGTGAGGATGTCGGCCAGGTGAGGCCGCAGGTGGGCTCTGGGAGCCGTTAGTGTCAGTGGGGCCCGAGGATCCGGAGGACGGACCCGGGTAGCCCAGTGCCAGAGAGGGCACCGAGTGGGGAGAGCGCCAGAGGGCCTTCCCCAGGTAGTTAGGTTAGGGTAAGGAGCAGGTAAGCTCGGAGGCAACTGCAGTGGTGGAGGTGTGCAGGTGGGTAGACCGGCTAGGAGAGCTACACGTCGCGGCCCAGAAATTGTGCGAGGGCACCGGGAGATGAATCGGGGGAGTGAGACCCCAAATTGAAAAGCACCACAGTTTGGTCAATGGGAATTGGTTTTTAGAACCCATAGTGTAAGTTTTTTTTTTTTTTTTTTTTTTTTTTTTTTTTTTTTTTTTTTTTGTATACAATATCGAGGCTCGTGAAAGAGCGAACATTAATCACATGAACACACAGAAAGACAAACCGACACATAAAACATATAACATAGGGAGCGGTAGACAAGATGGGGAGAGAGGGGGAAGGACACAAACACAACATTTGAGAGCAGGGACCGAGAGACATGGAGACATCGAGAGATCTGAGAGAGGGCGAGGGCTTTGGGGGGGGGGGGGGGCGTGGGAAGGGGGCAGTGGGAGAGGTATAAAACATATGGACACTGCCAGGACTTCCAGGAAAGAAGTTGGAATTTCAAACAAGGTGGATCTGGGGTGAATTAGCGGGGGTAGAAAAGATCAAGGTTTTGGATGGGGGAAGATAAGAGATGGTGGTGAACAGCTGTTTTAAAGACCTGGAGGGAGGAGTGGGATTGAAGGGAGTGAGGGAGTTTGTTCCAGAGGCGGGAGAAAAGAGGAATGAAAGAGTGAAGGTGAGCGGAGAGCCGAGATTTCGGCAGTTTAACCATCAGAGGGTTGCTGGCAGATCTTGTGCGACCTGTAGGAATATTTGGGGGACAGAGCACAGAGAGAGCTGGGGGTGCAAGGCCGGAGAGGAGTCGGTAGAAGACAGAAAGACCACCTACCTGCCTGCGGTGAGTGAGTGAAAGGCCCTCAGAGATAGCTTCATCGCGGGAGATTCCAATAATTCTGAAAGCTTTGGTTTCAACAGCGTGAAGCCGAGCTAGGTGTGAGGCAGGAGCACCGGCCCATAGGGGAGAACAGTATTCCATTGAGCTGCGGATGAAAGCCTTGTATGTGGTGAGGAGCTCAGGTGTGCCGAGGAAGGACTTCGCACGACGGAGGATGCCCAGTCGGCGACTGGCTTTGGAGGCCAGCTTGGAAATGTGGTTTTCCCAAGAAAGATCATGGCAGATAGTGAGACCCAAAATCTTGAGCGACAGAACTTCTTGGAGAGGATTGTTGAGAAAGTAGATGGGAGGGTTGTCCAGTCGATCTTTTCGGAGAGACATAGTAAGAGTGTGAGATTTGTCAGGATTGAAAGACATGTTCCACTTGTTTGACCAGTCTGTGATTTTGTCCAGGTCTTCAGAGAGTGAGGAGGCAGCAGACTGCCGATCTGAGGGAAGAGGAATGGAGCGGCAGAGAGTGGAGTCATCAGCAAAGAGATAGAGAGGATTTTCGAGAGAGTCAGAGAGATCATTGATGAAGACCAGAAAAAGCACGGGGCCCAGAACACTGCCTTGGGGAACTCCAGCCTGAACAGGAAGAGGAGATGAGAGAAACCCATTCAGGGCCACACGTTGACGACGACTAGAGAGGAAGTCCGCCAGCCATGCGTGGAGATTTCCATGGATACCAAAGGAGGAGAGTTTGGTGAGCAGAGCGGGGTGCCAGACCGTGTCGAAGGCACGTGATATGTCGAGGGAGACAGCTCTAATTTCCTGTTTGGCATTGAGGACCTCCATCCATTGTTGAGACAGCAGAAGCAGCATGTCCAGAGTAGAGTGACCTGGTCTGAAACCAAATTGATGATCAGAGATCAAGCCATTGGAGAAGAGGAAAGATTTCATATCAGAAGCAATGATGGATTCCATGACTTTGCTGATAATTGGGAGAAGGCTGATTGGTCTGTAGTTGCTAGGATCTGTTTTTGCACCTTTTTTGTGCAAAGCGGTGATGTTGGCTGATTTCCAAGCAGATGGCAGTTGACCTTGAGCAAAAGAGAGGGTGAAGAGAACAGAGAGAGGGTGAGATAGAGCAGCAGAGCAGGATTTTAGGACCCGTGGGCTGATGCCGTCGGGTCCAGTTGCAGAATCAGAGTCGAGGGTTGACAGAAACTTTTCCACCTTGTCAGGAGGAAAGGACACGGAGTCCAGGAGCAGCAGGGTACGACTGGGTATGGTGGGTACAGAGAGGGATGGGTTTGGGACACAAGATTTAGAGGCAAACACAGAGTTGAGGCATTCAGCTTTTTCACGTGCGGAGTCAGCTGTGGAGCCGTTTGAGGTAAGGGAGGGGATGGAGGGGGAACAAACACCAGAAACGGATTTGACCAGACGCCACCAGGATTTGGAAGAGGGAGACAGATAAGAGAGTTCGGTCTTGAGAACGGAGAGATATTGTTTCCTGGCTCTCCTGAGGGTGGACACACACTTGTTTCGGGCTTTGTGAAAGGAAATGAGATTTCCTTCCGTTGGATTTGCTTTCCAGGAGACGAAGGCAAGTTGTTTCTGGGCAACAGCCTCACCACAAGATTCCGTGTACCATGGACGGGAGGAAGGGTATGACAACTGAAGACGAGATGGGATAAATCTGTGCATGAGAGAGAGCAATTTACTTTGGAAGAATTCCCAGGATGAGTTGATGTCAGAGGTGGTAGAGATGGGAGACCAGTCCAGATGATTGATGGCTGCTTGAAGACCGTGCCAGTTGGCCTGAGTGAAATGCCAGACTCGTCGACGCTGAGCAGGCTCCCTGAGGATGGTCAGAGAGATGTCCACTTTAACAAGGACATGATCAGATGATCCGATCGGAGCAGAAGAAGAGCAGCAGACATTTTCAGGGAAGTTAGTCATAACCAAGTCCAGAAGAGAAGATGTTCCGTTGACTGAGATCCGGGTCGGGAAATTGACAGATTGTGTCAGTCCCAGTGAGTCGCAGAAGTCCTTTGCTGAGGAGCCATGGCTGGTGAGAGAGGTACCCACACCCAGCCAACTGGCTTGATGACAGTTGAAATCACCACATATGAGGAAGAGAGAGTTGGGATGAGTAGATAGAAGTTGGTCCATATCATCAGACAGCGAGATGTAGATGGAGTCATCACTGTTTGGTGGACGGTACAACACACATATGAACAAGAGGTGGGAGCGAAGGGGAAGCCGTAGCCAGAGGTATTCCTGGGGGTGAGGTGGAGAGAGTGCAGTGCAGGGCGAGTGAGGAAGAGAGTTTTTGATAAAGATAGCAACCCCGCCTCCAGGACGAGGCTCAGGTCTATCATACCGGAGGAGGGAGTAGCCCGGGAGAGATACTATGGAATCAGAGACATCATAAAGGAGGAAAGTTTCTGTTAAGCAGATCACGTCTGGTTTGACAGAAGCAACCTGTATGGAGAGATCAGTTAAGTTTGAACGAAGGCCCCGGATGTTTGAGGTCCATACCGTTAATGAAGAGGAAGGGGGAGCATCAGATACAGAACAGGGGGGAGGAGGGGTAGGGTAAGATGTGGAAGAGGTGGAAGAGGTAGGGAGAGCTGTTGAACGTGTGTCAGAGATTTCAGAATAGCTCGGAGAAAGGGAAGGATGGGGCGGACAAAAGGTTTGATGGTGATTGGGTGAGCCACAATGAGGTGTTATTTGAGGAGGGGGAAGAGCGAGGCAGAAGGTTGGGGGAGATGGAGGTGAGAGTTTGAAGGGGGAAGAAGCGGGGAGGACGCTTTGAGGAGGGGGAGTGAGCGGGGGGAAATTGAGAAGCAATGAGGGTGGGGAGATTTGAAGGGGAGGGGTGAGGGGGGAGTTTGGGAGGGAAGGGACAAGGGGAGGGATTTGAAAGGGATGGGATATGGGGGAGATTTGGAGGGGAGGGGTGAGGCAGGAGTCTAGGAGGGGAGGGGCGAGGGGGCGTCTTGGCGGGGAGGGGTGAGGGAGTAGTTTAGGAGGGAGGGGGCAAGGGGGGAGATTTGAAAGGGATGGGTGATGGGGAAGATTTGGAGGGGAGGGGTGATGGGGAAGATTTGGAGGGGAGGGGTTATGGGGAAGATTTGGAGGGGAGGGGTGAGATTGGATTTTTGAAAGTGTACGATTTATGGGAAACGAACATTTATTGCAAAATGAGTTTCTTGTGACCTTCGAGTTAAAAATACGTTTAAGGACGCTGGATGGAGGATGGAGTGCAGGAGAGTTTAGGGAATGTAGAACAAAGGCACTATAGGAGATGGATATATATATATTTTTTTTTGGGATGAATTGATTTGGTGAGCAAGTCGAAAGCAGCCTTTTAAAGAAGAAGAAGAAAAAGGTGTTATAAAATATGACGGAATACATAACTTGAGGGGAAAGTGTAAACATTGAAGGTTAATGAGTGAAAACTATCTGGGGAAATGGGGGAGAAACACGTGGTCGAAGAACGAACGAACGAATAAGAATGAATAAACGAATGAGAACAGAGAAGGAAATGTTTTTTTTTTGAGTTGAGATTTACACAGGGAAGTAGGCTATGGGTGAAAAGACTGGGAATACAGAGAACGAAAGTTATTGGATCACAAACGACGGACCACTGAGAGAAAAACAAAGCCTCAAGGTTGTACAGTGCACACTGTACAAGGCCTTGCTCGCGACACGGCAAACAGACGATCAATTTATGAAAGATAAACACCGAGAAACAACCAAAGTTGCACACAATAACTTCACACACCGAAAGATAAATACAGTTTCGACAAAATACAATTGTGAACAGACTTAACTTCGAAAAACGTGGAGACCGTGTGGAGCTTCGAAAATCCCTGCCGCCGACTCCAAGATCTCGCGAGATCTCCAACGAGATCTCCAAGTTGGCCAATGGATTGGCAGGGAAAGACCCCGGGTAATGTAAAGTTGTTAAAGTCATTTAGGAAATAGTTAGGATTGATGAACCTGTCGCACCATATGCAGCCACTTACCTGTGGTGATGATGATGACTCCACACCTGTGTTTTCTTTGTTTTGTGTTGCAGGAAATGAGAATTGCTGTTGGATTTGTGAGACGCATCACGACGTGGATGAGACATTGGGGTGATTCCATCTCTCCCTCCTTAGGAGGGACTGATGATGAATTGGTGATGACAAATTATGATGAAAGTTGAAAATGGCAAATTTGATTGGTTAGGAGGGAGAGAAGACGAATTTGGTTTATGGGAGGAACGGGGAAGACAGTAGGGGCGTTTGTTGATTTGTAAAGTAGATGTTTATGGGTAGTGTTGTGTTTTGTGGATACAGTAAGGGGTAAGGGAGGGGCAATGTAGGTTACCTGGTGGGGGGGAGCGTACGGTAGGAACGTACCTGTCTCACCTGGTTCCCATGTGCCCCTAGTGTGCATTACCTTGTGTTGCGTGCACTTTTGCGCCCTTACCACCTTACTCACTTGTTTTCTTCTTTTGTCTCCCACCTCCGAGGATCTGGCTTTGGGGCAGAGAGAGAGGAGAGAGAGGTGCTGGCTCCGCAGTTGTGGGCCTGCACTTTCGCTGCTTGCTGCCGGGATCGATACACCATATGGACCGCAATGTTTGTGGCCGCCCACCATGGACCGCAGTTCTTTTGCGGGCAAGCACCACCCGTCGATGGACCTATGGGTCAACGTGGCACCTATGCCAGACAGGTGAACCACTAATAGTTGGCCCCCTGACGGCCACAATAAAGAAATGGACGCGGTTGGCGCCTTTCTTTATTTTTTAAAGAAGCAAGAAGGCCAAGTGCACCACATGAAGGCAAGACCAGCGGCAGAACATCGGCCGGCTGCGACACCACCGGTGACTATGAACACTTTATTGGTGCACCGGATGGTGCTGACTGTGTGATGGGGTGGTGCTTTTGGTGCTTGAACGGGGTGCTCTGCACATTATTAAAGGCCGTAAGGCCACAGAGCACTCGTGGGTTGGTGTATCGATGCTGGCATGCGTGCTCTCTCTATGCATAACATCTGCATGTGTTCCTCAAAGAACAGGTCCTGGATCGTAGTGTAAATATCAGTGTAGTCTTGTGTAAATAATGCTCCCTACCGGCTGTATGTTTAGTTTGAGGATTCTTTCCGCGATTCGGTTATCCTGTGGGTGTGTTTCTGTAAGGAGAAGGGTGCAACATCGCAGGGGGACATATTTACTCATTTGTGAACATCTGTAAAACTGTCGCACTCAGGGTAGAGTTAATAGTAGAGGGAACTACGTCTGAGTGCCACACTAAAGTAGGTAAAAATTTATCGGGTCGGGACGCCCCGAGGGTAGAGAAGGGTGCAATGTTGCGGATATGGGATTTGGCCTCCATATCCGCTTGTAAATATTCCCCTATTTCCCCAACTATCCCCAATCCCCCATTCCCTAGTCCCATTGCCTGTAAATAACACTCTGTAGAACCGACCTTCCCCTTTTTCCCCCATTAAATGTCGTGCCCAGGTCCACCGCATCTCACGTAGACAACTTTCGGACATCTTGCTAGTTATTCTTAGTCTATGTCAGTTAAGGACTCGTTTCCATTAATTCTGACTCTTCGTTGCACCAGGATGTGATTGTATGGCACCAGTAGTGAGTTTAGGACCTCCCCATACCTCCTCCCATCTTCCCCATGAAACAACAACAACAACAACAACTACAACAACCGCGCGCGGGGAGTGTGCGTCCTCACTCCGGCTCGGTTAGCCGCCATTGCCCATGTGCGCCGACGGGGTTACCACGAAGGGGCTGACTGTCGGCCCCTCGTCAAGGGCGGAGCCCGGTAACCCCCCGCACCCAATGAGAAGCAACGGGCCGATTCCATCTGGGGCGGAGCTAACGAGCCGAGGGCGTGTCACTCCCCGCTGGATATACGCAGCGGCTTACCGGA
Organism: Myxine glutinosa; assembly: GCF_964187855.1. Taxonomy (NCBI): domain Eukaryota; kingdom Metazoa; phylum Chordata; class Myxini; order Myxiniformes; family Myxinidae; genus Myxine; species Myxine glutinosa. The sequence continues at coordinate 102,033,066 of NC_136270.1, forward strand.
CGTGACGTCAGATGCGCCCCCAGCTTGGAAAAAGAACGTCACCTTCTCGCGCTGAGAGAGACCTCCCGCATCTCTGGACCGGACCGGGTCGATTCTGCCCCTGAGCCAAGGTGCACCTTGAGCCTCGACTACCTGCCCTTCCTTGCCATCAATCCCGGTGTGAGTCAGTCTTGTCCCGTTTATCTGTCGTCTGTCGGGGTTACTATAAGACCGTATTTAAGTGCCTACCTTCCTATGCTGTCTCTCTCGTCCTTGTAATCTAACGTTCCGAAATATTATAACCTCCTCCGGAGGTCTTGAGAACTGTACCCCTGGTGTCGTGTCATTTTAACCCAGCCGCTGTGTCCTTTCCTCAATTGATTTAGCGTAGCGCGACTCGGCCAACGTTCGAGTATAATCGGGTAAACTGTGCAGACACAGTCATACCAAACCGCTCGGTAAACCAACATCCACAACCGCGTCTGTAACAATATATTAGGGTGGTGCTCAAAATAATGTTTTTAAAATATTTACTGGGACATGGCTTAATGTTGTTCCTTTTGTTCGAAAATGAAAGGACACCAAATATGAAAGCAATCTGATTTTATTTAGGGGTGCCACATCAGCCTTCAAACTAAAGGTTTTACACAAAACTTTTCTATATATGGATCGAAAGCAAAACCAGAAGTTTGTTTTATGAAAATCCACCCTCCACTCACTTTCTTTGTATTCTCGCAAACACAAGTTACAATAGCTGCACAAATAGCACTATATTGCTATGAAAACTCAAATTCAATGATAACAATCCAAATGTTCAGTTCATAAAATGAAGAGACACCATATCACATAATATTAAAAAACCCAAATATAATGAGAAATGTAACTCCTATTTCTGAGCCTGTTTCACCACTGTTGCCTTCTTGGCATCGGAGTACATCTTCCTGTGAGCAGCAACAACTTGGAGCAGAGCTTGCTTTTGCTCTTCATCCTTTGTAAGGAGCTTATTGTAGTCTTGTATCAATGCGACACCCCTTTCTGCCCTGTCGTTCACCACGACTAAGCCACTGGCGGCTTTCTTTGCTTCCTGAAAGCTGGTTTCTTGCTCCCATGAACCAGGATCCTTATCCATCCAATCAGTTGGGGTCCCTAGGATGCTGAAGAAATGCTTGGTGTGTTTTGTTATGAGGCCAGCGATTGACAGGGCGGTTCCTCGTTTGATAGCTGGTCTCTTTGGAGAAGGGTTTTCACCGTCATTTTCCAATGCTTCAATCATATTGATCTTGCTTTCTTTGTCAATTCTGGTGTCAAAGAATGCAAATGCCACTAGTACTGGGCTCATGTACCATGTGTGGCGGGCCAAGTGCCTTCAAGGCTGCCTGAGCCATCTTCTGATTGATTTGTTCAAACTTTTCCAACTTCTTGAAGAGGTTAATGTCATTCAGGGGAGCCTCAATAGCTTGTGGAGCCCGAAACCAAGCCTGTACATACACAAGGCAGACAAAAATGTTGAAGGCTCGGAGTTCTCTCGCCTCTCGAAATGTCAAGTGGAACTCTGACCGAAACATGAACACCTGTAGTGAATATTTTGCCATCCATCTGGCTCTGTGCATTGCTCCTGGAGCCATGATCCGGATTCCATGAGGTGGGATTCCTCCCATGTAGATGACAGTCAGTTCTAGGAGTTCACGATAATCATCTCGTGGCTGCTGATCTTTCAAACACACAAGAACGTTTTTGCTTCCAACACAGTGTCTACAGATCCCATTGAAGCCTTCCTCTCTGAGAATTGATCGTGAAGAAACTTCCTGTCCTCGGGGTTGGTGATTATGGCCTCCGAATCTGCATGCCTAAGATCAAACGTCTTCTCCAAGGAGGCCTTGAAGGATGCTTCCTTTTTCTCTTGGGTCGCACCACCCCGCTTTGCACCTTTTTGGAGGCTCCTCCATTCTTCATATAGCCTCTCCAAACGATGGATGCAGTGCTGCTTCGTCGTTGTAGGTAGGTGAGCTTTTTCCCAGAACTTCACAACCTCTTCAATGGTGAGGGTTGCACTCTCCCGGGCAGTGCGATTCTCCTTCTTCAGGTGATGGAAAAACAGGACAAGAGATTGATGCACAGTCGGGAGCTTGGCACCTTTTATGGCATCTCCAGAAGTGGACCCAATGAGATACACATTATCCTGAGCCCGAGTTTTCAATGAAACACTGGTACTAGCACATGCCATATCTGCAAAATAAGCAAGAATGTGGGTAAAATCCTGTTAATTCTTACTCCACAGGGTCACTCTCTACAAAAGAGCCACAGTCAATAAGTTAGGCCTACATATTACACACTAAAAAAGCGTACCCCTGACCCCGGGAACCTGTACAAAACATGCATGAAAATTGCCCAGATAGTGATCATAGGAAGTCTCAAAACTGTATGTATAATATATTGTATATATATAATGTATAATGTGTATTTATGTATATTTATTATTTAATGTATATTTACTATATATTTATTTTTAATATTATATTTAATGTATATATATAATTATGTATTTATTTTGTGTATATACAGCCCAAAAAATGGGAATTCCTATTTTTGCATGGGGGAAAATTCATCACTGATGTGGCACCCCTAAATATTATTGGATTCCATTCAAATTTGGTGTGGTTTCCTTTGACACCAAAGGGAACAAAAATAGACCATGTCCCGGAGAAAATCTGCATTTTGCTTTTTTGAAGCCCACCCTAGTATATATATATATATATATATATATATATATATATATATATATATATATATATATATATATATATATATATATATATATATATATATATATATATATATATAAACACATGCATACATACATACATACACATACACACATACATATACATACACACATACATAGGTATATTATGTACTTGTAAGTACTTGTAAAAGCTATTTTATATTTGAAGTTATAACCTTAACCTATAAGCAATTGACTGATTTTCCAACTGCCCGGATCATCAGCTGGGCACCGTTTTTCATCGAGGTTTCGATCGTTTCAGCCCAGAACCTCTCCAAATGGCGGATCCACAACCCTGACTGCTGACCCACCTCAATAGATTATTCAACATCAATGGACCCACAACCTCAAAGTTGTGTCCAGACAGTTAGTCAACACAGAAATGCAATATCCTTATTCAAACTTATATAATTACAACTTTGATTTAAAGTATTGTCGTGTGACTACCCTGTAGTGCACACCGTAGGGTGACTCGGATGACTAAACGAGCTTTACTCCAAGGCGTTCAATCTAAACATGACGGTATTCTTTACACGCAAGGGAAAGGAGGATGCCAAAATTACCTGGACGGCTTCCACCCGAATTCTTCGCACCTGGACAAATTAATTCCAAGCCGACACAGGGTTAAAATGTACAAAAATACCGGCTTTATTGAAGAAAATGCCGGTAACAAAGAAAGCACGATAAGACTAAAGTCCTAACTGGAGCGCCCCCATACAGACTCAAATACAAGCAGTGGGAAAAATAAGTGGAAAATAAATGTGTGATTTGCGGCAACTTAGCTCTAATCGGGTCTTGAACCTTGTCAGGAATCGCCCCGGGCCCCACGTCCTTGTGCGCAAAAACCGCAGGTTGCACTCCTTTGGGTGCGAACTAGGCCTCGCCGCACGGTCCGCTCACTCCTGGCTTCGTGCACGAAGCGAACAGGCCTTGGCGCGCAGCTCGCGCTTCCAGCTGCACTTGTCCTCACAATCTCGTTCACAAACACCAACACGAGAGTCAGACGATGCGAGCCAGCCACGAGAAGACGAAGAAGAGCGATGTTGGGACACGACTGTTCGTCGTCAAATCCAGGACTCGAGAAAACAAAGAATAAGCGCGGAAATAAAGCGCGAGGAAAAGCCAAGAGGGAAGAGAGTTCGTGAACTTCGACCGTTTGTTGTCCAATCCCGAAAATGAGAGCCAGCCACGAGAAAATGTCGGGGAGACGACCGCTCGCCACCAAACCCAGAACATCAAGAAGCAAGAAGAAGAAAATGTCGGGCAGAGCGTTATTTTATACTTAGAGCTCTGACGTCATCCGTGCCTACCCCACCAATCCAATGGTTCCATCTAAGCAGTCTTTGCGCCAATCAATCCCAGACCAATCACTGTCCTTCGGGGCATGGCCTCGTGGCCCTGCCTGTGCCTGTGTGCTCACAAAGTCGGTGTTTTCAGCAGTAGTGGTCAATGTCCTGCTTCCTGTTAGTTTTTTATTTAGGGTTATTAATGTGCGATTTCCTGGCTAATTTTGTGTGCTGCATGTGTCAAAAGGAACAGAGGAAAAAGTAACAGAGGCCATTACATATAGGGGATTTACCATTAATCCCTAGCTAATTAACATATTCCACCCCTCATGATGGGAACAAAGATACGCTCTTCCAGGACATACGGTCTACCAGATCCCTACTTATGATACATGGGGGTTTCTTCTTCACGACAGTCGGAGCACCCTACCTATTCAATTCTACTTGGACTAAGGTATTGCCTACCCCCCACAAACATAACAGTATTAACACAAACTAATAATTTAATCATAAATCACTTTACATAACGAAATACTAAGCGATAAATACTCCACCGACAGACATGTCCATTACACAGCACCTCCATCCAACCATCGACTCAAACTGCCATCCACAACCGATTCCACCACACTGCACTGCGTATCCTAGCAACCACCAACCAATCACCTAAATGCGAACTTAACATTTAAATTTTTTTTTAACCTAAATAGCTCCATTATTTAATACTTGTCTCAAATGCAATAGGAACTTGACAACATGAAAACCAAGCAAACTTAAACAAAAGGTAATGATGGAGTCGAAAGACATTCTCACAAAACCTGATCAAACAATTAGTCAAATATCCCTTGTTTAACATGATGGAAAATACCTTCTCAGCACATTCCACAAAATCATTCTTCACTGAACGAATTCTGAAAGGATCGAAATCTCCATGAAAAACGGTGCCCAGCTGATGATCCGGGCAGTTGGAAAATCAGTCAATTGCTTATAGGTTAAGATTATAACTTCAAATATAAAATAGCTTTTACAAGTAATTAAAACTGAACTGAACTAAGTAGCTGAGATGAGAAGACATTGTAACCCATTTTAATTGGTACATTGCGACCTGGAAAGGTGTACAAGACTACAGGGAAACTGAAATCATCAACTTTATGATATACACACTCGTACTAAAGCCATCCTGTCCAACTCTAACAGACACATTATTTTTTTGTATACAAGATCGAGGCTCATGTAAGAGCTAACATTAATGAGAAAAAAACATAAGCAGACACATAAAACATATAATAAAGGGAGCGGGAGGCAAGATGTGGAGCGAGAGGGAAGCACACAAGTACAACAGTAGAGAACAGGGACATCGGGAGATCTGTCGGAGGGAGAGGGCTTGGGGGAAGGGGCATGGGAAAGGGGGGGGGGGGGGAGAGGTATAAAACAAATGGACACTGCTAGGACTTCCAGGAAAGAAGTCGATATTTCAAAAAAGTGGATCTGGGTGAATTAACAGGGGTAGAAAAGATCAAGGTTTTGGATGGGGGAAGATAAGAGATGGTGGTGAACGGCTGTTTTACAGACCTGGAGGGAGGTGAGGGACTGAAGAGAGCGTGGGAGTTTGTTCCAGAGACGGGAGAAAAGAGGAATGAAAGAGTGAAGGTGAGCAGAGTCTTGATTTTGGCAGTTTCACCATAAGAGGGTTGCTGGCAGATCTTTTGTGACCTGTAGGAATATTTGGGGGACAGAGCACAGACAGAGCTGGGGGAGCTAGGCCGGATAGGAGTCAGAAGAAGACAGAAAGACCACCAACATGCCTGCGGTGAGCGAGTGAAAGGCCCTCAGAGTCAGCTTCATCACGTGAGATTCCAATGATTCTGAAAGCTTTGGTTTCAACAGTGCGAAGCCGAGCTAGGTGTGAAGCAGGAGCACCAGCCCAGAGGGAAGAGCAGTATTCCATCGAGCTGTGGATGAATGCCTTGTATGTGGGGAGGAGCTCAGGTGTGCCAAGGAAGGACTTTGCACCGACGGAGGATGCCCAGTCGGCGACTGGCCTTGGAGGCCAGCTCGGAAATGTGGTTTCCCCAGGAAAGATCGTGGCAGATAGTGAGACCCAAAATCTTGAGTGACAGAACTTCTTGGAGAAGATTGTTGAGAAAGTAGATGGGAGGGTTGTCCAGATGGTCTTTTCAGAGAGACAAAGTGAGAGTGTGAGATTTGTCAGGATTGAAAGACATGTTCCACTTGTTTGACCAGTCTGTGAATTTGTCCAGGTCTGCAGAGAGTGAGAAGGCTGCTGCCTGCCGATCTGAGGGACGAGGTATGGAGCGGCAGAGAGTGGAGTCATCAGCATAGAGATAGAGAGGATTTTGCAGAGTCGGAGACTCAGATATATAGCTCACTCAGATAACACATCCAGATATACAGCAACTGTACAATCATTACCACTCTTGTTTACAATCAGACTATCTCTGCGGTTCTTAACCTGTGGGGCGCACCCCCCAAGGGGGGCGTGAGCAATTTTCAGAGGGGGCGCGGGACGGCAGTATAAACGTCTAAATAACCCCAAACGGAAATTATAATCCCCCTACTGAAAAAAATTAATTAACCGAAAAGATAGCGCCTTATATAATTCCTAGTTTGTTTCAGTCTCAACTAACACTTCTTTTTTTCTTCCGACAGATTATTAACTGGAATCGAAGTCAATGGCAATGAGTGCGAAAAAGAGGAAATACCAAGACGAGTACATCAAGTTCGGATTTGTGGCACTTCAAAAGGGTGACGCAGAGGTTCCTTAGTGCGTTATATGTTACAAGACTCTGAGCAATGATGCCATGCGGCCAACACGTTTGGAACGCCACTTGAGGACAACCCATCCTGAACTAGCAGACAAATCACAGGCATTCTTTGTGGCGAAAAGGGAAGCCTTGAAGCGAGCTAAGTTGGACAGCAGTGGGACATTTCGGCAACAGACGTCAAAGATCGTTGAGGCGTCCTACGAGATTGCCCGGCTAGTAGCAAATAACAAGAAGAGCCATACAATCGGAGAGACTCTCATTAAACCGAGTCTACTGCGAGCGGCAGAGCTCATCCTGGGGAAGGATAGTGCGAACAAACTCTCGGCTATCTCCCTGTCGAACGATACCATCAAGGGACGGATCGATGAAATGTCTCAGGACATCAAAGAACAAGTGACTGACCAGATAAGGGCCTCGCCTGTCTTTGCCATCCAATGCGACGAAACGACAGACGTGGCTCAGTGTTCTCAGATGCTCATGTATGCTCGTTTCATATTAGGTGACAGCGTGAAGGAGGAAATGCTATTTTGTCATCCCCTGGAAACTTACACGACAGCAGCGGATGTCTTTGAAGTGGTATCGAAATTCTTCGAAGAAAATCGACTTTCATGGGACGCGTTGGTAGGTGTTTGCACAGACGGAGCTCCGGCCATGCTTGGCTCGCGTTCGGGTTTCGTTACGAAGGTGAAACAAAAGAGTCCCTCTGCTATTGGTACACACTGCGTTATCCATCGTGAGTCCTTAGCATCTAAGATCCTGCCCGCTGAAATGAGGGATTTCCTGAACCTGGCTATCAAGGTAGTCAACTTTATCAAAGGTGGAGCCTTAAACAGTCGCCTGTTCAAACAGCTGTGCAAGGCCTTGGACTGCGATCATCAAGCCTTGCTTTTCCACACAAACGTGCGTTGGCTTTCGAAGAGAAACATGTTGGGGCGAGTCTATGAGCTGAGGGAAGAAGTCGCAACATTCCTAGACGTGCAGCGGAAGGCGGATCTCTACAAAATGTTCCAGTCCCGAGAATGTCAACTGTCTCTAGCTTACCTCGTAGACATCTTCGAAGCACTCAACGGTATCAACCAAAAACTGCAAGGGAAGCACATAAACATTATCACGCAATACGACGCCATTCGAGCCTTCATGGCTAAACTCGACCTCTGGAAATGCCGAATGGAGGCCGGAAACATAGCTTGTTTCCCAAACTTGGACTCTGCCGTTCCGGACGGCCTTCTCGATTCAAAGTTAAAGAACCAAATCATCGATCATCTGACTGAACTCAAAGCGGAATTCATCCGCTACTTTCCTGACTTGGACGAAAAGCGAAAGACCTGGAAATTCATCAGAAACCCATTCCAATGCGACGTAGCTGATGTTTCGGACGAGGTCCAGGAGGAGTTTCTGGAGCTGAAGTTCAACTCCTCGGCTGAGGATGACTTTGAAATTCTGGACCTGGAGACATTCTGGGTCAAGTATCTTCCTGTTTATCCTCTGATCTCGCTTCAAGCTGTTCGGATTCTGACGATGTTCAGATCCACGTATCTCTGCGAGGCTGCATTCTCCACGCTGGTCGCTGTCAAGACCAAATACAGAAGCAAGCTGAACGTTGAAGGAGATCTGCGCTGTGCTCTCTCTGGCACGCGACCACAAATTCCGGATCTGATAGCTAAGAAGCAGTGCCAACCATCTCACTAAAATTTAGTGAGATTTTTGGCATTGCTTCTTTAGTGACTAAATTGTTGTTTCATTGATTTTGCGTCCTTTGACGTGACATTTCAACAAACGTGTTTTGTGTAGTTACCCTTTCCTTTCATCGATCCATGCCTTGAGCTTGTTTGCGTTTTGATGCAATAAAACGAGGTTTGTAATCTCTCCTTTGTTATTTTGAAAGAACATTATCTGTTCAGGGGTACCAGATCCAGTGTTTGAAATAAGCCAGGGCCCGCTAGGGCCCGGCCCTGGCTGCCATGCTTAGGGCCCTGGCTGTTAACAGAATCTACATCAATAGCCAGGGCCCAGGGCCCAGCCCTGGCTGGCTTCAATATCAACGAACAAACCCCTCAGAATGCACCACAGAGCACCTAGAATTCATAAATTTCCTGGGGGGGACCCCCCAGACCCCCCCAGCGAGAGGGGAGAGCCCTCTCGCGCTCTCCCCAACGAGCGGCTTCATCAGATGTAGGTGGAGGGGGGCGTGCAGACGAGCAACAATTGCTAAAGGGGGCGCGACACTAGAAAGGTTAAGAACCCCTGGACTATCTGGATAAATCTTGAAAAGCAGCCTATCAAAAAAATTATAGTTAACCACACAAATATCATCGATGTAACAGCACGTATGAGAATATTTTAGCTAGTCCAAGCATTTCTTCGACGTCGCGATGTCGACCGATATGCTCCCACCCACAATATTACAACATTACACATACTTGTACCAAGTTTGATTTAAATCCCTTCAGCTGTTCTTAAGTATCACATTTTTACCTGACATGACATCTGACACCAAAATCTAATCAGTTCATCTTTGCATCATAATATGTACTTTACACCAAGTTTGGTCAAAATCCCATCAATGGGTCACAAGTTAGCGCAGTAACAGAATTTTTAAATAACGGGACCACTGACGTTTGGCCTCTTAACCCCATAATGTAATCTATTTATCCTTACATCATTATACATACTTGTACTAAGTTTGACTTGGTCCCCTTCAGCTGTTCTGGAGTTATCGCAGTGACGAAAACCTATAACCGACTGACATTTGACCTCTTGATGCCAACATCTAATTCGTTCATCTTTTGCATCATAATATATTATTATACCAAGTTTGGTCAAAATTACATAACTGGTTCACAAGTTAGCTCAGTAACAGAAGTTTTACCCAACAGGCCCTCTGACCTCTTGATCCCATCTAATCAATTAAGCTTGGTGTTGGCTTAATGGTTAGGATGGCTGGCTTGGGATCTTAGAGTCTTAAATTTGAATCTCAGTCGGCCGTTGAATTAACACCAGGTGGGGAACTCAGCCTGTCATGCTTCCGAGGTTAGCTAAATGAGTACCAGTGTATTGCTAATAGGGGCGTTCCATCAGCGGCACAACCGTGCCCTCAGCCAATGATGCTACCTGCAGTCCTGTGCTGCTTACGAACGAAGAAGAAGAAGAAGATCTAGTCAATTCATGTTTGCATCATTATACGTACTTGTACCAAGTTTGACTTAGATGCCTTCAGCCATGATGAAGTTATCGCGGTAATGAAAACTTATCATGGATGGACAGACGGACAACCAAAAAATATAATGCTTCTGACGACTTTGTCGGCGGAGGCATAAATACAGAACTGATTGTGCAGGAATAGCTGGAAGAAAGACAAAGATTTGTGATTTTATATTGTAGCCAGTTTTTCTTTTTTAATCCTTTTAATAACCTTGGTGTATCCATTTTAACATGTACCTTCGCTTCATTCGAGACCACTGGCTTTACAGAGAACTGCACCTCGGTAGCCCTCAATATGGTTTTTTCCTGCAAGATGTCCTGTTGGGACTGGTTGTGTCCAAAAGGCTGTGGTACAAAGAAGGTTTGGGAATGAACAGCATCAGCATCCATCCTAAATACAAGCACAACTAGATTGCTCTTCCCATTCAGCAGCAAACAAACAAGAGGTCAGAGACTGGTACCTTCGAAATCAGTTGCTGTGACCTTCTCAAGAACTCTAAATAGGCTTCTCAAAATAGGGATCTCAAAAACAATAGGCTTCTAACTTTTGAGCCAATTCAGTGACCCCATATGCACATTCTTTTCAACTTTCATGGCAATCGAATGAAGTTTGACGATTTTGTGACTTTGATATTTGACCTCAATAGGCATCAGTGACCAAATATACAAAAAGTTCAGATTTCAAAGTCAATTGGATGAAAATCGACGATTTTGTGACCTTGACCTTTGATCCATTTATTCGACTCAAAACAATAGGCTTCGAGCTTTTGACTACTTCTACTAGGTGGTTAAGTTTCATGAAGATCAGTGTGGATTTGCAACATGTAGGCAAATGACTGACAGACAGACAGCCAAACAGACCCACCAACATACACTTGTGACTCTTCAATTTCACAAGGAACAAATAAATCACCTGTGCTAGAACGTGTCGGCAATACATTTCATTATGTGGAATGAATCAAACAACTAGAACACCCCGTTGACCCCTAGTTGGACACAGGCTGCCATCCCATGGTGCAAACCATTCTTCGACTTTCCCGTCACCATCGTTCTCGGCGTCCAGATCACCAAGTATGCCTACTTTGCTTCTCTGGGTCTTTAAGCACCGTCAGTGTGCGGAGCAACAGTGTACAATGTCATAGGGAACTTTGCGTCTCTGGGGGAGGGTGTCCTATCTTCTCTTATCTTTCTATATAATAATATGCTATGGCTTTTCTGTCGTGGTATTTTTACCAAGTACAGTGAAACCTTGACTTATGAGTGCACCAACTTACGAGTTTTCCGAGATACGAGCCGTCGCTCGGTCGATTTTTTGCTTTGTGATGCGAGCCGAGATCTGAGTTACGAGCGAGCGAGCTTGGATATAAAACACGTAATCGTCGAAAAACATGAGCGAGGTGTGCGTGTTGTCGACTTGGCGAGGCAGTACGATCGTAGTACTTCTACGATATGTACGATTTTGAAGCAGAAGGAGTCGATAAAGGCTATAACGCCAGCCAAGGGCGTTAAGATTATTTCAAAGCTCCGGACCTCTGTCCATGAAGAGATGGAGAAGTTGTTGTTTGTGTGGTTGACGGAGAAGCAGCTCGCAGGAGATACCGTGACCGAGAGCATCATCTGTGAGAAGGCACGAGACATTTACGGGGATTTGGTGCAGCAGACGGCGGGAACATCAACGGACGAGGCATCGGAAGAGTCATTCAAAGCCAGTCGGGGATGGTTTGATAATTTTAAGAAGAGGACCGGCATTCACTCCGTCGTCAGGCATGGTGAGGCAGCAAGCTCGGATGTGAAGGCAGCTGAAGATTTTATTATAACTTTTGCCGAACTGATAGAAGCTGAAGGATACATCCCCCAGCAAATCTTCAACTGTGACGAGACAGGGCTCTTCTGGAAAAAGATGCCGAGGAGGACGTATATAACGGCAGAGGAGAAGAGCATGCCAGGCCACAACTTGTTCAGAGTGCCGGCGATAGCTCGCCTTCTCTTTGTGGAAGACACGGTGAGATCCTTAACATCCAACAACTAATGGGACGCAAACGGGGCGCCCAGTTTAGCGGTACACACATTGATGAATCACCCTGCCTGTGAAACACCGACATGACAGGTTATAGCTGGGTCAGGATTCAAACCCAGGCTGGACAGTTTAGAGTCAAGTGTGCGTACCTCCAGTCCAGGCCATCCTGCCAACTTGTATGCTGCATACAGGTGAAATATAAAGCGTGAGATATTTATATATATATATTTCCAAAAAAATTGGTGTGGTTTTTGGGGGGCTGGAACGGATTAATAGCATTTCAATTCATTTTAATGGGGAAATTTAATTTGAGAAACGAGCAAATTGAGTTACGAGCTCGGTCACAGAACGAATTAAACTCGTAAGTCAAGGTTTCACTGTATCTACCATATAAAACACAATGTGTGTTTGTGTATTTGTTTATGTGATGTATGTCCCCCTTCATAAGGATAGGTTTGAAAGGCTTTGAGTAGCGTTTAGGAGGGATTTGAGTGGGGTTTTAATGAGCAGTCTTTAAACACGACTATGTGTCCACCAGTTAAAAGACCCAAAAGACCCCGAAGATCCAAAATACTCCAAAGACTGAAGACCCTGAAGACCATTAAAGACCCCAAAGACCCAAAAGACCTTGAAGAGCATTAAAGACCGAAAAGACCCTGAAGACCCAAAATACCCCAAAGACGTTGAAGACCCAAAATTCCTCAAAAACCCATAAAGACTCCGAATACCCAAAATAGTGAAAAGACCCCAAGACTCTTAAAGACCCAAAAGACCACAAATACCCAAAAGATCCTCAAGACCCAAAATTCCCCAAAGACCCTTAAAGACCCAAAAGACCCCCCAAAACCCTTAAATACCCTGAAGACTGAAAAGACCCTGAATACCCAAGACCCAGAAGACCCTTAAATACCCAAAATAAACCAAAGACCCAAAGACCCTTAAAGACCATTAAAGACCCAGAAGACTGAAGACCCAAAAGACCACGAAGGCCAAAACGAAGAGTAATTATGTCTCCTACATTGCAATTTGTAGACGGTGGCTTGCAAACTGAGCCTCAAGGGTGGTGTACAGAAGCATAAAAAAACAAAAACAATACAAGGTACAGGGAGGTGAAATTCGCTCCACGTAATCATTTACATCTGTAGAAGAACCACCTTTAGAGGCCATTTTTCCCTGCAAAGCAGGGGTTGGCCTTTATCATTTACATCTGTAGGATGTCTAATAAATAAAGAAGATATAAGCACACCTGACAGTAGGCCCAGGCTTCAGACTTTGGCAGGCTCACAAGGCTGTACCGTCAAAAACTTCCAACACGTCATTTTGATGGGCCTTTTACAACTATACTAATACATACTTGTACCAAGTTTGGTTAAAATCCCATCACTGGTTCACAAGTTAGCTCGGTAACATAATTTTTTTTACCAAAAAGCACCTCTGACCTTTGACCTCTTGACCCCATAATCTAATCAGTTCACCTTTGCATCATTATACATACTTGTACCAAGTTTAACTTAGATCCCTTCAGCCGTTCATAATACAGGGTCCGCTGGGAGGTGTGACGATTTTGAGAAAACACATACACAGTTATTTTTAGTCGAATTTCAATTTTTCTTTTTTTTAAAGACTACATATATAATGCCATTTAATACACTGTAACAAAGACATTTTAAAAATGTAATTCATGTTTGAATTGGGTATAACAATGCAAGTGGGGGGGGGGGGGGGGGTCTAGCGCATGCGTGATGGCTGTTGGTTACTCGTTGTTAGGTGCCATTTCAGTAGGCATGGAGCTGTGGACGATTGAACATCGCGTCTTTGTTGTTGAGACGTTTATTCAAACGGGTAGTTCGGTGGTGCTTACACAGCGCAGATTTCGTACTCACTTCAATGTTGGTCGACGTGGCGCCGTTCCGTCTCGAAACACAATATTGAAGTGGGTAAAAAACTTCAGGACAACTGGATCTGTGCGGCCGGGAGCAGCTCGGGGAGGCGATCGAACCGTTAGGACCCCGGAATACATTGAAAGGGTTTGACAAGCTGTGGAGGCCAGCCCTCGTCGGTCAGCGGTACGGCACGCTCGCGCTCTACAGATGTCAGACAGATCAGTTCGTCGAATTTTGCACTTGGACCTTCATTATCACGCGTACAAAATCATGGTGGTTCAAGAACTGCAGAATGATTTCGTACGGCGGTTTACGTTCGCAGAAAGAATGCTGGAACTGCTGAGGGATGACACTGTTCTCATCATGAGTGATGAGGCGCATTTTCACTTTTCGGGAAGTGTAAACAAGCAAAATTCCCGATATTGGTCAGCAACAAATTCCGCGAGAACTCCATCAAAGACCCCTGCACTGCGAGCGAGTCACTGTGTGGGCCGGAATAGTCCGATTCGGCATAATTGGGCCTTATTTTTTCAAGGAAGGCGGACGCACTGTGCCAGTCAACTCACAACGTTATGTTACAATGTTGCGTGAGTTCTTACTGCCTGAAATGAGACGACGTCGCATTGACCTCCCTACAGTTTGGTTTCAGCAAGATGGGGATACTTGCCATACCTCAAGAGAATCAATGGCCTTATTAAGAGAACATTTTCCAGGGCACCTCATTTCAATCCGTGGGGATGTGGAGTGGCCCCCTCGATCACCCGATCTTTCACCCTGTGACTATTTTTTATGGGGTTACCTGAAAGCTAAGGTTTACATTGAAAAACCACGCACTCTTGAGACCCTTTCAGATGCCATCACCAGAGAAATTCGAGCTATTCAACTTGCCATGGTTGAAAGGTCTATGGACAACTTTTCCGCGCGTCTGCAAGAATGCTTGGACAAGAACGGCCGCCATTTAGATGATGTCATTTTTCAAACATGAATTACATTTTTAAAATGTCTTTGTTACAGTGTATTTATTACATGGCATTATATATGTAGTCTTTAAAAAAAAAAAAATTGAAATTCGACTAAAAATAACTGTGTACGAGTTTTCTGAAAATCGTCACACGTCCCTGACGGACCCTGTATATTGCGGTAACGAAAACCTATCATGGACCAACAGAGCGCTGGACGGACAAACTGAAAAAGTAATGGCTCCGGCGACTTTGTCGGTGGAGGCGTAAAGACAACAGAGACTTTTTGTAATGGTCAATTGCTTTAACCTAGCATGTTCGACACCCCACCTTGCGTCCGTAGAGGCACTGGTAGAAGATGACGCCAACTGACCATACGTCGACCTTGTTAGAGATCTTAGGTGGTTCCTTGCCGACAACGAAACACTCGGGAGGCAAGTACCTGTGGCAACAGAGCACAAAATGTCAAATTCGCACCTGTTCCCATTATTTTTCCACCATCCATTGTCCACCACAAGTAGTTCTTTGACCCTCAACCCATTCCGAGAGCGCTCGTCTTTCTTTATGCGGAAAGTTATATACCGTATACATCAACTCGAGAAACAAGACCACTGTGCAATTATAGTGCAGGTAAAATGAATTTTAGTTGTAGAAACGAAAAATTAAATATGACTTAACAAAACAGAAGAGTGCCACAGCACATTTTAAAATTAAAAATGCAAAAAACTCATCAAAAGTTTCAGTATTTTTTTGGCTCGACAACTATCAAGGAGCAGAAAATGGAGTGATGCCAAAAGGGAGGTGATTGCTGGCACTTGCACAATCAAGTATACCAGAGGGAGCTATTCCAAAGGATTACGAGCACAAATACTTCAAACAAACGTTTTCAAAGGCAATACAATGAAAATGTTCGAAAACGGTTAAATTTGGAACAGCCAATGCTAAGCTGCATCAATGTTCATTGACACAACCACAAAGCAAAGAATGCAATGCAATAAAAATTGAATACCAACGAATGTATCTCTATGTTTTAGTTAAGAGAGTCAGCGGAGGTTGGCGGTTCAAACGCTGGCCGAGTCAAACCAACCACTTTTTAAATGGTAATTGCTGCTTACTTGCTTAATTCTCAGCATTTCAAAGGATAAAGCAAAGATAAACAACCATGGGTTGGCAACCACCTCACAGGTTTGACAGGCTTAATTACCTCTTCCTTCATTGAAGTTCCTTGTAAGGGAACTCTTATTATTATGATTATGATTATTATTAGGGTACCAAGCCTTCCAGGCTGGGATTCCCATTTTTTTCTGTGTATTATTATTCTATATTATTGTCCTGTCCGTAGCGATTAAAATCAGCCTTGGAAGAATAGCCGAACAGTTTTACTCCCGAGGCGGCAGCCCTAAAAATGGCGGTATTTTTGTCGCGCGTGGGATGAAGAAATGCGAAGCGTTTACCTGAACGGAACACACGGGTTTATTCCGAAACCCCAAAACAAGACAGCAAATTCAACAAATACGAATTTAATGAAAATAATCCCAATTTTTTTTCTGCATACATGATCGAGGCTCGTGTAAGAGCTAACATTAATGGAAAAAAAAACGGACACATAAGACGAAATAAAGGGAGCGGGTGACAAGATGTGGAGAGAGGGGGAAGCACAACATTTGAGAGCAGGGACATTGGGAGATCTGTGGGAGGGAGAGGGCTTGGGGGGAAGAGGCGTGGGAAAGGGGGTGGGAGGGTTGGAGCGGTAAAAAAAACCAAAAAACACATGGACACAGATAGGACTTCCAGGAAAGAAGTCGGTATTTCAGAAAAGTGGACCTGGGATGAATTAACGGGGGTAGAAAAGATCAAGGTTTTGGATGGGGAAAGATAAGAGATGGTGGTTAACAGCTGTTTTAAAGACCTAGAGGGAGGAGAGGGATTGAAGAGAGTGAGGGAGTTGGTTCCAGAGGCGGGAGAAAAGAGGAATGAAAGAGTGAAGGTGAGCAAAGAGTTTATTTTGGCAGTTTCACCAGAAACCTCTTCACCAGAAACCTTTCCCCCTCTCTTCCCATCTTGTCTACCGCTCCTGATGTTATTTGTTTTATGTGTCTGTTTGTCTTTCTGTGTGATTAATGTTCGCTCTTTCACGAGCCTCGATCTTGTATACAAAAAAGAAAAAAAAAAAGAGGAGGATTGCAGGCAGATATTGTGCGACCTGTAGGAGTATTTGGGGGACAGAGCACAGACAGGGCTGGGGGGGAGGGGCAAGGTGAGAGAGGAGTCGGTAGAAGACAGAATGACCACCTACCTGCCTGCGGTGAGTGAGTGAAAGGCCCTGATAGTTAGCTTCATCGCGGGAGCCTCCAATGATTCTGAAAGCTTTGGTTTCAACAGCATGAAGCCGAGCTAGGTGTGAGGCAGGAGCACCAGCCCAGAGGGGAGAGCAGTATTCCATTGAGCTGCGCATGACAGCCTTGTATATGGTGAGGAGCTCAGGTGTGCCAAGGAAGGACTTCGCATGATGGAGGATGCCCAGTCGGCGACTGGCTTTGGAGGCCAGCTTGGAAATGTGGTTTTCCCAGGAAAGATAAAAGAATAAAATAATAAAGTAAATAATAAGTAAATAAAAAAGATATAAGTAAATAAAAAATAATAATAATAAAGATAAAGAATAAAATGAATGCTGAGGTAAAAACTAAAATTCTATTTTGAAATATCTCCACATACAGACTCAAAAACAGACAAGGGGAAAGATAATAAAATAAAATAAAATCCCTTTTTATAGTGCACTTAGCTCTTGTCCCAAATGGCTTTCTGTAAGGCCAGCGGCGGTGGCGAAGTTCAATGTAGCCACTCGCATGGGAGGCGCTCCAAAGATGGCAACGGACCAAAAGCGCTCCGTGCTTTCGGCTCCACAGGCAGTAGGGTCAGTACTACCCGCGTTCCCTTCTCCTCACACACGAACTCCGCTTTGCACTCCCAGGGTCCTTTCCACCATGAAGTAACTTCCCACTCCTCCACCGAGCTCTCCGTCCGCGCTCTCCTCCCTCGCATAGCCAAAAATGTCCACTCCTTCAACAATGGCCAGCGTCCTGCTCAAGCCAAGATCGAGAGAGAGACACGCTTGTCTTTTTCACTCTCGAAGCTTCTCAATGACCTCCCACCGACATATCGCGAAGCTCTTTCCAACTCACTCCATGCTCGTCTCAGCCAATCATGACCTTCAGGGGCGTGGCCTGCCAGCTCTTTCTCCACCTGCCCATCACGCCACTCTGAGGGCATGGCCTTTTTCCGTATTAGGTCCTTTGGGCGGGGCTTAGTCCGATCGGCTCTGCTTGGAGTTTGTCGGTGGTAGTTGTTCAAAGGAGGTTTTCATGGCCGGCCTCGTCAGCAAAACGTAAAGGGAAAGTTAGAGGGAAAATCATGCGCTGGGGAAACTTAGCCTTAATCCCTGTACTAATTAGCACTGCTTCACCCCTTGTGTGAAGACACAAACAATCTTAAGCTACAGTTTCCCCACTTAAGTACATCAAGATTTCTCCTACACGTCCACGTCCATGCTACATCCTAAACAGTTCTACCTTTACTCTGGGATCCTTTTATCTACCTCCATAAACGTAGATAAACGCTGAATTAACGCCAGGGTGGTTGACTCGGCCTGTCATCCTTCCGAGGTCGGCAAATTGAGTACCAGTTCACTGGTAATTCCTTGTGTGTCGCAAGAGGTGACTAACAGGGTTGGTGGCAGGAAGGGCATCCGGCCGTAAAACATTGCTTCAAAAAGGGGACCACGGTGCCCAAAAAAGGCCAACCACTGCTCTGCGGGGTAAAATGGCCTCCAAAGGTGGTTCTTCATAAAAGTAACATTATTATTCCACCGTTGTTAAACGTTTGAGGGTAACACATGCTTTTCGGGCTGTGTAACCCTATCGCTTTCTTACGTTTATTCTATATTATTATTATTCTGCCACGTCAGCCATTTTCCTTTCTCCCTTCCCCTGTAAAGTTCATTTTCTCTGCAACCGCTTGAGCGATTTCCACAATTTTATTTACCATAGGAGCTCCTCTCTATCTCTATATAATTTTTGCATGATAATTATGACTTCATGGTACAGGTGCCATCTTGGAAAAAGCGAATAACTTTGTACACCTCTACATCTCCAAAACCGCTGCATGGAAGAAATTTAAGCTTGGCACATAGTCAAGACCTCCCAAGAGGAATAATACATTTTAACTTCATTATGACATAATTCAACAAGTAAAACACTTAATCCAATCAGTATGAAAATTGAGGGTGATGAAGAGCTGAATTGGTTGAGAAAAAAAAATTGATGACGTCCATAGGTCATGTGGTTTGGCAGCCATATTGGATTGAAAATGAAAACCTTTAAGCATCTTCTCCAGAACGGTTTACTCGATCGATGTGAAAGTCCACACACATGATCTACTAGCCTTGAAGAATAAAGCTTGAAAACGATTACCATATTTTCCAGTATATTAACCGTGACTGTGTGTTAACCACACACCAGTTTTTCACCCTCAAAAAAAAAAAAAAACATGCTCCCGACAACGCTTAATGATGTAGACCTGGAAGTGCGTAGTCTTATCAGCCATGTCAACGGGTACTTGTTGGGAGATGTGTGTGTGGCGTCGAACCGGCAGATCATGGCTTGCCATGAACCTGTAGGCCCACGACGGGCTGGTGGTTAAGTCCCCGATGTCATCCTCCTTATCTAAGCTCCTCACCTTCAGCCTGTGTTGTGTGTGTTGTGTTGTTGCGCAAATGTTGCAAATGAAAAACGTGTAAATTAAAACTAATTTCCCATTATAAGAGGCAGAGGTTACGGTGAATGCTGCCTCAATCCTCATCTTATTGTCCTATTTTTACTATGACACTGATTTATTTTATTTAAATTATAATGTTTAAGATCCACCTGGCGTTCCTTCTCAAGCAGTAGAAGGTCCTCATTTGAGAGCTCCTCCCGGCATGAGTCCAGCAACTCCTCTACATCACCCTCCTCCACCTCATCAAAGCTGACAGTCTTGGCTATTTCGACGATGTTAAGTCGTGTTATCAACACATCATTATTCTCGTTGAAACACTTAAAGCCATGAACAAATTGAGGTTCCCCCATACACCATTCATACAGGAACGGATGACTTCCCTCCAACACTTCTCAACATGACATAGAGCATCCCTTATTGTAAAAGCATTCCAGAATTCCTTAATAGTAATCTGATCATTATTAGTTGATTTCACCTGCAAATCATTAAATCATTATCAGGAGCCTTGACTTAGGGTCACAACATTAGGACAAGGTCCTGATGTTAAATTGCGGAGACCATGCCGATCAAGTGACCGGAAGTGTGGCAAAATGGCTGACTTGGTCATTCGGCCTGGGCCCAGATAAGCCACAGGTCCAGTGGTCCTGTTTTTATTATTATTATTATTATTATTATTATTATTATTATTTAACAGCCACAATTATTCCCACGTTCTTGAAGAGTTGGCCGGGGGAAGTAATTGGCCCTGGTCTTTCACAAACCAAATGGCCAGGCCTGACATTCGACTAAATCGTGATGGCATGAATTTGTAATTTGCTCAGGGTGACGGCACATGTCGCAAGAGGCGACTAACAGGGTTGGTGGCAGGAAGGGCCTCCGGCCATAAAACATTGCGTCAAAAAATGGGACCACGGTGCCAAAAAAAGGCCAACCCCCGCTCTGCGGGGAAAAATGGCCTCTAAAGGCGGTTCTTCTTCAGGGTGACGGCGATAACTCGCCGACGCTTCACGAAGGACACCATGGGATCTTTAATGTCCACCAACTAATGGCGGCAGATGGGACACCAGTTTAACACCCATCTGAGAGACAGCGCACACACACTGATTGACCTCCCTGCTTGGGAAACATGAGGATGACAGTTTATAGCTGGGTCGGGATTCAAATCCAGGCTCGACGGCTTAAAGGTGAGAGTGCGTATCTCTTGGCCATCTTACCAGCCCCATTAAGTAGTATATTTATCATTACAAAATAAAAAGCATTTTTAATCATGTGTTCAATCCTTCGTTTCATAATTAATGTTCACATAATGGAATATATGTCTTTTGAAATCAAAATGCATCATTTTAGCTTACAATTTAGGTAAACGGGGTCTTGCGGCCTACGGAGTTGTTTGAAGGTCAGACCTGTGGCCCTCTGATTAGTTGAGGTTGCCCATGACTGCTTTAATCATGCAGCATGTGTGATTTTTGTGTGTTTTTGCAGACATTTTAAATTTCAAATAAGGCAGAATTGATTGTTTGGAGAAGTAAAGACTAAAAATAAAAAATAAAAAATGCCACCAACTATGGTTGCCCTGATGGAACTGACACCAACGACATACCAGTAAGTACCCGCTCCCTGTGATGTCAGGTCCATGCCATCCACAGAGTTGTAGTTTTCATCATCCATGATCTTGGACAAGCCAAAGTCCGTGATTTTTATCTCACCACATGACTTGCCATCCACCAGCAGAATGTTTCCTGTAGAAAATAAATAAATAAATTTAAAATGAAACGCCCCAGGGTCTCATCGGACAAGCGACACAGGCTTCAAAATATTAAGCTATTACCAGCCACAACCTTAAAGCAAAGGAGGGCAAACTTAAAGCAACGACATTGCAAGTATAACACAAATAAATGATACTTTAATGAGCTCCAAACAACTGCTGCATCATTAAATTATCATTTATTTGATCTTGTACCTGCAATCAAAGATGCTTTAAGCTGGCCATCCTGGCTTGGTTCTTTGATAATAGGCAATTTGGAGGGGGAAAGGGAGGAGGAAGAGGGGTAGAGGAATTAAAAACATAGGCATGGGGGACTTCAAGCAAAGGGCTCAAAAAAATGTACACATTTACATTTGTTACAAACTGAAGTGGTTTAATAAAGAATATAACTTTAACACTGAAAAGAGTCGCATGCTCAGGTAACCCTCATGTGACAATTTGTGGAAGAAAAGTGGAGAGTATTTCAAGCACGTAGCGATTCAAACCATATTAATAGATTATTAAAATGAGACAATATTTCCGGTTCGGGGTTTGTCGACGTATAGGTTGGATCCACAGCTGTTCCTTTTTTGTTGTTGAACACTTTGTCAAGGCTCGTATAAGAGCAAACACACACAACATATTACAAAAGGCACAGGAGATAAAAGGGGGCGAGAGAGGGAAGCACAACAACAGCAGTGAATAGGGACATCAGGAGACCTGTGGAAGAGAGAGGGCTGTGGCGGGGTACACGGGATAAACAAGATGAACACTATAGGCCGATAGGGACTTTCAGGAAAGAAAACAGAATTTGAAGGAGGAGGGTTTGAGGTTGATTAACAAACAAATCATTTATTATTTAATACTGGAGCTTCCCGATGTAGATTGTGATGCAACAAAATGATCATCATGATCTCCTGAGTTGATAATAAACTACAATTAATCCAGAATAATTCCCATGTTTCTAAACACATGCCATGCTAAGGTGTATAAAACAGTTTAACAGGTCCTTTCATGCCATGGCATTCTAATTTCAAAACTGATAGAAAATAAAATACCAAAAACAATAATAATACCAGAACAAGTGCTAGGTGGAGAGAGGAGAGTGTCAGGTGGAGACAGGAGAGTGTCAGGTGGAGACAGGAGAGTGTCAGGTGGACAGGAGTGAGGGGTCACATATTATGTGAAATAACTAAATTCACACCATTTCTGGATCTGATGACTTGCCAGTAACCATTTTGTAAAAATGAATGTGCAGCATATAGGCACGATTGGAGAGGAGTGTGAGGCACGATTGGAGAGGAGTGTGAGGCGCAATTGGAGAGGAGTGTGAGGCGCGATTGGAGAGGAGTGTGAGGCGCGATTGGAGAGGCGTGTGAAGGATTGCAGAGGAGAGGAGTGTGAGGGATTGGAGAGGTGAGGGATTGGAAAGGAGAGGGATGTGAGGGTTTGGAGAGGAGAGGAGTGCTAGGTGGAGAGAGGAGAGTGTCAGGTGGAGACAGGAGAGTGTCAGGTGGAGACAGGAGAGTGTCAGGTGGACAGGAGTGAGGGGTCACATATTATGTGAAATAACTAAATTCACACCATTTCTGGATCTGATGACTTGCCAGTAACCATTTTGTAAAAATGAATGTGCAGCATATAACTCAATATGTCGAAATGTCACACACATCCATGCCCGTGGGATCCCCCTTCACATGCCTCCCCCCTTCACATGCCTCCCCCCCAAAGCCCTCTCCCTCCCACAGATCTCTCGATGTCTCCATGTCTCTCGGTCCCTGCTCTCAAATGTTGTGTTTGTGTCCTCCCCCCTCTCTCCCCATCTTGTCTACCGCTCCCGATGTTATTTGTTTTATGTGTCTGTTTGTCTTTCTGTGTGATTAATTTTCGCTCTTTCACGAGCCTCGATCTTGTATACAAAAAAAAAAAAAAAAAAAAAGTCAGGAGACGATGATGGTTCACGAGCGAGCGGTATTCAATGACAAGGGACAGAATATCAAGTCGATCGTCACGATCATCGACGATTAATGCATCAAATCGGGACCATAATCAGTTATGAGGTTAGTTAGCTACACAATACCGAAAATTCGGTTCGATTCCGACAACTTTGAAAATTTGACCGATGTGATCTTCAAAGGTCAAAGGTCGAAGATTCTGAAATTTGTTGGAAAACTTGTATTTCATGATGTATGTGATAAATATAAGATCATGTATGACATTTCACCCTATCAGGAAGCGAACAATGTAATAAAACCATCAAAAATCATCGACTTTTCTAAATTTCATGACCTTGACCTTGGGGCGAAAATGAAAAATCGAGCTCCGTGGGGCGAGACACATGACATTGGCCTAACCAAACACCGAAACCCCTGTCAGATTCCACCAACTCCCTCAGAGAAGATGTAGCTTGAACTCGATTACCCCCTAAAAAGACATCTTTTTCAGGCGTGGGTCTGCCCACAATGGGCGCAATACGCCCACTCTAGGCAGGACACAACTAGATCATGATATCAACCTCCCACCCAAGTTTCATCAAGATCGGATGATATCATCGGGTAGTTATGCTGCGGACAGACAGACAGACAGACGCACACCCATGACAAATATAGTGGTCACTTGATAACTCGTGAACCAACAAGGCATATCTTACTATAATTCACCAAATGTCCGTCCGTCTGTCTATCTTTTCGAAGGTACCGTAAAAACTGCTGAACCGATCTCAACGATATTTTGGGTGGATAATCCTGGGATCTCCAGGAGTAAAATAGGCTATTTAGTTTTCCCAATTTCAGCTTTAGTCTCCAGCATTCTCAGGTTTGGACTCACGCATAACATTCGCGTTCGCATAACGTTCATTATTCTCATTGTGACGATGTTTTCCCGGGTGCCGCACAAACGGGCTGCACCGATCGAACTCGGTGACCTCAAAGACCTTTTATAAGGACACGGGTTGAATCCCTGCCTGAGAGAATTCTAACCCATTTCAACTGAAGGAAACACGTATCGGGAGTACATACGACATAGCGATTGTGAACACGATTAGTTTAATCTCCACATGAGAGAATGCCACGTAGCTATTTGGGTGGTGAATACGCCAACAGATCACTGTCTCCATCGATCTTGCCAAGGCCGTAACAGCTATCGGCTCAAAATCCTTTTAACTGTTGATTTGGAAGTTTTTACAATGAAGGAAACACGTATCAGGAGTACATACGACATCGGGAGGACAAACTGCATGCACCTTCAGTATCAAGCTTAAATCTGTTATGGCGGATCTGAAGAGCGGAATGCTTGGAGACGTGGTGGGCTACTTCGGCATGAAGGAGGATCAGAAACATGGACACCCACAGTGCCACATCCTGCTGATACTTGCTCCCGCATGACGTTATTTTCCCGGATGCCGCAGAAATGGCTGCACCGATCGAGATTTAACGGATGTTTATATAAATCGTTTAAAAGAAAAAAAGCCTTCAATTTCTGATATTTAGCCTTTTCATTTGGGCCTCCCAATTGAAGCCCCGTCCATAGGGCGGGTACCGTTGCTAGTACTCATGAATATAAATTATATATATATACAGTATATATATATATATATATGTATGTATATATATATATATATATATATATATATATATATATATATATATATATATATATATATATATATATATATATTTGTATACAAGATCGAGGCTCGTGAAAGAGCTAACATTAATCGCACAGAAAGACAAACCGACACATAAAACATATAACATCGGGAGCGGTAGACAAGATGGGGAGAGAGGGGGAAGGACACAAACACAACATTTGAGAGCAGGGACCGAGAGACATCGAGAGATCTGTGGGAGGGAGAGGGCTTTGGGGGGGGGGGGGGGAGGCATGGGAAGGGAGGGTGGGAGAGGTATAAAACATATGGACACTGCCAGGACTTCCAGGAAAGAAGTTGGAATTTCAAACAAGGTGGAACTGGGGTGAATTAGTGGGGGTAGAAAAGATCAAGGTTTTGGATGGGGGAAGATAAGAGATGGTGGTGAACAGCTGTTTTAAAGACCTGGAGGGAGGAGTGGGATTGAAGGGAGTGTGGGAGTTTGTTCCAGAGGCGGGAGAAGAGAGGAATGAAAGAGTGAAGGTGAGCAGAGAGCCGAGATTTCGGCAGTTTAACCATCAGAGGGTTGCTGGCAGATCTTGTGCGACCTGCAGGAATATTGGGGGGGACAGAGCACAGAGAGAGCTGGGGGAGCAAGGCCGGAGAGGAGTCGGTAGAAGACAGAAAGACCACCTACCTGCCTGCGGTGAGTGAGTGAAAGGCCCTCAGAGATAGCTTCATCGCGGGAGATTCCAATGATTCTGAAAGCTTTGGATTCAACAGCGTGAAGCCGAGGTAGGTGTGAGGCAGGAGCACTGGCCCATAGGGGAGAACAGTATTCCATTGAGCTGCGGATGAAAGCCTTGTATGTGGTGAGGAGCTCAGGTGTGCCAAGGAAGGACTTCGCACGACGGAGGATGCCCAGTCGGCGACTGGCTTTGGAGGCCAGCTTGGAAATGTGGTTTTCCCAAGAAGGATCATGGCAGATAGTGAGACCCAAAAGCTTGAGCGACAGAACTTCTTGGAGAGGATTGTTGAGAAAGTAGATGGGAGGGTTGTCCAGTCGATCTTTTCGGAGAGACATAGTAAGAGTGTGAGATTTGTCAGGATTGAAAGACATGTTCCACTTGTTTGACCAGTCTGTAATTTTGTCCAGGTCTTCAGAGAGTGAGGGGGCTGCAGACTGCCGATCTGAGGGATGAGGAATGGAGCGGCAGAGAGTGGAGTCATCAGCAAAGAGATAGAGAGGATTTTCCAGAGAGTCGGAGAGATCATTGATAAAGACCAGAAAAAGCACAAAGCCCAGAACACTGCCTTGGGGAACTCCATCCTGAACAGGAAGGGGAGATGAGAGAAATCCATTCAGGGCCACACGTTGACTACGACCAGAGAGGAAGTCCGCAAGCCATGCATGGAGATTTCCATGGATACCATAGGAGGAGAGTTTGGTGAGGAGAGTTTGGTGAGCAGAGCTGGGTGCCAGACCGTATCGAAGGCACGTGACATGTCGAGGGAGACAGCTCTGATTTCCTGTTTGGCATTGAGGACCTCCATCCATTGTTGAGACAGCAGAAGCAACATGTCCAGAGTAGAATGACCTGATCTGAATCCAAATTGATGATCGGAGATCAAGCCATTGGAGAAGAGGAAGGATTTGATGTCCGAAGCAATGATGGATTCCATGACTTTGCTAATAATTGGGAGCAGGTTGATTGGTCTGTAGTGGCAAGGATCTGTTTTTGCACCTTTTTTGTGTAAAGCGGTAATGTTTGCTGATTTCCAGGATGCTGGCAGATGACCTTGAGCAAAAGAGAGGGTGAAAAGAACAGAGAGAGGGTGAGATAGAGCGGCAGAGCAGGATTTTAGGACCCGCGGGCTGATGCCGTCTGGTCCAGTTGCAGAATCAGATTCGAGGTTTGACAAAAACTCCTCCACCTTGTCAGGAGAGAAGGACACAGAGTCCAGGAGCAGTTGGGTTCGACTGGGAAAGGTGGGAACAGAGAGAGATGGGTTTTGGACACAAGATTTTGAGGCAAACACAGAGTTGAGGCATTCGGCTTTGTCACGTGCGATGTCAACTGTGTAGCCATTTGAGGTAAGGGAGGGGATGGAGGGGGAACAAACACCAGAAACGGATTTGACCAGACGCCACCAGGATTTGGAGGAAGGAGACAGGTTTGAGAGTTCATTCTTGAGTGTGGAGAGATAGTGCTTCCTGGCACTCCTGAGGGTAGACACACACTTGTTCCGAACTTGGTGGAAGGAACTGAGATTGCCTTCAGTTGGATTAGCCTTCCAAGAGGCAAAGGCAAGTTGTTTCAGGGCAACTGCCTCACCACAGGATTCAGTGTACCATGGACGGGAGGAAGGGTAAGACAACTGAAGATGAGATGGGATAAATCTGTGCATGAGAGAGAGCAGTTTGCTTTGGAAGAATTCCCAGGAAGAATTGATCTCAGAGGCAGTGGAGATGGGAGACCAATCCAGATGATTGATGGCTGCTTGAAGACCGTCCCAGTCGGCCTGAGTGAAATGCCAGACTCGTCGACACTGAGGAGGCTCTCTGAGAATGGCCAGAGAGATGTCCACATTTAACAAGCACATGATCAGAAGAACCGATTGGAGCAGAAGAAGAGCAGCAGACATTTGCAGGGAAGTTAGTCATAACCAAGTCTAGAAGAGAAGATACTCCATTGGCTGAGATCTGGGTCGGGAAATTGACAGATTGTGTCAATCCCAGTGAGTCACAGAAGTCCTTTGCTGAGGTGCCATGACTGGTGCGAGAGGAACCCACACCCAACCAGCTGGCATGATGACAGTTGAAGTCACCACATATGAGGAAGAGAGAGAGTTGGGATGAGTGGATAGAAGTTGGATAGAAGAAGTTGGATAGAAGAAGGATAGAAGTTGGTCCATGCTGTCAGACAGTGAAATGTAAATGGAGTCATCACTGTTTGGAGGACGGTACAGAACACATATGAACAAAAGGTGGGAGCGGAGAGGAAGCCGTAGCCAGAGGTACTCCTGGGGGTGAGGAGGAGAGAGAGCAGTGCAAGGAGAGTGAGGAAGAAAGTTTTTGATAAATATAGCCACCCCACCACCAGGACGAGGCTCAGGTCTATCATACCGGAGGAGGGAGTAACCAGGAAGAGATATTAAGGAATCAGAGACATCTTGAAGGAGGAAAGTCTCTGTTAAGCAGATCAAGTCTGGATTGTCAGAAGCAACCTGTATGGAGAGATTAGTCAGGTTTGAGCGAAGGCCCCGGATGTTTGAGGTCCATACCGTTAATGAAGAGAGAGGGGGAGCATCGGGTACTGGACAGGGGAGGGGAGGGGTAGGGTAAGATGAAGGATGAGAGGGGGAGGTAGGGAGAGCAGTTGATAGTGTGTCAGAGATTACAGAAGAGTTACAAGAAAGGGAAGGATGAGGAGGATGAAAGGTTTGATGGTGAAAGGATGAGGCACAGTGCGGGGTTGTTTGAGGGGGGCAGAGGAAAGTAGAAGGTTGGGGGAGGTGGAGGTATGAGATAGAAGGAAGACGAAGTGGGGAGGAGGCAGCTTTGAGGAGGAGGGGGGAGGAGGGAGAATTGGAGAGGAATGGTATGGGGGGAGATTTGAATGGGAGGGGTTGGGGGGAGTTTTGAAGGGGAGGAGTGAGGGGGGAGTTTAGGATGGGAGTGGCAACGGGGGAGTATAGGAGTGGAGGGGCAAGGGGGGAGATTAGGAGGGGAGGGGCAAGGGGTGGAGTTTAGGAGGGGAAGGGCAAGGGGGGAGTTCAGGAGTAGAGGGGCAAGGGGGGAGTTTAGGAGTGTAGGGGCAAGGGGGGGGGGGATTTGGAGGGGAGGGGCAAGGGGGGAGTTTAGGAGGGGAAGGGCAAGGGGGGAGTTCAGGAGTGGAGGGGCAAGGGGGGAGTTTAGGAGTGGAGGGGCAAGGTGGGAGTTTAGGAGTGTAGGTGCAAGGGGGGGGATTTGGGGAGGAGGGGCAAGAGGGGAGTTTAGAAAGTGGATGATTAATGAAAGACGAACATTGATAACAAATTGGGTTTGTTGTGATTTTCAAGTTAGCAATCAGATTCAGAACGATGGAGGAGGGGTGGAATGAATGCGAATTAAGAACATATAGTGAGGGAGACGTATAAGAGATTGATTTTTTTTTTTTTGAAGTGGATGAGTTGAAGAGGAAATAGAAAAAAGCCTTTTAAATAGGAAGAAAGACAGCGTGTTGTAATATACCGCTGAATAAAACACTGCAGGGGAAAATTTCAGCATACTTAAACAGAACCGTGAAGAACAATCTTATATTCACATAATACCAATGGGGAGAGAGCTTCGAGGGACACCACGAGTCACGCGAACAGGGCAAAAGGTGGAAGGCAAGGAGATAATGGGGGCAGGACGAGACAGCGCACGTGGACAGAAGCACATGAAACAGCACATGTGGAGAAAAGTAAATAAATGTTTATTTGTTTTTTTTGAGAGGAGGAGAGATTTAAAACGTGAGACAAAGAGTAGATGTTTGGGGAAATTCGGGGGAGAAGGGAAAAATCTAAGAACCAAGCAAAACAGCGAAGTAAGGAACTTAAGTTAACAACCACCGATGGGGGAAACCTCAGGTTACAAGGGCCGCACAGCGGAGCAAACAGAAAACGATTAATTAATTACGAGTTACAGGAAATTCAAACCAAAACTAACTAGAAACAAACAATAACGCATAGACGATAAAATAACGAGTGGAAATTTGACAAACACACGAATTGAAAAATAACTTAACTTTTGATGCCCGGAGAGAACTAAAGTCCCCACCTCGATCGAGAAACCGGAAGCCAACCAACTGTTTTGTCTGTCATCGTCATCGGCCTCCAGGTCACAATTCTAAACCGATTGTCACAAAACTTCACCAAACCGGAGAGTTGGTCATAAGCAAGAAGCCTATTGTTTTTGGGGTCAAAAGGTCAACATAGGCCAAAGGTCACCAACTTTGCCAAATTTCTAAAATCCTCAATTTTCATCTGATTGACTTGAAATTTGAAGAGAACTTGCATATCTGGTCACTGAATTCAACCACCAAGTATTTTTGAGGTCAACATAGGCGGAATTTCTAAAATCCTCAATTTTCATCCGATTGACTTGAAATTTGAAGAGCATTTGCATATCTGGTCACTGAATTCTAACACAAATTATATTTTAGGTGAACAATGGCCAAATTTCTAATCGGCCAATTTGTTGCACCGAAGGGAGCCCGGCGATGACGTGCACTGAAAGAGAGTACTCAGTTTTTACTCCGGTTTCTTTCTTGTTTGTCCGAGCGATATCTCAGCCATCCTTTGAGCTAAAAAAAAAAAAAAAACACCTTTAGAGGCCATTTTTCCGCCTTTTTCGGGAACCGTGGTTGTTGTTGTTTTTCGGTCCCCTTTTTGAAGCAATGTTTTACGGCCGGATGCCCTTCCTGACGCCAACCCTTTTTGCCGCCTTTAACGACAAACAGGGAATTACCAGTGAACTGGTACTCAATTGCCTTTGAGCCTTTGAGCTAGGAAGCTGAAATTTGGGAACAATAGTGCACACTTGCTTTGGCAAAAACTGTATTTTTTGTTTTTTATTAATCCATTAATTGATTAATCACGTAATTATTATTGATTTATCAATCACTTATTTATTTCCTTTCTCATCAGGGCAATATCTCAAGCACCTTTTGAGCTAGGAGCCTGATATTTGGACAGGACATTGGCCAAGCAATTTGGCTGTAAGAAGTATTTTTGATTTATTGATTAATCAATTAATCGATGAAGTATATAATCAATTAATTAATTTTCAAAACGTTACAGATTCAGATGAAACGGTGGGGGGTTTAGGTATGCTATTAGCCAATTAATTAATTATTTTACCATTATTATTTATTTGTTTTCATTATTAATGACTTATTTATTTTCTTTCTCACCTGGGCAATATCTCAGGCATCTTTTGAGCTAGGAAGCTGATATTTGGATACGACAGTGACCAAGTGATTTGGCTGTAAAGGATATTTTTGATTTATTGATTAATCAATTAATCAAGTATTTAATTTTTGATTAATTAACTAATTAATTAATATTCATTAAGTCACAGCTTTGGATGAAACACTGGTAGTTTAGGTATGCTATTAGCAAATTGATTTAGAAAATAATTGCTTTAAGATTACTATTTATTTAATTAATTACGCAATTAATCAATCAATTATTGTACATCTCTCCCTCCCAATACTATATCTATGTGTTTCACAGTGGCGTTGCTGGGCACCAAAGGCACCCCGGCAATGTCGCGCGCTGGAGGATATATTACTTATTTGGCAAAGGGGCAGTGTACTTTGAATGTATCTGTACTTGGTTATTTTATGATTAGGATGTTATTGAATGTAAATGTACAAAAACTAAGCTTTTTTTGACTTATTAAAGGTGTTTATGGTGTAATTTTTTTTTTTTTTTAAACCTTCGACTTGGGACACATTCAATGTTATTAGCCCCCTTTGGACTTAGTCCAAGATGGGGGCTTTGGGATTGGGTCTCGTCCGTCCGAAATCATATCTCGGAGATGGATGGACCAGTTTTGTTCATACTTGGCACAAAGACAATACATAATGGTATACATAGGCACATCATTTTGTTTCGCGATGTGATCGAATATGGCTGACTTGCGGCCATTTTAGTTGGGGAAAAAAACCTATATGTTGAACACATCCTCAACCATTTCTTACATGCATTTAACGATGTTGTTCAAACTTGGCAAACATATAATGAATGATGGCTTACATACGCATGTCATTTTCTTTCGAGATCAGATCCAAGATGGTCAAAAGGTGGCCATTTTGTTACTTAAACGTGTCCCCAACCATTTATTGAACATGCATGGTCCGATTTTGTTCAAGCTTGGCACAAGCATAGTACATGATGGCATACAAGTACACCTCACCTTATTTTGCGATCTCATCAAAGATGGCAGACTGGCGGCCATTTTTGTTGAAAAGAAAAACCCCCAAAATTGAACATGTCGTCAACCATTTCTTGGACACTCATTTACCGATCTTGTTTAGACTTTACACACAGAAAATGAATGATGAGTTATATACAGTCGTGGCAAAATAACTGCAGCCAAGCACTTCCTACAGCCATGAATGATCTTTCTACACCTCTCTACTTGCAGTTTGGCCCACTCTTCTTGTGCAAACTGCTCCAGTTCTCCCAGATTTGAAGGGTGCCTTCTCGCAACTGCTGTTTTCAGATCTCCCCAGAGGTGTTCAATGGGATTTAGATCTGAACTCATTGCAGGCCACTTCAGAACAGTGCAGCGTTTTGTCTTGAACCATTCCTGGGTGCTTTTGAAAAGTGTGTTTGGGGTCATTGTCCTGCTGCAAGACCAATGACCTTTGACCGAGACCCAGCTTTGGTAATCTCCTGATTTCATGATGACACACACACATTAAAGGCACCCAGTGCCTGGGGCAGCACAGCAACCCCCAAAACATCACTGAAGCTCCTCCCTGTTTGACTGAAGGGATATTTGTTTGGTCTCATCCATCTCATCTCATGTTTGGTCTAATTTGGTCTCATCTGTCCACAGGACATTTTCACAGAAGGATTTTGGCTTGTTCAAGTGCGTTTTGGAAAACTCCAGTCGGGCTTCCTGCAGTGGGGTCCTCCTGTGTCTCCTACCATAGAACCCCCTTTCATTGAGTTGATGATGGAGGGTGCGAGGTGAAACAGTCGTGCCTTGTGTCTGAAGGTCAGCTTGAATCTGTTTGGCAGTTGAACAAGGTGCTTTCTCCACCATTCAAACAATCCTCCGCTGCAATCTTCGATCAAGTTTTCTCTTGCGGCCACGTCCAGGGAGGTTGGCTACAGCGCCATGGGCCTTAACTTCTTGATACCATTGCGTACGGTGGACACAGGAACATAAAGGTCTCTGGAGATGGACTTGTAGCCTTGAGATTGTCCATGCTTGGCGACAATCTTGTGTCTGACCTCCTCAGACAATTCTCTGGTTTTCTTTATTTTCTCCATGCTCATTGCTGTACACACAGTGACACAAAACAGTAGAATGACTCCTTTTCTCCATTCAAACTGGTTGAATGAGCGACATTTACATTGCTGGCACCTGCAACTCACCACAGGTGAGTTCAATTCAAAAGTAAAGGAGAATCACCTGCTTGAAATCTAATTATTTTCAACAACTTCTAAAAGGTGGCAATAATATTGTCGAGGCCAGTTTAGGATTTCTTATTTTTAGAAAATCTCTTATTACCTTCACACGATTCCACACAGAACCTTGGCTTATTCTGTGTGGAATAAGCCAAGGTTTCGTAATTTTTTCTGCTTCTTTTGTTTTGTTCCACTGCAAACCAAAGAAATACATATGTGGATACCAAAATATATTTTTAATTTCAACAATTTTCTTGAAGAAATGGTGCATTATTTGAAAAATATATATTATAATATATATATATATATATACATATATATATATATATATATATATATATATATATATATATATATATATATATATATATATATATATATATATATATACAGTGAAACCTTGACTTACGAGTTTAATTCGTTCTGTGACCGAGCTCGTAACTCAATTTGCTCGTTTCTCAAATTAAATTTCCCCATTAAAATGCATTGAAATGCTATTAATCCGTTCCAGCCCGCCAAAAACCAAACCAATTTTTTTTTAAATATGCAGTATATATAAAAATATCTCGCGCTTTATATTTCACCTGTATGCAGCATACAAGTTGGCAGGATGGCCTGGACTGGAGGTACGCACACTTGACTCTAAACTGTCCAGCCTGGGTTTGAATCCCGACCCAGCTATAACCTGTCATGTCGGTGTTTCACAGGCAGGGTGATTCATCAATGTGTGTACCGCTAAACTGGGCGCCCCGTTTGCGTCCCATTAGTTGTTGGATGTTAAGGATCTCACCGTGTCTTCCACAAAGAGAAGGCGAGCTATCGCCGGCACTCTGAACAAGTTGTGGCCTGGCATGCTCTTCTCCTCTGCCGTTATATACGTCCTCCTCGGCATCTTTTTCCAGAAGAGCCCTGTCTCGTCACAGTTGAAGATTTGCTGGGGCATGTATCGTTCGGCTTCTATCAGTTCGGCAAAAGTTATAATAAAATCTTCAGCTGCCTTCACATCTGCCTCACCAAGTCGACAACACGCACACCTCGCTCATGTTTTTCGACGATTGCGTGTTTTATATCCAAGCACATCATCCTCTTCTTCTCCTCAGTACTGCCCTTGGCACTCAATTACTTAGGACCCATGGTTAAAACTAAGAAATTTTCCAAAATAACCAAAATGCGAAAACAA
The DNA here is from genome assembly GCF_964187855.1 of Myxine glutinosa. Lineage (NCBI taxonomy): Eukaryota > Metazoa > Chordata > Myxini > Myxiniformes > Myxinidae > Myxine > Myxine glutinosa. Next base: position 102,067,414 of record NC_136270.1, read on the forward strand.
AGCAGCAGCTATATACGGCAGAGATGCTTGCACGGCAAGATAACCACGTGACCGGAACCCACCTGGTGGCGGGTGGCGTAAGCTCCAAAATAACCAAAATGCGAAAACAAAACAGCAGCGATATACGGCAGATATGCTTGCACGGCAAGATAACCACGTGACCGGAACCCACCTGGTGGCGGGTGGCGTAAGCTCCAAAATAACCAACATGCGAAAACAAAACAGCAGCGATATACGGCAGAGATGCTTGCACGGCAAGATAACCACGTGACCGGAACCCACCTGGTGGCGGGTGGCGTAAGCTCCAAAATAACCAAAATGCGAAAACAAAACAGCAGCGATATACGGCAGATATGCTTGCACGGCAAGATAACCACGTGACCGGAACCCACCTGGTGGCGGGTGGCGTAAGCTCCAAAATAACCAAAATGCGAAAACAAAACAGCAGCGATATACGGCAGATATGCTTGCACGGCAAGATAACCACGTGACCGGAACCCACCTGGTGGCGGGTGGCGTAAGCTCCAAAATAACCAACATGCGAAAACAAAACAGCAGCGATATACGGCAGAGATGCTTGCACGGCAAGATAACCACGTGACCGGAACCCACCTGGTGGCGGGTGGCGTAAGCTCCAAAATAACCAACATGCGAAAACAAAACAGCAGCGATATACGGCAGATATGCTTGCACGGCAAGATAACCACGTGACCGGAACCCACCTGGTGGCGGGTGGCGTAAGCTCCAAAATAACCAAAATGCGAAAACAAAACAGCAGCGATATACGGCAGATATGCTTGCACGGCAAGATAACCACGTGACCGGAACCCACCTGGTGGCGGGTGGCGTAAGCTCCAAAATAACCAACATGCGAAAACAAAACAGCAGCGATATACGGCAGAGATGCTTGCACGGCAAGATAACCACGTGACCGGAACCCACCTGGTGGCGGGTGGCGTAAGCTCCAAAATAACCAACATGCGAAAACAAAACAGCAGCGATATACGGCAGAGATGCTTGCACGGCAAGATAACCACGTGACCGGAACCCACCTGGTGGCGGGTGGCGTAAGCTCCAAAATAACCAACATGCGAAAACAAAACAGCAGCGATATACGGCAGATATGCTTGCACGGCAAGATAACCACGTGACCGGAACCCACCTGGTGGCGGGTGGCGTAAGCTCGTAACTCAGATCTCGGCTCGCATCTCAAAGCAATAAACCGCCCGAGCGACGGCTCGTATCTCGGAAAACTCATAAGTTGGTGCACTCGTAAGTCAAGGTTTCACTGTATATATATATATATATATATATATATATATATATATATATATATATATATATATATATATATATATATATATATATATATATATATACACACACGTATATATATATATATACACACGTATATATATATATATATATATATATACACACGTACATATATATATATATACACGTACATATATATATACATACACACGTACATATATATATATACACACGTACATATATATATACACACGTACGTACATACATACATACATACATACATACATACATACATACATACATATATATATATATATATATTGTTACGGACCGCGGATAAGATGTTGGTTTGCCGAGCGGATGGCCCCGCGGCCCTAACAGTTACCCCGACTAACCCGATTCCCGAACGTTGGCGGGATCGCGCCACAGGGATTCAATAGGGAAAAGACAAAGGCGACACGGATGTGAAGAAGAAGAAGAAGACAAAAAGGTTGGAAATACTACTAAATTTATTCCTACTATTTACACGCTCAAAGTAACCAAGGAAGAAGGAAAGATAAGAAAATAATGTACAGAAGATATTAGAGACACAGGGCAACGCTAGCTTACCTACAGTCTTAATTAACCCAGGGACAGAACAAACAAGGACAGACTCACGCGGGGAATGATGATAGGACTGGCAGGAGGTGAATGGCTGGAGGGAGAGGAAGGTCCACGGGTACTGCAGCACGATCGGCGCGTTTAGCAGCCGTTGTTCCTTCGCGGCCCTGCTCAAGAACTGCCGTCAAGGCCCCAAGCTGCTGTGGCTGCTGCTGTGGCTGCTGCTGCTGCTGCTCTGTGTATGTCGCGTGCTTTTTCCAGGACTCATCTGAGGTGGGGGCGTCTTCTGCGGGTTATATATGCCACGCCCCTGAACCTTCGCGAACCTCCTTGATGTTTCTCTCCACACCCTCTCCAAGTCCAACCCCTTGTTCGTGGTTGGTTGAGTGGGGCTGACTCACTCCTCCCCTCTATGACGAGGTGGGGACACGCCTTTCTTCCCCGACCCGAGCACATGTTCAATGGTGGTTTTGGGGCGAAATCAACAACCCACCGCTGAAGCAAACCTGGCAAACTGCCCAGTGCAGTTGGCAATGGAGGCTTGGAGGGGATGTAATTGACAATTGAGGCTTGGCAATGACGCAGTTGGAAATGGGGGTTTTGGGAATAGGAATGAAATCTATCTTATTTCACTTGGTGCAATGGAGTGTCATTTTAATGGAAGACAAAGCCTTAACCTAATACACAGAATAAGGAAATAAACTACTGAACAGGGATATTATAGTGTCCTTCATGTATGCTTTATGGAACTAACTACGGTAATGCCCTTTTGACCTTTATACAACCACAAACGGAGGGAGGCGGGGCGATATTTTCAACAACCTTTTACAACAACAATAAAATAAAATAAAACATTCTCATAGCCACAACAATATATATATATACGAGGTGTGTTCAAAAAGTATGCGACCTTAATTTGTCGTGCGTAAACAAATGAAGCTAGGGAGGCGTTGATTAGTGCACGTATGTAGGCGATCCTAATGCGCACGCGTGAATTTTTTCCCACCTGCAGAAGCTGTCATTCGACGGCAGACCGCCGATGAGTGAGGAAGTGTAAGTGAGCGCCGTCGGATTTTCGTTTTTGACAAAATGATGGAAAAACTTGAACAACGCTACTGCATCAAATTTTGTGTAAAGCTTGGCGATTCCCAAGTGAAAACGATCCGCAAGATTCAACAGGCCTTCGGGGACGAAGCAATGAGCACCACACAGATAAAGGAGTGGTACAACCGCTTCAAAGATGGCCACACATCAGTGGAGAGTGAAGCACGTTCGGGTAGGCCCTCAACATCCCGAAATGAGATCGTCATTGACCAATTGAGGACCCTGGTGATGCAGGATCGTCGAATCACGATCAGAGAACTTGCAGACGAGGTGGGCGTCAGCATTGGATCCGTTCATTCCATTATGAAGGAGGATTTGGGCTTCAGGAGAATCTCAGCGAAGTTCGTACCAAAGCTGCTAACGATTGAGCAGAAGCAACTCCGTTTGGAGATCGCACAGGACATGCTGGAGACTGTGAACAGCGATCCCAGCTTCCTCAACAGAGTGATCACTGGCGATGAGTCCTGGGTTTATGGGTACGACCCAGAAACCAAGTTGCAGTCATCACAATGGAAGCATCCAACATCCCCGAGGCCAAAAAAAGCAAGGCAGGTCCGCAGCAATGTCAAAGTCATGCTGACCGTCTTCTTCGACTCCAGTGGTGTGGTTCATCACGAGTACGCACCACACGGCATAACCATCACCAAGGAGTATTACCAAGAGGTTCTGCGTCGCCTTCGTGACGCTGTGCGATGCAAACGGCCGGACCTGTGGGCAGCGGGCAATTGGCAGCTCCATCACGATAACGCACCCGCCCATTCTTCACATCGATTAGCCAAACTTGTAAAAATGCAATTTGAACTTGTCATTTTCGATGAACATGTACTCGGTCATGTGTGACAGCAATGATGCATGGAAGGTATCAATGGAAAGCTGAGGATCTCCTCTTAATTAGTAAACCATATGTAAATTGTCAAAATAAATAACCTTTGCATATTAACCCTTTGAATTCGGATTACCTTTTTTTTGATACGCACTGTATGTGTGTGTGTGTGTGTGTGTGTGTGTGTGTGTGTGTGTGTGTGTGTGTGTGTGTGTGTGTGTGTGTGTGTGTGTATATATATATATATATATATATATATATATTGTATAATATATATTGTTGCGGATCTTCGAAGCCCGTTCCCGTTACAAGGGGGAGATTAAACCCCTTTTTCCCTCTGGGTCTTCGAAACCGTGAGACCGAGTCGCCACTTCCAGGCAAACGTGGAAAAGGGTTTCGTGACAAATTCACACGTGCCTTTGGTACCTACGCCGCAGCGGAAGCGGGGATCGAGCCTCGCACGAGCCACGCTTAATTGAGTACGCCCAAGCGGAATGGGTACCACGTGACTCGTGCTGTTACTTTTCTATTAGAACCCGATTAGAGCGATTCTTATTCGTACCATGCGAAGCCAATGATGGAAAAGCCAAGACGGTCGAATCAGAAGAAAGAACAGGGTCTATTTACACTATTTACAGGAATTGGTAGAAGGAAAGGGACACGATAGAACTTACTCAGTCTTGTACTTATCTCCAGACAATGGGCCCACTGACACACACGGGGAGATGGAGGAAGGATGTTCGTGCGCCAAACTCCTGGAACAGCTCACCCGGCGTGGCCCTCTGGCGGTCACGGCACGTATCCTGGCGAAGGCAGGCAGGAGGGAAATCGCGCGTCTGTGGCCCGGCGCGGGTCGTTCTTTACAGCGCGCGATTAATACTGCGCGGGCGCAGGGCAAAGTTCGTATACAACGAGGTGATTCAGTTCATGGGCGATACGACTCAATACGAGGCATTGCTGATACGAGGCAATCCTTGGCTCATCTGCTTTGGACCTCAACTGCCATATTCTCTCACCTTCTCTCATCTGCCGTGGGGGGGGGGGGGGGCTCTGGGCACGGGGTTATATGGCCCCTCCCCAGAGTCTCACTCGAATGTTCCAAACCCCGCCTCTGCCGCAGTGGTAAGCCACTCCCCTCGAGCCCTGATTGGCGGCTCGGGCTTACCGATGGCTCCTCCTGCCCCGCCTTCCTTCGGCCTCGGTCGACTTGTTCAGGCCTGCCGCGTGGTATTTCAGTGCCAATACCAAACCAAGGTGCCATAAGGACACCTAATTTTCACTGGCCTACTCAACGCAAAACTAACCACAGGAAAGGACTACGCTTACATTTACAAATAAATAACTGAACTTAAGCAAGGCTACATGTTGTGGTGTAACTAAGAAGGGAAATTAACCTTTATTGCAAAACCGCAACACTACACCCCTCCCTCGTCAGACTCGTCCCCGAGTCGAAACCACCAATGGAACGACCGGTGGAGAGTGACATGCAAAATTAACTTTACTTTTAAATGTGACACATAGGTGTGGTTCCCCCGAGCATTTACTCTGACCCGTGTGTGCGACAGTTTTAAGCACTAGATATGTCCCTCCCATTGCGTCGAGCAGCTTCATAACAGTTTCACGCCCACAGCTACCCGAGTATTTCCAGAATTTCAAACTGAACACATAGCCGGTGGGCAGCATTCTTATATTTACAAGCACAAAACTTAACTTTATTTACAATGCGATGACCCAGGACCTGTTCTTTTTGGAAGAGCAGATTGGAGGGGAGAGAAAACACAGCAAAACACACTCATAAATCATGACACTTGCTGCTTGCTTCTTATAATAATAATAATAATACATTTATTTTATATAGCGCTTTTCAAGAAGCCCAAAGGCACTTTGACAGAGTACAAAAAACAAGTGCAAAAAGACAAAAATCAACAGGTAAATAATCAAAGCAAAAGGAAGGAGAAGGAGAAGAGAAAGTCAGGGGTTAAATGCTGTGGGTTAAATGTTGAATGCAGTGTTGAACAGGTGGGTCTTGAGTGATGTTTTGAATGTGGTGAGTGAGGAGGAGTCTCTGATGGTGTGAGGTAGTGAGTTCCAGAGGGTGGGAGCAGCGGTGGAGAAGGCCCTGTCCCCCCCCCCAGGATCTGAATTTGGTCCGGATGGGGGGGGGGGGGGGGGTCAGGAGGTTGGTACCAGCAGAGCGGAGGTTGCGGGTGGGAGTGTGTCTGGAGAGGTCAGTCAGGTAGGATGGGGCCAGGTTATGGAGGGCTTTGTAGGTCAAGAGGAGGATTTTGTACTGGATTCTCTGGGGGATGGGGAGCCAGTGAAGCTTGTAAAGGACGGGGATGATGTGGTCACGGGTCCGGGTGAGTAGACGGGCAGCGGAGTTCTGAATGTATTGGAGTTTATTGGTGATTATTGAGGGTGAACCATCCCTAGTGTTGGGCTAGCGGCTAGGGTGCCGGCTTAGGATCCTAGGATCCTGGGTTTGAATCCCGGTCAATCGCTGAATTAACGCCAGGGGGGTTGACTCAGCCTGTCATCCTTCCGAGGTCGGCTAATTGAGTACCAGTTCACTGGTAATTCCCTGCTTGTCGTTAAAGGCGGCAAAAAGGGTTGGCGTCAGGAAGGGCATCCGGCCGTAAAACATTGCTTCAAAAAGGGGACCGAAAAATAACAACAACCACAGTTCCCGAAAAAGGCCAACCCCCGCTTGCGGGGAAAAATGGCCTCTAAAGGTGTTTTTTTTTATTTATTTTTTTATTGAGGGTGAACCATAGAGGAAGCTGTTGCAGTAGTCCAGACGGGAGGTGATGAAGGCGTGGATGAGGGTTTCTGCAGCCGTGGAGGAGAGGGATGGACGGAGACGGGTGATGTTTTTCAGGTGAAAGAAGGCTGTCTTTGTGATCTGTTTAGTGTATTTGTCGAAGGAGAGGGTTTGGTCAAAGATGATGCCAAGATTCCGGATGTGAGGGGAGGTGGATACTGGGAAACCGTTGATGTTGAGGGCAAAGTTATGGGTGGATTTGGTGAGCGTTTTTGGGCCAATGATGATTATTTCAGATTTATCATAGTTAAGTTTGAGGAAGTTGATTTGAAGCCAGGATTTTATTTCAGTGATGCAGTTTGTCAGGATAGAGTGGGTGGCGGTGGAGATGGACTTGGTGGAGATGAAAAGCTGGATGTCATCGGCGAAGCAGTGGAATTGGAGACCATGACGGCGGATTAAGTGACCAAGGGGGGACAGGTACAGGATGAAGAGGCGGGGGCCAAGAACTGAACCTTGGGGGACACCTTGGGGTAGGGGAGCAGTGGGGGATTTGCAGTTATTGATGGAGATGAACTGGCACCTGTCAGAGAGGTATGACTTGATCCAAGAGAGGGCAGTGCCGGTAATGTTAAAGGTGATTTCAAGTCGGGTGAGGAGGATGGTGTGATTGATGGTGTCAAAGGCGGCGCTGAGGTCGAGGAGGATGAGAATGTTGAGGTTGCCGGCGTCAGAGGAGAGAAGGTCGTTGGTGATTTTGAGGAGAGCAGTTTCAGTACTGTGGTTGGAGCGGAATCCGGATTGGAATGTTTCATACAGGTTATTGGCAGAGAGGTGATGTTTGAGTTGAGTGGCTACAGCGCGTTCCAAAACTTTTGACAGAAAGGGTAGGTTGGAGATGGGTCTGAAGTTATTTAGGGTGTCAGGGTTGAGTCCAGGTTTTTTCAGAATGGGGGTAACAGCAGCAATTTTGAGGGATGGTGGGACGATGCCTGTAGACAGGGAGGAGTTTATTGTTGCAGTGATAAGTGGAGAGAGAGCAGGGAGGCCTTGACAAAGCTGGAGGGGATGGGGTCAAGAGTGCAGGTGGCAGTTTTCATTCCTATGAGGAGTTCAGAGAGGTCAGTAGGGGAGACTGGGGAGAACTGAGACAGGGGTTGGCAGGATAAGGGGGGGGCAGGTGGTTTGAGGGGGAGCGGGTGTGGTGGTGGTTAAGCTGTTGTAGATGTTGTCAATTTTGCATTGGAAGAATGAAAGGAAGGAGATGCAGTTGTCTACTGTGAATGACTGGGTGGTGGTGTTCAGGGGGCTGAGGAGTTTGTTTATTGTAGAGAAGAGTGCTTTTGGGTTTCCAGAGCCAGAGTGGATAATTTGAGAGTAGTAGGCGGAGCGGGCGCGGGAGAGGGCATCTTTGTAGTGCTGTAGATGGTCCTTGTAGGCTTGGGAGTGAATTGTGAGACCTGTTTTATTGCGGAGTCTTTCAAGTTGGCGAGCACGAGTTTTCATCAGGCGGAGTTCAGGGGTAAACCAGGGAGCAGAATGGGTGAAAGAAACTGTTTTGGTTTTTATAGGCGCAAGCTGGTCAAGGCAGGAGGAGAGAGTGTGGTTGTAGTAGTCAGTGAGGTCAGAAGGGGTGTGGAGGTCAACGAAGGGAGAAGTGGACATTTTTTCAGAGAGGGTGGATGAGAATGAGGTCGGTGAAAGAGCGTTTAGCTTACGAAAGTTGATAGTGCGATAATGCCTTGGTGCTGGGGTGGGGATGTTGATGGTCATAGTGATGGCTAAGTGGTCAGAGAGGGTGAGGTCGGAGCCAGAGAGATGGTGCAAAATTAATCCAGTAGAGCAGACAAGGTCCAGAATGTGACCACGGTTATGGGTAGGAAAGTTGACATGTTGAGTGAGGTTAAAGCAGGTGAGTTAATCAGTGAAGTCAGTGGTTATTGTGGAGTCAGTGGAGTCCATGTGGATATTGAAATCACCGAGGAGGAGGATTGAGGGGGAGAGGGAACAGAGCTGGGTCAGAAAGTAGGAGAAGTCAGACAGGAATGGTGGGTGTGGTTTGGGAGGGCGGTAGACGACAGCCATGACTGACTGTGTGTGACCAGAGAGTTTAAAAGCAAATCTTGCTTTTAAAGTCAGCAGAGGTGCCAGAGAGTTTAAAAGCAAATCTTGCTTTTTTTGCATCTTGCTTCTTGCTTCTTCTGTGTGCATATATCAAACCGGCTAGCCCCCGGACCGGCATACAGGCCATTTTAAACTTCAGGGCCATCTAAACTTACACATCTTCTTATGCCTAGCACACCATAATAAAATGCACAAAAATGCTTTTATTTTGCCAGCAGGGCCAATCTCATGTGGTCCGACTGCGTGGCATTAATGCCACTCAAACAAGTGGTCCGAAGGTGCAAGATGATTTTGCAGCAAAACGCTGCACAGCAGAGGTGCAAGGCCACAAGGCTTGTGGTCCATAATGAGTGAGTGTAACAAGGTGCAGCAAAGGGTTTGTGGCAGCAAAGTTCTGCACAGGTGCAACAAGGGTGCAGCAAAAGGATATGGCAGCAAAGTGCTGTGCAGTTCGGCTGCACTGATGAAACGGTGCAGAATGGATGCTGCTCAGGTCGATGGTGCTGCAAGGTTCGGCCTCCAAAATGGTCCTGGGGTGGGTGGGGGGGAGAAACAAGGCACAACAAGCAAAGCAGAAAGCACACAGTGGCACACAGAAGAACAAGGTAATGCGGTGCGAGGGACGCAGAAGAGCGAACAGAGCTGGCTCGTCCCTAACCGTCCGTACCCCCCACCGTCGGCTACACTCCCTAGCCCCCCTTGTATTCACAATCCGTCTCTACGTCTTGTCTCCCAATTCCCCCTCTATACCAAATTCGTCTCCCAATCCCTCCCAAGAAGGAAGGGATGGAGCAAAACACAATGTCTCATTACGTCGTGATGCGTTTCACAACTCAAACAGTCTACAGAGCCTCGGTGTGGAGCTTCGTCCTCCTTGATGATTGGCTGTGGATTGTGCGAAGGGATTTCTCATCCTAACTGCACTACTGACATTTACTTTTAACCTACCCGGGGTCGTACCCTGCCAATCGGCCTCTTTAAACTATATGGTTCTAAGAACCCGAATTCCCATTGCCCAACCTGTGGTGCCCGTTGAAATTTGGGTCTAACTCCCGCAAATTTTCTCTCTGTGCCCTTGCACAATTTTGGGGCTGGATCGTGTGGCCCTACCAGCAGGTCTACCTACCTGTGCACCTCCGCCACTGAAGTCGCCACCCGAGTTTACCTGCTCCCGTGACTACCTAACTGGGGAAGGCCCTCCCTGGGTCTTACCCCCTCTTTGCCCACCTTGGCATCGGGCAACCCGGGTCCTCTCCTGGGATCCTCGGGCCCCACTCAACAACTTCACTACAACTAACCGGCTCCCAAAGCCTACCTGTGGCCTCACCTGGCCGACAAACTACCAGTGGCAGAGTGCCCCAATAACCATACGCACCAATTAAGCCACACGCCCAGCCATGTCACTGACTCATGAACCCAACAAAGCACTACTTTTCCTTTACTCGCACCACAGGTGTCAATATCCATACAAATTTACCTAAGCCTGGCCGACAAACTACCAGTGAGAAACTACCAGTGAGAAACTACCAGTGAAACACTCAGCATCACACCTGGCTTTACACTACCCACCCCGGGCGTCCGTGAATGGGTTCCACCTCCCCCCATTCACTCCTCCGCACCATGCATTCCACACCTTTTATTCCACACCAAGCATTTCACACCACTTATCTCGCACACTATTTTTCTCACACACCAAATATCTTCCACACCTATTGTGCTCACACACCTCAAACACAATTCCACTTTTTCTCACCCACACAATTCCGTTTATTCTCAAACACACAGCATCATCTATCTAACTACTTCCCCTAAAACTCGTGCTTCCTCGTCGTCCCTTTAAACTATGCACTCCCTTTATTATCATCAACCATCTAAACTCGCTATGTCCCCTCTATAGTCCAGGTGTCACAACGTAAATCTTGTCCCTAAGGTCTTCTAATTCCCTATCATTATCCTAGCCCTCCCTCGGCTAGCTTTGGTGCCCCATGGAGGTAACCATTGCTGGCACCCCCATGTGCCTATCACTGCCATCCCCCTAAAATAATGCTCACGGGCCCTGTTGTGTGAGGAATGGTTAAACTACCATTCCCCCACGTGGGGTACACTACTCTCATCAGTCCACTTAGTCGGCAGGCCAACCCCAGGGAATACGATTAAAAAAACTTTTGATGGCATTTTTTGTTAAAAGCTGACAACCGGGCTAGAAAGTATCAGTATGGTCCAGGCTTTCAGAAACACCCGGTTGCCAAAATGAGATTTGACCTTGAAGGTCAAATTTGGGGGGTCAAAGGTCAAAAGAGGTCAGATTTTCAAAAAAATTTATTTTGTCTTGTCCTTTCATATTACATCGAGTTTGGTATGAAGACATCTTCGAAAATAAATGCCAAATTCTCAATAATGTGTTGCTTTTTGTGTTACTAGGGCATGCCCGTACTATATCTATATCTAAAATTATATCCCCCCCCTCTATTTACATGAAATGGTTTGGTCCAAAGCGAACGGCTTGCGAGTACGGTGACAATCCCCCCCCTCTATTTACATGAAATGGTTTGGTCCAAAGCGAACGGCTTCCGGAGTTTGGTAAAGAAATCGCCATCGCGTGCACAAACGCCCAGGAAAGCGAAAGAATCGCAAATTAGTTTTAATTAGTTTTAAAACATAGTTTAACGCCAACATAGCGGCAACATAGTTTGCCAACGTGAAATAAATGAATACGCTCTCAAATGTGCCGTCCGAGGCAGAGTGTGTTCGCCACGTTCGGCACACGCGATAGCTCGCTGCTCTCCGATTGGTTGAATCGTTTTTTGGACATAGCTCGGTAAGTACTTGTCCGATTAATTTCAAACCTTGAAAAGGCACATCCTCGGGTCCCCAGCAATATACCTGGCAAGTTTCAAGTATATCGGACCGTAGTTGTCGAGAAATCGTTGTCGCATACACACATACACACAGAGATTAGTGGAATTATAGATAGATTATATAACACTCGCATAACCATTCTTTAATGATGCTTCTCCTTTTATTTTTCAGGTTCCAAAAATGGATGGTGATGGACTCCCTCCACTTGCCACACTGAAACGGAAGCGAGATACCAGTGCAACTGTTGATTATTCCAGTTGTATTATCTGCCAAGAAGGGGTAAGGCGCAACGAAAAGATAAGTCTGGCTTCTGCTGACGGGAAAACAAAGATCCAGCAAGCTGCTGCTGAAAGGAGACGTCTTAAGGATCGGGCATCCTTTGCTATTTTGAACAGACTGATGAGTATAACAGATGAGGACTGGGCTGATGAAGTAATGAAGTGGCACAAGACGTGCTACATAAATTTCGCATCGGAGAATCGCTTGTCTCGACTACGACATCGAAGGAGCAAGGAACAGGCAGCTGATGAATCTACTACCACTACAGCAAGGATGGATGAACAAACTGCAAGTTCGTCGTATGAATCTCGTAAGCATGGGCATGCCTCAGTTGAATGGGAACACTGTATATTCTGCCAACGATCAGGAAAGGCTCAGCTCCACAGTGTAATGACAATGCAAGTTTCGCAAAAGATCATCGACTTGTCAAAAGAGGACGTTGTCATGTCAGTTAGGATGGCCAATGTTGTAGACTTAATTGCTGCAGAGGGGAAGTACCACAACCAATGCTTTGTTGAATTTGAGCGGAGGGTGAAAAAGACAAAAGGCCGTCATTCTCTGTGTTCAGATCCAGCCCTGAATGCCCTGGGGGACATGTTACTGGAGGGTCTGTCCGTTGGTAATGTGTACGATATGGGAACTGCTTGGGAGAGATATGTAGAACTATGCAATGCCAAGAACCAAGATATCCCTGATAGCTTCTTGTCCAGAAGACAGACCTTCTATACTGCATTACAGAATGTTATTGGTGACGAAGGTTCATTCATAAGACCACGTAATCGAAAAGCACAACTTCTTCTTTATCCCAGTGACAAATCTCAGTATGTCATTGCCTGTGCCCTGTCGGATATCTCTGACCGAAAGGATGACTGTGATGAAGATGACGCACCCACGATACAGCTGCCACCAGTCAATGAGCTGCAGGAAATTGTTCACTCTGCCCTTCAACTTCGAGCAGACTTGGAACGGATGCCTGGTCACGATAAAGTGTGGAGGGGTCTAACAACAGACGCAGTGGAAGCCATTATTCCAGATAGCTTATATCTGTTTCTCTCTGTACTGTTTGGTGGGACTGATGTGTTGGATACTGATGATCACGGAGAGATAGAAAGTTCTGCAAGTTCAACGAAGCAAAGAATACTAAATATCGCTCAGGACATTGTATTTGCGCTTTCAAAGGGGAAAAAGTTGACTCCAAAGCATGTCGGCCTGGGGATGACCTTACACCAAGCCACAAGATCAGAGAAACTGGTGGATCTCTTTCATGCTGCTGGTGGTACAATAGGTGTCGACACAGTAAGACGCATGGACACAAGTATCGCGAGTGACATTCTTTGGAAATTTGAGGAAAATAACAACACGTACATCCCGGATGGCTTGGTACCCTATGAACCTGGTAGGCTAATCTTAGGATCAGCTGACAACATAGATGTCAACGAGTCGACAATAAGTGGTCAAGGTTCATACCATTGCACACAGTGGAATGCTTGGCAACGCGGACCACCTCCTCCAAGAACTCCTGTTAAGCGTGTGCACGGACGAGAGAAGGCTCTGAGAAAGGAGACTGTCGATAAGTTGCATGATGTCGATCCCCCCAAACTACCTATTGGCACAAGAGTTGAACCCAGGATTCCGAATGCTTCTAGCATTGAACCGAATGACTGGTTCAAAAGTAGTCCATGTAGGAAGGCAGCAACACGAATGACTCACGTCTGGGTAATCTCCAGGATGGACACAGGTAATGGCTGTGCTGTTCCTCCATGGGCAGCATTCAACGAGTGTGTGAGTACCGTAGATCCGTACAAAATGACACGGGATTTGGATGCGGTGTCCAAGCTTGAGGCTCAGTTCCGACGATTCAAGGCGTTCACAATATCCGATCAAGACGACGCAACTCCCACTATTACACAGCTGAAATCACTGACTACCAACGACATTGCAACCGAAGAGATAGCTGCAGACCTCCTCACTGCCGACCAAAGGGGGAAAGATCTCGTGTTGAAGAATGTGAAGGAGAGATTAGTGGAGAAGTCTGTACCTTTTTTCGATCGACAGAAACGCCAGAAATCGAAGACGTTCGCAACCCTCTACGAGACACCGGTGCAGGATGGGAAGCAGAAGGTCACCAAGACAATCAAAGCGGACAGGCAACTGATGCAGAGATTGTTCAATGCGGCACAAGTTGGGCGAGAAGTAGATATCCACAATGTACTGAAGCATGAGCTGTTCGTTGTACCACTTAGTTTGGCTAATACGGATAAAAAGATGAGAAGTACCCAAAAGTCTGCAATGCTCCCCCTGCTAACCACTGGTCTTGGGATAGAGAAAGTCAAAGGGGCACCGGAGACCACAGGAAAAACCTGTATCATAATTGATGGCCATGCATTGATACAGTCCCTAGGAAAACCACCGAATTGCAAGACGTTTGGTGACTATGCCAAAACCTTCCAGAGGACCGTGTTGAAGCAGTTCTGTGGCACAGTGTCCAGGATCGACATCGTATTTGATCAGTATAGACTTCTATCGATCAAGTCGACTACACGAAGCAAAAGAGCTGGGCAAACGAGACCAATCCATAAGGTGATCAACCGGGATGATCTTCCACTTCCACAAACATGGAAGAACTTCATCGCCTTAGGTGAAAACAAAGAAGACCTTGCACTGTTCCTCAGTGGCAAACTGGCAACGCACACCGACACAGTCAACGAAGTAGTAGTTGGTGGCAGCACTCCAAACGGATTCTCAACGACAAGGGGAGTCATCCCAACTCTGAATGCAAACCACGAGGAAGCTGACACAAGGATCATCATCCATGCACTTGAAGCCATTGATGCCGGTTATGGAAACATAATTGTGAAGTGCCGTGACACAGATGTCCTGCTCTTGCTCCTTCACTTCACCAGGGACAAAATCTGCCATGTGTGGATGATGAGTGGCACGTCCAAGGAGCAAGAGTGTTTCCCAGTACACGCCATCAACGAGGCCCTCGCTCCGGCGGTTGTGGAGAATGTTCTTGGGTTCCATGCCATAACTGGTTGTGATACTGTGTCTTCATTCGCTGGTCATGGCAAAAAATCATGCTGGAATGTCTACTTGCAACACCCGGAACTGTTGCATGGCGTTGGCAGAGATGGACCATTAAGCGATGTCGAGGAGTTCGTATGTATGCTTTACAAATCTCCACACTCTAGTTCAGGGGTCGACAGAGCTAGGCATGACATGTTCCAGAAAGGGAAGAAGGCACTTGAAATGTTGCCACCAACTAGTGACGCTCTCGAATTGCATATGTCGCGGGCGAACTACCAGGCAAAAGTATGGCTGCAGGCAAACAAGGCTGACGTAGTTGTTGCTGACCCCGAGGAGACTGGAGGTTGGCAGGCAACTGACGGACGATTAGAAGTGGTGTGGATGAGGACACCATCTGTTCCAAGTAGCTGTTTGGAACTAGTTACTTGTGGATGTAAAAGCAAGTGTCGCACACAAGCTTGCCGTTGCCACAAGATTGGACAACCATGCATGCCTGCATGTGGCTGTGATGCTGAAGGATGCATGAACACGACAGGAACTGATACTTAAGAGAAGTGATTTGGCGACACCTCAAATCGATGGAAGATGATGTCTTGTTTCTTCAAATGTAGTTGCCTAATGCATCATTTACATATTACCAACAGGAACAATTGATTCTTAAAGTAAAATTTGACTTTCGACTTTGAAATTTCACCTTTAAACTGAATGCATTTTATTATATTATGCGTATTCAAAGAGTAAAAAGCATTTACATTCATGAATCTATTCACATTTAGCTATTGTTACAGAAGTTTAACCCCTTATAACTCATTAAATATTCAATGGTTCATACCAGACTCGATGTTGTATGAAAGGACAAGACAAAATAAAATTTTTTGAAAATTTGACCTCTTTTGACCTTTGACCCCCCAAATTTGACCTTCAAGGTCAAATCTCATTTTGGCAACCGGGTGTTTCTGAAAGCCTGGACCATACTGATACTTTCTAGCCCGGTTGTCAGCTTTTAACAAAAAATGCCATCAAAAGTTTCTTTAAGGGTCTTGGCCTGCCGACTAACTACACTCGAGCCTCTTCGTGTGGAAATACGTTGTCATGGCTCGGCCTCGAAGGGCCGAGCGATCCATGCGGGTAGTTGGTCACCTGTATGGGATGTCCGTCCGGCATTTTCGTTCCAAGGGGGGAGGGATGGATGGGCCGAGGTGCAGGGCTCCATCCCTGCGCGGGGCCTCGCGGTCCCACGCACGGTGACCCAACCGGCCACGGTCGGAGCACTGCACCCGACAAGGTGTGCGGCTCCGAAAACTCCTACCTCCCCTTGAACCTCGCCGATTGCCTTTGCCGCCACGGCACGGCACCAACCATACAGTGCGGGGGCTGGCACGAATCGTGCTCGCCGGTCCTTGTGAGACCGATGCAGCACGGATTCCCTCCGGTCCCTGCAGCACACAACTCACTGGGAGCTCGCGTCTGCTATCCATCCCGCGAAACGCTACCCCGGTCGGTGTCGATGCTTGAGCATCCTCACCACTCGCGACCCACTCCGCACTCGCACACCCAGGCGCCCCCGTGCCTTCCACACACTCCGTTACTGCACACTCTCCTTCCACATTCTCTGGTGTGCATTCTCCCTCACACTCCGTACTCGTACCTGCACACCTAGGCGCACTCACGCCTTTCACACACTTTTCCCGCACACAGTCTGGTGTGCATTCTCCCTCGTACCCAGTACTCGTACTCTCTGGTGCACACCACCCAGGTGCACTTGCACCTTTCATGCACCCCAGTACACTTTTCTTCTATGCACTCGGCCATCGCACACTCTTTTTCTACACTCTCGGGTGTGCACTCTCCCGTTCCACCCTCCATAACATACTCGGCCATCGCACACTCTTTTTCCACACTCTCGGGTGTGCACTCCTCCTTCGCACACTCAATCATCGCATGCCCTGGCGCACACTCTCTCTCGTACTTTGTAACACACTCTCTCGTACACCGCACAATGGACCTTCCGCGAACGCCCGGGTCTCGCCTCTGTCCCAAGCGCGCCGAAAACCCGTTCGCGCCAAACACATTCGCGCCATTTTCGCAACTCACCTCAGGGACCTCCTTCCCCGGCTGCACCTGCAAACTTTCCATTGGGTTAGCAAGCCTGGCATCACGGTGCAAATGCAGACTTTGTGCGGATTCCATTTCTTTCTCCCGCGATTTGCTCCCCGTTTCTACGGTCTCTTCGGCCCCAATTATTTATTTTTCCTCGACAATCGTCGGCGCCCCCGCAATTTTCTTTTCCAACTCAACCCTCGCCGGTGTTGTTAAGGTGTTCAGCCTGGTGTTAAGCAAGTTAAGCCAGGCCGGTGTTAAGCCTAGTGTTGGCTTAGCAGTTAGGGTGCCGGCTTGGGATCCCAGGATCCTGAGTTTGAATCCCGGTCGATCGTTGAATTAACACCAGGGGGGTTGACTCAGCCTGTTATCCTTCCGAGGTTGGCAAATTGAGTACCAGCATGCTGGGATGAATGATCACGGTGTGTACCCCGGTTTAGAATAGGTACACCGTATCCCTGCGCATCGTAAGAGGCGACCAAGGGTTGGCGTCAGGAAGGGCATCCGGCCATAAAAAAAAAACATTGCCTCAAACAGGGAATCACGATTGTCATGGGGCCCGTAGGCTAACCCCCGCTCTAGCGGGGAAAATGGCCTTAAAACGATCATTCATTCATCCATTCAACTCAACCCTCGCCGGCGCCCCCAAAATTTTATTTTCCAATTTGACGATCGTCGGCTTTCCTGCAAATCGTGTCGCGATTCCCATAGCCCACACTGTCAACTTGGCTGTCCTTTGCTCAAGCTCGCTCTCCATGCCTTCCTCGTATCGCTTCATCTCGTCACGTGCCACCGCGAACTTCTCGCTCAACATGCGCCCTATCTCCTCCCCTGCCTCTTCCGTGTCCCTTCTGTATTCCTCCCTCATCTTTTCCATGTCACACCTCCGTTTTTCCCTTCTTGACTGTTAAATTTTGTTAAATGTTAAATTTTGTTAAAAATATGTTAAATTTTGTCAGATTTCACTCCAGATGCGGACAATTATTTAGTCTCCAGGATCCTCATATCCGAATCCAGATTTTGATGATATGCTTCATTGTGTAATGATAATCGATCGTGTTTTCAAGGCAAATCACATTTGAATAGGCCAAAACAAAATGGCGGTTTAAGAACCCAGCAAGTGGCAGTGGGCTGACCAAGATGGTGGGCCGCCATATTGGTAAGGCTTTTTCGGTTTGTTTGTTTTCTGATGAACACCTCGTTAATAATCTTCAAAAAGAGTGTTATAACAGACCAAAACACACAGTTTTCATCAATTGCAATCTGTTGGAGGTCCAGGTGTATGCAAGCAAAGTTTGGGGCCGCTAGGTTTCATAGTTTTGGAGTTATGGAGGAGACGGAAGGACGGACACTGCCTTTTATTATTATACATACATACATACATACATACATATATTTTATATACACATAGGTGTTGACAAATGTATAAAATCTCCCACCCACCTTCGGGCCCCTGCTGGTACCCCAAAAGGTTCCACAGTAAGTTTGGCAGAGCTAGCGGAGCGATAGTAATTCGAGGATGGACAGATAGACAGATACACAGACAGACACACAGACAGACCTGCTTTATTATTTCGAGAGATACATATCCAGTAAACATTTTTTTCTCATTTTGCATATTTACCGGCTATGCTTATACCTGTACAGGTAGCTTAAGGTAAAAAGCTGATTTGAACGGTAGAGCTGTGTCAAAATGGGATGGTTGTGTGCTCAAAAGCAGGGAAAAGCAGTCCATCCTGCCGAAAACATTTGCGATTCTCACCAGGCTTGAGGTCGTAATGAATGATTGGTGGCTTGATCTCATTCAGATACTTGAGCGCGCTGACAATTTGCATGATGACTGATCTTGCTTCCTTCTCGCTCATGAGTTTGTGCTGTTTCAAGTAGAAGTCCAAGTCATTGCCTTCAATGTACTCAAGCACTGTGCAGAACCTATTCAAAAGCGTCGAAGCATTATCATTAGGTTTCTATATTATAGACTGCAACAGCCATCAAATTGCCATGGTTTTGTCAGTTGCAAAATTCCCTCAAATTCACTTAACGTCTTTTATAGTCAGGTTCACAATGTAATTTCGTTGGAATTTTTGGGGGATTTGGAAAACTATATATTTTTGGAAACTATATTGTATAGTCAGTCAGAAAACCAATGTTGCTATTTGCACAGACTCCTGTATGGCGGCCATCTTGGATTTTCAAAATTGCCGCCGTAGAACTAATTTTTCTCAATATCTCAGCTTCTAAATAACATAGAGCTTTGATTCTAACGGCTAAACATACATTTTCAAGGGCCCCGAATCCAATGGTAACAAGTTCGATAAGCTAGACATGACCATAGAGCTCCTATGTGGCGGCCATCTTGGATTTTTCAAACTGGCCGCCGTAAACTTGATGTTTCTCAATATCTCAGCTTCTAAACAACATAAAGCTTTGATTCTAATGGCTAAACATACATTTTCAAGGGCCCCGAATCCAATGGTAACAAGTTCGATAAGCTAGACATGACCATAGAGCTCCTATGTGGCGGCCATCTTGGATTTTTCAAACTGGCCGCCGTAAACTTGATGTTTCTCAATATCTCAGCTTCTAAACAACATAAAGCTTTGATTCTAACGGCTAAACATACATTTTCAAGTGCCCCGAATCCAATGGTAACAAGTTCGATAAGCTAGACATGACCATAGAGCTCCTATGTGGCGGCCATCTTGGATTTTTCAAACTGGCTGCCATAAAACTGATGTAACTAACCTTCTAAAGAGCACAGAGCTTTGATTCATCATTGAGTAAAGTCATCATCATCCTCATCATCGCTTTCGTTCATCACATCTTGAGAGTCCTCATCATTTTGGCACTGGATGTCACACTGACAAAGGTCTGTACAAGCCAAGTTGTTTGTTCTGCAGGAACATCTAGATGAGGAACAGTCTGTTTTGCACTGACATCTAACCATTTGAATGATGGCCTTGGGGGCTGGAGGCTCCTCAGTTGTGGTTGGTTTCACTTGTCCATCCGTGTCTTTGTAAAAGCCGTTTTGCAGGGGATTCAGCTGAGGATCCTGTTGAGCAATGCTTGCCTGACCCCACACTCTGGCTTGGATATGGACTCTAAGGATGTGCTGCTTGAGAGCTCCAAGAGTAGGAGGAAGCCTGTCACTTTCTGCCATGTGTTTGCAAAAGAGATACCATCGTAGTTCGGGGATGCTGTCGATGTGGATGCCATTTGGAGAGTAAGCAGCGCATACAAAGTTAGCTAGTGTGGACAACATGTCCTCCATCACTTCAGTTGCATCTGAAAGCATTCGCACGGTGTCTATGACATCTTCACTTGCTTTGAGGTAGACATGCAGCCAGGTTGCTTTGCCTATTCGAGAGAACCTCCCAGTGTTGTCTGCCCCTGTGAAAGCATGAAAGGCTGGCAACGCCGTTGCTCTTTCGACCCCTAGAGCTGTCCACAGTGGCTCTATTTGAAGTATTCCAGAGGCCATGGAAATGGATGTATTCCTCAGCAGTAGGTCATAGTTTGCTATGACTAGTACCAGGACATCTGTGTCGGGAGAGAAGAACACCAACTGCGCATCATGTGGGTTTCGCTGGGATGCCAGCACGGCCTGGTGGATCAACAGGGTGTCAGCTTCTTCATGGTTGTTGTCCTCGAAGAGCAGGTCACTGTTGCTCCTAGTACGCCCTGAAGCAGACGTGATGATCAACTTGGATGAATGACTGTTGTATTCTAGAGTTTTCGCTGCCAGATAGTCAGTCAGATCAGCCTTTGTTTTGTCATGAGAAAGGAATCTGCTCATTGGGATGTGTTTGATGTTGGTGTCATCTCTGACTTGATACTGTACTGCATCCTTTCCTTGCCTTCTTTTAGCCCTGGTAGCACTCTTCAGAGAATCGTTTTTGTACGTGTCAAAGACCAGTATGATCTCATCACAATCTTTTGTTAGAGACATGAGTCTGTCATTGAAGCATTCACCCAGATCGTTGACTTTCACTACAGTGGCTGGTTTCTTTGTCAGCTTATGCACAAGTACCATCCCATCCACCAGTGCAATCTTCTGACTTGTAGGTTTACTAGATGTGGATGCCATAGTTCTTGTGTCCATTGGATCTTCTTGTAGAACACTTGCAGCTGGTGTCTGCTGCTGATCTTCGGGGTGAATTTCTGCTCTTGCTAACTTGTCGAGGAGATGAATTAACTTCGACTTGTCAGTGCATGGAAGAATTGTCCCATCTGGAGCGAACAGTGCTCTTGGTGTCACAGTGAACTCGTAATTTCCGATGGCATATTTCTGGTTGACGTCTCTGTTTGACTTGGCAAGGACCATGAGCCTTCCGTACAGTTCCTTAGTCTCCTTCAGATCCACAGTCCTGTCTCTGAGTTTCACTGTGGTTCTCTTGTTCCCAGACGTGAACATCTTGTTGTTCTCCTTCTTGACTGGTGCCCAGAGGCTAACATCTCCATTGATACGCTCCGACACGTAGTCTTCATACAACTTCTGACCAGTGACATCAATGTTCAAGATCTGTGGTACATACTCGTCTGGGATGTAAGCATTCGTTATCACATTGTGCAGCTTGTCACCTTCAGTGTCAAATGGATTCCCGTGACTCAGTATCGCAGCCTTGATCTTGTTGATTGCTTCATGCTCCCTCTTGACTGCACTTGGACCAAGGTCATGATGTTCTGTGATCTTGTCACCTTCCAGGCCAAACTGACTCTTGAAGTCTTTTGACAGGCGTGATAATTCTGGTGTAACCATGAAGAATCTCTGTCTAGCATTGGCATTGTTAGAGATGCCAATCAGTCCAGAGTGAATCTTCATCAGCTTGTTCAGATGTTCACATGCATGATCTGGTCCAATGGATACAAACGGGATGTCATTCTTGGTTACTGATAGATTGCCAGCTCCTAGTTTCTTCCCAGGTCCTAGGGTGATTGGTTCTTAGGTCATACATGTCTGCGATGTATCGGGGCCAGAGCCGCTTGTATTTGATCTCTCTCATGAACATTAGGAGTATCTGTGTGTTATTTGGCAGTATGCCACAAAGGCCCACAAAGGGAAAAACACTCGCAGTAGAATAGTATTTCTCATTACAGTCAACACAGTCAGGTTCAGCATGTCCAGATTTTAGATTTCGTTGGATTGTTTTTGGGATTTAGAAAAATCAAAGCTCCGTCTTATTTAGAAGATGAGATCCTGAGAAACATCAATTTTACGGCGGCCAGTTTGAAAAATCCAAGATGGCCGCCACATAGGAGCTCTATGGTCATGTCTAGCTTATCGAACTTGTTACCATTGGATTCGGGGCCCTTGAAAATGTATGTTTAGCCGTTAGAATCAAAGCTTTATGTTGTTTAGAAGCTGAGATATTGAGAAACATCAATTTTACGGCGGCCAGTTTGAAAAATCCAAGATGGCCGCCACATAGGAGCTCTATGGTCATGTCTAGCTTATCGAACTTGTTACCATTGGATTCGGGGCCCTTGAAAATGTATGTTTAGCCGTTAGAATCAAAGCTCTATGTTATTTAGAAGCTAAGATATTGAGAAAAATTAGTTCTACGGTGGCAATTTTGAAAATCCAAGATGGCCGCCATACAGGAGTCTGTGCAAATAGCAACATTGGTTTTCTGACTGACTATACAATATAGTTTCCAAAAATATATAGTTTTCCAAATCCCCCAAAAAATCCAATGAAACTTTAAATCTGGACATACTGAACCTGACTATTAGGGAAATACTTTATATTTCGTCATTTGGGCGATATTCACCTTTGGCCGTAAACTTGTATCCCAATTTACAAAGAAGCACCGCTAAATCCCCTTCGCAAAACACATTTCCAAACATGCCCAAATCAAGTGCACAGTTAAGCGAATTGTCACAGCAAAGGCAATCAAAGACATGACGAAAAATAAGATCTCATTGCAGTAAGAAAGAATGTGAATGTTTTTTTTAACAGCAGGGAACATAAACACGATTTCCAAGATCAACAGGAGAGGCAAAGACAAAGAGGCTTACGAATCTGTGTCGAGGGAAAAGTAGTCGTAGAGTTTTACAATGCGGGGGTGATGGAGCTCCTTGTGGATGCGGTACTCTCGGCAGGCATGTCTGAAATGAGCCATTATTCATAGTTTCACAAGATGAGCACCAACTTCAAAATTCTTACACAATCGGTGAATATAAGCACAAAATTTGAGCAACCGTGACAACCAGAGGTCAGGATCCTTGTAGTAATTAATCCTTCAACATGTATTTATGCACAAACACCATCTTGTGATATGAAAATGAATTATGGTTAACATGTCAGTTACATAAAGACCTATGAATCGCTGATGACCAAAGATTTAACAATTAATAGCATTTCAGGATATCCTATTTCTCCATTACCCACTCGTCTATACTCCCTCTGAACCCAGTTCTTGAATAATCCCAATCCTTTGTACAGAGGGGTTAAGCGTACAATTAAATATTCAATAACACGAAAATGACTCAATTAAGTCACAGATTCAACTTGAATCTAATGGTGTCCCAGGTTCTGTCGATTCTTCAACCTCCCGAGTTGAGTAGTGAGCATAAAGAAAATAGACTGCGACTCGAGTCTCACAGGTCTGAAGAACTGAAGAGGAAAGAAAACCAACAACAATAGTCTACCAATAGTATTGCCGGGCATGGATCTGCTGTCCCCAAGTCATGTGACCAGATCCTCAGCTCTGATTGGTAGATGTTTGAGAGAGACAGACAGACATACATACATACATACATACATACATACATACATACATACATACATGCATACACCAGAAGGAAAGACAAACACTGTTCCAGACGGCATTGCCCTACTGACTATGCTGTAAAACATATGGCTGCTGAACCACGTGAACGATGACGTCATCATTTTTTTCTCTCGACCAATTTATCCCGAGATCACGCTCAATTAATTTCATACTGATTGGATCAAGCATTCTACTTGTCAATTTATGACGGCATAATAAAGGCACATATGATATCACCAATGACATGTTATTCCCCATGGGGAGTAGCCTACTTTACAATGAACCACCTTTCTTTTTTTCCATGGAGCGGTTTTGGAAATATAGAGGTGCAAATCCTTTCGGTTTTTCCAAGATGGCGCCCATACCACATGACAGCATAATTATCATTTTAAAAATTCCACAGGAGGTCGCTCGTATGGTGAAAATTGGGTCAATCGGACCAACGGTTGCAGAGAAAACGAATTTTAAAGAGAGTAAACCTGCAAAATACCGGTGGAAGGGACATACATACATATATATGTATACATATATGCATACATACATTCATACATATATACATACATACACCGGACAGACAGACAAATGCTGTTCCAGATGGCATTGCCCTACGGGTTTATGCCGTAAAAAAATTCTTATCCAGGCCACGAAGCAAAATTCAGCAGAGGTGTGAGCAATTTTATGTGCCATTTCCCACTGATGTCACACTTTCTTCCCAGCATATTGGTTGTTTCCTCATGCCATTGGCAACAAAAGTTTGTAAGAATTTTTTTTTAACTTCCCCTTGTACCAAAATAATCATTAATGCAAACATTTTTTTTTTCTCATGTCCTTTACTGAAATCCCCTTTTTTGAGATTCAACTAATATGTCAAAGCAATAATCTTACTTGTGGTAATTCTCCTTCTTCTCATCTCTCCAGTTCTTGTTCAGCTGGTGAATCTTCACTGCCACATAGCGTTGTTCTTGAAGGTCAAAAGCCTGAGGATGGGCAAAGGCATTTATAGCTGAACTGGAAGAAAGTTTGGCACAACCGGCAAACACTACTCCTAGATTCCCCTCCAAAAGAACAACAAAAATAATAGCAGCAACCAGATATTCACGGCAAATATACAATTTGAAACTGTATGCAACATCAAGAAGATATTCATTCAATCTGACACAAATTTTGACTTTGTTAATACAATGTTTAGGCTTGTGGCAGACACACATAACAGAGCATGCAATGTAAGATATTGACAATGGTGAATTTATGAATTGAGACCCGTTGGGTTTTGTGGAACGGGGGACAGTATGGTAGAGTAAAGTATACGTACAGATGTAAGAGGTTATAACAGAGTAAAACAGATGGTAGACTAGACATGAAATATATATCCTCAGTACAGGTGATGACATGAAATATAAGTGATCTGCATCTCTGAAGGTCTGGATGAATCGCATGACTGGACAGAACCAGAGAGACCGTGGCATCAGAGGTAGAAGAACAGAGGAACAAAGGAAAACGAGTGAGACACCATAAACTTATGTAAATACACAAGCAACTGCTCACACACGACTTTCCATACAGAACATTGAACACTCACAAACACACTCACTTTGTACACCTCACTGAATCCTCCCCGGCCAAGCAGATGCAGCAACAAGTACCGGTCATTTAACGTGGGATGATCTTTGAACCTGTGTGACAGGGAAAAAATTTGAACAACTCTTTGCTTTTCTCATGGGCAGCTTTATGTTGGATGCTCTCATGTCGGCAATGAAAAACATTTACATCAATTTGCACAAGAAGGCAAGACCAACAACAATGTTTTCAAAGAAGTTCTTTGAAGTAGTTATTTCATTTTTAGTATTAGTGCTTGTGTATGTACGTGTTACCCTATGGTATGTTTTTAGGAAAATGCAAGTTTTGAAATAAATGTTTTTTGCCTCATTTCCTTTTCATTGTCAATTGTCAATTTTTCCCTGAGCTACACCGATCTGATAGAACCACTAAAAAAACCAAAAAAAAAACCCTTTTAAAGGCCATTTTCCCTGCTAGAGTGGGCGTGAGCCTTGCGGGCCCCATGACAATCATCATGGTTCCATTTTTGAGGCAATGTTTTTATGGTCGGATGCCCTTCCTGAAGCCAACCCTTTAGTCGCCTCTTACAACACGCAAGGATACGGTGTACCGATTCAAAACCGGGGCACACACCAGCACATTCATCCCAGCAAGATGGTACTCAATTTGCCGACCTCAGAAGGATGACAGGATGAGTCAACCCCCCTGGCGTTAATTCAACGATCGACCGTGATTCTAACTCAGGATCCTAGGATCCCAAGCTGGCACTCTAACCGCGAAGCCAACACCACGCTAAGGCAGATAATACCCCTGCTAATAAATAATAAAAAAGAAGGAAACTCACTGTGAGTTGTCCTCATTGTGAATTCGCTTCAGTTCCCGGATATGTAAATTCCTCACTCGCTCCAACCGCTCCAACTCAGCCTGTATCTCAGCCTCTTCCTGCATGCAGAACATAAAAAACATATTGGCTGCTTACAGTGGATTCAACAATAAACATACTCTGGGTATAAAAGGGCACAACAAAATAATAAAAAGATAGGGGGCAAAGAGAAGCACAACTAAAAAAAATGCACAAATGATAGTTTTGCTAAAATACAGGTTATTTTTTTTTCCAAAGAAAAGGTGACTTTTATTTTATTTTTCAACAGTTTAAGTCTTTGCAGATCACTTTGCTTTATGAGTTAAAGGAATTCCATAATATTGGCACCTTGCAACAGGAGTCCAAGGTCATGGACCTCCATGCACAATCCCTGCCACCTCAGGTTGCTTGCTTTCTACAAAGTCTCTTTCTTTCTACCCTCAGCAAGACAAAACTTGACACTCAACTCCACTAATTCACCTCCCACTTTCTCATCTGTGGAATTGTCTTCCCGAGTCTGTTATATTGAGTACGTCTCTCCAGGATTTGAAGTCTGATGATGATGGCCACCGCATGATCCTTTTGATCCTCAACTGCTGAGACCGTTTCAACTCTCCTGCAAAGTTTTTTTTTTTTTGTATACAAGATCGAGGCCCGTGTAAGAGCTAACAACAATCACAAAAAAACAACAACGAACGGACACACAAAACATACAAAAAAGGAAGTGGGAGACAAGATGGGGAGAGAGAGGGAAGCACACAAGTACAACAGCAGAGAACAGAGACAACGGAAGATCCGTGGGAGGGAGAGAGCTTGGGGGAGGAGGCATGGGAAGGCAGGGGGTGGGGGGGAAGTATAAAACACGTGGACACTGCTGGAATGTCCAGGAAAGAAAAAAGTCGGTATTTCAAAAAAAAAAAAAAAGTGGATTTGGGGTGAATTAACGGGGGTAGAAGATATTAAGGTTTTGGATGAGGGAAGATAAGAGATGGTGGTGAACAGCTGTTTTAAAGACCTGGAGGGAGGAGTGGGATTGAAGAGAGTGAGGGAGTTTGTTCCAGAGGCGGGAGTATAGAGGAATAAAGGAGTGAAGGTGAGCAGAGAGTCTTGATTTTGGCAATTTCACCAGAACAGGGATACTGGCAGATATTGTGAGACCTGTAGGAATATTTGGGGGCACAGAGCACAGATAGAGCTGGGGGAGCTAGGTCGGATAGGAGTTGGTAGAAGACAGAAAGACCACCTACCTGCCTGCGGTGAGTAGTGAAAGGCCCTCGGAGTTAGCTTCATCACGGGAGATTCCAATGATTCTGAACGCTTTGGTTTCAACAGCGTGAAGACGAGCTAGGTGTGAGGCAGGAGCACCAGCCCAGAGGGGATAACAGTATTCCATTGAGCTGTGGATGAAAGCCTTGTATGTGGTGAGGAGCTCAGGTGTGCCAAGGATGGACTTCGCACGACGGAGGATGCCCAGTCGGCGACTGGCTTTGGAGGCCAGCTTGGAAATGTGGTTTTCCCAGGAAAGATCATGGCAGATCGTGAGACCCAAAAGATTGAGTGACAGCACTTCTTGGAGAGGATTGTTCAGAAAGTAGATGGGAGGGTTGTTCAGTCGGCCTTTTCAGAGAGACATAGTAAGAGTGTGAGATTTGTCAGGATTGAAAGACATATTCCACTTGTTTGACCAGTCTGTGATTTTGTCCATGTCTGCAGAGTGAGGAGGCTGCAGACTGTCGATCTGAGAAATGAGGAATGGAGCGGCAGAGTGTGGAGTCATCAGCAAAGAGATAGAGAGGATTTTCAAGACAATCAGGGAGATCATTGATGAAGACCAGAAAAAACACCAGGCCCAGAACACTGCCTTGAGGAACTCCAGCTTGAACAGGAAGGGGAGATGAGAGAAACCCATTCAGAGCCACACGTTGACTACGACCAGAGAGGAAGTCCGCAAGGCATGCGTGGAGATTTCCATGGATCACATCGGAGGAGAGTTTGGTGAGCAGAGCGGGGTGCCAGACCGTATCGAAGGTACGTGATATGTCAAGCGAGACAGCTCTAATTTCCTGTTTGGCATTGAGGACCTCCATCCATTGTTGAGACAGCAGAAGCAGAATGTCCATAGCAGAGTGAGCTGGTCTGAAACCAAATTGATGATCAGAGATCAAGCCATTGGAGAAGAGGAAAGATTTGATATCCGAAGCAAGGATGGATTCCATGACTTTGCTGATAATTGGGAGAAGGCTGATTGGTCTGTAGTTGCAAGGATCTGTTTTTGCACCTTTTTTGGGTAAAGCAGTAATGTTGGTCTGATTTCCAAGCTGATGGCAAATGACTTTGAGCAAAAGAGAGGGCGAAGAGAACAGAGAGAGGGTGAGACAGAGTGGCAGAGCAGGATTTTAGAACTCTGAATACTCTTGAATAACCATTTTCCCTTTGCCCCATTCTGTATCTGCTGACCTTCTGTAATACTGCT
This sequence comes from Myxine glutinosa, assembly GCF_964187855.1. Lineage (NCBI taxonomy): Eukaryota > Metazoa > Chordata > Myxini > Myxiniformes > Myxinidae > Myxine > Myxine glutinosa. The sequence goes on from NC_136270.1 coordinate 102,096,031, forward strand.
CTTCCATGAGCATCAATATCTGCATGAACAGGTGATGAGTGATTGGCTGCAGCTGCCATCGTTGCTGAGAGCCATGTGTAGAACGGAGTTAATAAAGTAGGGAGGGAACATGCTTCCATTTTTAATTCTCCACGTTATCGAGATAGGTCTTTGGCCTGTAAGGTTTCCACTGATGCTCTAAAATGGGAAACATAGATCGCTTAAAATTTGTAGAATCACAGTGCCTCTTTTGATGCCAAGGCCTCGCACCCTGAGGAAACAAAATCGATCCCACGAGATCTTGCGGGGGAAGTCACGGTTTTTACGAAGCTGTCCCGACCTTCACGCACGCTCAAAATTAAGTAATTGTTCACAATTGTATTTTTGTCGAAACTGTATTTATCTTACGTGTGTGTACCATAGTGCATCCTTTGGAAGATTATCGGTGTTAATCTTTCATACCTGTATAGAGTATAGAGTGGTCGAGTATTTTGTGCCGCAAAATATTGCAGCCTTGCTGTTGTTCTTTAAGCTTCCTACCTGGAGGCTTTGTTTCTCTCAGCGGTCGATTGTGGTCCTGCTACTCTCATTCTCTCAGTTTTTTCCCAGTCTTTTCACCCCATACTTCCTTGTTTAAAATCTTAACTAAAAATACAACAAAAATAACCAAAAACATTTCCTTCTTTGTTCTTTTCGTTCGTTCGTTCTTCGACCACGTGTTTCACCCCCATTTCACGCCATTCCCCAGATCTGTTTTACCCTGTTCTTTTTGCCGACATCTTTTGCCCTGTTCACGTGACTCATGATTGCCCCTCTAGGCTCCCTCTCCCTGTTTTTTTTTTTTTGTGAATATTAGATTGTTATTCACGGTTCTGTTTAAATATGTTTAGACTTTCCCCTGCAGTGTTTTATTCAGTGGTATATTACAACAGGCTGTTTTTCTTCCTATTTAAAAGGCTCTTTTCAATTTCCTCTCCAACTCATTCTACTTCAAAAAAATATTCAATCTCTTATAATTCGAAATCACGACATGCTCTAAATTCAAATTCATTCCACCCCTCCTCTATCGTTCTTAAACGGATCGCTAACTTGAAAATCACAATAAACCCAATTTGTTAAAATGTTCGTCTTTCATTAATCATCCACTTTCTAAACTCCCCCCTTGCCCCTTCCCTCCAAATATCCCCCTTGCCCCTCCCCTACTAAACTCCCCCCTTGCACCTCCCCTCCTAAACTCCCCCCTAACCCATCCCCTTGAAAACTCCCACCCCAAACCTTCCGCTTCAAATCTCGCCCCCTACCATCCCTCTCCAATTCTCCCCCCTCCCACCCTCTTCTCAAAGCTGCCTGCCTCCTGACTTCATCTCCCTTCTATCTCATACCTCCACCTCCCCCAACCTTCTACTTTCCTCTGCCACCCCTCAAAGAACCCCTCACTGTGCCTCATACCATCACCATCAAACCTTTCGTCCTCATCCTTCCCTTTCTTGTAACTCTTCTGTAATATCTGACACACTATTAACTGCTCTTCCTAACTCCCCCGCCCATCCTTCATCTGCCCCTACCCCACCCCTCCCCTCTCCTGCACCCGATGCTCCCGCTCTCTCCTCATTAACGATATGGACCTCAAACATCCGAGGCCTTCGCTCAAACCTGATTGATCTCTCCCATTCAGGTCGCTTCTGACAATCCAGACTTGATCTACTTAACAGAAACTTTCCTCCTTCAAGATGTCTCTGATCCCTTAATATCTCTTCCTGGTTACTCCCTCCTCCAGTATGATAGACCTGAGCCTCGTCCTGGTGGTGGAGTTGCTATCTTTATCAAAAACTCTCTTTCTCACTGTCCTTGCACTGCCCTCTCTCCACCCCACCCCCAGGAGTACCTCTGGCTACGGCTTCCTCTCCGCTCCCACCTTTTGTTCATATGTGTTCTGTACCGTCCTCCAAACAGTGATGACTCCATTTACATGTCGCTGTCTGACAACATGAACCAACTTCTATCAACTCATCCCAACTCTCTCTTCCTCATATGTGGTGACTTCAACTGTCATCATGCCAGCTGGCTGGGTGTGGGTTCCTCTCTCACCAGCCATGGCACCTCAGCAAAGGACTTTTGTGACTCATGGGGACTGACACAATCTGTCAATTTCCCGACCCGGATCTCAGTCAATGTCTTCAAGTCAATGAGTATATTCTCTTCTAGACTTGGTTATGACAAACTTCCCTGCAAATGTCTGCTGCTCTTCTTCTGCTCCAATCGGTTCTTCTGATCATGTGCTTGTTAAAGTGGGCATCTCTCTGGCCATTCTCAGAGAGCCTCCTCAGTGTCGACGAGTCTGGCATTTCACTCAGGCCGACTGGCACGGGCTGCAAGCAGCAATGACTCATCGGGACTGGTCTCCCATCTCTACTGCCTCTGACATCAATTCTTCCTGGGAATTCTTCCAAAGCAAACTGCTCTCTCTCATGCACAGATTTATCCAATCTCATCTTCAGTTGTCTTACCCTTCCTCCTGTCCATGGTACACTGAATCTTGTGGTGAGGCAGTTGCCCTGAAACAACTTGCCTTTGCCTCTTGGAAGGCAAATCCAATTGAAGGCAATCTCAGTTCCTTCCACACTCAAGAATGAACTCTCAAACCTGTCTCCTTCCTCCAAATCCTGGTGGCGTCTGGTCAAATCCGTTTCTGGTGTTTGTTCCCCCTCCATCCCCTCCCTCACCTCAAATGGCTGCACAGTTGACACCGCACATGACAAAGCCGAATGCCTCAACTCTGTGTTTGCCTCAAAATCTTGTGTCCCAAACCCACCTCTCTCTGTTCCCACCTTACCCAGTCGAACCCAACTGCTCCTGGACTCTGTTTCCTTCTCTCCTGACAAGGTGGAGAAGTTTTTGTCAAACCTCGACTCTGATTCTGCAACTGGACCAGACGGCATCAGCCCACGGGTCGTGAAATCCTGCTCTGCGGCTCAATCTCACCCTCTCTCTGTTCTTTTCACCCTCTCATTTGCTCAAGGTCATCTGCCAGCATCTTGGAAATCAGCAAACATTACCGCTTTACACAAAAAGTTGCAAAAACAGATCCTTGCAACTACAGACCAATCAGCTTTCTCCCAATTATCAGCAAAGTCATGGAATCCATCATTGCTTCGGATATCAAATCCTTCCTCTTCTCCAATGGCTTGATCTCCGATCATCAATTTGGATTCAGATCAGGTCATTCTACTCTGGACATGTTGCTTCTGCTGTCTCAATAATGGATGGAGGTCCTCAATGCCAAACAGGAAATCAGAGCTGTCTCCCTCGACATGTCACGTGCCTTCGATATGGTCTGGCACCCAGCTCTGCTCACCAAATTCTCCTCCTATGGTATCCATGGAAATCTGCACGTTTGGCTTGCCGACGTCCTCTCTGGTCGTAGTCAACGTGTGGCCCTGAATGGATTTCTCTCATCGCCCCTTCCTGTTCTGGCTGGAGTTCCCCAAGGTAGTGTTCTGGGCCCTGTGCTTTTTCTGGTCTTCATCAATGATCTCTCCGACTCTCTGGAAAATCCTCTCTATCTCTTTGCTGATGACTCTACTCTACTCTACTCTACTCTAAACTCTACTCTACTCTACTCTACTCTGCCGCTCCATTCCTCATCCCTCAGATCGGCAGCTTGCAGCCTCCTCACTCTCTGCAGACCTGGACAAAATCACAGACTGGTCAAACAAGTGGAACATGTCTTTCAATCCTGACAAATCTCACACTCTTACTATGTCTCTCCTAAAAGACCGACTGGAAAACCCTCCCATCCACTTTCCCAGCAATCCTCTCCAAGAAGTTCTGTCGCTCAAGCTTTTGGGTCTCACTATCTGCCATGATCTTTCTTGGGAAAACCACATTGCCAAGCTAGCCTCCAAAGCCAGTCGCCGACTGGGCATCCTCCGTCGTGCGAAGTCCTTCCCTTGGCACACCTGAGCTCCTCACCACATACAAGGCTTTCATCCGCAGCTCAATGGAATACTGTTCCCCCCTCTGGACCGGTGCTCCTGCCTCACACCTAGCTCGGCTTCACGCTGTTGAAGCCAAAGCTTTCAGAATCATTGGAATCTCCTGCGATTAAGCTAACTCCGAGGGCCTTTCACTCACTCACCACAGCCAGGTTGGTGGTCTTTCTGTCTTCTACCGACTCCTCTTCGGTCTTGCTGCCCCAGCTCTGTCTGTGCTCTGTCCCCCAAATATTCCTTCAGGTCACACAAGATCTGCCAGCAACTCTCTTCTGGTGAAACTGCCAAAATCAAGACTCGATGCTCACCTTCACTCCTTCATTCCTCTTTTCTCCCGCCTCTGGAACAAACTCCCCCACCCTCTTCAATCCCACTCCTCCCTCCATGTCTTTAAAACAGCTGTTCACCACCATCTCTTATCTTCCCCCATCCAAAACCTTGATCTTTACTAGCCCCGTTAATTCACCCCAGATACACTTTTTCGAAATTCCAACTTCTTTCCTGGAAGTCCTTGCAGTGTCCATATGTTTTATACCTCTCCCACCTCTCCCCAAGCCCTCTCCCTCCCACAGTTCTCTCGATGTCCCTGCTCTCAAATGTTGTGTTTGTGTCCTTCCCCCTCTCTCCCCATCTTGTCTATCGCTCCCCTTATTTGGTGTTTTATGTGTCGGTTTGACTTTTTGTGTGATTAATGTTTGCTCTTTCACGAGCCTCGATCTTGTATCCCCCCAAAAAAAAAAAAAACTATAAAAAGCGCACACAATGATAATTGCTTTGCAATACATGTCCCCCCCCCCCCCCCCCCTACTGGTCGGGTGGTGTATAATAATGCAAATCACGAATGAATTCGGTCACGAGAAATAATAAAAATAACCCGATGTGCACACATTAAGCAAAACATGCGTACTGCGTATGTGCATATGTAATACATTGTGGTTATCCACCTGGGATCATTCCAATTGCACTGGAGCCAAGGCCAAGCCCAAGGCCAAGTGAAATGCCTCTTCCTGACATGGTGGCACATGATTTTAATTGGAGTTGAGTTAGACCAGATGACCAGCCAATGGGTGTAATAGTCCAAGCAGTTCGGCAATTTGGATGTAGATAATGTAATATGCTGCATGTTCATCTCATACACAAGGGATATCTCATACACAAGGGATCAAAATCCAACAGTCTGTTTGTTATAAACAAACAGAACACTCGAACTATAACTTTGCGTAATTTTGCACAGTAAAGCCAAAACAAATTTAAAAAACAATTGATGAAATGCCCCAAAACTCAATCTTGTTCTGTAACTTATATGTAACTCAATCTTGTAACATAAAGCCATGTACCAAGTTTCAGTTGAATATATTAAAGGGTAATCGGGGAAAAGTCTGGAAAACCACAGGTGCGATGGACAGACAGACAGACTGAGTGCAAACATATAGTCTCCTCAGGTGAAACCGGTAGGGGACTAATAATTAAATAAATCTGAATTACCAAACCATGTTTTGTCAATCATCTTTTAGGGCTAAAAAATAAAATAAAACGATTGTCCACTAAATTTTAGCATAGATGAGAGCTAACAAGAATAATAGAATGAGTGAGGCGAGAACATTATAAACAAGAAAGAACAATCAGAGATTGCAGACCCTCACCAGGATGTGTTTTCAGTGGTTTTTAAGGCTTTTGTGTTAAAACAAATATGGCGGCCAAACCAAGTGACCAATGACATCATCATTATTATTTTTTTCTCCACCAATTTATCTCTAGATTATGCTCAATAAATTTCATCTTGATCGGATGAAGTTTTGTACTTGTCAAATTATGACATCATAATGGAGGCACCTATGACATCATTACCAGATGTTATTCCACATGGAGAGTTATTTTCAATGAGCCATGTCAAAAAAATTTATATGCAGCGCTTTCGGAGATATAGAGGTGCAATTTTTTTCGTTTTTTCCAGGATGTCGGCCGAACCACGTGACTGATGACATCATAATTTTTTCTCTCCACCAATTTATGCCGACATGAACCAGCTTTAGAGGCAATAATTTATGCCGACATGAACCACCTTTAGAGGCCATAATTTATGCCTACATGACGCTCAATAAATTTCATCTTGATTGGATAAAGTTTTGTACTTGTCGAATTATGATGTCATAATGGAGGAACATATGACATCATCATTAACATATTTTATTCCCAATGGAGTTTTTTCACAATGAGCCATGTCTCAATTTTTTCTATTCAGCACTTTCGGAGATATAAAGGTGCAAAGCTTTTTGGTTTTTCCAAGATGACGGCCGAACAACGTAATCTATGTCATCATAATTATCATTAAAAAATTATACAGGTGGAGGTGCACCTATGGTGAAAATTTCCTGTCAATCGGACCAACGGTTGCAGAGAAAATCATATTTATTCTGTGCGGACAAACAAAGAAACAGACAGACAGACAGACAAACAAACAAGAAGATGTCATGTGGAGCACGATACAAAATCCACCCAAAGTTTTCCATTGATACAACAAATTGTCCATTTCATCAAGATATAAAATTGACGATCTTGATCAAAGCTTGGGGCAACAGGATGAAAAGTGACGATTTTTCAGATGAAAAATGATTATTTCAGAAGTTTGACCTTGAGTTGACCTTTGACATTTTGACCTCAAAAATCGTTGGTTTCCCAATTCAGTGACAATATGCAAATGCTGTTCAATTCCCAAGTCAATCGGTTGAAAATTGACGGCTTTTCAGATGAAAATTGATTTTGAAAATTTGACCTTGAGTTGACCTTTGACCTTTTGACCTCAAAAATAGTTCATTTCCCAATTTAGTAACAATATATAAATGCTATTCAATTTTCAAGTCAATCGGATTAAAAATGGTGATTTTAGAAATTTGACCTCCAGATGACCTTTGACCTCAAAATCAATAGGCTTCTCAAGTGGGACAGCCTATACGGCTTGGTGAAGTTTTGTGACGATCGGTTTAGAATTGTGACCTGTAAGCCGGTGAAAAACAAACAAGAAGACCTCATGCAGAGCACGATACTTGCAAAATCCACCCCCCCCCCCTCCCCAAAAAAGTTTTCCATTGATGCAGCAAATTGTCCATTTCATCAAGATATAAAACTGACTATCTTGATCAAAGCTTGGGTCAACAGGATGAAAAGTGACGATTTTTCAGATGAAAAACGATGATTTTGGAAGGTTGACCTTGAGTTGACCTTTGACCTTTTGACCTCAAAAATAGTTAGTTTCCCTATTTAGTGACTCAATGTGCAAATGCTGTTCAATTTTTAAGTCAATCGGATGAAAATTGAGGATTTTTGAAACTTGACCTATGTTGACCTTTTGGCCAATGTTGACCTCAAAAATAGCTGGTGGTTGAATTCAGTGACCATATATGCAAATCCTCTTAGAATTTCAAGTCAATCGGATGAAAATTGATGATTTTAGAAATTAGACCTATGTTGACCTTTGTTGACCTCAAAAACTACTTGGTGGTTGAATTCAGTAACCAGATATGCAAATGCTCTTCAAATTTCCAGTCAATCGGATGAAAATTGAAGATTTTAGAAATTTGGCCGATGTTGACCTTTCGGTCTATGTTCATCTAAAATATAATTTGTGGTTGAATTCAGTGACCAGATATGCAAATGCTCTTCAAATTTCCAATCGGATGAAAATTGAGGATTTTCGAAATTCGGCCTATGTTGACCTTTTGGCCTATGTTGACCTCAAAAACTACTTGGTGGTTGAATTCAGTGACCAGATGTGCAAATGCTCTTCACATTTCCAGTCAATCGGATGAAAATTGAAGATTTTAGAAATTTGGCCGATGTTGACCTTTCGGCCTATGTTCATCTAAAATATAATTTGTGGTTGAATTCAGTGACCAGATATGCAAATGCTCTTCAAATTTCCAATCGGATGAAAATTGAGGATTTTCGAAATTCGGCCTATTTTGACCTCAAAAACTACTTGGTGGTTGAATTCAGTGACCAGATGTGCAAGTCCTCTTCAAATTTCAAGTCAAATGGATGAAAATTTGAGGATTTTAGAAATCCGGCCTATGTTGGCCTCAAAAATACTTGGTGGTTGAATTCAGTGACGAGATATGCAAGTCTTCTTCAAATTTCAAGGTAATCAGATTAAAATTGAGGATTTTAGAAATTTGGCAAAGTTTGTGACCTTTGGCCTATGTTGACCTTTTGACCCCAAAAACAATAGGCTTCTTGCTTATGACCAACTCTACCATTTGGTGAAGTTTCGTGACGATCGGTTTAGAATTGTGACCTGTAGGCTGGTGACAAACAAACAGACAGACAGACAAGCAGACAGAACCACAAACGCAACGTACCAATTATACTTGAAAAATCTTCGATTTTGCAAGTAACAAATGAACACTCACTCAGAGCGACACTTGGAAAAACAGAACAAAGTAGAATGGCACTCAGGAGAGCATCCTTTTGACCTCAAAAACAATTAGTGGTTGAATTCAGTGACCTGACATGCAAATCGTCTTCAAAGTTTAAGTCAATCGGATGAAAATTAAGGATTTTAGAAATTTGAAAAAAAGTGGTTGACCTTTGGCCTATGTTGACCTTTTGGCCTACACTGATCTCAAAAATTGTTGGTGGTTGAATTCAGTTAGCCAATATGAAAATCACATTAAAATTCCAAGTCAATCGAATCAAAATTGAGGATTTTAGAAATTTGAAATAATTGTTGTTGACCGTTGGCCTATGTTGACCTTTTGGCTTATGCTGATCTCAAAAATAGTTGGTTGAATTCAGTTAGCCGATATGTAAATCCTTTTCAAATTTCAAGTCAATCGGATGAAAATTGAGGATTTTAGACATTTGACCAAGTGGTTGACCTTTGGCCTATGTTGACCTTTTGGCCTATGCTGATCTCAAAATAGTTGGTGGTTGAATTCAGTTAGCTGGTGTAAATCCTATTCAAATTTCAAGTCAAATGGATGAAAATTGAGGATTTTAGAAATTCAAAAAAAGTGGTTGACCTTTGGCCGACGCTGATCTCAAAAATAGTTGGTGGTTGAATTCAGTAAGCTGATATGTAAATCCTATTCAAATTTCAAGTCAATTAGATGAAAATTGAGGATTTTAGAAATGTGAAAAAGTGGTTGACCTTTGGCCTATGTTGACCTTTTGGCCTACGCTGATCTCAAAAATAGTTAGTGGTTGAATTCCGTTAGCCGATATGTAAATCCTATTCAAATTTCAAGTCAATCGGATTAAAATTGAGGATTTTAGAAATTTTTAGGTTGACCTTTGGCCTATGTTGACCTTTTGACCTCAAATATATAGGATTTTGTCGGACCACGAACTTTACCATTTGGTGAAGTTTCGTGAAGATCGGTTTCAAATTGTGACCTGTAGGCAAGTATAAGTGAGTGGACGCACATGCACGCACGCACACACACACACACACACACACGAGTGATCAACATACTTGGCAAAATAAAAATAAAAAAAATTTGCCAAGTAACAAACAGACAGACACACAGAACCACAAACACAACCGACCAATATACTTGAAAAATCTTCGATTTTGCGAGTAACAAACAAACGGACTCAAATGCAATACCCTCCCCTCTGGCGCGGGTAATGATTGCAAGAAATTGAGCAAACAAACTGCGTTAAAGTGTCAAAATAATCTTACTTTTTTGAGATGTCCCAGCCGAAGTTTGAAGATCTCTTCCTGTTCATGATATTCGGCTATGGTCAATCTGAAAAGGCAAGAGGCAACATGAAAATTTTATTTACAAGTAAAGTCCTGTACCAACTAACCAAAGCGGTGATTTGCCAAAATTAAACGAGTAGGAAACGGAAGTTGTTTTTTTTTTCAATGGTCACCTCATACCTGCTGTTATTATCGGCTCAATGACAGGAAGAATAAACAGCTCCACTCAAAAGATTTACCAAACAGTTTAATAGTAAAAAAAAAATGATGACAAATAAAATAATACAATAAAGCATATAAAATAAATTACACAAAACTATATTTCAAAATGAGGGGACAAAACAATAAGAACAAGAAAGAGCAATCAGAGATTGCAAACCCTCGCCAGGATGTATTTTGAATGGTTTTTAAGGCTTTTGTGTTAAAACAAATATGGCGGCCAAACCACGTGACCGATGACGTCATTTTTTTTTTTTCTAAACTAATTTATTCCTCAATTATGCTCAAGAAATTTCATCTTGATCAGATGAAGTTTTGTACTTTTCGAATTATGACGTCATAATGGAGGCACCTATGCCATCATCATTAACATATTTTATTCCTCATGGAGAGTTCTTTATAATGAGCCATGTCTCAATTTTTTCTATTCAGCGCTTTCAGAGATAAAGAGGTGCAAAGTTTTTCGGTTTTTCCAAGATGGCGGCCACACCACGTGATCTATGACGTCATAATTATTTTTTTTAAATTCTACAGGTGGAGTTGCACCCATGGTGAAAATTTCCTGTCAATCGGACCAACGGTTGCAGAGAAAATCATATTTATTCTGTGAGGACAAACAAACATGAAAAATCGGTCAGAGACCGAGGACTTGCTGGAATATACTTTTTTTATTGGCCATTTTGGACAAATATGGCGGCCGAACCACGTGATCGATGACGTCATCATTATTTGTTTTCTAAACTAATTTATTCCGAGATTATGCTCAAGAAATTTCATCTTGATCGGATGAAGTTTTGTACTTGTTGAATTATTATGTCATAATGGAGGTACCTATGACATCATCATTAACATATTTTATTCCCCATGGAGAGTTATTTACAATGAGCCACGTCTCAATTTTTTCTATTCAGCACTTTAGGAGATATAGAGGTGCAAGGTTTTTCCGTTTTTCCAAGATGGCGGCCGAACCACGTGACTGATGACGTCATCATTAATTTTTTTCCTCCACCAGTTTATGCCGACATGACGCTCAAGAAATTGCATCTTGATAGGATGAAGTTTTGTACTTGTCGAATTATCAAATTATGACATCATAATGGAGGCCTTAGGCCGAGAGTTAAAAATTTGGCACAGTCTATTCCAGGGCAAGTCAGTCTATTCAATGTGTGTAAAGTTTGGCGAATCTACGTGCAACAATGTAGACGTAGTGCTGCGCACAGACAGACAAACAGATAAACCAACCGATCAACATACTTGCCGGAATCTTTTCCAGCAAGTAACAAACAGACTCAAATGCAATACCCTCTCCTCTGGTGAGGGTAATTATGACAACAGAGGATGGTTATGGATAATCAGGATTGCAAATTCTAAAATGAACTCAACTGGGGCAGATGGAAAACTTGAACGGCACTCAGTAGAGTGCATACCCCAGCCAGGATGAACAGTTTAGGTTTTGTATCCCACTAATAGGTCGGATCTGGATCCAAACCTGAAACAAAATATCTGCTTGTTCTTGTCACCTCACCAACTTATTCACCTAGTTTTGTCACAACTCGTTCACAACTTTTTTGAGATATCAAAATATGTTTTTGGCCACATCTCTCAATGGTGAAGAATCATTTTTAAAATTCTCATATCCAGACCTGGAATCGGATAGTCACCAAAATCTTGGTGACGTGATGTCCTTGTCACACATCACGTCCAAATCTATGAATAACCTTTTGAGATATCCTGCTCACAGACAAACAGACAGACAGAGGTGAAAACATAACCTCCATCCACCTTCAGTGGGAAACATAATAACTTGATATAACTGGTGGGGGTAGGAAGGGTTACTGCCAGCCTGACCACCATAGGCGCCCAGCAATGGGTGGCAAAAATTATCTGTCTGTGTCTCCCTGTGTGTCTCTCCCTCTGTATGTGTGAGCGCACATCTGTGTGTCTGTGTCTCTCTCTCCCCATTCTGGTGGTGAACTGACTTGCCCAGCTATTCCTTCTGCTATAAATTGATGAATTTTGTATGTATTGATTGTGTGTGTCTCCCTGCGTGTGTGAGTGCGTCTCTCTCTCCATGTGTGTGCATTTCTCTCTTTCTCTTTCTCTTTCTCTTTCTCTCTCTCTCTCTCTCTCATGTTCCTGCACAAATGCAGCAATCTCTTCCAATTCCATGCTGGGTTATGCAGTTTCCACCAGTTTCTCGGCAGGGAATTGGAAGAGCGAAATTTGAATGAATTGGGGGGGGGGGGGGGGGGGGGGGAAGGAAAGGATTGTAATCATATAAGAGGGGTGGTGGGGGAGAGGGGTTATCTCAATCTTACAGGACAGGGCTGCAGGTCGAAATGATCTACACATGGCCTCATATGTATGACTAAAAAGCCCTGCCCTGCCAACAACACAGACATCACCAGGATACTTACTCTTCCCCATACAAGTAACAATGTATGCATGCATGCATGTATTAATGTATATAAAAAAGAGCATTTGTCAATCTACTGCTGGATGAAAGCTTCCCTACGACTCCTTCACAAACATCTCTCTTCGGTAAGTCTCCTCCAACTTGCTTCTGCAAACCTTGATTTTATCTTTCCATATTCCAAGAGGTCATCTTCCAGTTTGTTTGTTTTTTCGTTGGTTTTTTTCCACAAGTATATCCATTTATTAAATGTAAAAAATGTAATGTATTTTTTCTGAAGTATGGGGTCTTGTGAATCATGTCGTGTGTGGCTACTTACAGCTGTGGAGCCTGGGGTTTGAGGAAACCCTCCTCAGAACCATTTACGGCTTTCGTTTTGCGCACCTTGGCCTCAGGTGCAGGGCCAGGGCTCATGGCATGGCCGGCTGTAGGCGGTTTCCGCTTCACAAGAAGCTTCCTCTGACGTTCAATGTCCTCTCGCTGCTGGTTGATCCATTCCTGCTGTCTGTAGAGGACCATACATCATATAAGAATGAAGCAAGGGGGGTAGGGAGTTTTAAAAAACGACTAGTGACAGATAAACGTAAGAGAATGCACCAACTACAAATAGAGCGCATCTTAATGTATTTCTCTGTTGTCAGCAAGGATGAACACACTTGATAAGATTCTGAAATGCGAAGCCATCTGTCCATTGCTCGGTGAATGTCGCCCCATGGCGAACAGTCACAAAGTGGCCAAGACGGAGACGGTCCTGCATGCTCTTCTCTCGACATGCCAGCTTCTCCTGGTCCGACTAACAAGCGAAGAGAGATCATTACTTATGTGATTTTATTTTTAACAAAATCTAAGGCTTTTAATGGAGCTGCCACACACACATCTCATGCACATGGATCCACAGCCGAATACATGCTATACAACACAGGACAGATAGATGAGACAATCAATCACAGCTACTGAGCTTTGGGAAAGTGCCGTCACTTCCAGGGTTCATCGACAATTTTACATTTTTGGAGGTGGCAAGAATCACACTGATGTGTTGTTCTTTTTTCAGGATCGAAGGCTCCTACTGGAACTGCCAGACACACATCTCACACACATGGACATGCAGACGAATACATGATACACAATACAGGATGGTTAGATGAGAAAAAATAGTCACTGAGCTTAGGGGAAGTGATGTTACTTCCTAGGACACTCTGGGTACCAGCAACGTCACAACAATGGTGCTGCATTTCTCACCACACTCAGCGGGACATTTCCTAAGGAGGAATTATTTCCTCCCTAGGGATGCCAACCTATGGAGATTGTCCGTACTCATTCTTTTTAAATCTGAACGTCAATGAAGTAAGCAGCACGGACAATTTTTAATACCTTTGGTATGACATGACACGGACACAATTTGAAACACCAACCTCCCAGATTCAGAGCTAATGCTCCAACCATTACACCACTGAGCCTGATGGTTACCATTTTTAGTAGAAGAGCTCAGGTTATGGGCTATTCGAAGCTGCGAGTTTTTTTTTTCCTGGTTTGGTTTTTATTTTGGATTTTTTTTATTTTTTATTTTTATTTTTTTTGTATACTGAATCGAGGCTCGTGAAAGAGCTAACATTTATTTCACAAACAAATCAACCAGACAAACAAAACACACAAAAAGAGGGAGCGGAAGACAAGATGGGGAGAGAAGGGGAAGCACACAACCACAACATTTGAGAGCAGGGAGAAGTGTGGGAGGGAGAGGGCTTGGGGGCAGGAGGCATGGGAGGGGGAGGGCGGGGGGGAGAGGTATAAAACACAAGGGTACCGAAATTAGCGGGGGTAGAAAAGATCAAGGTTTTGGATGGGGGAGGATAAGAGATGGTGGTGAACAGCTGTTTTAAAGACCTGGAGGGTGCAGTGGGATTGAAGAGAGTGAGGGAGTTTGTTCCAGAGGCGGGAGAAAAGAGGAATGAAGGAGTGAAGGTGAACAGAAAGTCTTGATTTTGGCAGTTTAACCATAAGAGGGTTGCAGGCAGATATTGTGCGACCTGTAGGAATATTTGGGGGACAGAGCCCAGAGAGGGCTGGGGGGGCAAGGCCAGAGAGGAGTCGGTAGAAGACGGAAAGACCACCAACCTGCCTGCGGTGAGTGAGTGAAAGGCCCTTGGAGTTAGCTTCATCGCGGGAGATTCCAATGATTCTGAACGCTTTGGTTTCAACAGCGTGAAGACGGGCTAGGTGTGAGGCAGGAGCACCAGACCAGAGGGGAGAGCAGTATTCCATAGAGCTGCGGATGAAAGCCTTGTATGTGGTGAGGAGCTCAGGTGTGCCAAGGAAGGACTTCGCACGATGGAGGATGCCCAGTCGGCGACTGGCTTTGGAGGCCAGATTTGAAATGTGGTTTTCCCAGGAAAGATCATGGCAAATAGTGAGACCCAAAAGCTTGAGTGACAGAACTTCTTGGAGAGGATTATTCAGAAAGTGGATGGGAGGGTTTTCCAGTCGGTCTTTTCGGAGAGACATCGTAAGAGTGTGAGATTTATCATGATTGAAAGACATGTTCCATTTGTTTGCCCAGTCTGTGATTTTGTCCAGGTCTGCAGAGAGTGAGGAGGCTGCAGACTGCCGATCTGAGGGATGAGGAATGGAGCGACAGAGAGTAGAGTCGTCAGCAAAGAGATAGAGAGGATTTTCAAGAGAGTCAGAGAGATCATTGATGAAGACCAGAAAAAGCACAGGGCCCAGAACACTACCTTGGGGAACTCCAGCCTGAACAGGAAGAGGAGATGAGAGAAACCCATTCAGGGCCACAAGTTGACTACGACCATAGAGGAAGTCCGCCAGCCATGCGTGGAGATTTCCATGGATACCAAAGGAGGAGAGTTTGGTGAGCAGAGCAGGGTGCCAGACCGTATCGAAGGCACGTGAAATGTCAAGGGAGACAGCTCTAATTTCCTGTTTGGCATTGAGGACCTCCATCCATTGTTGAGAAAGCAGAAGCAGCATGTCCAGAGTAGAGTGACCAGGTCTGAAACCAAATTGATGATCAGAGATCAAGCCATTGGAGAAGAGGAAAGATTTCATATCTGAAGCAATGATGGATTCCATGACTTTGCTGATAATTGGGAGAAGGCCGATTGGTCTGTAGTTGCTGGGATCTGTTTTTGCACCTTTTTTGTGCAAAGCGGTGATGTTGGCCGATTTCCAAACAGATGGCAGATGACCTTGAGCAAAAGAGAGGGTGAAGAGAACAGAAAGAGGGAGTGAAAGAGCAGAAGAACATGATTTTAGGACCCGTGGGCTGATGCCGTCAGGTCCAGTTGCAGAATCCGAGTAGAGGGTTGACAGAAACTTTTCCACCTTGTCAGGAGGAAAGGACACAGAGTCCAGGAGCAGCTGGGTATGACTGGGTACGGTGGGTACAGAGAGGGATGGGTTTGGGACACAAGATTTAGAGGCAAACACAGAGTTGAGGCATTCAGCTTTTTCACGTGCGGAGTCAGCCGTTAAGCCGTTTGAGGTGAGGGAGGGGATGGAGTGGGAACAAACACCAGAAACAGATTTGACCAGACGCCACCAGGATTTGGAAGAGGGAGACAGATAAGAGAGTTTGGTCTTGAGAACGGTGATATATTGTTTCCTGGCTCTCCTGAGGGTGGACACACACTTGTTTCGGGCTTAGTGAAAGGAAATGAGATTTCCTTCCGTTGGATTTGCTTTCCAGGAGACGAAAGCAAGTTGTTTCAGGGCAACAGCCTAACCACAAGATTCCGTGTACCATGGACGGGAGGAAGGGTATGACAACTGAAGACGAGATGGGATAAATCTGTGCATGAGAGAGAGCAATTTACTTTGAAAGAATTCCCAGGATGAGTTGATGTCAGAGGCGGTAGAGATGGGAGACCAGTCCAGATGATTGATGGCTGCTTGAAGACCGTGCCAGTTGGCCTGAGTGAAATGCCAGACTCGTCGACGCTGAGGAGGCTCTCTGAGAATGGTCAGAGAGATGTCCACTTTGACAAGCACATGATCAGATGAGTCGATTGGAGCAGAAGAAGAGCAGCAGACATTTTCAGGGAAGTTTGTCATAACCAAATCCAGAAGAGAAGATGCTCCGTTGACTGAGATCCGGGTCGGGAAATTGACAGATTGTGTCAGTCCCAGTGAGTCGCAGAAGTCCTTTGCTGAAGAGCCATGGCTGGTGAGAGAGGTACCCACACCCAGCCAACTGGCATGGTGACAATTGAAATCACCACATATGAGGAAGAGAGAGTTGGGATGGGTAGATAGAAGTTGGTCCATATTATCAGACAGTGAGATGTAGATGGAGTCATCGCTGTTTGGTGGACGGTACAACACACATATGAACAAAAGGTGGGAGCGAAGGGGAAGCCGTAGCCAAAGGTATTCCTGGGGGTGAGGTGGAGAGAGGGCAGTGGAGGGCGAGTGAGGAAGAGAGTTTTTTATAAAGATAGCAACCCCACCTCCAGGACGAGGCTCAGGTCTATCATACCGGAGGAGGGAGTAACCTGGGAGAGATACCAAGGCATCAGAGACATCATGAAGGAGGAAAGTTTCTGTTAAGCAGATCACATCTGGTTTGTCAGAAGCAACCTGTATGGAGAGGTCAGTCAAGTTTGAGCGAAGGCCCCGGATGTTTGAGGACCATACCGTTAATGAAGAGGAAGGGGGAGCATCGGGTCCAGAACAGGGGGGGGGGGGGAGGGGTAGGGTAAGATGTGGAAGAGGAGGAAGAGGTAGGGAGAGCTGTTGAAGGTGTCAGAGATTTTCAGAGATTTCAGAATAGCTTGGAGAAAGGGAAGAATGGGGCGGACAAAAGGTTTGATGGAGATTGGGTGAGGCACAGTGAGGTGTTATTTGAGGAGGGGGAAGAGCGAGGCAGAAGGTTGGGGGAGATGAAGGTGAAAGTTGTAAGGGGGAAGAAGCAGGGAGGATGCTTTGAGGAGGAGGGGTGAGAGGGGAGTCTAGGAGGGGAGGAGCGAGGGAGAGTCTCGGAGGGGAGGGGTGTGGGGGGAGTTTAGGAGGGAGGGGAGGGAAGGGGCAAGGGGGGAGATTTGAAAGGGATGGGTGATGGGGAGGATTTGGAGGGGAGGGGTGAGATTGGATTTTGAAAAGTGTACGATTCATGGGAAACGAACATTTTTTGCAAAATGAGTTTGAGACCTTCGAGTCAAAAATACGTTTGAGGACACTGGAGGAGGGATGGAGTTCTGGATAGTTTAGGGAATGTAGAAAGGAGGAACTGTAAGAGATGGTATTATATATATTTTTTGGAATGAATAGATTTGGTGAGCAAGACGAAAGCATCCTTTTGTAGGAAAAGAAGAAAAGGGTGTTATAATATATGAGAGAAAATAGTTGTTCAGGGGAGAGATTATACATTTCTAACCACGTGATCGCGTGATCGCGAACGAACGAACAAAAAGAACAACAAATAAACGAATAAGACCTGGGAAGGAAATATTTTTTTGGGGTTTTTTTTTTTTTTGTGAGTAGAGATATTAAACAAGGAGGTATGGGGTGAACGACTGGGACGAAACAGAGAACGAAAATAATTTCAGCGCATTCGACGAATTGCTGAGAGAAAAACAAAACCACAAGGTCGGAGACGGTACGGTAGCCGAAGCCTACGAGTACTAGGCCGCAGAATACTCGATACGCATTAACCGACGATTGTGTATACATGTACGAAAAATTAGCACCGAAAATTTTCCAAAAGATACGCTATAGGTACATAAACTGAAAGATAGATACAGTCTCGACAAAAACACAATTGAGAAATATCACTTAGCTTCGAAAGCGTGAGCGCATGGACCAGCTTCGAAAAGACGTGACCTCGCCGTGATCTCGCGAGATACAACATCGAAGCTCGTGTAAGAGCTAATGAATTGCAAATCCAGTAACTACAATATCACACTGCCATTGCAGCATTATTGCAAAAATTTCAATATTTTTGTGGCAGCTCGACTTGTTTACAGAAAGTATGCATTGCCAAAATCGTATTGTCAACAATATCTTTGCCTTAAAATTCAATATACAAGGTTTTATTGTTAAAAAAGGTGAAACGCTAAACAAATAAAATGGCATTCCTGCATGGGTACCCATACAATTTATTTTTCCCAATATCAAGTAAACAACAGGTTTTCCATTTAGATTGCATGCTGTCTAATGCCTTTACAATTCCAACGCTAATACCACAACTACATTTTTAAGTCAAAATAACGATACCAAGTTACAAAAAGAGGTGATCACTCTACTGTGTATAGCAGATAATATATTGTTATGAATTTGGGTAGTGATATGTTGAGCAGAGTAGATCTGAGTAGGTACCATGCTTCGGGATGTCGCGGTAAGGACCACTACCTGTAATAAGTTCTTCATGAGCAGGCGTTTTGTTGGTTAAGGTGTATGATTGTGAATCTCCCAGGAGATTCGAGTGATAGTTAGTGTAGGGAATAATGAGTAGAGCCTTTGCATGTCTCACCTGGTAATCAAACCTTTGTCCCTTATGGCACTACAGACCACATAGACACTTGGTTAGGATCCCTTAGTACAACAGTAATGATGCCCTTCCCCCCTGACATGACTTAGGAAGAAATCAGGCCAGAACACCGCCATCATCTGCACCTCCGAGAGGCCTACCCGCCTCGCATAGCACGTGCTGTGACCAAGGAATAGGGGACGGGAGCGAGAGTGGCGCAGTGGGCGTGCCCCTTGACGAGCCGGCGAGTCGGTGGAGGCTCTGATTGGCAGGATAGTGCGCCAATGCTGATGTGACCGGCCAGATATATTAACGGGGGCCGGACGCCGTTTCGAGCAGTTCGAGTCACGAGTTGGTGTTGAGTTGAGCAGGAGGACTGAGAGAGTCGAGTTCCATTCCTGAGTCGAGTTGAGTTGAGAGCCAGTCGAGTTCAGACGAGTTCACTCCTGGGGCCCTGGCAGTTCACAGCTTCAGAGAGTCCTGGTGCGATCCTGAGTTGGCTTGTGAGCAGAGTCCTGGCCCCGGTTGAGTTGGCTGTCGTGTGGAAGATCGCCGTCGAGGTGGTTGGAGCTCGCTCCTTTTTGCTGGGTGGATTCGCGCTAGCCTGCTGTGGGACCTCATGGTGATCGGTGCTTGGTGCTCGGTGCTGATAGGCCTTGTGGGACTTGGAGCGAGGGACCTCGTGGTGTGTGATCGGGCTGGACGGAGCGGTGTTGGACGGCAGCCACCAAGACGACAAAGACAAGATAAGGCCGCATCCGCGAATACACTTGACCTAAAAGACATGTGTCTTTCGTATTTGATCCCCCTCGTCTTGTGTTTGAGGTCTGGTGTGCGGGATCCCCATTTAGGATATTCATTACCGGCACGCATTTTACTGTCCCTGCCTGTTATTGAATAAACCCTTGTATTATTTTGCATCCCCATTCAAACCTGTGCCGCTTGAGTTAATTTCCTTCCAGGACCGGAGCTATGCTGGCGTGCTGCAGTTAAGTGCTTTCGCCGCAGCCTCCATTTCCCTTCTTCCTCCCGCGCGGCCATAGCCGAATCCGTATTTGGGTAGTTGCCTCCAATAAGACCGTTTAGGCTATCCACGACTCTGTTAATCGGATATTCGTGACAAATGGTAGTCAGTAGTGGGATTGAACCCTAAAAAAAACAAAAAAAACAACTGGTGTCAGAGTGTGGAGAATTTGGATGCAAAATTTTGTAGCTGGAGGCGAATTTTTTTTGGAATAATCAGTTGGGCTTGCACGACGCGAAAGGTGCGTCATTAAATTAATTCAATTCCTGTTGGAAAAGCCGCGTGGGAAAGCGACCTCCTTTACGGAGGAGGAGGTGAGCAGTATGGAAAGGAGAATGGAAGATGTGGGAAGGATCGGGAGTGAGCCGGAAATGGGGGAAATGGAGGATAGCGTTGGAACTTCCCCCGCCGGAGGGACGGCCCCCATAGACACCCAGGCCTTAATGAAATTAATGAAGGGAATGAGTGATTGATTGGAGGGGCAAATTAAAGGAAAAATTGAGGGAGTGATTAACAAAATGGATGCCTGGTCGAGTAAATTGAAGGAAGGACGAACGAATAGTGCCGTCGGGGCACAGGAGCCGGGAATGGCAAAATTGGGAATTGCACCGGGAATGGCAAAATTGGGAATTGCACCGGAAATGGCAAAATTGGGAATTGCACCGGGAACGGCATGTGTACAGGTGAGCGTGGAGTGCCCACAGGTAGATGGGGAGACTGCAGGTGCAGAGGTGGATGGGGAATGCATGCAGGTAAACGTGGAGTGTCCACACGTAGATGGGGAGACGGAATGTGGAAATGGTAATGGACGATGTTTCCCACATTGTGGCCTGGTTGTTTGTCGGGACCAGGTGGATGTCACAACACCTCAACAGGGGGATGAATTTGAAATGGTGCAGCACCAGGGCGGTGGTGTGGAGCAAGAGGGGATAGAGTTATTGGGGGTCCGTGCAATGGAGCCGGACCGGGTATTTATTGATGAAAACCTGTCGGGGCCAGAAATGGTTTGGTGTAATGATGGTGATGATGAGCATGATGTGATTCAGCGGCTGGGAACCTGGGACAGTCCCATGGAGGTAGGGTTTGACCAGGCCCAAAGGAGTTTGGGGGAAGAGGTGAGTTGGTCCGAGGAGGTGGTTGGAATGACCAAGCGGACCCTCACCGTACACTACGATTTGGCAACAGAGGCTCCAAAATTACAGAACCAGTTGGGGGAGTGTGTTGGCTCCGGGCTGGATTTGGATCTTGGAGGATCGGGAGATAGAGCCTCCGGAGATTTGGTCCCCGTAGGGAATCTGGACCAGCTGCAGGGAGGGGCGGAACAACCTGTGGTAGAGGTTGTTACCTGCAGCTGCGGTGATTGGACACCTGGAGCAAAAATTGGTAAAAGAAAATCTAAAATTAAATTAAAATGGGAATTTGATTTGGAGCAGCCTTGGTTGGAGTTGGTTCCCGGGCTGCGGGATTTGGACATGGGGAGGTCAATGGTGATGGCCTCGAGCAAAATTTGCCCCTTTGGAAATTTTGTTATGCCAGCCAGCTGGGAGGCTGGGTTGGCGAAATGTGGACGTGGGGTCCAGCCTGGGGTGTCGAGGTACGACCTGAGCCCCACAGGGGGTCTGGCGGAGTGTGGTGTCCCTTGTCCGTCGGGGGACCATCCGGGCTTGTGGCTCGGGCCGACAGGGTCACCGGACCCTGGTGGGGGTTAGGACCTCCCGGGGGGTCCGAGGTGGTCTCTCAAGCCTGGGATGGCATTTATTGAGGACCACTAGGGGTAGGTGTTGTGGGTCGCGCTTTGGTGGTGGCACCGCGGATGGCCAGCTTGGGCCTGATGTAGTGACCACCCGGGCATGCGACCTGACACCCTCTCCCTGAGACTTTGGGACAACCGGCATGTGATGACCTGCCATGCCGTGTTGGGCTATGGACACGGGTCGAATCAAATGGACAGGGATGGACATAGCCTGCTGGACAACCATTGGGGCATCTGTGGAACATGATGGTGAGAGTGACCTTCCACAGATGCTCCGTTATGATTTATGGACTCTCGGGTTGGGAAGAGCCATGGGGATGATGGAATCGGGAGATGTGTAACGAGCCGAGCATATGGGCCATGCTCGGCTGGCATGTGTATGGCAAAGCATCTTTCTTTGGTGAAATGAGTGAATTGTGAAAAATGTTTGGCATGGGTAATCTGTGGTTTAGATGCAAATTTAAGGGTGAATTTTGTGAAGAGAAATGGTGGACACTGTTGAGTGACGCCATTATTGATCCAGGTGTGTTAGACCAAAGTGTTGGAGGCTGTGATAAAATTGATAGGGTAGCAGGACACAGCTTTCAACTGGTTGCGGGGGCGACTGTGCTGATATTTGGGACACGGGATCATGGGGATCTAGTTGTGTAGATGAGGGTCAACGTGGTGCTATGGAGTATGGGTGCCCGAGGTGTGTGGACCATGTCTACTGGGTGGATCTCCTGGTGGAGCATGGCTGTTGACTGGACCTTGGTGTGGTCAAGTGTGGGTGAGCACTGGGGGAGCTGCAGTTCTGTGGTCGGACTGGGGGATGATGTGGAGGTGCAGGGGAAGTGGCTGTAGAGATGCCACGCACTGCGACCGTGCCCCCCAGGACCGAGGTTGTGTGCGTAGTCGGACTGGGGGATGATGTGGAGGTGCAGGGGACGTGGCTGTAGGGATGCCACGCACTGCGACCGTGCCCCCCAGGGCCGAGGTTGTGTGTGCGGTAGTGTGTGTTGTGGCAGCAAGTGCTCACCACATTGGCCAGCTGGGGCTGGTGCAGCTGTGTTCCTCGCAGGGGGGCCGAAGGATGGATGGTGGGTCGCACCCTTATGGACACTCATGGGCCATGTTGGCGTTTTGACTGCTCACCTTGTCCCGATGACCCTTACACGGTAGAGATGCAGAGCTGTCGTGGCCACAGGTAGTTGTGTAGAGATAATCACCGTTGGATGCGGATCCACATACCTACCAGTATAATAATAATAATAATATTTCATTTATTTTGTATAGCGCTTTTCAAGAAGCCCAAAGGCGCTTTGACAGAGTGGAAAACATAATGCATAACAATACATGAAAACAACAATTGCAAAAAGACAAGAATCAATAGGGAAATATTTAAAGCAAAAGGAGGGAGAAGGAGAAGAGATAGTCAGGGGTTAAATGCTGTGGGTTGAATGTTGAATGCAGTGTTGAACAGGTGGGTCTTTAGTGATGTTTTGAATGTGGTGAGTGAGGAGGAGTCTCTGATGGTGTGAGGTAGTGAGTTCCAGAGGGTGGGAGCAGCGATGGAGAAGGTCCTGTCCCCCCAGGATCTGAATTTGGTCCGGATGGGGGGGGGGGGGGTCAGGAGGTTGGTACCAGCAGAGCGGAGGTTGCGGGTGGGAGTGTGTCTGGAGAGGAGGGCAGCCAGGTAGGATGGGGCCAGGTTATGGAGGGCTTTGTATGTCAAGAGGAGGATTTTGTACTGGATTCTCTGGGGGATGGGGAGCCAGTGAAGCTTGTAAAGGACGGGGGTGATGTGGTCACGGGTCCGGGAATGGGTGAGTAGACGGGCAGCGGAGTTCTGAATGTATTGGAGTTTATTGGTGATTTTTGAGGGTGAACCATAGAGGAGGCTATTGCAGTAGTCCAGACGGGAGGTGATGAAGGCGTGGATGAGGGTTTCTGCAGCCGTGGAGGAGAGGGATGAGCGGAGACGGGCAATGTTTTTCAGGTGAAAGAAGGCTGACTTTGTGATCTGTTTAGTGTATTTGTCGAAGGAGAGGGTTTGGTCAAAGATGACGCCAAGATTCCGGATGTGAGGGGAGGTGGATACTGGGAAACCGTCGATGTTGAGGGCAAAGTTATGGGTGGATTTTGAGAGCGTTTTTGGGCCAATGATGATTATTTCAGATTTATCACAGTTAAGCTTGAGGAAGTTGATTTGAAGCCAGGATTTTATTTCAGTGATGCAGTTTGTCAGGATAGAGTGGGTGTCGGTGGAGACGGACTTAGTGGAGATGAAAAGCTGGATGTCATCGGCGAAGCAGTGGAATTGGAGACCATGACGGCGGATTAAGTGACCGAGGGGGGACAGGTAAAGGATGAAGAGGAGGGGGCCAAGAACTGAACCTTGGGGGACACCTTGGGGGAGGGGAGCAGTGGGGGATTTGCAGTTATTAATGGAGATGAACTGGCGTCTGTCAGAGAGGTATGATTTAATCCAAGAGAGGGCAGTGCCGGTAACGTTAAAGGTGGATTCAAGTCGGGTGAGGAGGATGGTGTGATCGATGGTGTCAAAGGCAGCGTTGAGGTCGAGGAGGACGAGAATGTTGAGGTTGCCAGCGTCAGAGGAGAGGAGAAGGTCGTTGGTGATTTTGAGGAGAGCAGTTTCAGTACTGTGGTTGGAGCGGAATCCGGATTGGAATGTTTCATACAGGTTATTGGCAGAGAGGTGATGCTGGAGTTGAGTGGCTGCAGTGCGTTCCAAAACTTTTGACAGAAAGGGTAGGTTGGAGATGGGTCTGAAGTTGTTTAGGGTGTCAGGGTTTAGACCAGGTTTTTTTAGAATGGGGGTAACAGCAGCAATTTTGAGGGAAGGTGGGACGATGCCTGTAGACAGGGAGGAGTTTATTGTTGCAATGATAAGTGGAGAGAGAGCAGGGAGGGAGGCCTTGACAAAGCTGGAGGGGATGGGGTCAAGAGTGCAGGTGGCAGTTTTCATTCCTATGAGGAGTTCAGAGAGGTCAGTAGGGAAAATTGGGGAGAACCGAGACAGGGGATGGCAGGACAAGGGGGGGGGGGGGGGCAGGTGGTTGGAGGGGGAGCGGGTGCGGCGGTGGTCAAGCTGTTGTAGATGTTGTCAATTTTGCGTTGGAAGAAAGAGAGGAAGGAGATGCAGTTGTCTACTGTGAATGACTGGGTGGTGTTCAGGGGGCGGAGGAGTTTGTTTATTGTCGAGAAGAGTGCTTTTGGGTTTCCGGAGCCAGAGTGGATAATTTGAGAGTAGTAGGCGGCGCGGGCGTGGGAGAGGGCATCTTTGTAGTGTTGTAGGTGGTCCTTGTAGGCTTGGGAGTGAACTGTGAGACCCGTTTTATTGCGGAGTCTTTCAAGTTGGCGAGCACGAGTTTTCATCAGGTGGAGTTCAGGGGTAAACCAGGGAGCAGAATGGGTGAAAGAAACTGTTTTGGTTTTTACAGGCGCAAGCTGGTCAAGGCAGGAGTGTGGTTGTAGTAGTAGTTGTAGTAGTGGTTGTAGTAGTCAGTGAGGTCGGAAGGGGTGTGGAGGTCAACGAAGGGAGAAGTGGACATTTTTTCAGAGAGGGTGGATGAGAATGAGGTAGGTGAAAGAGTGTTTAGCTTACGGAAGTTGATAGTGCGATAATGCCTTGGTGCTGGGGTGGGGATGTTGATGGTCATAGTGATAGCTAAGTGGTCAAAGAGGGTGAGGTCAGAGCCAGAGAGATGGTGCAAATTTAATCCAGTGGAGCAGACAAGGTCCAAAATGTGACCACGGATATGGGTAGGAAAGTCGACATGTTGAGTGAGGTTAAAGCAGGTGAGTAAATCAGTGAAGTCAGTGGTTATTGTGGAGTCAGTGGAGTCCATGTGGATATTGAAATCACCAAGGAGGAGGATTGAGGGGGAGAGGGAACATAGCTGGGTCAGAAAGTAGGAGAAGTCAGACAGGAATGATGGGTGTGGCTTGGGAGGGCGGTAGACGACAGCCATGACTGACTGCGTGTGACCAGAGAGTTTAAAAGCCAGGTGTTCAAATGATGAGGATGAGGCGATGGGGATGAGGCTGGTCCTGATGTCTTGACGGTGGATAACGGCAATTCCACCACCTCGGCCCCCCGAGCGTGGTTTATTGACGTAGGAATATCCATTGGGTGTGGTGAGGTTGAGTGTGTAGTAGTCCAGAGGTTGTTGCCAGGTTTCGGTGAGACAGAGAAAGTCCAGTTTGTTATCCAGGATGTATTCGTTCAGGATGAGGCATTTGTTGTTGAGGGACCGGGTGTTGAACAGGGTGAGCTTGATGTTGTTTTGAACAGCAGGGATGAATTCAGGTGATTTAGCCAGGGTTCGTAGGCAGGAGGTGCGATCGTGTGCGTTGCTGTGACCAGGTGCGCTGGGATGAAGAGTGAGAGTGCGCTGAGCCGACCAGAGGACGGGGATGGAGTGACCTGATTGCAAATATACAAACTTACGACCGGAGCCACGGTGAATGTACCTGGGTCGTCGGAGGAGTCCATTTGATTTGATGGCAGAGATGCATGATGGGGTGGAGCGGGTATTGAGCAGAAGGAGCCTTGCGGCGGAGTACCGCAGAGCCATGTCAGGCAGGAGCGGAGAGACGAGACGAGGCCAAGGTTGAGGAGGTGAAACAATGGTCCCAACCCACGGGAGCAGGCCCGAGGAAACGAAGGAGCCAGGTAGGTGAAGCCAGGAGCAGAGCCGGGACCAAGCAGAGGGCAGGCAGGAGCAAAGAGACGATCACGAGGCCAAGGTTGATCACGGCAAAGCGGCAAATGCAGCGGCAATCGACCGCCGCCGCTACAAATCTAGATCACGGTGGGAAACCGCCACCAAACCGCTGCGATGGTCACAACCCACGAGAGCATGCCCGAGGAAACAGCGAGCAGGCGAAGGAGCCGGGCAGGCGAAGCAGGGAGCAGAGCCGGGGCTATGCAGAGGGCAGACTCAATGGCCAAAAAATCCGCACGACCACCAAAAAAGCAAGCAACTGACTGGCCCGGTCGAGAAGCGGCGAGCATGTGACGCCTGCGTCCTCTTCATACCGGGGATAGTGGGGACAAAAGAGAAAGTTGGAGAGATTTGATAGGCTCAATGAGAAATTTTGGGATTTTGAGGGTGGATTGCACTTTGGACCTGACCAACCGGTAGTTACCTGTACTTGAGGTGAGTGTTGGATGTGTACTGTCCCAGGCTTCAGGACTTGCTTGGTAAATTGGGAGACATGTAAGTTGGAGTTGGGAGGCGGGTGAGAGTGATGACATGGCCGGTGGGGGGATGGAATGGGGGCCACACAGTGTCTTGTGGGTGGTGTATGTTTTTGTGTTGTGGTTGTGTTTTGATGTGGTCGTGAGAGTGGAAACTGGCGAGTGAGTGATGATTCTTGGAGACCATGAGGGGCGATTATTGTGTTTTGGAAATAGAAATTTGTAATGTGATTCAATGTGAACTGGGGGATTTCACATGTAGCAGGCCATAACAAGCTTTGTAACACCTTTTACACCATCATTGGAATTGTGCTGAGTTGTGTTGAGAATTGAATGGCAGAGAGGGAGGAGATGTGTTTTGGGGTTTTGTGGTTGGGGAAGGTGTGTGTGTCCGCAGGTACGGATCAAGCTCTGAGGAGCGATGCCTGCGGCCCCCCTCTGCGGAATTACCCCTGGCAGCTGGTGGTATCTGGAAATTGGAGCTCGTCGGTGGAGGGTCTGGTTGGGCGCCGCGGGGTGACGAAGTCCCCCGGTGACCCGTGTTGCTGTGCTGAAGCAGGAGGCAAGGGAGCCTGGTATGTGTGGAGACCCTCACCGGCGAGGTAACGGCGGAAAGGGGCTGTTGGGCTGCCACGGGGCCAAGAGGTAAAGAGGGGGGGGGGGGGGAAATGAACTTGTAAGTCGGTTGAGTTGTGTTTGGGACTGCGGGCACCACAGCCTGAAGCGCCCCCACCATCTTTTTGTGCGGTACCTCCCCGCTGCCTAGTTGAGGAATGCACACACACGAATGACATCAATGCCATGGTCCTGCAGGGGGGTGTATTGTGTAAGTGCTTTGTTGACTTTTGAAATGCCTTGGTGAGTTTTGGAATGAGAATGCGTGGATAAGGGGTTTGTGTTGAATGAATGTGGGCGAAATCCACCGAGCCACGTCACTCACCTGTAACACCTGGACAGGGCCCGTGGAAAATTAGGGGGTGCATTGGGGATGGCCCCGCAGGTAAGGTTGTGTCTTGTGGCATCCACCGGGGGACGCGGTCTGTAGAACGGGGTATGTGCAGATTTATAGAGTTTTGGAATTTTTGAGTAAGTGGCTAAGTTTGTGGTTAAGTTAGTGTTGCGTGTTGTTTGTTTCCTCCCTCCGCAGGAACAATGAAGACCATTGTAAATGCATGATTGCATGATGGTTAAGGGGTTTAGAATGTTAAGGAAGTGTAGGCAGGTAGTCCGACTCACTTCCCACAGCCCTTCCTGATTTATTTCATAGGTTAATTAAGTGTGTGACAGTAAGTGTTAAGGCTGGAATGGTAGCGCCTGCAGTGACCCTTGCAGGAGCTACGGTTCCAAGGGGGGGGGGGGGGGGGAGGGGAAGGGGGGGCTGTGTTATGAATTTGGGTAGTGATATATTGAGCAGAGTAGATCTGAGTAGGTACCATGCTTTGCGATGTCGCGGTAAGGAACACTACCTGTAATAAGTTCTTCATGAGCAGGCGTTTTGTCGGTTAAGGTGTATAATTGTGAATCCACCAGGAGATTCGAGTGATAGTTAGTGTTGAAGAGCCGAGGCTCTTGCTTGAGACGGACGAAGTGACGGGCAAGACACAAACTCGTCCGAGAAGATGTTTATTGTAAAAACCAACTCGGGAACTCTCCAAAGCCCGTTTATCGGGCTGCATATATATCCCAACCCGAAAGCATAACCGAAACCGAAAGCCACGCCTCTCAGGCGAGGCGCATTTCGGTGGTCACGTGACCGACAGGTGCAAAGGAGCATAACCGCACGCGCGGCATGCTTTGGTGGTCACGTGACCAGCCACCCCGGCTGTCCGCCGGTGACGTCACCGGCTGGAGCAAGGAGATTCTGCCGCTGGTCTCGCTTGGGGGACCCATGGGTCGCTACACACGCCCCCCCAGAATGGACCTGATCCGGAAAGGTCAACCTGAGGGGGGTCCAGATGACCCGACCGAAACGACCCCTGGCCAGTCGCGGGGGGGGGGGGGGGGGGAGGGGGTCCGGTGTGGTGGCGGGTGGTCGGACGGGGGGGTGCAGGCAGGGGGGGGGTCGGTGTGGTGGCGGGTGGTCGGACGGGGGGCGGCCGAGGGGCCAGGCAAGTCCTCGGGGGAGGCTGCCGAGGTTCCTCGCGGGCCTCCCGAGGTTGCAGTTCGCGGGTGCAGTGCCGAGAAGGCTCGAGCGGTGCACGCGAAAAATGGGTGAGCCAACCGAGGGGCTGGTCAAGGCCTCGGGGGAGGCTGCCCAGGTTCCTCGCGGGCCTCCCGAGGATGCGGGGCTGGTCAAGGCCTCGGGGGATGCAGTGGACGGGGGGCGGCCGAGGGGCCGGGCAAGTCCTCGGGGGAGGCTGCCGAGGTTCCTCGCGGGCCTCCCGAGGTTGCAGTTCGCGGGTGCAGGGCCGAGAAGGCTCGAGCGGTGCACGCGAAAAGCGGGTGAGCCAACCGAGGGGCTGGTCCAGGCCTCGGGGGAGGCTGCCGAGGTTCCTCGCGGGCCTCCCGAGGATGCAGGGTCAGAGAAGTAGTTGCGGTTGTAGTTGTAGGTGCGCGAGGGTGACGAAGCGGCCGTGCCACGAACGTCAGTGCGCGCGAAGGTGACGAAGCAGCCGTTCCGCCAACGTCAGTGCGCGCGAAGGTGACGAAGCAGCCGTGCCTTCGGAGGGTCTTGGAATAGGTTCGCCCCTCCGGTCGTAGAGGAGGAGCCGAGCGCGGTGCGCGAACCTCATAGTCATGGCCGTCGTCGTTACCGAAACTCCGGCATGTCGAAACCGCGGTCGAAACTGCGCCCGAAGCCGTGCGGGGGAAGCCGGCGTCACCAGCCTAGGTGGCTTCCCTGGCTAGGGTGTGCTTGCCGTGTCCGTTCGCAGCCCCCGCATCCGTGCGGGGGCAGTCGGGGTTGCGTGTTCAGATCACGTCGGGGTCACCAGTGAAGAGCCGAGGCTCTTGCTTGAGACGGATGAAGTGACGGGCAAGACACAAACTCGTCCGAGAAGATGTTTATTGTAAAAACCAACTCGGGAACTCTCTAAAGCCCGTTTATCGGGCTGCATATATATCCCAACCCGAAAGCATAACCGAAACCGAAAGCCACGCCTCTCAGGCGAGGCGCGTTTCGGTGGTCACGTGACCGACAGGTGCAAAGGACCATAACCGCACGCGCCGCACGCTTTGGTGGTCACGTGACCAGCCACCCCGGCGCCGAGGCTGTCCGCCGGTGACGTCACCGGCTGGAGCAAGGAGATTCTGCCGCTGGTCTCACTTGGGGGACCCATGGGTCGCTACAGTGTAGGGAATAATGAGAAGAGCCCATGTATGTCTCACCTGGTAATCAAACCTTTGTCCCTTATGGCACGACAGACCACATAGACACTGGGTTAGGATCCCTTAGTACAACAGTAATGACTGCACATCGGATTTTTATGTGAAAAAATAAAAAATATTTTTTCACATAAAATGGCTTTTTTGCGCGCAAAAAAATTATTTTGCTATTTTCGGAGAAAAAAAGAATTTCGCCCTTTTTCGGGAAAAATAAAATAAAATGCCCTTTTTGGTCGAAAATGTCTGGCAACGCTAAAAAAAAATTAGGGAATTTTTCGAAATTTTAAACTGCGATCGAAATTTGTAACTGCGATCGAAATTTTTAACTGCGATCGATCTCAAAAATAAAACGTTGCGTCCACTTGCGTGCGTTGCGTCCCCAGCGTGTACAGCAGTGAGACGGTGTACTACAGTGAGAGAGTGTACACAAAGTGTGAACAAGTCTCCTATCAAGATGAGTGCTGCTCTTCGTGACAAGTGGCTGAAGGAATTCAACGCTGGCGGCGATGGGGCCACCTTCAAGTACGTGTCGAGTGACACGGCTTTCTGTCGAGCTTGTGAAAAGACTTTCCGGGCGAAGCAGAAGTCTGAGCTGGCCCAACATGTCCGAGGAGACCGCCACAAGAGCAACTTGGCCTTGAAGAAGAAGAGGACGGTCACGCAAGCCACCATGGAGGACTTTGGTGGCGGAAAGAGGCACAAGTGCGACGTCATGGCTCAGGAGCTGTGCCAGGCCATGCTGGCCGCTGGCATCCCATGGTCGAAATTGGAAAACACTGCCCTCCGGTCGTTCCTGGAAAAGCACATCACTCTCCAGATCCCCGATGAAAGCTGGATTCGAAAGCACTACCTCGACAAGTGCTACGACGAGGCCTTGGCGGGGATCCGTGCCGACCTCGGACAGCAGCCCATCTGGCTGTCCGTCGACGAGACGACCGATTCGGCAGGTCGATATGTGGCCAACATCATCGCGGGACGCTTGTCCAAGGAGGGGTACTTTCGTCCCCACCTCGTCCAGTGCATGTTTCTGGAGAAGACCAACTCCGGGGAGATCGTGCGTGCAGTCAATGACACGCTGCACTATCTTTGGCCTGATTTCAAGCCGGAGTGCCTCAAGGTCCTCGTCAGCGACGCCGCGGCCTATATGATCAAGGCCGGCCATGCCCTGAAGGAACTCTTCCCGGACTTGCTGCATGTGACTTGCGTTGCCCACGTGCTCCACCGTGTCTGCGAGACAGTCCGAAAAATGTTCAAGGACGTCAACGACCTGATTGCCACGACGAAGAAGGTGTTCGTCAAAGCCCCGTCGCGTGTTGTCTTTTGGA
Source organism: Myxine glutinosa (assembly GCF_964187855.1). Classification (NCBI taxonomy): domain Eukaryota; kingdom Metazoa; phylum Chordata; class Myxini; order Myxiniformes; family Myxinidae; genus Myxine; species Myxine glutinosa. The sequence goes on from NC_136270.1 coordinate 102,127,448, forward strand.
AGGAGCAGCAGCCCAATCTTTCTCTCCCCCCGGAGCCCATTCTGACTCGGTGGGGGACGTGGATCGACGCCGCGGTGTTTTACGCCGAGCACTTCGAGGCCGTCAAGGACATTGTGGACCAGCTGAACGATGACGACGCGATGGCAATCCGGAGTGCCAAGGACCTGTTCGGAAAGGCGGACATCAAGCTCAGTTTGGTCTTCTTAAATGCCCACGTGTCGTTCATCCCGAAGATCCTTAAGCAGCTGGAGGAGGCCGGCATGGAGCTGGCCAAGGCCTTCCAGCTCCTTGATCAGGCCAAGGAGGAGCTCGAAAAGATCCGAGGCTGCCGTAAGGAGATCCTGCTCACCAAGTTCAAGGCGGTGCTGCAGCGCAATCCCGACATTAGTGTGCTGAGGACAGTGGCTTTGATCCTGGATGGAGATCAGCACGGATCTGAGGTTGGTGTGCCGGCTGGAGTCAAGCTTGCTGACATCCCCCTCTTGAGGTACTGCCCCATCGTCGGCGTCGACGTGGAAAGGTCCTTCTCCGTCTACAGAAACGTCCTCACCGACCGCCGACACCGCCTCACCAAGGAGAACATTACCAAGATAATGATTTCAAACACCTACTTTAACCGTTCCTAAAAGGGTCTTGTCAATTTCTTCTTGTCCTCTACTTATCAAACAATGCGGTTGCAATAAAGGTACCTGAACGTCATTTTTTACCTGTTTACTAGCCCAGAGTGTTTAATGTTGTGCAGGAAAAAGCTTACCATTTTTTGTTCTTTTTTTGACTGATTTCTGAAAAACTTGGTAATAATAAAAAATGAATAAAACTTTTGAAAAAAATATTTCGGGATTTTTTCACATAAAAAAAAAAAAATTCCGCTTTTCAAAACATAAAAGGCCTATTTTCTTAACATAAAAATCCGTAGTCTAGCTAATGACGCCCTTCCCCCCTGACGTGACAGGAAGAAATCAGGCCAGAACACCGCCACACGGCCGCCACCATTTGCACCTCCGAGAGGCTGACCCGCCTCGCATAGCACATGCTGTGACCAAGGAATAGGGGACGGGAGCGAGAGTGGCGCAGTGGGCGTGCCCCTGGAGGAGCCGGCGATTCGGTGGAGGCTCTGATTGGCAGGACAGTGCGCCAATGCTGACGTGACCGGCCAGAGATATTAACGGGAGCCGGACGCCTTTTCGAGCAGTTCGAGTCACGAGTTGGTGTTGAGTTGAGCAGGAGGACTGAGAGAGTCGAGTTCCATTCCTGAGTCGAGTTGAGTTGAGAGCCAGTCGAGTTGAGACGAGTTCACTCCTGGCCCTGGCAGTTCACAGCTTGAGAGTCCCGGTGGGATCCTGAGTTGGCTTGTGAGCATAGTCCTGGCCCTGGTTGAGTTGGCTGTCGTGTGGCAGATCGCCGTCGAGGTGGTTTAGTCCTTGAGCCAACCGGCCATTTTTTGAAGTGAATGCTCCGGGGGGGGGGGGGGGGGGGGGGGGGGAGTAATTCTCATTATGATTTTCCATTAGACCAATGTCTCAAGTGTCAGAAAAGGTGTGATGGACATCTGAGAACGGTAGCTTAGTGCCCGGATGGACGCCATCTTTGAAACCACCCAGCTCGAAAATGCCCATTTGGTGGGGTACATTGTTGCACGTGTATCTGGACTTCTATACTAGCTATCGATGTGCGGTTGACGACTAAATATACGTCCGATGTGTACCGTCTAAATAAAAAATAATATGAAGCATTTTGTTTTAGATTAATTATTATAAAAATCAATTATCGAAAAAAAATCATATATTTTTCAATATTTTATTATTAGACTTGTACTTTTTTTAGTGAAACAACACTGGTATGATTTTCCAAATTATGCATTGTGCTACACCGTTTATCTGTCTATAAAAATAACTCAAAAACTAAAACATATCATCCACCACGAGTGTACACAAAAAATATATGAAAAGGCATGCACTTTCCACAAACCGAAACTATGTCAGTTGGAATTTCCCGCCGATAATCAACCCACAGAACCCAGTGCCGAAAGTGACGTCAGTCTATTCTATATCTATATTCTATATTCTATATCTCAGTCTGAGATTTGTTGCGGTGACCTGATTAATTTCTGAGGGGGGGGGGGGGGGGTGGGTGGCTTAAGAACTAAAAGTGAACATGTTAGATGGCGCCACATACAACTCTATTATAGAGTTGTATTGTGGCGCCATCTAACATGTTCACTGACTTGGATGAGTATGTCTATGTAAGCTGGCGAGCTTTTCGGATGTCGGAGTAATCTAACGTCAGTCTTTTTGTTCTTTCAGCTGAGATGGCCGGTGTCGAGGCGAAACGGGCGAAGATTGAACCTGAGTCCGGAACGTGCATCCTGTGCAGCAAGAAGTCGCCACTCTCTGAACTAAGCAAGGCAGCGGGCAACAGTTCTTGGAAGACATTGTGTGACGCAGCCGCAGTTAGAAACTTTTATCCAATTCTAAAGCTAGTCCAAGAAGGCGCAGTTGAACTTCCTAATATTCCAATATTATACCATAGGGCTTGTAGATCAGACTTCACTCACAAAAACCACCTAGCTACTTTGACCAATGCAGCTAGAAGTTCTTCAGTTGATACTGGCGATGCGGTGCGACGGCGATCATCACGGGAAGAGACAGGATCAACTTCAACGGTCTACGATGATAAATGCATTTTTTGCCAGCGTGCTTCAAAATTCATAAAAGGCAGTCGTACCCGTGAAACAGTTGTCTTGGCTGTTGAACTTCGAGCAGATAAGACAATAAGAGATGCTGCGACAGCTCGCAATGATGAGAGAGTTTTGGCATTGACTACACGAGATATGGTTGCAGCTGAGGCTCACTACCACTTCTCCTGCTATAGAAACTACACACGGCCCCAAAAACCTCAAGTAGAAACTGACATTGAAGATAATATCGAGAAAAAAGAAATGATACGATGTATATTCAATTTCATTCGCACTGACTTGTTCTTGAACCCGAGGATTGTTCCAATAGTTGATGTTGCAACAGATATCCTGTCTTCAGATACATTTTCAGTTGATGTTCGTGACTCCATCAAGAAGAATCTGCAGCGCACATTACAAAGAGAGTTTGGAGAATCGCTCATCTTCTTCAATGTGAAACACCGTGTATACTTGATGCCCGATAATCTGACAAAGCGAGAGATTGCTGCAGAGTGCGTAAACCTGAAAGCAGAAGTGAAAGCATTTGAACGAACGGACGGTGAAAGTAACATTGTGCGTGCAGCTACTTCACTGCGACACCAGATCAAAGATGCTCATTACAATGAACGTTGGCCGCCTCAGCCAGCAGAACTCACTTCAGATTACGTGAAGATACCAGATTCTCTTCGTGTATTTCTGCATACTTTGATTTGCGGGAGTGGGGGTAGCTCTGCGCGTGCCGACACACTGGTATGGTCGATGGCTCAAGATATCATCAATGCTGTACACCGGGGTACCATCAGAACATCGAAGCATGTCCTACTTCCGTGGGTCATGAAAACGCTCACCGGTAATACAGAGGTCATCAGAATATTGAATCGACTCGGGCACGGATGTTTGTACACAGTTCTGGAAGAAATTGAGACAGCGCTATGCATAGACAAATTAGCAAGTGTGGAGAAAGATACAGTACCACTTCCGTCACATGTGCACCCTTCGGTCCCGACTGTATTAGCATTCGATAACATCGACAGGCTAGAGGAATCGCTGAGTGGTGGCGGAACATCGCATCGCGTCAACGGTATCATCGTCCAACCGAAGTCGCAGTCGTGTTTGCCGCCCCAACCTCCATCGGCAGTATCCAAAGCAGATAAGAAGCGATCTATCCCGTCATCCAGCGATTTAGTTCCAATATACAGCGGTGGGAAACGAGAGGGCCCACCTGCAATCAAGCCTGCAGATCTTTCTGACACTCTTGCAGGCGCAACATCCCTTGCGCAGCGCCGAAATCACGTATGGATTATGACTCGCATGCTGGAACCATGCGACCAGACAATCAGTTCGTGGACTGGTTTCAACATCATGACTAGAGATCGTGTTCAGGTGACGGAAGATGTAGTTGGCTACCTGCCGACTATAAACGCGCCTGCCACAGATATGGCAACAGTGCAAGAAATCCTCAGAGAAGCTCTGAACATCATGTCATCACTTCAGCTTGAGCGTATACCGGTGGTGCTAGACCAGGCACTATTTGCTAAGGCGACCGAAATAGCATGGAAAGATGTCGATCGATATGGAAGAATCGTGCTCATGATGGGGAACTTCCATACCATCTGTAACTTCATGTCGAGCATTGGGAAAATGTTTGGAGATGCAGGCCTTCGGGATGTAGCTGTTGAGTCAGGAGTAATCGCTGAAGGTTCCATCAACAGGGTTCTGGAAGGCAAGCAATACAACCGTGCTGTGCGACTCCACAAGTTGATGTACGAGGCACTAATGCGCATCATTTGGAAGGGCTTCCAGGTGTGGATAGAAAGCAATCATCCTGACAAGGAACCCCAGATTCGAAGCACTGACCTCAAAATTCGCAGCATCAAGGAGGATGTTTGCCACGAGACTCTCGCTGCTGCTCTCGATGATGATTCATGTGTACAGAGCTTTGACATGTTCGCGAAATACCTACATTTTCTGCGAACCAAACATGGAGACCTGGCTCGCTTCTGGATGATGTATATTGATATGGTAGAGACCCTGCTGGGGTTGATTCGTGCGGATAGAGAAGGCGACTGGATGCTTCACTTGGCTTGTGTCAGAAGAGTGATCCCTTGGTGTTTCGCAATGAACAAGGTGAACTATGCTAGATATCTACCAGTGTACTATGCACAGATGACGCAACTCCACGAAACATGCCCCGAGTTGTACAGGCATTTCAATCAAGGCTACTTCTCCGTACAGCTTAGACCAGGGAATCCATTTGCCAGAATCGCTGTTGATCAGACAACAGAAGAAACAGTAAACAAAGATACGCAAACAGCTGGAGGAACACGAGGTTTTAGTCTTCGACAAGGGGCTGTGTCACGATACTATCTAACTGCAGAAAATCGGGCTACTGCACTGAGGCAACTACGAGAAACTATCCTTGTGAATGGCAGCGACACATCTCACGCCAAGCACCCTGACTTGTCTACTTCTCGCATCAAACGTGATGAGTCTGGCGTCACAGCTATCTGTGATCTACTGGAAAATGACTGGACCAATCCATTCGCCGATGATCCGTCATGTCTTCTCAGTATATCTACCGGAGCGGCTGCGAGGGAGGACGTTTCTAATGACCTACTCAACACCCTGCAAAAGGGGGAAGCGGCGTATCAAAGCTTCCAGAAACGTCTTGAAGAGGGAACAGGCTTTCATGACACATTGAACAAGCTAAACTTGAAGACCTTTGGTAAGATCAAGCAGAAAGTTGTGAAGGGCACAAACAAGGAGATCGTCCTGAGAGCTGACAGGCAACTGTTTGCCACCATGGTACTCATCGCCAAGACAAGGAACCTCGACATGCAACTTGTCCTTTGTCACCCACTAGGGCCGTTACCATGGTCTTTGGCAAACGTTGATGGGTCAATGAAAAAAACGAACAAAGCTGCACTTGCGAAACACATGGAAGGTCTTGTGGAACCAGCCGAGAACGTTGACAAGCGAAGTGCAACAATAATTGATGCGATGGCTCTCATACAAAAGATGCATGGCGAGAACGACACGTTCGAAGAACTATCTGACCGCATCCTTGCTGCAGCGCTTCACGCTGGTCAAGGCAGTGAGCGCATCGATGTTGTCTTTGACACATACACAGAAGAATCCATCAAAGCAGCTGAGCGTGTGAACCGCGGTTCAAATGAAGGCATCAGTTTCAGCGAGATCAGACCCGCACACAAAATCATGAACTGGCGGCGTCTCCTTGCTTGCAGCCAGACAAAGGAGAAACTGGTTGTGTTTCTGGCGGAGTCGTGGAAACATGAAACAAATCGCGAAAAGCTAGGCAACAGAACACTGTATGTCACCTGTGGTGAAAAATGTCTGGTACTGACCCGCGATAGGTGGAAGTTGGTGCAAGCACTCGAATGTAGCCACGAGGAAGCAGACACGCGTATGTTTCTCCACGCAAAGCACGCCGCTACCCACTACAAGACGATCATCTTAGTGGCAGATGACACCGACGTTCTGATCATCAGTCTTCATCTCAGCAGAACCATCGATAGTCAGCTCTTCATCAGACGAGGAACAAAGGTTCGAGTCAGAATGATCGACGTTGGAAAGTTGGCTGCGGTATTGGGGTCTGGAGTTTGCAGTGCATTGCCAGGGCTTCATGCATGGAGCGGGTGTGACACTGTGAGTGCTCTGGCTAGCCAAGGAAAGATAAAGGCTTTGAAGCTTGTGCAAGCGAATGAGCTGTATCTTCAAGCATTCACAGATCTGGGATCTTCGTGGAATGTACCAACAGACGTCTTCAATAGCATTCAGGCCTTCACGTGTCAGCTGTACGCCAAGAACACGAAGATCGTCGGTGTTAATTCGCTCCGTTATCACATGTTCTGTGCAAAGAAGGGCCAGATCGAATCTGGACAATTGCCGCCTTGTGAAGACTCCTTGATGCAGCATACGCTTAGGGCCAACTATCAGGCGGCTATCTGGCGACGCAGCCTTGAAAACCTACCAGACGTCCCAACACCATCAGCAGGACATGGTTGGGAACTCGATGATGGCGGTTCGCTCACAATCCGATGGATGGCGGGTCTACCAGCTCCAGATGTCGTCTTGAATCTCATCTCATGCACATGCAGAAGGACGTGTCGACCGTCAGATTGCTCCTGCATACTGAATGGGTTGAAGTGCACTGTTGTGTGTAAGCTGCAGGGATGCTCCAACATGGTGCAGGATGATGCTATCGTGGCTCAGGATGCCAATGACTCTGATGGCGACTCTGATGATTAACTTTGTGTGCACTGTATATTGTATAGCATATGTTGTTCTCTATTATAATGCAGGCCAAATTGCCTGAAAATCTTTATAGACAGATAAACGGTTTAGCAAAATGTATAATTTGGAAGATCATACCGGTGTTATTTGACTAAAACATGACATGTTCAATGATACCTCCGCTTGCTTATTAGGAGTATACATCGTATGGTGTTAAAATCAGCTCCATACGTCTTTCCAAACTCTAGTAATGAATAATTAATATAATTGGCGGCCATTTTGAAATCCAAGATGGCCACCAAAGTGCAGATTTCCTATGTAACAATTTCCGCCTGCTTATTAGATATCGTATGGTGTTAAAATCCTCTCCGTACGACATTCCTAACTTGCGTTATCGTCAGAATAGATAATGCCAGCGGCGGCCTAAGTCATTTTATGCCTCTTTACATTTATTTGTTGTAAACTCGTGGTGGATGATATGTTTTAGTTTTTGAGTTATTTTTATAGACAGATAAACGGTGTAGCACAATGCATAATTTGGAAAATCATACCAGTGTTGTTTCACTAAAAAAAGTACAAGTCTAATAATAAAATATTGAAAAATATATGATTTTTTTTCGATAATTGATTTTTATAATAAATTAATCTAAAACAAAATGCTTCATATTATTTTTTATTTAGACGGTACACATCGGACGTATATTTAGTCGTCAACCGCACATCGATAGCTAGTATAGAAGTCCAGATACACGTGCAACAATGTACCCCACCAAATGGGCATTTTCGAGCTGGGTGGTTTCAAAGATGGCGTCCATCCGGGCACTAAGCTACCGTTCTCAGATGTCCATCACACCTTTTCTGACACTTGAGACATTGGTCTAATGGAAAATCATAATGAGAATTACTCCCCCCGCCGGAGCATTACTTTTGGTCTGGCTCAAGGACTAGTTGGAGCTCGCTCCTTTTTGCTGGGTGGATTCACGCTAGCCTGCTGTGGGACCTCGTGGTGATCGGTGCTTGGTGCGTGGTGCTCGGTGCTGAGAGGCCTTGTGGGACTTGTAGCGAGGGACCTCATGGTGTGCGATCGGGCCGGACGGGGCGGTGTTGGACGGCAACCACCAAGACGACAAAGACAAGATAAGGCCGCATCCGCGAATACACTCGACATAAAAGACGTGTTTCTTTCGTATTTGATCCCCCTCGTCTTGTGTTTGAGGTCTGGTGTGCAGGATCCTGATTTAGGATATTCATTACCGGCGCGTATTTTCCTGTCCCTGCCTGTTATTGAATAAACCCTTGTATTATTTTGCATCCCCATTCAAACCTGTGCCGCTTGAGTTAATTTCCTTCCAGGACCGGAGCTACGCCGGCGTGCTGCAGTTAAGTGCTTTCGCCGCAACGTTCATTTCCCTTCTTCCTCCCGCGCGGCCATAGCCGAATCCGTGTTTGGGTAGTTGCCTCCAATAAGACCGTTTAGGCTATCCGCGACTCAATGTTAATCGTATATGCATGACAATATTAAATTAAGGTGTAAATGGTGATTTTTTTGGTAGGTGGGGTAGAGTGTGGGAGTTGTAGTTGTACACAACACACAACACAACATGCATTTTAAGGCCATTTTCCCTGCTAGAGCGGGGGTTAGCCTTGCGGTCCACATGACAATCTTCTCCATCTTGCCCTATTTTCTGCATCTCTCCTTGTTAACCCCCTTGCCCGCATTTCTTCTTCCACCATCTTTAGCCACGTCTTTCTCAGTCTTCCCCGTCCTCTACCTCCTTCTACATTCATTTCCATCACTCTTCTCAACCAGTCACTTTCATCCTTCCTCAACACATGACCAAACCATCTCAACCTGTTCCTCTTCACAGCATCAATCACAGGCTCTATTCCTATCATCTTTCGCAATTCATCATTTGACTTCCTCTCTCTCAACGATACTCCGCACATCCATCGAACCATTCGCATTTCCACCCTTTCCAACCTTCGTTGCTGCTCTACGTTCATTACCCATGTCTCGGTCCCATAAATCATAACACATCTCACACATGCAGCATACACCTTTCCCTTCAGCTTCAACGACACTCCCCTCCTCATCAGCACGCCACTCAGTTCCCGAAACTTCTTCCATGCACATCTCACTCAAGCAACCGTTGCCGAGTCTGATTCACTTTCTCCATTCAGCATGTCTCCGAGGTAGCAAAATGTTTTCACACCTTCCAGCTTCACGCCGTCTCCAAGATCCAACTCAACATTTCCTCCATCTGCAGCTCCCTCTGTGCACACCTTACATTTGAATGTAGCAGCCACACTGGTTAATGACCCTCTCAGACCACTACATTTTTGATGAACCCACTCAGCGCACATTGTACATTGAATGGAGTTCACTCCAACACCCTTCCTGCACACAGCACAGGGCCACTTCCCAGTTACTTCCACCTCACCACATGCTTTACCACTTGCCATCACCTTCGTCTTTCCGATATTCACCTTCAGACCTTTTGTCTCCATACATTCCTTCCACTTGTTCATCTTTTCCTTCAGTCCATCCATACTTTCCGCAATCAACACCAGATCATCTGCATACAACAACTCCCATGGTAAACCCTCCTTTACGTTCTGAGCCAGCACCTCCATCACAGCTACAAATAGTAGTGGACTTTGTACCGACCCCTGATGCACTCCCACCTTCACCTCAAACGCACCACTGTTCCCGTCCTTCGTCCTTACAGCTGTGCGTGCTCTTTTGAACATTGCCATCACTACTCTGATCAACCATTCCTCCACTCCTAACTTCCTCAATGCCCATGTCAATACTTCGCGTGGAACCCCATCGAATGCTTTCTCCAGATCAACAAACCCAAGAAACAACTTCTTCCTCTTCTCCATGTACTTCTCCTGCAACTGCCTCACAATAAAAAGCGCGTCTGTCGTTCCTCTTCCTGGCATAAATCCAAACTGCATTTCGTCGATCTTCACTTTCTTCCTTATCCTCCTCTCCAACACCCTTTCCAATACCTTCATGCCATGCTCCAATAACTTTATCGCTCGGTACGAGCCACACTCCAGAGGGTCACCTTTCCCCTTGTATAGAGGGACGAGGGTACTCAGTTCCCAATCCACTGGAATGCGGCCTTCTTTCACCACCAGATTACAGATCTCTGTCATTCTCTTCACACCCCAACTTCCTGCTGCCTTCAACATATCTCCCACAACTCCCGCCGGCCCTCCTGATTTTCTACTCTTCATTGCTTTTATCGCTTCCTCAACTTCCTTCTCAGTTATCTTCTCTGCCGGTCCTAAAACTGGGTTACTCTCTGTGCTGCCATCCCATTCATTCTCTGTATTCAACAGCATTTCCATATATCTTTTCCATCTTCCTTTAATTCCATCTGGGTCCACAACGATTTGTCCCACTTCATCCTTCAAGCAACTCACCCCCATCACATCACACCTCTCTTTCGCTATCTGCTTTGCGATCCTGAATACTGCTCTCTGACCCTCTTCCGAATCCAAGCGTTCTCCGAACATTTTCCTGCATGCCTCCTGCGCCTTTGCTACCTCTTTCTTTGCAGCCTTCTTGCCTGCCTTATAACTTTCATGCTCTGCTGTTTCTGCTCCCATACCCTTCGCCTTCTGCCATTCCTTGAACTTCTTCCTCTTCTCATCAATCCTCTTTCCAACTTAATCATCCCACCACCATGATTCCGAGTGCCTCCGTGGTCCTTTTGTCCATCCACATACCTCACCAACGTCTCCCAACAGACGAGCTTTCATTGACATCCAACCACTTTCAAGCTCAACCACATCATCCTCTACCCTACTCAGCCTCTCTTTTAATGTCTCCCTTACTGTCACCTCTTTCAACCTCCACACGTTCATTCTCGGTTGGTACTTCACCCGCCGAACTCTCCTCGCACCTTTCACCCTTATGTCGCAGACAACCAAGTGGTGCTGTGAAACAGCCTCCTCCCCCGGGATCACCTTTGTGTCCTGGGGGTGCCCCCTATCTCGCCTACGCACCATCAGGTAGTCAACGGTTGTTGTCGACCCACCTGACGTGTATGTAACAAGCTTATAATCCTCTTTCTGGAACTGAGTATTACAAATCAACAAATCAGCTCCATCAGCAAACTCCAAAATCCTTTCACCTTCTCCATTTCTCACACCATATCCGTAACCCCCATGAACTCCCTCAAAACCATCCATACTCCTTCCCACATGTCCATTTAGGTCTCCTCCTACCACAACCAACAACTTCCTCATCTTTCACGTTTTCCATCAGCTTCTCTATCGCACACCAGAACTTGTCCTTCTCTTCATCACTCCGACCAACCTGCAGAGCATATCCCGAGATGACGTTCACCAAGAGCTTTCCAATCATCATTTTCACCATCATCAACCTATCACTCACTCTAGTCACACTCACCACACTGTCTACAAACTCCTCAGAAAACAGGACACCAACACCATTCATGCCCTCCAGGCACCCTTGCCACACAAACTTGTATTTCTGTCCCTGCCTACCCTTCACCATTCTGACACCACTTCCCTTCCATCTCGTCTCTTGCACACAACATATGTCCACTCTTCTTCTGACCAATACTTCCACCACTTCTCCTGATCTCCCTGTCATTGTCCCTACATTCCATGTCCCAAACCTCAGAAACCGATCTCCACTTCGGGCTGTACCCTGCCCATATGTCGTTGTAATTGTCATGGTTCTCTGTTTGAGGCAATGTTTTTATGGCCGGATGCCCTTCCTGACGCCAACCCTCTTAGTCGTCTCTTACGACACGCAGGGATGCGGTGTACCTATTCTAATCCAGGCTACACACTGAGAAACGTTTAAAACATGGAAATTCTGTGGGGTGTGGGGGGCATCACGGCTGCGGGGGCCCCGTCAGCACCACGCCACGGCGGCCCGGTCAGCACCACACCACGTCGGCCCGGTCAGCACCACACCACGTCGGCCCGGTCAGCACCACACCACGTCGGCCCGTTCAGCACCACACCACGTCGGCCCGGTCAGCACCACACCACGTCGGCCCGGTCAGCACCACACCACGTCGGCCCGGTCAGCACCACACCACGTCGGCCCGGTCAGCACCACACCACGTCGGCCCGGTCAGCACCACACCACGTCGGCCCGGTCAGCACCACACCACGGCAGCCCGGTCAGCACCACACCATGTCGGCCCGGTCGGCCCAAAGCCTGGCGCAAAGTCCAAGGACATCAGCACGTCATCCGAAAACAGCTCCGGTTGGTGCGAACCACTCGGTCAATGGCGCGAACCAGGTCCCGACACGCCCTTGCTCGCTTGGCCCCGATGAAGGCCTCGCTGGGTGTTCTCCAAACAGGGGCAAAATCGCCCAAGCCGCGCTGGATTTCGGCAGCAGAAGCCTTGCTCGCTCGGCCCCGATGAAGGCCTCGTTGGGTGTTCTCCAAACAGGGGCAGAATCGCCCAAGCCGCGCTGGATTTCGGCAGCGGAACCTTGCTCGCTCGGCCCCGATGAAGGCCTCGCTGGGTGTTCTCCAAACAGGGGCAAAATCGCCCAAGCAAAATTGGAATCTCCCGCGATGAAGCTAACTTCAAGGGCCTCTCACTCACTCACCACAGGCAGGTTGGTGGTCTTTCCGTCTTCTACCGACTCCTCTCTGGCCTTGCCCCCCCAGCTCTCTCTGGGCTCTGTCCCTCAAATATTCCTACAGGTCACACAAGATCTGCCTGCAACCCTCGTATGGTCAAACTGCCAAAATCAAGACTCTCTGCTCACCTTCACTCCTCTTTTCTCCCGCCTCTGGAACAAACTCCCTCACTCTCTTCAATCCCACTCCACCCTCCAGGTCTTTAAAACAGCTGTTCACCACCATCTCTTATCTTCCCCCATCCAAAACCTTGATCTTTTCTACCCCCGCTAATTTCACCCCAGTTTCACTTTTTTGAAATACCAACTTCTGTCCTGGAAGTCCTTGGTGTCCTTGTGTTTTATACTTCTTCCTCCCCCCCCCCCCCCTTCCCACGCCTCCTCCCCCCAAGCCCTCTCCCTTCCACACATCTCCCTGCTCTCAAATGTTGTGTTTGCGTGCTTCCCCTTCTCTCCCCATCTTGTTTTCCACTCCCTCTTTTTATATATTTTGTTTGTCTGGTTGATTTGTCTGTGAAGTAAATGTTAGCTCTTTCACGAGCCTCGATTCAGTATACAAAAGAAAAAAGAAAAAAAAAGAAAAAAAATCCACGCTGGATTTCGGCAGGTGCCTTGCTTGCTCGGCCCCGATGAAGGCCTCGCTGGGTGTTCTCCAAACAGGGGCAGAATCGCCCAAGCCGCGCTGGATTTCAGCGGCGGAAAGCAGCCACGAAGCGACGATATTCGGTCGGGCTGTAATGCGAACACCACGGCGGCCCGGTCAGCACCACACCCTTGGAAAGGACTTCGATGCTGTGGAGAGATCGAAGCAAGCCTCCTTGCTCGAGCGGAAGCGGAGGCGAAACTCTTGAGCGGAAGCGAAAGCGGAGTTGTACCTGTACACTAATTGAAAAATTGGAGTCAACATGAAAATGTCTATTGGAGCAATCTTGTTGACATGGAAAAAGGGGAGGGAACGTGAAAATCACTTGACATGCTCTGCCAAGTGACCTTTCCTTTCCCCCTGCCAAAGATCTGAAAAAATAATTTGTCCATTCTTCAGAAGATGTGGGTTATGTGCTGGACCTGGTGATCTACTAGTCATCAAATACAATAACCTAACCTGTGCTAACCCAGTACAAATCACTAATTTGCTTAATGACAATCAGTAGATCAATAGATAATGATGAAAGCAATAATGTAAAAACCATAACAGTGTTGCTTTGTATTTTGCTTTACACACCGCTCCCTCCCTATTCAATCTTCAGAGGCTGCATGATGTCATTGCAGGGATGGAAGGGTGCTGATGACGTGCGCAGAAAGGGAGTACTCAGTATTCACTCCGTTCGTTACTTGCAAAAATCGAAGATATTTCAAGCATATTGGTTGGTCTTGCATGTCATTTTGTCTGCCTGTCTGTCTGCCTGTTTGTCAATCGCCTACATGTCCCAATTTTAAACCAATCTTTATGAAACTTCACCAAATGGTAGAGTTGGTCATAAGGAAGAGGCCTATTGATTGAGGTCAAAAGGTCAACTGAGGCCAAAGGTCAACAACTTGGGTGGAGTTTCTAAAATCCTCAATGTTCATCTGATTGACTTCAAATTAAAAAGGATTTGCACATCAGACTGAATTCAACCACCAATTATTTTTGAGGTCAACATAGGCCAAAGGTCAACAACTAATTTTCGGGATTTCGAAAGTATCGTGCTATGCACGACATATTTCTTGTTTGTTTGTTTTTGCATCTGGGCGATATCTCAGCCTTTCACTCTCTCATCGCAGGCAGGTTGGCGGTCTTTCTGTCTTCTACCGACTCCTCTCCAGCCTAGCGCCCCCTGCCATGTTTGTGCTGTTCTCCAAATGTTCCTGCAGGACGCACAAGATCTGCCAGCAGCCCCCTTCCGGTGCAACAACAAAAATCATGACTCTCTGCTCACCTTCACCCTTTCATTCCTTTTTTTTCCCACCTCTGGAACAAACTCCCACACTCTCTTCAATCCCACTCCCACACCCCAGGCCTTCAAAACAGCTGTTCACCACCATCTCTTATCTTCCCCCATTCAAAACCTTGATCTTTTCTACCCCCGTTAATCCACCCAAAATCCACTTCCTTCAAATTCCAATTTATTTCCTGAAAGTCCTTGTAGTGTCCATCTTGTTTATCCACTGTACAATCTTATTTATCCTGTGTACCTGGCCCAAGCCCTCTCCCTTCCACAGATCTCCAGAAGTCACTGTACCCTACCTATTGTGCTTCCCTCTCTCTCCCCCCCTCCCTTTATTATAGGTTCCCTGTGTTAGCTCTTACATGAGTCTTGACTTGGCATACAAAAAAAAAAAATCCTTTGAGCTGGGAAGCTGACATTTGGGCACAATAGCGAGCACGTGCTTTGGCAAAAATTGTATTTTTTTTTTTTGGATTTATCAATTAATTGATTAATTATATTATCCATTTATTAAGTACTTATTTATTTTCTTTCTCATCTGGGCAATATCTCAGGCACATTTTGAGCTAGGAAGTTGAAGCTGATAGTTGGCCATGATAGTGACTGATATTTGAACTACTTTCTGCGCATGCGCGTCAAGCATTCTGGTGAGGATTACGTCACTTTGAAAGTCACGTATTTTGAGAGTCACGTATTGTGAAACTAACCCGAAGCAAATGAGTGGGTCAAGCTCCAATTACATTGAGGCATATTGCCCATGATCCACATGGATAAATAACCCTAATGTGTGGTTGGTTTAGTCAATAAATAGCCTTAAAACAAAAACTCCTGTCCAGCACCAGTATTGAAATAATATTTTGTAAATTTACATTATAACTGCACAAAACCCTTTGTCGGTCAGTAATGGTTAAAGGAAAGTCCTCCTCTCCTCTGCCATTGTGCCAAGTGGATCCCAATGCTTTACAATATAAAAAGACTTATCTGAACCTGTCCGAGAGGGTCAGGCCAAGTTAACTTGGCAATGGGCATTTGGCAAAAAAAAATTCTCACTATGGTCATCAATTTTGACATTGACGATACCAATCCAAAAGTTATTCTGTGGTATGTGTATGTGAAAAATAAGACAGATAATCAACAAGTCCATGGCTCTGACATAAAAAGTCAATGATTAACAATGACAGAACTTCGATACTTTTTTTTAAAACGAAAATTTAAACCTATATTTAAGCACAGTGCTTTCACAAGATTTGTGACTGCATTATCACTATCATTAAATTGTGAGGCAACAATCTTAGTAACAAGTACTCGTACATTCAGGTGCCAATGGACCACTTACCTTCTGCACTAGGAGCTTCTTACTCATAGTCACACACTTGTTGAGACGCTCCTTGAACCGCTCCATCATTCTCTGCTGCTCCTCGATCTGTCGCCGTAACTCACAGTTTGTCTGCACCAAACATTCAAACAGTATCCCCTCAAACACCCACACTAGTATCTACGTCAATGAACAGACACAATGTTTGATCCAAAACAGTTAACACCAATTCATGCCACCTTGTTAACACGGCACTGTGACACCAATTACCATAAAGGTATATTCATAATATTCTGGTAGTCTGACGCAAAATAGAAGGATGAGACTAAGAGGATTTAGCAAGCTGTATCAATCACATCACTAGAAGGATGTCACACATCACAAAATGAAACAGATAAATAAATCAAATTACCTCGGCAGAAAAAGCTCTAGAATGAGTTTTAGTGCAATGTAGGTTAAACTTCTGCACAATAAATTGTATTATTATATTAATTTCGAAACGTTATGGAGAAGCAATGTGAATGCTGGAAACAGCAAACATCAAATTCTTATACGCGGAAAAGGTAAAATAAGACCGACAATCCAACAATGGTGTGGCCGAGGTTGTTGAAGCGGAAAGCATGACCTGGGTGGGCATACCAGTTAGCAAATAATGTAAGTATTATATTTTTAGACTTCAGGCATGGACAGCCGGTTTGTGAATGACTTGGGTAAAAAAAACGGTGAATCTAAACGATGAACCAGTAAATTAAACATTCCTGTGCCATCTTCAGTCAAACGTCAGACATTGACAGCAGGTTTGTGAAGGCCTTGGACAAGATACGTACCCAGTATGAATATTGCTATATCCAGTCAATGGCAAAACTGCAAATGGGGAATCCACGAATGGCATGGATGGAAACCTTACGTCATTCCCTCATTCTGCTTTAAACTCAATATCTCAATAATCTCATCCCAAGCAGCATCATTCATCCTTTCAATCACAAATTAATACTATGGTATCAATATATCAAAATATAATGATAAATCACGATTGTAGTGAGATATTATGAAACCAGTGAACCGTCGTCATATGTTCACTTCCAGATTCAGAATTCAAAGTCCGTGTCGATCGCATTTCAAAATCATAATTGTATTGAGGAATTTCTGAAACTTCCTACCTACCTTACGACACCTGCTGGGAACCCAAAACATTCCACAGAAAGTTATTATATTTCCTTTTCGTAAAATATGCAACTGTAATGGTTACAAAATGCTGTCCCCTCTGTCATGTGACCAGAACCTCAGCTTTGATTGGTGAATGTTTGTGGGGACATACGGACAGACAAACGCTGGTCTAGACGGCATTGCCCTACGGGCTACACCGTAAAAATGCAATATTTTGTACAAGAAACAACAAGGCAAATAAACTCCATGTTAAGGTCCATGCAGAACATAAATATGGTGAAGGATTATGATGATAAACATTATCCCTGGGTAATGGTTTCAAATTGACAATATAAAAGGCTTTGATAAATCTTGCATGCGCACGCATCCGATGGATGATGCCTTTCTGCCACATAATGGCAGAATGAGCTAATTGATGTGCTTCTCTCGTCTTTGGCTCGTTTTCAGGCATTCGTCTTGCAATATCCTATCTTCTTCTGAAGGATCTCTGACGTGTATCGCATGTGAAATTGGCAATAGCACTTGCTGTCAGTTCTTGTCTGGTGACAGCACGAATAGTGGCATCGCAGTTTGCGATCTTAATCTCCACTCTCTACTTGCTACAGGCATCTAACCCTCCTTGCATTATGCTCTCCAATAATCTCTTTTCTGAGCTGCATGGAAAAAGCTGCATTCAGTCACATTTAACTCCTGCAGGTCTTGTCACAATGTCTCTCCATCCCATCTTCGTTCCATGTGCCAGGCAGCGATTAAGCTTACAGATTTCTCTCATTTATCTTAGTCCCAACTCCAAACAACAGAACACTAAGCACTACTGCACAATAATCGTCTTTTCCTCTTCAAGGAACGATCCAAAATAACAAGGTTGTTCCACAAGGTATTTACTTGCACCTTAAAGTAGCATTTTCGGGCTCATTATACACTTAAACACACACATTTCATATACCATGACTTGAATATATCTGACATTTTATTGGAGCAAAATGAAGAAAAAAAAATTCAAAGTTAAATAATTAAGAATTCTGTTGTGTCCATGGATATCACTAACATTTAGGATTGAAGTGTCATGAGATTTTATGCAAAACATTCCTAATGCAAGGAAATGCATGGTAGTTGTGTAGGGGTAGTTGTGCACCTTCATGTTCTATAGAAGCTAAATTGACCGCCGTCTTAAAGCATGCTGGATGCATGTACTTTGAAAATGATGCCATCGATTCAAGTTGAAAACTAGAAAGTGTGTGTATATGTGTATGTACATATTGTTACATTTATGGGGGTAGGCAAAAGAATACCGTAGGAAAGGTAGAATTGTATAAGAAATAGCATGGGCCGTGTAACGTGTAGGCGCATTTCAATGTACACAAGTAGGGAAAATGTAGCTCAAGGTTGTTTAAATGTGCATCATATGAGGGATGATGCTGTGTTAATTACTAGTAGGGGTTAAGGTTAGTTTTCCCCTGTGCATCACACCCTCTAATTTTCCCGATCGTTTTTGCTGACACGGCCAGCCATGTAAAACAACCACTAGCCAAGCCAAGCAGGAGTCGGCCGAACGAAGCCCACCCCCATGGACCTAATACGGCAAAAGACCTGCCCAGAAGAGGTGGAGGATCAGTGGGCGGAGAGGAAGGCTGGCGGGCCATGCCCCGAGGGATGTGATTGGCTCTCGCGGGGTGGAAGAGGAGTGTGCTTCTTCTGCAGGGTCTGACAAGAAGGCTGCACATGTTTGGTGTTGGAGGGAGAGCGTTTTTTCTGCACCGACCGGGAGGAGGGTTTGACTGTGGTGCTCTTCGGGGGAGATGGGGGCTGTGCTCTCCTTCCCTCACAGTGGCAACAATAAAAGAATAAAAGAAAGAGGACCGTCTTCACCACTTGCCTCACGGCTCTGGGCGCCTTCGTCGCAATCGCCATCGCCATCTTTTGCTGAGCTCCCGCATGTGGGGCTTCGGGTTTCGACGGCTGCCAACCTCCAAAAAGACTCAGTGGGCCAAAGCTAAGTGCTGGCAAAGGGATTGTATTTTTATTGTATTTCTCCACCTGTGTTGTATTCGTGACTGTGTGGAGGTACCTCAAAATAAAATTTATTTTACCTCAGCATTTATTTTCATCCGCACCGTATTTTGTTATTAAATCATAATTGTTGCAATTTTATTTGCTGATGGAGCTGATTTGTTGATTTGTAATACTCAGTTCCAGAAAGGGGATAATAAGCTTGTTACATACACGTCAGGTGGGTCTACGACAACCGTTGACTACCTGATGGTGCGTAGGCGAGATAGGGGGTACCTCCGGGACACAAAGGTGATCCCGGGGGAGGAGGCTGTTTCACAGCACCACTTGGTTGTCTGCGACATAAGGGTGAAAGGTGCGAAGAGAGCTCGGCGGGTGAAGTACCAACCGAGAATGAAGGTGTGGAGGTTGAAAGAGGTGACAGTAAGGGAGGCATTAAAAGAGAGGCTGAGTAGGGTAAAGGATGATGTGGTTGAGCTTGAACGTGGTTGGATGTCAATGAAAGATAGTCTGTTGGGAACCGTTGGTGAGGTATGTGGATGGACAAAAGGACCACCGAGGCACTCGGAAACATGGTGGTGGGATGATGAAGTTGGAAAGAGGATTGACGAGAAGAGGAAAAAGTTCAAGGAGTGGCAGAAGGCGAAGGGTACGGGAGCAGAAAAAGCAGAGCATTAAAGTTATAAAGCAGCCAAGAAGGCTGCAAAGAAAGACGTAGCAAAGGTGCAGGAGGCATTTTGGAAAATGTTCGGAGAACGCTTGGATTAGGAAGAGTGTCAGAGCGGTATTCAGGATTGCAAAGCAGATAGAGAAAAAAAAGAGGTGTGATGTGAAGGGGGTGAGGTGCTTGACGGATGAAGTGGGACAAATCGTTGTGGACCCAGATGGAATTAAAGGAAGATGGAAAAGATATATGGAAATGCTGTTGAATACAGAGAATGAATGGGACGGCAACATAGAGGGTAACCCAGTTTTAGGACCGGCAGAGAAGACAACTGAGAAGGAAGTTGAGGAAGCGATAAAAGCAATAAAAAAAAAAAAAAAAAAAAAAAAAACCGATAAAAGCAATGAAGAGTAGAAAAGTGGGAGGGCCGACGGGAGTTGTGGGAGATATGTTGAAGGCAGCAGGAAGTTGGGGTGTGAAGAGAATGACAGAGATCTGTAATCTGGTGGTGAAAGAAGGCCGCATTCCAGTGGATTGGGAACTGAGTACCCTCGTCCCTCTATACAAGGGGAAAGGTGACCCTCTGGAGTGTGGTTCGTACCGAGCGATAAAGTTATTGGAGCATGGAATGAAGGTATTGGAAAGGGTGTTGGAGAGGAGGATAAGGAAGAAGGTGAAGATCGATGAAATGCAGTTTGGATTTATGCCAGGAAGAGGAACGACAGAAGCGCTCTTTATTGTGAGGCAGTTGCAGGAGAAGAACATGGAGAAGAGGAAGAAGTTGTTTCTTGGGTTTGTTGATCTGGAGAAAGCATTCGATAGACTTCCACACGAAGCATTGACATGGGCATTGAGGAAGTTAGAAGTGGAGGAATGGTTGATCAGAGTAGTGATGGCAATGTACAAAAGAGCGCGCACAACTGCAAAGACAAAGGACGGGAACAGTGGTGAGTTTGAGGTGAAGGTGGGAGTGCATCAGGGGTCGGTACTAAGTCCACTACTATTTGTAGCTGTGATGGAGGTGCTGGCTCAGAGCGTAAAGGAGGGTTTAACGTGGGAGTTGTTGTATGCAGATGATTTGGTGTTGATTGCGGAAAGTATGGATGGACTGAAGGAAAAGATGAACAAGTGGAAGGAATGTACGGAGACAAAAGGTCTGAAGGTGAATATAGGAAAGACGAAGGTGATGGCAAGTGGTAAAGCATGTGGTGAGGTGGAAAGAACTGGGAAGTGGCCATGTGCTGTGTGCAGGAAGGGTGTCGGAGTGAACTCCATTCAATGTACAATGTGCGCTGAGTGGGTTCATCAAAAATGTAGTGGTCTGAGAGGGTCATTAACCAGTGTGGCAGCTACATTCAAATGTAAGGTGTGCACAGAGGGAGCTGCAGATGGAGGAAATGTCGAGTTGGATCTTGGAGACGGCGTGCAACTGGAAGGTGTGAAAACATTTTGCTACCTCAGAGACATGCTGAATGGAGAAGGTGGATCCGACTCGGCAACGGTTGCTAGAGTGAGATGTGCATGGAAGAAGTTTCGGGAACTGAGTGGCGTGCTGATGAGGGGGGGAGTGTCGTTGAAGCTGAAGGGAAAGGTGTATGCTGCATGTGTGAGAAGTGTTATGATTTATGGGAGCGAGACGGGTCATGAATGTAGAGCAGCAACGAAGGCTGGAAAGGGTGGAAATGCGAATGGTTAGGTGGATGTGCGGAGTATCATTGAGAGAGAGGAAGACAAATGATGAAATGCGAAAGATGATGGGAATAGAGCCTGTGATTGATGCTGTGAAGAGGAACAGGTTGAGATGGTTTGGTCATGTGTTGAGGAAGGATGAAAGTGACTGGTTGAGAAGAGTGATGGAAATGAATGTAGAAGGAAGTAGAGGACGGGGAAGACCGAGAAAGACTTTGCTGAAGATGGTGGAAGAAGAAATGCGGCAAGGGGGTTAACAAGGAGAGATGCAGAAAATAAGGCAAAATGGAGAAGATCGTCATGGGGACCGCAAGGCTAACCCCCGCTCTAGCAGGGAAAATGGCCTTAAAATGCATGTTGTTGTTGTTTCGTTGTTGTTGTCGTTTCGTTGTTGTTGCAATTTTATTGTCGTGTTTGCGTGTTATGTGGTTTCAGAATAAACCCGTGCGTTTCATTTAATTAAACGCCTCGCAACTCTTCCATCCTGCATACGCAAAAACAACCGGAGTAGCGGCTGAAACCCCAATCCTATCCAGGTTCCTTCTAATGACTCCATCTTTGCTCTTTGCCTCTTCTCGTTCCTTCTGATACTCCAATGCAGTATTTCGTTTTCCTTTTCATTTGCAACATCATAATCTTCATCTCCATGTCTGTCTGTCCACGTGTATGCCTGTTCCTCTCTCTCCCTCACCCTCTCTCGCTCTCCTCCTTCTCCTCTCTTTCACTCTCCTATTCTCTCCCTCCGCCTCTCTCCTCCTCCTCCTCTCTGCCTCTCTCCTCCTCTCTGCCTCTCTCCTCCTCCTCCTCTCTGCCTCTCTCCTCCTCCTCTCTCCTCCTCCTCCTCTCTGCCTCTCTCCTCCTCCTCCTCTCTGCCTCTCTCCTCATCCTCCTCTCTCCTCCTCCTCCTCTCTCCTCCTTTCTGCCTCTCTGCCTGTGTCCTCCTCTCTGCCTCTCTCCTCCTCTCTGCCTCTCTCCTCCTCTCTGCCTCTCTCCTCCTCTCTGCCCCTTTTCTCCTCCTCTCTGCTTCTCCTCTTCCTCCCTCCCTCCTCTCTTCCTCCCCTCCCTCCTCTCTTCCTCTTTCCTCCCCTCTATCCTTCTTTCCTCCCCTCTCCCTAT
The DNA here is from genome assembly GCF_964187855.1 of Myxine glutinosa. NCBI lineage: Eukaryota > Metazoa > Chordata > Myxini > Myxiniformes > Myxinidae > Myxine > Myxine glutinosa. Next base: position 102,149,911 of record NC_136270.1, read on the forward strand.
CTCTGTGTTTCCGTTTTTGTGGGTGTGTCGATGTGTGTGTGTGTGTGGCGATGTGTCGATGTGTCGATGTGTGTGTGTGTGTGTGTGTGTGTGTGTGTGTGTGTGTCGATGTGTGTGTGTGTGTGTGTGTGTGTGTGTGTGTGTGTGTGTGTGTGTGTGTGTGTGTGTCGATGTGTGTGTGTGTGTGTGTGTGTGTGTGTCACCCTAAGTTATCTTATCTCTGGAAATTTTCACTGATTATTCTCCTCTTCGTATTGTTCTCATTTAATAAAGAGGGAAAAGTCTCAATCTCACTCTCTTGCACTCCAATAAGTGGTTACAAAAAAGCATGGCATACATCTGTGTAACACGTGCAATACAGGTAATCTCAAATTTGTGAACAATAACAAAGACAAATGAAAAAATACAATGGAAATAATTATTTTTAAAAAATTATGGAGTGCAAAAATTAAAAATTAAAAAAGCAATTCTCTATTCCTTCATCACAAACCTGAGACCCACAAATCAACATGCTTCATTTCAATAACGAAGGATTTTTCATAGAAAAACACCAGAAAGATGTGAGAACCAAGGAAAACGTTTCAAATCTTACCCGTAAGAGGTCATCTATTCGACCCTCCTTTTTCTCCAGATCAGAACTTTTGCTGCTCTCCAAAGCCTTTATATTTTCCATCGTCATATCAGTCTGATGGGAGCAGAGCAAACAACCTGCACTGATCAACATGTTTTGCAACTTTCCACATACTCACGAACATATAGGATTCTCATTGCCTTAAACAAGCACAGTATAACCATTCGGTGCAAGGAAGAGATTCCTGAAGATGAACTCAAAGTCAAGCAAAATTCCTCAGCTTGAAAGACCAATTACACTGGTCAACAAATTTTTTAAAGTTTTATGGTTCTAGTACATTTTGAGGTAATTCTAACCAACATGAACCTGTCGATTTCGATTATGATATCCAATTATAACTAGCACATCCAGTTTTTGAGAACCAGTATGTGAGTCAGGTTCACTATGTTAACAAATATAATTTCGTTCAAAATTTTGGTAGATTAGCAAAACTATACATTTTTGGAATATTCAGAGCATGAGGAATCCAAAAATTAATGTTTACATTTGCGTAGACACCTTTGCGAAAATGACACTCAGGACAGTGATGAGGATAGTCAGGTTCACTATGTTAACAAATATAATTTCTTTCAAAATTTTGGGATGAGCAAACCTGTACATTTTTGGAATCTTCAGAGCATGGAGAATCTGAAAATCAATGTTGGCATTTGCACAGACACCTGCATGGCCGCCATTTTGGATTTTGAAAATGGCCGCCATAAAACACATATTTTGCACGATCTCGGCTTCTAGTCAACCTAGAGACTTAATTAAATATGCTAATCCTATGTTTTCTGGGTCAAGGAATCCAATAAAGGCCTCAAAATAGTGCTCAGGATTATAGAAAAGCAACAAACAAAGGTAATTGAAAACCATTGTCTTTATATTTGTGATATAACTGTATTACATAATACATGATATTGCAAGTCCTTTGAAGTTATAGGTTGTTATAGGAAGTTATAGGTAGTATCAGATTGAACTATAAGTCCTATACACAGGATCTACGAGGTCTATACCGTTCAGGAATATGCTTTTACAGATCTTCATCACTGTCCTGAGTGTCATTTTCGCAAAGGTGTCTACGCAAATGTAAACATTAATTTTTGGATTCCTCATGCTCTGAATATTCCAAAAATGTATAGTTTTGCTAATCTACCAAAATTTTGAACGAAAAAACATAGTGAACCTCACTATACCACCTTTAGAGGCCATTTTTCCCCGCAAGCGGGGGTTGGCCTTTTTCGGGAACTGTGGTTGTTGTTTTTCGGTCCCCTTTTTGGAGCAATGTTTTACGGCCGGATGCCCTTCCTGACGCCAACCCTTTTTGCCGCCTTTAACGACAAGCAGGGAATTACCAGTGAACTGGTACTCAATTAGCCGACCTCGGAAGGATGACAGGCTGAGTCAACCCCCCTGGCGTTAATTCAGCGATTGACCGGGATTCGAACCCAGGATCCTAGGATCCTAAGCCGGCACCCTAGCCGCTAGCCCAACACCAGGGACTTTGAAGGGACAACACCAGGGACACTATACCATAGGAATATCAGCCACAGCCGAAATTCGGGTCAGATTTTCCCACAATCAAGCAGATATATGTATATATGTATGTATGTAAATATATGTATGTATGTAAATATATATATGTATGTATGTAAATATATATATATATATATATTTATTTATTTATTTATTATTTTTTTGTTACTATTATTACTTCTTATTTTGTGTATATGAGTGAGTGGGTGAGGGTGTGTGTTTTTGCATGAATTAATTTTTGCATGAGTGTGTTTTTGTGTGTTGTGTGGTGTATGATGTAAGTGTAGGTGGTTGTTTGGTTGGTGTTCTGTATGTATGTGTGTGTATGGGTGTGTTTGTGTGTGTATGAATGATCTGGTGTGTTTTGTTGGTGAGTGGTGAAGGGTATAAAGGTGGGTGTTTGAGTATTCCACCATGTTTGTTTGGTGTTGTGGATTCTGGATGTGGAGGTGGTGTTGTTGTTGTCGTTGTTGTTGTTCGCACTGGCTGGGGGTGGGGGTATGTACGCATCCAGATGCAGTTGCTGCATGTGGATGTGTACATGCCCCTGCTGGCCCACCTTAGCTGACCGTATCGAGGTTGAAGGGCCAAAACGGGATGATGCTGAGGACCTCGACTGAGGACCCGGTCAGTGCGGCACACTTGTGACCAGGTGTGTTTTGAACTTATATATATATATATATATATATATATAGGTCCGAATATATCTGACTGTCAAATGTACCGTTCGTTACCGTCCTTTTGAGGAGAAAGTGTCATGGACAGACCAGCTTTTTCTCAAATCAACATGTTTTCATGGTAATTAATAGTTGACTTGAATAGCTTTTTCCAGACATGGTCAATAACCTCAACTTCTGCAGTATTCATAAAAAATGAACACATAATAAATGTCAATGTCCCATACGTTATCTCTATGTGTTGTGTTGAAAAAAAACCTTCCTTACCCACACACAGCATAGCCACTATCTTAACACAATAAAATTTATTAACAGTATAGGTCCTAATTTCATATAAAGCATGTACAGATACTGCTGATGCATTTTCAATTTTATTGACCTGTGTCACACAATGGTCGCACTCTACTGTGGATATGCCCATATATATATATATATATATATATATATATATATATATATATATATATATATATATAAAATAGATGGGTGCTGAAGGTTATCCATACAAAAAACAAAGGAAAATATGTGTAAAAAGTAAAGTATTGTCAGATTTTGTATATATCTAGTACATATTGTTATGTCGGGGGGTAAAGGAATATCTCGAGCCAGGTAGATCTGTATAGGTAGGTATTCGACTGTCGCGATAGGGAATCTACCTTGTAATAAGTTCTGTGTTTTTAGGCGGTTTGTCGGGATAAGAGTATACCTGTGAACATACAAGGATGTTCGGGTGTTAAATAGTGTCGGGAATAAGATAACACCCCTTGTGTGTCAGACCTGGTAATCATTCCTTTGTCCCTTATGGCAATGCATACCCATATAAACACTTAGGTAGGCCCTTAGTGCAACATTAATTAATTCCCCTCCCTCACCACAACGACTTTGGAAAACAGGCAGAAAGCCAGGCCGGGGAACCGATGATGGGGCCTAGCAACCAGCCTCGTGGCAGGCTGGGAGCCATGCCCAGGGGGATTGTTGACTGGGCAGGGAGAGGAGCGAGCAATACCAGTGCAGGAGACACTAGGCCAATGAGAGGGTGCCAGCAAACAGAACATTGGAGGAGAGTGGATGAAGGTGATAAAAGGGCGCGCCGCATGACATTTTGGGTCTTCGCTGGTCTCTTGGCACGGCACGACGCTCTTCCTCTTCGCTCTGGGCTTCCTCGCTTGTCTCTTGTCTCTGTGCTTCCCTTCTTGGTCTTGAGAGGTCCTGGTGGTCGTAGGTTCGCCATCTGCGTGGTGCTTGGAGCTTTTGGAGCTTGGAGTGGTGCTGGGGCCTCGTGTGCGAACGACTCGGAGCTTGGAGCCAGACGGGGCCGCATTGAACGACAGACAGATAAGGCCACACCCACAGAACATTTTACAAGTACACGACAAGACATTTCTTTTCGTAATTCATTTGCCCCTGTCTCGTTTCTGAGGTGAGGTGTGTGGGATCCCAATCTAGGCTCATTAATTATTCATCGTCGCGTTTCATTGTTGCGGGTTCCATCAAATAAATCATTATTTTTGTACATTAAATCTTGTTTTGTTCGAGTTCATTAATTTCCTGCAGGATCGGAGCTGCTGTCGGATCGCTCTAGGTAAGCGCTCCCGCTTCTTCCTCTTCCCTTCTTCTTCCCCTCCCTCAAGAGAGCAAAATCCGTGTTTGATCGTCGCCTCTGTTAAAGCCGTTCTGGTCTTCCGCGGACCCTGGTGTTAACCTCGAGGGATTCGCACGACAATATATATATATAAATATATAAGTATATATATATATACATTATATACATACATATATACATATATACATATATACACACACACACACACACACACACACACACACACACACACACACACACACACACACACACACACACACACACACACACACACACACACACACACACACACACACACACACATATATATATATATATATATATACATATATATATATATATACACACATACTGTTGCGGATTTGAGAATCCTGCACTTTGGTGATTGTTTTTAAATATCACCCTCTGTAAATAATGTAATAATTCCTTGTAAATACCTCCATTAATTGTAAAGATCAAAGGTCGTCCCTTAGTTAGTCCATCGCACACACGTAGAGAACCATAGGACCTTCTCAATAGTTATATCGTTATTACATGTCTCAGGTAAGGCTCTGTTTCCACTAGTTCATCTGGCGTTACACCGAATCAAATAAGATAGTTCCCCTTTTAGGTTTCCCCCAAATCGTCTTCTCAAAGTGCAAGTGACAGTTGGGCTATTTTCGGCGGCGTTGGCCGCCGTTGCATTGGGCGGTTTTCATTACCATCATTTTCACCCCAAGACTCCATCGCACACGAGGCCAAGGAAGGGGCAGGAGCCGCCGGATCACAGGCGTGGCACCACCTCGTCATCAAAGGTGGAGCCAAAGAGCCCTTGCCCACCAATCAGCGCCGAGGTGAGCAAAAAACCGGAGGCGTGGCATAGGAGTTGGCGGATGATCGCGCCATGCGCAATATAAGCGCGCACGCAAGCCTTTTCGCAGCAGATGCGTGACCCAGCTGAAGCAGACAAGAGAGAAAGAGACGTGAGGGGGTGCTCATATTGCGGCAATAGACCGATACCCTCTAGGGCCCTATTGTCGCCGGTTGTGGAGGCGCAGAGCTGCCGGCTGCTGTTCACTTCGAGCCCGGAACGTGAACCTCGACGGTGTGCATTTGCCCGGACCTTCCTGCCCTGCCATCGGCTTGGACCTTCTCCTCCCTCCAGTGATTCCTGCCTTTAAATTCCCCATTAGTGTACGTGAGTTTGTTTTGTGTGTCTTGTCCCTGGGTATAAGTAAGCCTGTATAGTTAAGTTGCACTGTGTCTATCTGCCTGTAAATTACTTTATTTCCTTTCTTCTCCTTTAGTTTTGTATAGTAATAATAAATATTTGTTCTTCCTTACCTTTGCCTTCTTTCATTCACATCCGATCGCTTTAGTGATTTCCCAATTGAGTTCCTGTGGTGCGATTTCGGCCAAAGCTCCGCAATCGGGTTCGTGATTGTTAAATGGCTCGCGCCGCAGTTCGCTTCGCTCGGCGCAACCAATCAAATTACACTGCGGCACGGGCGGGGGGTGTTTCCTTGCGTCCCGGAAGGCGCCGGTACTTAGGTCATCGGACGGATAGGCCTAATACCCTACCCAGCGCTGACCGGGCGTGACGTCATACCCTCAGGGTCGGCGACGGCCAGTATAAAGGACAAGGGGTTAACCCCCCTTGGCAAGGGGAGCGCCGTCTTCCCAGATCCGTAACAATTGGTGTCGGGGAGTGAGATTCGGACCCGAAGTGCGCTTAACGCACTCAAAATTACGAGCGGCCGAAATTGTAATAACATCTAAATTTAAGTCATGCCATGGATAATCAAGGCGACCGGATGCCGGTAGGGGAGTTAGAAGAGGAGTTAGAAGCAGCCCAGGACCACAAAGAGGTGGGAGTAATGCGGGAGGAAAGCAATACGCATTGGGTAGCGGAGGTTTCAGGCGCACAAGATGGCGGCCTCGCGCACAAGGTTTCAGGCGCACAAAATGGCGGCGCCTCACACGTGGCTGAAGCAGCCGAGCCCGCGGCACTGGTGAAATTGGACCTCTTCATGGCGCAGATGATGGGGTTTATGGCAAAAATGGCTGAAAAATCCAGCAGAGAAATGGAACAAATGATGGAAAGGAATAGTGAGCAATTGGGAAATCAAATTGGGGGATTAGAAAATCAAATCGGGGAAATGGGAAATGATTGGAAAAGCAAATTAGGGGGGTTGGGAAGCAAATTGGAGCAAATCGGTAAAGTTGGGGACAGAATGGGTGATCGCATACAAAAATGTGGGGAGAGCGCACAAAAATGTGGGGACACCATGGGGCGCATGTTGAGCAGGAGGGGCACATCGGCGCATGACGCAGTAAAGCGGGTTGAGAAGCGCTGGTTGAGCGAGGCGGAGCAAAGCGCGGTTAAATTGACGGGTATAGAGATCGCGACCCGGGGTTTGGGGAAGCCGGCGACCGCTGAGGTAGAAGAGGGAATTTTAATAAAGCCAGCGGTCGTCGAGGTGAATAAAGAAAAAGTAGTTGGAATTAAAATGGAAGCGACGGCAGAGATAGGAATGAAATCAGGGAGAAATGGATTGTGCAAAAAGTAGTTGGAATTGAAATGGAAGAGACGGCAGAGATAGGAATGAAATCAGGGAGAAATGGATTGTGCACAAAGTCTAAATTCACATCCTGATGCCGTACTTGCTAATCCTTATAAAGATTTGCAGGTGCGCGAGGAGCGAAGAAGAGGAACCCTGAAGGTGAGACGGGCTGTGTATGGTGCTAAGAGGTTTTTCGGCAGAGTGTTTGGCGCGAAAAGAATTGTCGCGCGATTGGGGTCGACATGGCACCCGGGCGTTTGTGGGAGGTCCGGGGTGCGTGGTGTGAGAAAAAATGGCGCGTGTGTAAGGAAAAAGTGTGCGTCGGCAAGTGAGTGTGTTATAAAGTGTGGGAGGAAAACCGAGTGCGAGCGGGAATGCACGTCGGAGTGTACGGAGTGTGACACAGAGAGTGAGAACGATACGGAGTGTACGTGCGAGGGTGAGAGTGACCCGGAGAGCGAGTTGGTGGTGGAGCGGGTGCGAGGATGCACGCTTGGGATGGACGGCGAGTGTGCGAGAACGCACACTTGAGTTGGTTGTGGCGTGGGTGCGGGAGAGCCCATTGAAGCGCGTGAGTGGGTGGATGCAAGAGTGCACGCCTGTGGTGGTTACAGAGGATGTAACAGGAGAGTGTGCAGAATAAGGTGCGTGAGAGATGTGGTGTCTAACAGGGAGGTACGGTGGTGGAATTGACGAAGTGCATGGGATGTATGAGCAACAAACAGAACGAGTGGTGTGAGCATGTCCGGGAGGGATCGACGTTGACCGGGGCAGCGTTTAGGTCAACGGATAGCAGACGCGAGCACTCGGTGCACTTTGTTGGATGCGAGGCTCGGCGCGGATCGGTGCTGCGTCGCTTCCCTTCGGAGCGTCGTGCACGATCCGGGCCTGGCCCCGCCCCGCACGGTCAAGTCCGGGCCTTGCCGGGCAAGGCGACCGGTCCGGTTCAAGGGCAGGTAGGAGGGACCGGAGCGGTGCCCCCTTGTGGTTGCGGCGTTCCGGCCGGGCGAGATTGAGCCATCGGGCCGGAGACCGCAAGGATGGTGCGTGGAATCTCGGCCCGAGCATGCCGCCTCCCTTGAACCGAATGCCGGACGGACTCAACCTGCAGGCGACCAAACCACCCGAATTCATTGCTCGGCTTTGCGAAGCCGAGTTTTAATGATGTAACGACGCACCGAGGCTCACGTTTAATGGACTGTGAAGATGATAGTGTTTTGGATTCGAAATTGGGAATAGGGAAAATGATTGGCAGTAATGATTGGCAGTAATGATTGGCAGGTGATTGGCAAATTTTGGATTGGCAAGTATTGGAATTTGATGGGCAAAATTGATAATGGAAGATGCCCGAGGTGGTGGGATGGCAAATCCACCATCCCTCACATCCATCCCGGGCACATGAGCACTAGTTATGGGGTTTTTGGCAGTGTAAGCTTGACGAGGGAGGGTTTGGATAATGTATAGGGATCTAGAGAAATGACCATAGGTGACAGGAGAGTTAAGTAGCGACATTGTACAGGTAGTCGCGGATGTAGAGAGGTTAGAATGGTTGTTAATGACGTGGTATGTGCTTAGTTTAAAGGGAAGACGGGGAGCACCAAGTTAGAAGGATACCAGGTAGTTTAGATGATGCAGTTGTGCGTGCTGGTGAGAGTATTGAATGAGGATTGGTATGGAAGTTTTTTTTTGCGGGTGAGCATGTTGAGCAAATGAGGAATTGAGGGGCAATGCTCGGGAGAGATGTGTGTATGAGCGTGGGAGAATTTGGGTGCCTGAGGCAATGGTTTGGAGAGTTAGAAGTGTATGGTGAAAAGTGTGAGGTGATTGTGAGTTGTATTGAGCGTGGAAGTGTATGAGGAATAATTGTGATTGTGCGTTGTATTGTATTGAATGAAGAAGCCTGGGCGGAAGGAGGGTGCCAGTGCCACCAGGTGTGTGTGAGCACGAGTGTGCAAATCCAGGTGAGAATGGTTGTGTGGAATAGCTGGTATGGAATACATGAAGTGTGGAATGGATGGTGTGGAGTGAGTATGGTGGAAACTGTGGAGTGGAGTGGTTGCTGTGAAGGGAGTGTATGGGGAGGATGTACCCCATCACGAATACCAGGGGAGGGTAGTTTAAGAGTTAGGTAGAGGGTATAGGTAAATTGTGGTTGGAAATTGGCATCTGTGGTGCGTGTGGAAGAATGGTGTTTGGATGGGTGCATTAGTGACGTGGAAATGGCTGGGCGTGTGGCCTGTTAGTGTGTGTCGTTAAATGGGCACTCCGCCACTGTTAGGATGTCGGCCAGGTGAGGCCGCAGGTGGGCTCTGGGAGCCGTTAGAGTTGTGGATGGGGCCCGAGGATCCGGAGGACGGACCCGGGTAGCCCAGTGCCAGAGAGGGCACCGAGTGGGGAGAGCGCCAGAGGGCCTTCCCCAGGTAGATAGGTTAGGGTAAGGAGCAGGTAAGCTCGGAGGCAACTGCAGTGGTGGAGGTGTGCAGGTGGGTAGCCCTGCTGGGAGAGCCACACGACTCAGCCCAGAAATTGTGCGAAGGCACAGGGAGTTGAATCGGGGGAGTGAGACCCCAAATTGATGGGCACCACAGTTTGGTCAATGGGAGTTTGGTTCTTAAAACCGCATAGAGTAAAACGGCCAATGGTTTGGCCGGGAAAGACCCCGGGTAGTGTAAAGTGTGTTAATGTCATTTAGGAAGTAGTTAGGATTTAAATCTCCTCGCACCATCTACATCCACTCACCTGAGGTGACAGAACTCCACACCGTGCCATGGTTTGTTGTTTTATTATTGTGCAGATGTTTTGGAAATGTGAGACGCATCACGACGTGGGTGAGACATTGTGCTGGTTGTTCCATCTCTCCCTCCTTAAGAGGAATTGATGAGAAATTTGGATGATGGCAAATTTGGTGAGAGGGATTGTGACGAATTTGGTATTAGGGGGGATATGGGGAAGACGTGACGGTCGAGACGAATTGCAAGTTGTTGTAAATATGGGTAAGGGCAAGGGTGGAGTAGGTGACGGTGGGGGTGACGTACGGTAGGGACGAGCTTTCTCACTTCGCTCTCCGTGCGCACCTCGTTCTGCATTGACTTGATTGATGTGTACCCTTGTAACCTTACCCCTTGCTAACGCTGCATCTTTGTCTTCCTTCCCCGAACCATGGATCGTGCTCTCTGGGCACTGAGGGGGAGCGTGCGGGAGGCCGCGTGTGTGTACCCGAATCCCCGCAATCAGCTGCTTGCATCGATGCACCACTTTATGGACCACGTTGTTGTGGCCGAGCACCACCATATGGACCACGGTACTGTGGCCGAGCACCACTGATGGACCTCACGTGTTGGGGTCTAGACCCTCTGCTGGGACCGGCCACGATGGCCCAAGGGAGATCTTGCTTGCGGACCTCGGTGAGGTGGCACCAAGCCCACAGGTGAACCACCCATGGCTGGGGGCCATAAATAAAATGGAGACGGTTGTGCTTTTTGTTTTTATTATGTCCAAATAGGCCGCAAGCAAGAAGATCAAGAAGAACAACAAGAGTTGAGAACATCAAGAACGAAAACGGCCAGCAGAGGGAGCAGAAGAGCAAGACCACCAGTTGTTTTTTTGTTTTTTTGAACTGTCGTGACTGTGCACTTCGGTGCGTTTTGGTGATTGGTGCTTTGGTGATTATTGGTGTGCTGGTGCGTCGATGCAGTGCATGCTGTCTCCTCCCTCCCACAGGAATTTCTTTTTGTCTCCCAAAAACAATGACAGGTCCTGGGTTGCGTTTTGTAAATAATGAAATAGTGTAACTTGTAAATAATGCTCCCCACCGTTCATGTTTAGTTTGCGAATTAATTCCGCAAATCGGTTAGCTGTGGGTGTGAATCTGTCAGGCAGGGTGCAACGCAAATAGCGGGACATATTTATTTGTGTTTTAAAATTGTCGCACTCAGGGTCAGGTTAATTGTAGAGGGAATTACACCTGAGTGTCACATTAAGTTAAAGTTTTCGGGCCGGGTCGTCTCTAGAGGGATGAGGGTGCCGTGTTGCGGATTTGAGAATCCTCCACTTTGGTGATTGTTTGTAAATATCACCCTCTGTAAATAATGTAATAATTCCTTGTAAATACCTCCATTAATTGTAAAGATCAAAGGTCGTCCCTTAGTTAGTCCATCGCACACATGTAGAGAACCATCAGGACCTTCTCAATAGTTATATCGTTATTACATGTCTCAGGTAAGGCTCTGTTTCCACTAGTTCATCTTGCGTTACACCGAATCAAATAAGATAGTTCCCCTTTTAGGTTTCCCCCAAATCGTCTCCTCAAAGTGCAAGTGACAGTTGGGCTGTTTTCGGCGGCGTTGGCCGCCGTTGCATTGGGCGGTTTTCATTACCATCATTTTCACCCCAAGACTCCATCGCACACGAGGCCAAGGAAGGGGCAGGAGCCGCCGGATCACGGGCGTGGCACCACCTCGTCATCAAAGGTGGAGCCATAGAGCCCTTGCCCACCAATCTGCGCCGAGGTGAGCAAAAAACCGGAGGCGTGGCATAGGAGTTGGCGGATGATCGCGCCATGCACAATATAAGCGCGCACGCAAGCCTTTTCGCAGCAGATGCGTGACCCAGCTGAAGCAGACAAGAGAGAACGAGACGTGAGGGGGTGCTCATATTGCGGCAATAGACCGATACCCTCTAGGGCCCTATTGTCGCCGGTTGTGGAGGCGCGGAGCTGCCGGCTGCTGTTCGCTTCGAGCCCGGAATGTGAACCTCGACGGTGTGCATTTACCCGGACCTTCCTGCCCTGCCATCGGCTTGGACCTTCTCCTCCCTCCAGTGATTCCTGCCTTTAAATTCCCCATTCGTGTACGTGAGTTTGTTTTGTGTGTCTTGTCCCTGGGTATAAGTAAGCCTGTATAGTGAAGTTGCACTGTGTTTATCTGCCTGTAAATTACTTTATTTCCTTTCTTCTCCTTTAGTTTTGTATAGTAATAATAAATATTTGTTCTTCCTTACCTTTGCCTTCTTTCATTCACATCCGATCGCTTTAGTGATTTCCCAATTGAGTTCCTGTGGTGCGATTTCGGCCAAAGCTCCGCAATCGGGTTAGTGATTGTTAAACGGCTCGCGCAGCAGTTCGCTTCGCTCGGCGCAACCAATCAAATTACACTGCGGCACGGGCGGGGGGGTGTTTCCTTGCGTCCGGAAGGCGCCGGTACTTAGGTCATAGGACGGATAGGCCTAATACCCTACCCAGCGCTGACCGGGCGTGACGTCATACCCTCAGGGTCGGCGACAGCCAGTATAAAGGACAAGGGGTTAACCCCCCTTGGCAAGGGGAGCGCCGTCTTCCCAGATCCGCAACAACATATATATATCAGAGACCGCAGATAGGCCTAAACGGTCTTATTGGAGGCGACGACCAAACACAGATTCAACTATGGACGAGGGAGGAAGAAGGAAAATGGAAGCTGCGGCAAAAGCTTACCTGGATCACGCCGACGGCAGCTTAGATCCTGCAAGAAATTAATTCAAGCGAACAACCAAGATTTTGAATGGGAAGGGAAAATAATACAAGGGTTTATTACAAATAAAGACAGGGACAGGAAAATACGCGGCGGTAATAAAATGTCCTAAATTGGGATCCCGCAAACCAGACTCAACAACAGACACAGGAATGGATTAAAGGAAAATAATTGTCTCGTCATGTAAAATGTAATGGGGATGGGCTTATCTGTCCCTCGTCTTGTCTTGTCCGCCATCCAACACGGCTCCGTCCGGCCCCGATGCACCCACGAGGTCCCTCGCTCCAGCACCACAGCACCGAACACCACTCCAAGCACCACGAGGTCGATCTTCGCACACGATCGATAAGCCAACTCTCAAGCCAACTCAACCAGGGCCAAGACTGCGAGCCAACGCAACCAGGGGCAGGACCCTCTCCACTCAAGATCGCACCGGGACTGCCAGGGCCAGGAATCTCCAAGAGCACGAACCGCAAGAGCTGCAAGAGAGAAAATGTCCTTCGGCGCGCCCTTAAATAACCTTCCCGCGGTGGTGACGTCAGCCCTGGCGTGCCACCCAATCAGTGCCCTCCACCGACTCGCCGGCTGGAGGTCCGTGCCTACCGGGCTTGCCCCTTCACTCGTTCCCTGTTCCATGGTCATAGCGCATGGCACTCGATGCGGCTAGGCCTGTCAGAGGTGTAATTGGCGGCGGCCATCATCGGCGGTGCCCCGGCCTGGTTTCCTTGGCTGTTCGTCTTTCACAGTCATGTCAGGGAAGGGAATTATTTAGTGTTGCACTAGGGACCTAACTACATGTCTATGTTGGTGTGCATTGCTATAAGGGACAAAGTTTAGCTACCTGGTGTGACACACAGGGGCGTTATTCTTTAATCCCTATACTACATATCACTCGAACATCCTGGTATGTTCACAGGTATACTCTTAACCGACAAAACACCTAAACACACAGAACTTATTACAGGGTGGTTTCCTTCACACGAGAAGCGAAGCACGCTACCTATTCAGATCTATCTGCTCTACGTATCACTACCCTACCGACATAACAATATTATAATAGCCTACGGTGATTGTCTGTCTGTCTGTCTGTCTGTCTGTCCGGGGGTGTGGCTTACTCCGTTTACAGAGTAGCTCCACCCATTCTTGGAGAGGCTTCATGTAAACAAATATCCACCATTTTATTAACTCGAATAGCTTTGAGGCCTGTTTAGTTAGGCCCGTGCTGTCTTTCTCTCTCACACAGGTTTATTTCAACTCTAATTCGATATATCATTTCATTTTTAACAGTCGCTAACATAGTTTTAGACTCGGTTGAAAAAAAACGGGAAGAGAATCCCATGAAAGTTTCCATTTATAGAACGAAATGATTTCTCAAAGGCCTGTAAAATAAAGCCCATTCATCGAGTCACCCTCACGATTTTATCTCGAATTCACCATGCGATTTAATTTTTATCGATGGTTTTAGACTCAGTGTCAGAAATAATTGAAAAACATTCACGCACACACAGGAAAATGCAGAGATATATTTTTAAAAATCGCGCCACGATGATAAACGAAAATACACCGCCTAAAATAAGTCGGGGAAAATGTCGATATATATTAAAAATTCGCTTTTTCTTTTCTGTTAAGATATATTACTTTTACTTTTGATGACAGTCGTCACAAAACAACATATATTTCTTCGTTCTTATTTCATTCAACATTATTATCCGGAAGTAAAAACTAAAATATGTTTCAGGAAATTACCGAGAGATATTTCTTTATTTTTTTTTTTTTTAGTTATGTGCGCATACACTTTAAATAGGTTTATTTGAAATCTTTAATTTTCACAATGTAATTTAATTGCCATTTGATGATTACGAGACACTTCCTCTTGAGGATCGTGACAATTCATGCGTTGCGTGGAAACTTCCATTTCCAAAATGAATGAGACGGGAGAGGAGCGAGGAGTTGGAGAGTGAGGAGCGAGGGGTTGGAGAGTGAGGAGCGAGGGGTTGGAGAGCGAGGAGCGAGGGGTTGGAGAGCGAGGAGCGAGGGGTTGGAGAGCGAGGAGCCAAGGGGTTGGAGAGCGAGGAGCTAGGGGTTGGAGAGCGAGGAGCTAGGGGTTGGAGAGCGAGGAGCTAGGGGTTGGAGAGCGAGGAGCTAGGGGTTGGAGAGCGAGGAGCTAGGGGTTGGAGAGCGAGGAGCTAGGGGTTGGAGAGCGAGGAGCTAGGGGTTGGAGAGCGAGGAGCTAGGGGTTGGAGAGCGAGGAGCTAGGGGTTGGAGAGCGAGGAGCTAGGGGTTGGAGAGCGAGGAGCTAGGGGTTGGAGAGCGAGGAGCTAGGGGTTGGAGAGCGAGGAGCTAGGGGTTGGAGAGAGAGGGGCTAGGGGTTGGAGAGCGAGGGGCTAGGGGTTGGAGAGCGAGGGGCTAGGGGTTGGAGAGCGAGGAGCGAGGGGTTGGAGAGCGAGGAGCGAGGGGTTGGAGAGCGAGGCGCGAAGCGTTGGGGAGCGAGGAGTTGGAGAGCGAGGAGCGAGGAGTTGGAGAGCGAGGAGCTAGGGGTTGGAGAGCGAGGAGCGAGGGAATGGAGAGCAAGGAGCTAGGGGTTGGAGAGCGAGGAGCTAGGGGTTGGAGAGCGAGGAGCTAGGGGTTGGAGAGCAAGGAGCTAGGGCTTGGAGAGCGAGGAGCGAGGGGTTGAAGAGTGAGGAGCTAGGGGTTGGAGAGCGAGGAGCGAGGGGTTGGAGAGCAAGGAGCTAGGTGTTGGAGAGTGAGGAGCGAGATTTGGAGAGTGAGTAGCAAGGAGTTGGAGAGTGAGGGCCGATTGGAGCGGAGAGTGAGGAGTGATTGGAGAGGAGAGTGAGGAGCGATTGGAGAGGAGAGTGAGGAGCGATTGGAGGGGAGTGTGAGGGATTGGAGAGGAGTGTGAGGGATTGGAGAGGAGTGTGAGGGATTGGAGAGGAGTGTGAGGGATTGGAGAGGCGTGAGGGTGGAGAGACGAGAGTGTCAGGTGGAGAGTGAGGGATCACATATTATGTGAAATAAATAAATTGTGTTCATTACACCATTTCTGGATCTGATGAATTGCCAGTAACCATTTTGCAAAATTTAATGTGCAGTATCTAAATCAAGATGTCCAAATGTCACACACGTCCATGCCCGTGGGATTCCCACGGGTGACCCCACTAGTATGTATATATAGCCCCTTAAAAAAAAAAAACACACACACACACACACACACACACACACACACACACACACACACACACACACACACACACACACACACACACACACACACACACACACACACACACACACACACTTTGTGAAGGCCATGGATCAAGATGGTGCTGGCTTCCACTACTTGCTAATGAAGTTCCAAGGCATTGTATCGGAGGCCAAAGTAAAGGCGGGTGTTTTCAATGGTCCTCAAATTCGTCTTGTACTCACTAATCAGAACTTTCTAACGAGACTATCTGAGCTGGAAAGCGTTGCTTGGGATAGCTTTGTGGCTCTTGCTAACAATTACCTTGAAAATTTTCGAGCACCAAATTATGAAGAGCTTGTGGACAAGATGTTGAAGAGTTACCAGGCACTCGGTGCTCGAATGTCACTCAAGATACATTTCTTCCATTCTCATCTGGACTTCTTTCCACAAAATCTTGGCGATGTCAGTGATGAACATGGAGAAAGGTTTCACCAGGAAATTGCCATCATGGAGACTCAATATCAATGCCGATTCAATCCAAACATGATGGGCGACTACTGTTGGACTTTACAGCGTGAAAGTGATTGCTCCTACAAATGCAAAAGTAAAGTTCAGAAGCACTTTTAATGTGATGTAAATAAAAACTTAAAGTTCATATTATTTGTTGTGATATTTTATAAAGTTCATATTCTTTTTGGAGATTTACATTTTTTAATGTGATGTAAATAAAAATTTAAATTTCATATTATTTTTTGTGATATTTTATAAAGTTCATATTATTTTTGGAGATTTACATTTTTTTATGTGATGTAAATAAAAACTTTAAGTTTATATTATTTTTTGTGACAATAAATAGACTTATTGAGACTTAATCAAGAAATTCGCATGCTCTATAAAGATTTTTTCCACACATGATGTACTACGTCAAGGTTACGTGATAGCGAAATTTTAAGGTCAGATTCGGATTCGTGGGCACCAAATTAGTTAGAAACAGTTGCAAATAAGTCAGAACCAATTTGGCTGTTGACCAGTGTTAACATTGGCATGAATGTTGAAATAGAGCAAGACACAGCAGTAAAATGGCATCACTCGTGTACCTGGGCGGCCTTTGGAGCTCCAGGCAATGGGAGTGGCAGGTAAGGGACTGCCAGCAGATCATTCACACAAGAGGTTGGACTGCCCTGGGGCGCCTGATGGGCAACAAGCAGATGATTAATGGCAAATAACTCCAAAGTGTTTATAGACATACAAATAAATTTGGAAATAAATATGGCACAAACATGCACGGTAAAAATAAATAAGCACTAGAGCGAAGTCGATGGAGCGCCATCGCAAATCCCCACGCTTCCCACCTAAAGCAAAGTTTTAAAAATGTCAAAAAGTTCCACCAGGAAATAACCAAATATCAAATTTGGAGTTGATCCTTTTTTCCCCGTTTTGACCCCTGTGGCCCCAAGTCCACATCCCTGGGGCATGAACCGGAGATCAAATCCAAAACATAGGGGCAATACCCCTGGCGCTCACCTGGTAGAATAAACAGTATACTGCACTGACTAAGGGTATTTTAAACCAATTTCAATACTTGCTAGAAGACAGGGCAGCATGTAGAATTATACTAACATAATCATTTAAGACTTTAAACAAACAAAGAAAAAAAATACCTATTTTGGGTGTAAAATTTTTTGGGATATTCGAAAAATACCTAATATAAAAACCTGGATCCACTTTGACCCCTTGTAAAACCCCTTAGACCACGATCTTTTTAATAATAATAATTCATTTATTTTGTATAGCGCTTTTCCAGAAGCCCAAAGGCGCTTTGACAGAGTGGAAAACATAATGCATAACAATACATGAAAACAACAATTGCAAAAAGACAAGAATCAATAGGGAAATATTTAAAGCAAAAGGAGGGAGAAGGAGAAGAGATAGTCAGGGGTTAAATGCTGTGGGTTGAATGTTGAATGCAGCGTTGAACAGGTGGGTCTTTAGTGATGTTTTGAATGTGGTGAGTGAGGAGGAGTCTCTGATGGTGTGAGGTAGTGAGTTCCAGAGGGTGGGAGCAGCGATGGAGAAGGCCCTGTCCCCCCAGGATCTGAATTTGGTCCGGATGGAGGGGGTCAGGAGGTTGGTACCAGCAGAGCGGAGGTTGCGGGTGGGAGTGTGTCTGGAGAGGTCAGCCAGGTAGGATGGGGCCAGGTTATGGAGGGCTTTGTATGTCAAGAGGAGGATTTTGTACTGGATTCTCTGGGGGATGGGGAGCCAGTGAAGCTTGTAAAGGACGGGGGTGATGTGGTCACGGGTCCGGGAATGAGTGAGTAGACGGGCAGCGGAGTTCTGAATGTATTGGAGTTTATTGGTGATTTTTGAGGGTGAACCATAGAGGAGGCTATTGCAGTAGTCCAGACGGGAGGTGATGAAGGCGTGGATGAGGGTTTCTGCAGCCGTGGAGGAGAGGGATGAGCGGAGACGGGCAATGTTTTTCAGGTGAAAGAAGGCTGACTTTGTGATCTGTTTAGTGTATTTGTCGAAGGAAAGGGTTTGGTCAAAGATGACGCCAAGATTCCGGATGTGAGGGGAGGTGGATACTGGGATACCGTCGATGTTGAGGGCAAAGTTATGGGTGGATTTTGTGAGCGTTTTTGGGCCAATGATGATTATTTCAGATTTATCACAGTTAAGCTTGAGGAAGTTGATTTGAAGCCAGGATTTTATTTCAGTGATGCAGTTTGTCAGGATAGAGTGGGTGTCGGTGGAGACGGACTTGGTGGAGATGAAAAGCTGGATGTCATCGGCGAAGCAGTGGAATTGGAGACCATGACGGCGGATTAAGTGACCGAGCGGGGACAGGTAAAGGATGAAGAGGAGGGGGCCAAGAACTGAACCTTGGGGGACACCTTGGGGGAGGGGAGCAGTGGGGGATTTGCAGTTATTGATGGAGATGAACTGGCATCTGTCAGAGAGGTATGATTTAATCCAAGAGAGGGCAGTGCCGGTGACGTTAAAGGTGGATTCAAGTCGGGTGAGGAGGATAGTGTGATCGATGGTGTCAAAGGCAGCGCTGAGGTCGAGGAGGACAAGAATGTTGAGGTTGCCAGCGTCAGAGGAGAGGAGAAGGTCGTTGGTGATTTTGAGGAGAGCAGTTTCAGTACTGTGGTTGGAGCGGAATCCGGATTGGAATGTTTCATACAGGTTATTGGCAGAGAGATGATGTTTGAGTTGAGTGGCTACAGCGCGTTCCAAAACTTTTGACAGAAAGGGTAGGTTGGAGATGGGTCTGAAGTTGTTTAGGGTGTCAGGGTTTAGACCAGGTTTTTTTAGAATGGGGGTAACAGCAGCAATTTTGAGGGAAGGTGGGACGATGCCTGTAGACAGGGAGGAGTTTATTGTTGCAATGATAAGTGGAGAGAGAGCAGGGAGGGAGGCTTTGACAAAGCTGGAGGGGATGGGGTCAAGAGTGCAGGTGGCAGTTTTCATTCCTATGAGGAGTTCAGAGAGGTCAGTAGGAGAGATTGGGGAGAACCGAGACAGGGGATGGCAGGACAAGGGGGGGCAGGTGGTTGGAGGGGGAGCGGGTGCGGCGGTGGTCAAGCTGTTGTAGATGTTGTCAATTTTGCGTTGGAAGAAAGAGAGGAAGGAGATGCAGTTGTCTACTGTGAATGACTGGGTGGTGGTGTTCAGGGGGCGGAGGAGTTTGTTTATTGTCGAGAAGAGTGCTTTTGGGTTTCCGGAGCCAGAGTGGATAATTTGAGAGTAGTAGGCAGAGCGGGCGCGGGAGAGGGCATCTTTGTAGTGTTGTATGTGGTCCTTGTAGGCTTGGGAGTGAACTGTGAGACCCGTTTTATTGCGGAGTCTTTCAAGTTGGCGAGCACGAGTTTTCATCAGGTGGAGTTCAGGGGTAAACCAGGGAGCAGAATGGGTGAAAGAAACTGTTTTGGTTTTTACAGGCGCAAGCTGGTCAAGGCAGGAGGAGAGAGTGTGGTTGTAGTAGTCAGTGAGGTCGGAAGGGGTGTGGAGGTCAATGAAGGGAGAAGTGGACATTTTTTCAGAGAGGGTGGATGAGAATGAGGTAGGTGAAAGAGCATTTAGCTTACGGAAGTTGATTGTGCGATAATGCCTTGGTGTTGGGGCGGGGATGTTGATGGTCAGAGTGATGGCTAAGTGGTCAGAGAGGGTGAGGTCGGAGCCATAGAGATGGTGCAAATTTAATCCAGTGGAGCAGACAAGGTCCAAAATGTGACCACGGATATGGGTAGGAAAGTCGACATGTTGAGTGAGGTTAAAGCAGGTGAGTAAATCAGTGAAGTCAGTGGTTATTGTGGAGTCAGTGGAGTCCATGTGGATATTGAAATCACCAAGGAGGAGGATTGAGGGGGAGAGGGAACATAGCTGGGTCAGAAAGTAGGAGAAGTCAGACAGGAATGATGGGTGTGGTTTGGGAGGGCGGTAGACGACAGCCATGACTGACTGCGTGTGACCAGAGAGTTTTAAAGCCAGGTGTTCAAATGATGGAGCAGATGAGATGGAGATGAGGTTGGTCTTGATGTCTTGACGGTGGATAACGGCAATTCCACCACCTCGGCCCTCCGAGCGTGGTTTATTGACGTAGGAATATCCATTGGGTGTGGTGAGGTTGAGTGTGTAGTAGTCCAGAGGTTGTTGCCAGGTTTCAGTGAGACAGAGAAAGTCCAGTTTGTTATCCAGGATGTATTCGTTCAGGATGAGGCATTTATTGTTGAGGGACCGGGTGTTGAACAGGGTGAGCTTGATGTTGTTTTGAACAGCAGGGATGAATTCAGGTGATTTAGCCAGGGTTCGTAGGCAGGAGGTGCGATCGTGTGGGTTGCTGTGACCAGGTGCGCTGGGACGAAGAGTGAGAGTGCGCTGAGCCGACCAGAGGACGGGGATGGAGTGACCTGATTGCAAATAAACAAACTTGCGACCGGAGCCACGGTGAATGTACCTGGGTCGTCGGAGGAGTCCATTTGATTTGATGGCAGAGATGCATGATGGGGTGGAGCGGGTATTGAGCAGAAGAAGCCTTGCGGCGGAGTACTTCAGAGCCATGCCAGGCAGGAGCGAAGGGACGAGTACGAGGCCAAGGTCGAGGAGGCAAAGCGGCAAACGCAGCGGCAAACGCAGCGGCAAACGACTGCAGCCGCTAATCAAGACCACAGCGGCAAACAAGGCCACAAGGCCACCAAGACCACAAGGCCACCGGCAAACAAGGCCACGGCCACAAACAACGGGAGCGGGCCTTTCGATTCCGTATTCCGTACCATCAAAAGCAGATTCCGTTATCCAGCCGGAGAACACGCGGCACGTGCGGGTGTGAAAAGGCAGGACAGGTGTGAGATGTCAGGTCAGAAAAGTAGAAGCAGACCCTGTACATCCATCCAGTCGGAGAAGCGGCGAATATGCAACGCCAGCGTACTCTCGCAACCGAACCCGGAAGTCATGAATGCCATGAACAAACTTTAGCCACAACACAACAAATATCATTTGTGCCATGTTTGGTCACAATCCCTTCAGCGGTTTCAGAGAAGAAGTCGCAAGTGTTTATGGACGGACTGACGGATGACGCGCCATTGCATAAGCTCCCATGAATTTCGTTCCAGGTGAGCTAAAAATCCAAGGATCCTGGGTTCGAATCCCGGTCGATTGCTGAATTAACGCCAGGGGGGTTGACTCAGCCTGTCATCCTTCCGAGGTCGGCTAATTGAGTACCAGTTCACTGGTAATTCCCTGCTTGTCGTAAAAAGGCGACAAAAAGGGTTGGCGTCAGGAAGGGCATCCGGCCGTAAAACATTGCTTCAAAAAGGGGACCAAAAAACAACAACAACCACGGTCCCCGAAAAAGGCCAACCCCCGCTTTGCGGGGGAAAATGGCCTCTAAAGGTGTTTATTTTTTTTATTTTTTTTGAGCTAAAAATCGTTATGTATTTCATGCTTCGCCCAATGTTGATGGCATATACATAAGCTTCACTTAAAATGTTTAAATAAATATACTTTCCCTCGCGGTCCCTATGTGCTGTCTTTGTCTTTCCCTCGCGGTCCCCATGTGCTGTCTTTGTCTTTCCCTCGTGGTCCCCATGTACTGTCTTTCCCTCGCGGTCCCTATGTGCTGTCTTTGTCTTTCCCTCGCGGTCCCCATGTACTGTCTTTGTCTTTCCCTCGCGGTCCCCATGTGCTGTTTTTGTCTTTCCCTCGCGGTCCCCATGTACTGTCTTTCCCTCGCGGTCCCCATGTACTGTCTTTGTCTTTCCCTCGCGGTCCCCATGTGCTGTTTTTGTCTTTCCCTCGCGGTCACCATGTGCTGTTTTTGTCTTTCCCTCGCGGTCCCCATGTACTGTCTTTGTCTTTCCCTCGCGGTCCCTATGTGCTGTCTTTGTCTTTCCCTCGCGGTCCCCATGTACTGTCTTTCCCTCGCGGTCCCCATGTACTGTCTTTGTCTTTCCCTCGCGGTTGTCAGCTCTTTCACGAGCCTCGATTCAGTATAGGAAAAAAAAAAAAAAAAAAAAAAAAATACCCGTAACTGCATTTTTCGCTATTCCTAGCATGACAGACAGACGGACAGGGAGACACGATTGCAATATCCCGTTTTTTTTGTTATTTTATTTAAAAAGTGCGAGGATAGTAAAAGACCACATGTGAGTGGGCTTTCCAAAGACCAAGTTAATTATGAAAAATGCAACTTTTCCAACACGCTCAATCTTGAACGCCTAACTGCCTAAAGTTATTTTCAACGGATGTGATATATGAAATGTATTAAACAATTTGATTCTATGGTAGGCAACACGTATGTACACTTGCCCCTATACAGCCCCAAGGTGACCAAATGTAGGTTGGATTGGACTAATTGACATTCCATTTTGAACAAGCGTTATGCCTAGGTCCCCGTCAGGGAAGTGATGTTAGTTGACAAAGTGGAAGACGCAGAAAACATGCTATGATATGATATTTCGCTCACAAGGTTCAGACATACATGGAGGCGGCCATCTTGGATTTTGACGTGGCGACACAATTTTCAATAGCGTTCTTCCTTATGCCTAGATACACCCACACACCAGTTTAGAAGTTGGTACTTCGCTTATTTTTCAAGATATTCCGCTCACAAGGTTCAGACATACATGGCGGCGCCATCTTGGATTTTGACGTGGCGACCCAATTTTCAATAGCGTTCTTCCTTGTGCCTAGATACACCCATACACCAGATTAGAAGTTGGTACTTCGCTTGTTTTTCAAGATATTCCGCTCACAAGGTTCAGACATATATATAGTGGCGGCCATCTTGGATTTTGACGTGGCGACCCAATTTTCAATAGCGTTCTTCCTTATGCCAAGATACACCCACACACCAAATTAGAAGTTGGTACTTCGCATATTTTTCAAGATATTCATCTCACAAGGTTCAGACATACATGGCGGCGGCCATCCTGGATTTTGACGTGGTGACCCAATTTTCAATAGCGTTCTTCCTGATGCCGAGATACACCCACACACCAAATTAGAAGTTGGTACTTCGCTTATTTTTCAAGATATTCATCTCACAAGGTTCAGACATATATATGGCGGCGGCCATCTTGGATGTTGACGTGGCGACCCAATTTTCAATAGCGTTGTTCCTTATGCCGAGATACACCCACACACCAGATTAGAAGTTGGTACTTCGCTTATTTTTCAAGATATTCAGCTCACAAGGTTCAGACATACATGGCATCAGACATACATGGTGGCGGCCATCTTGGATTTTGACGTGGGTTGCACCCACACCAAATTCGAATGCGGTCCTTCGCTTACGCACGCACGTCTGCACGCCCGCACGGACGGACACACGGACGGAGGGGAAAACCATAGTCCCCCTTTCGCTCCGCTGTGCGATGGGGGACAATAGAAATAGCTCATGATATTTGGATCTCAATTACACAAACTATCCAATGACTCCTTAAGTCATTGCAATTCAAGAAAAAGTATACGAATACAGTACAGGTACTTCTTAACATCCCTGTCCTATGTGTAATATGAAAATTAAGCTTACTAACCCACAGAAGATCCATGCAATATAAAATGTGACTTCAAGTCTTCATCTATCCCTGCCCCTCCGCTCCCTCCTTCACTCCCAAGATCAAGTCTTAAATCTACCCCTCCCAACCCTAAGTCTAGAGCATTCAATACCCACCCCCACTCCAAGTCTTTAAAACACTTCTCCACCCCCACAACAACTTCTCAATCCCCACCCCCACAGCAAAAATAATCCCCCCCCTTCACACCCAAAGTACTCAATCCCACCCCTTCGCCCCCCCCCCACCCCCTCCAAAGCCCCATCCTCCCCCTCCCAACACCGTTCAATCTTTGCTTCTCCTCCCAACTCCACTCTGCACACACCTCCTCCCACTCAACAAAGCAAACGAGCAATACCACATTGATCATTGCACCATTTCTTCATTACCTTATCAAAATAGCAGAATATTTAACTTTTTCCCCTCCCCTATCATGCTATCAAGGACATCACAGACACCGCAATCAAAACAGCTACAGCATAGCTCTTACATGTGATGGCCCATCAATGTTGCCTATCCAACTCACAATCCCTTGAGATATGCAGAAACCCCATGGAAATGAAAATCTCAAGTGACCATGAACACCCTAACTGCCAATAAACGATCCTAAACCAATTATCTTCTTCCTGTTGCATGTATACACCTCGTTAAAAGTAAATAATGACGGATGTTTAATTTCACAATCTCACAATATTCCTGGAACTCCTCGGACAACGACCTCAATAATGACATGGGTTTTATGCTCTCTGGAAAAGTCGTTAAAGAGCAAATAGTCGGAAATAAGAGTAAGGAACCACAGATCCTCTGTGGTAAAAGCCATTGCTTGAGAGAATGCCATCGTTATTTGGGCGGTGTACAGGCAACACACAAGAGCCTTGATTGCTCCTGAAAAAAAAAAATGAAAAAATCTGCAACCCAAGATTGCAGCAAAAACATTCGCACTGCCTATGTGCATATATAACACACTGTGGTTAAAGCTCAGATAGTTACCTCCACCACCAAAGGTGGATGGAGGTTATGTTTTCACCCCTGTCTGTCCGTCTGTTCAAGAACAAAATATCTCAAAAAGTTGTGGACGAATTCGGACGAAATTTGGCAGACATGTAGCGTATGTGACAAAGACGAAATGATTAGATTTTGGTGAGGATCCGGATTCGGATTCGGATCCGGCTAGTAGAATTTTTTGAAGCAATTCTTCACCATTGGGAGATAGAGCAAAACGGATATAGAGCAGGATATATTATCTTAAAAAGTTATGGATGGATTTGGACGAAACATGGTGGAGAGGTTAGCTGTGTGACAAGGACGAATCAATTAGATTTTGGTAAAGATCTGAATATGGATTCGGATATGAGTATTATTTATTTCGTAAGTGATTCTTCACCATTGAGAGATCGAGTGAAAAGCAATATACAGTGATGATCAAAAAAAAGGTAATCCGAATTCAAGGGGTTAATATGCAAAGGTTATTTAGTTTGACAATTTACATGTGGTTTACCATATATGAGGAGATCCTCAGCTTTTCATTGATGCCTTTCATGCATCATTGCTGTCACACATGACCGAGTACATGTTCAATGAAAATGACCAGTTCAAATCACATTTTTACAAGTTTGGCTAATCGGTGCAAGACAGTTTTAAATGGACGCATTACTTGTCGACTGCCAAGGTGATTATGTAAAATTGTTAAGCTGGTCTGGTAATCGTCGGTTGCGTCATCCTTTGTTTAAGATGGGTATTTAAGATAGGCCTACAGTGTATGGTGTTGGGCATACCCTGGTGTTGGGCTAGCGGCTAGGGTGCCAGCTTGGGATCCTAGGATCATGGGTTCGAATCCCGGTCGATCGCTGAATTAACGCCAGGGGGGTTGACTCAGCCTGTCATCCTTCAGAGGTCGGCTAATTGAGTACCAGCTCACTGGTAATTCCCTGCTTGTCGTAAAAAAGGCGACAAAAAGGGTTGGCGGCAGGGAGGGCATCCGGCCGTAAAACATTGCTTCAAAAAGGGGACCAAAAAACAACAACAACCACGGTCCCCGAAAAAGGCCAACCCCCGCTTTGCGGGGGAAAATGGCCTCTAAAGGTTTTTTTTTTTTTGGTTTTTTTCTACAGTGTATGGGGTTTAGAAACAGTCTGAGTCATTGAAAAGATGGTTCAACTTACGACTGAACAGCGGACCTTCGTGGTTACAACCTTTCATCAAACTGGAAGTTTGCAGTGAACTCGTGATGCGTTCAGGGAACGTTTCCCAGAACGGGAGCCTCCAGCAACCAAAACCATCTGGGCGAATGTTAGAAAATACCAAGAGCATGGCACTAGCCTCAACCGCAACAAGCGGAATTCTGGTAGGAGGCGCAATGGGCGATCGGAAATGAACATTGCAGCAGTAAGGCAGCAGGTTTTGGAGCATCCTAGGGATACCAGCGCAAGACGAAATGGGACGGGATTGCCTTTGGCAACATTCAACTGAATCACAAGACTGGACCTCCACCAACATCCATATTGGATTCACATCCGGCATCAACTTATGCCAGGGGATTTTGCCAGGAGGCTGGTGCTTGCCGGATGGTTGACAGCACGTTGCAAAGCAGATGTCAATTTCCTGCGGTATCTCGTTATCGTCGATGAAGCTGCTTTCGCCATGGACGGCAAGGTCAATACCCATAATGTTCTCGAATATGCACCGACAGGACAACCCCCGGAATTTAATTTTGACACCAACATGAATCGACAAAAGTGGACTGTTTGGTTGGGACTTTGTGGAAGTGATCAGGTGATCGGACCATTTTCCTTTCAAAGGAATGTCAATGGTAACAGGTATCTGCAGATGATCAATGATGAAGTTTTACCGCAGCTGGAGGAGAACTTTGAGCGACAGGTTCGTGGTGTCTTCAGATATCTCTGGTGGGCCCAAGACGGTGCCCCAGCACATCGTCTTATCGCTGTCCGAGATCGACTGAGGGAACTCTTTGGAGACCGAGTCATCGCCCTCAACCATGCAGTGGAATGGCCGCCAAGATCACCTGATCTCACACCATGTGATTATTTCCTTTGGGGACATTTAAAGAACAAGGTGTTCGTAACTCCTCCCCATGATCTTGACGATTTGCAGGGCCGTATTCGACATGAAGTGGATGCTTTGCGCAATGACCCGGCTATGGTGAGACGAGCAGTTCAGGGCATGCTCCGCCGCTGTGAGCTTTGTGTTGAAAGGGGAGGTGGACATGTTGAAGGTGTGGGTGCATAAAGGCCAATCATTCCAGAGAAAAGTTCACATCTGACGTTCATTTTGCACCAATTATCCTGACTTGCATCGATTAGCCAAACTTGTAAAAATGTGATTTGAACAAGTTTGTCATTTTCATGTGACAGCAATGGTCATGTGACAGCATTTCAGGTCATGTGTGACAGCAATGATGCATGGAAGGTATCAATGGAAAGCTGAGGATCTCCTCTTAATAAGTAAACCATATGTAAATTGTCAAAATAAATAACCTTTGCATATTAACCCCTTGAATTCGGATTACCTTTTTTTTGATACACACTGTATACCATGATTTTTTTTTTAAGTTATGAACGAGTTATGACAAAACTTGGTGGACAAGTTGGTTAGGTGATAAGAACAAGTCGATTAGATTTTGGTTCAGGTCCGAATTCAGATCCGTCCTATCAGTGGGATACAAAACAAACTGTTCAGCCTGGCGGAGTGTATGTGCCCTACCGAGTGCCGTTCTGGTCTTTCCTGTGCAAAAATCATTACATCCACTGTAGTCAATGACATATTGCACCAATAACTCTATTAACATTCATCACTTCACCATGAAATTATCTGCTTCAATACTGTCCTTTTTCATCAATCTTATGATCCTGAAGAATTGGTCTCAACATATAACCACTTTCAAATAATCTCAATCAATTCACTCCACTTATTTCTCGATTCCCTAAAATTAATTCACTCCACTTATTACTGACACCCTGAAACTGGCAAGTGTTCTCTCTCACTCTCACTGGTGTACTGCCGACTTGGATTCTAGCCAAATAACATCGCAAAAACACAACATCGCAGAAAGAAAACACTACATCTCGGTCACTTGCTGACTAACTTTCCCAACAGACATGTTCCATTACACTTGCTAAAGGAAAAGCCTTATATTCCCATACACCTTGACTGAAAACAACAACTCAATACCAAGGCTTTGCTTTTTATCAATAATAATCTTTAAAATAGCCTTAAATTCACTTTTCATCGACTCCATTTCTAGCCAAACAGTGTGTTTGTATCGTATTGTATAATCTTCCAGAATAAGATTCTCGTTTATGCATTTGTACTACACTACTTCACCAGTCAGTTTTTACCTCCGCCACCAAAGGTGGATGGAGGTTATGTTTTCCCCCCTGTCTCTCTGTTTGTCTGTCTGTGAACAAGATATCTAAAAAGTTGTGGACGGATTGGGACGAAATTTGGCGGGGAGGTAATGTATGTGACAAGGACAAAATTATTATAGATTTTGGTGAAGATCTGGATTCAGATCTGGCTAGTAGAATTTTAAAGAGATTCTTCACCATTGGGAGATAGGGCCAAAAACGATCAATAGTAGGATATCTCAAAAAGCTGTGGACGGATTTGGATGAAACCTGGTGGAGAGGTTGCACATGTGACAAAGAAGGGTTTATTCGATTTTGGTGACGATTTGAATCCGGATCCGGATCAGATAATTTTTAAAGTGATTCTTCACCATTGAGCGATTGACCTCAACTGATATATAGCACAATATTTCAAAAAGTTATGGATGGGTTTGGACAAAACATGGCGGACAGGTGGGGTGTGTGGGCAAGACCGAATCGATTCGATTTTGTTGACAATCTGAATATGAATCGGATACGAGAATTATTTAATTTTTTTAAGTGATTCTTCACCATTGAGAGATCGGGTGAAAAGCGATACATAACATGATGTTTCAAGAGGTTGTGGACGAGTTATGGACAAACTTAGTGGATAGGTTGGTTAGGTGAGAAGAACAAGCCGATTAGATTTTCGTTAAACTGGATCTGGATTCAGACCTCATCAGTGGGATACAAAACAAACTGTTCAGCTTGGCAAAGGTATGCGCGCTACTGACTGCCGTTCTATTTAAATCTCTTTTAATCTTACATTTTACGGAAGTTTTTTTCTGAATTTCTAATCTTATTGGTGTCATTTTAAATTATATACTCTTTTTAAATTTTCACCCTTTTTTTGTAAAGTGCTTTGAGATTTTATTTTAAATGAAAGGCGCTATTGTAAGGAACGAATATAGTTGAATACAATTAAATTGCAGTGCACTTAGCAAACATGCCCTGGATCCTTCCTCCTGTTTGGATCACCTTCTTACTTGCCAGTCATGACAGTAAAAGCAATCATCAGTAGCTTAGAGTACGACTTCACCACTTGCTCCAGATGCATAATCTTTGGTCGTCACCCCTCAGCCCAAATTGGGCTAAGGTGTATTGTCGCCTCGGTCGTCGTCCGGGCGTCCGTCAGCTTTTGGTTTCCGTCAATTTCAAGGAGAAAGGCTTGTCCGATTAAATCCATTTTTGCGGTGTGTGTTGGGGTTGAGTAGAGGAAGGTTCCTTTCGAAAATGGGCGCGCTGCGATTTTCAATATGGCCGCCACCTCAAAATTGGTTTCCACCATGCATGGGCTGAGGGGTTACGCCCGCTTTGCGGTGCTATTTATTTACTTACTTTAAAGTTATCTCTGCACTCAACAAAAATAATCAAATGCTCCACTGTATCATGTAGAGACCTATCTTCAGTAAACAAGCCTTACAATTCCCAAATTGAGAAAGAAACCTTCACTGGATAAAAAGAACGTTCAGAATTGGACTCGTTTCTCTTTTTTTTCAAATTCAAACTAGCGGATCCAAGGACGGGTGACGGAATGGAACGGTATTTGAAAGGATTGGAGGATCATAAAACAGCAATAACAATCCTGTGACGATTAAGCTTGAAGAACCGCATGCCGAATACTGGGATATCATCCAGCATGGTAAAAGCTTCAACAAAAATTTACTTTTGACTTGGCCAACTGTAATAAAAAGTTTCCGTATCGTATAAAGTATAAAGTTTATACTTTATACGATACAGAAACTCAAAGTTTTGTGCACACTTTCAATACACTTCAGTGAGAGCTCCGTTTGTCGTGTGGAGGACAAGGCGGTACACAGGTTCTTGCAATGTTCAGCTCAGGAAGTTTGCTTCCCCCAGTGCACATGCAACTGTGATCCGAGAACGAAGATTTTTTTTTCTTTTATTTTTTATACAAGATCGAGGGTCGTGTAAGAGCTGGCACATTAAACACACGAGCACATAAAACACAAAAAACATTAACAGACACTTAAAACAACAAGCATTCTGAGTATTGCGCTGCAATACATCTCCCATACCAAAGTTCAAAGTGCCATAACTTTGTCAAAAATGATCGAATATGCAAATTTATGCACGGTTGATGCTGGTTTTCAAACTTGATCTGAGGTATGCTGAGACACGTGTGTCACGCCTCGCCTCGTTGATAAGCCCGCAAGGTCGCTCCGTGGAGCGGCCTGCACGTATTGCACTGTGTGAATTATATAAATTATTACCAACTCACGGTCTGAGGTACTAGCGATTCAAGAGATATCCATTTTTTTATGGCACATTGGAGAAGCCAATGCGAGGTTTCTTCTTCCTCAGCTTGTCACAACTCTGTCAAATGCGATCGAGTTAAAAAAGTCAGAATTTGACCAAATATGTTTTATTCGTTTGTTAATATACCTCAGCTATTGACAAATCTTAAATTAGAATTTTATTTGAGGTTAAAATGACCGAGACAGGTCGTGTCCAACGATGCTTTCAGTCTGTACGTGATAAATAATTAAAACCGCACAATTGACGCCTCTTCTTCTTCACGCAATAACAACTTCTAGCTTCCAGATCATACATCCAATCATCTTGAAATTTTGCACACTTGTTACTCTTCATGACTTCTACTATAGTATGAAGTTTCACGTCGATCAATAAAGCGATTCAAGAGATATCCATTTTTAAATATATTTTCGTTTAATTAACGATATCTGCCAAACCACGTGAGCTATCGCAAATTCCAAAAGGACATTTTAGTACTGGCATGCGGAACAGATCTGTGAAGTTTCCCCTCGATTGGATCAAAAATGAGGGAGGGGTTCGGTTTTAAAGGTTCATGCTTAAAAACGTCATAACTCTGAAACCATGTGACGCATGACGTCATGCTCGCTGACTTTTTTGTTCGTCATGGGTATGCGATTTTGCCTGCAAAGTTTGGCCTCGATCTGTTTAGCCATTGCAGAGAAAAAGGGGTTTTCGTGTTTTCCCGAAAAACAATATGGCGCCCGAACCACGTGACCTGTGACGTCAAAATTACCATTAAAATATTCTACAGACCGAGTCCCTCCAATGGTGAAAATTTGATCTCAATCGGTCCAATTATTGCAGAGAATATCTTTTTTAAAGGAAATTAAAACTTAAAATGGCACTGAGTTAAGGATCATCAGAACTATCAGAATTCCCAAAGTTCAAAGTGCCATAACTTTGTCAAAAATGATCGAAACGTCGTGAAGTTCGAACTTGATCTGTAACTTATCATGAGGAAACGATGTGCCAAGTTTGAAATCATTAGCATTAAGCGTTTAGAAAATAAGTCCGGAAAACTGTTCTTTGCGTGACGGACTGACGGACTGACTGACGGAGGGTCGGCGTGCAAACCTATAGTCCCCTCCGGTGTACACTGGCAGGGGACTAATAAAGGGAGGGGGGAGACAAGATGGGGAGAGAGAGGGAAGCACACAAGCACAACATTAGAGAACAGGAACATCGGGAGATCTGTGGAAGGGAGAGGGCTGGGACAAGGGGGGATGAAGGGGGAGGAGGAGGGAAGGGGTACACTGTATAAAACAAATTGCATGAGAGAGGGCAACAAATTGACACTGCTAGGAATTTCAGGAATGAAGTCGGAGATTGAAAGAGGTGGATTTGGGGTGTATAAACAGGGGTAGAAAAGATCAAAGTTTTGGATGGGGGAAGATAAGAGATGGTGGTGAACAGCTGTTTTAAAGACCTGGAGGGAGGAGTGGGACTGGAGAGTGTGGGAGTTTGTTCCAGAGGTGGGAAAAAGAGGAATAAAAGAGTGAAGGTGAGCAGAGAGTCTTGATTTTGGCAGTTTCACAAGAAGAGTGTTGCTGGCAGTTCTTGTGCGTCCTGCAGGAATATTTGGGGGACACAGCACAGACAGACCTGGGGGAGCTAGGCCAAAGAGGAGTCGGTAGAAGACAGAAAGACCACCAACCTGCCTGCGGTGAGAGGGTGAGAGGCCCTGAGAATCAGTTTCATCGTGGGAGATACCAATGATCCTGAAAGCTTTGGTTTCAACAGCGTGAAGCCGAGCTAGGTGTTAGGCAGGAGCACCAGCCCAGAGGGGAGAGCAAGCTGCGGATGAAAGCTTTGTATGTGGTGAGGAGCTCAGAGGTGCCAAGGAAGGACTTCGCATGAAGGAGGATGCCCAGTCGGCGACTGGCTTAGGAGGCCAGCTTGGAAATGCGGTTTTCCCAGGAAAGATCATGGCAGATAGTGAGGCCTAAAAGCTTGAGTGACAGAACTTCTTCAAGAGGATTGTTGAGAAAGTAGATGGGAGGGTTTTCCAGACGGTCTTTTCGGAGAGACATTTGTCAAGATTGAAATACATGTTCCACTTGTTTGACCACTTTGTGATTTTATCCAGGTCTGCAGAAAGTGAAGAGGCTGCTACCTGCTGATCTGAGGGTTGAGATATGGAGAGGCAGAGAGTGGAGTCAGCAGCAAAAAGATATAGAGGATTTTCCAGCGTGTCGGAAAGGTTATTGATGAATACCAAAAAAAGCACAAGGCCCAGAACACTGCCTTGAGGAACTCCAGCCTGAACAGGTAGGGGAGATGAGAGAATTCCATTTAGAGCCACATGTTGACTACAACAGGAGAGGAAGTCCACAAGCCATGCATGGAGATTTCTATGGATACAATAAGGAGAGCAGGGCAGGGTGCCATACCGTATTGAAGGCACGAGATATGTCAAGGGAGACAGCTCTGATTTCCTCTTTGGTATTAAGGACCTCCATCCATTGTTGAGAAGCAGAAGCAGCATGTCCAGAATAGAGTGGCTACCATGGACGGAAGGATTTGACAACTGAAGATGAGACGGGATAAATCTGTGCATGAGAGAGAGAGAGCAATTTTCTTTGGAAGAATTCCAAGGATGGGTTGATGTCAGAGACAGTAGAGATGAGAGACCAGTCCAGAAGTTTGATGGCTGCTTGAAGACAAAGTGTAAAACCACCACCTTGATGAGGCTCAGGTCCATCATACCGAACGAGGGAGTAAGCAGGGAGAGGATACTAATGAGTCAGGGACGTCTTGAAGGAGGAAAGTTTCTGTTAGGCAGATCAAGTCTGGTTTGTGAGAAGCAACCTGTATATAGAGATCGTTCAGGTTTGAGCGAAGGCCCCGGATGTTTGAGGTCCATACCGTTAAGGCTGAAGGAGGGGAGTATCAGGTACAAGAGAGGGGATGAGTGGGGGAGGATAAGATGAGGGAGGAGAGGAGGAGGGAGGGAGAGCAATTGACTGTGTGTCAGAGATTGCAGAAAAGCAAGGAGAGAGGGCAGGGTGAGGAGGAGGACAAAGAGCTAGGTGGTGATGGGATGAGGCACAGTGAGGCGTAATATTAAGGGGGGCAGAGGGAAGTAGAAGATTGGTGGAAGTGGACGAATGAGTTGGAAGAGAGAGGAAGGGGGAGGGGGAAGCTTTGTGGATGAGTGAGGAGAAACTTTGAGGAGGGTGAGAGGGGAGATTTGAAAGGAAGGGATGAGGGGGGAGTTTTTAATGGGAGGGATGAGGGCAGAGTTTTGAAGTGGAGGTGTGAGGGGGAAGTTTTGAACGATTAATGAAACGCGAGCATCCAAAAGAAACTGGGTTTGTTGAGATTTCCAATTAAGAGATACATTTGAAAACGTTTGAGGAGTGAAATAAAGGTGCGTTTAGATATTGGAGAAAGGAAGAACTGTAAGAGATTGATTTTTTTGGAATTTGAATGACTGAAAGAGCGATTTGAAGACAGCCTTTTGAAAAGGAAGAGGAAAAGTGATTGAAATAGAAGAGAGTATGCAACATGGGAGAAGAAGTTTAAACATTTTAAAACAAAACCATAAACACTGTCTGGGTATTCACTGAAATTAGGGCAGGGAGGCATGGGTGGAGGGGGGGGGGAATGAAATACAGAACATATTCAGAAGGGAGGGGAGGTGAAGGTGTATCTCAGCACTTTGTTTAAGTATGGGAGGAGGGACCTCCTTCTTATGTTCTTTATTAATACTAGGGCATGCCCGTACTATATATAAGCTAGGACGTGCCCGTACGTGGGTGCCCGTTCCTTGCCAAAAAAAAAAAAAAAAAAAATTTGTGTAGGGGTGTGTGTGTGTAAACATCCTAGGGCGTGCCCGTACGTGGGTGCAAAAAAACATGCGTGCAAACAACAACAACAAAAAAAAAACTTTGAAACCACGTGGCAGTAACGACCACAGAACCCCCCCCCTCTATTTACATGAATGGTTTGGTCCATTCGCAACGACCACAGAACCCCCCCCTCTATTTACATGCAATGGTTTGGTCCAAAGCGAACGGCTTGCAGTGTTTGGTAAAGAAATCGCCATAGCTCGGTAAGTACTTGTCCGATTAATATGAAACCTTGAAAAGGCACATCCTCGGGTCCCCAGCAATATACCTGGCAAGTTTAAAGTATATCGGACCCGTGGTTGTCGAGAAACAGCGGTCACAGACAAACATACACACATACACACATACACACATACAAACACACAGAGATTAATGGAATTATAGATAGATTACTCTTTTTTAAGGTTAGGTGAAAGCAGATTTGAGTAAAAAAGAGAAAGGTTGAAAGATCGTGAAGGAGTGTGGTGGAATTACTTCATGAACAGAATGGGAATAGAAAGGTGAAATTTGGCTGTAAAAGATGGAGTTGGATGAAAGAGGATGGGAGGGGCAAGACAACACATGCTCGCAGGGGTATGGGAAGGGTGTGGGGGGAGGAAGAGGCATGTGAGGTGAGGAGGAAATTGTTTTGTTTTTTGTATTTAAGATATTAAACAAAGGGTATAAAGTTCGGAGAAAGTAAGGGGTGAAAATAAGGTAGTAAAGAGAAAGGATGTCCTTGGACGTTCGTGGACACACAACGCCCAACAACGGAACTGGGTAGGCCTCAAAAAGCACGGTATGAAAAATCCGACTAATACTCACAAATTAGCACGAACTTTAAAATAAAACCGAACAAGAACATCCAAACACGAACTAGAACTAGAACTAGAACGGCAGTCAGTCGAGCACATACCTCCGCCAGGCTGAACAGTTTGTTTTGTATCCCACTGATAGGCTGGATCTGCATTCGGACCTGAACCAAAATCTAATCGTCTTGTTCTTGTCGCCTAACCAACTCGTCCATAGAGTTTAGTCATAACTTGTCCATCACTTTTTTTTAAATATCATGTTATATAATCACTTTTCGCCCGATCTCTCAATGGTGAAGAATCACTTAAAAATTAAATAATTCTCGTATCCGAAACCATATTCAGAGCATCACCAAAATCAAATCGATTAGTCCTCGTCACACACACAACCTCTCCACCAAGTTTCGTCTAAATCCGTCCACAATTTTTGAGATATCCTGCTACGTATCGTTTTTGGCTCTATCTCCCAATAGTGAAGAATCACTTTTAAAATTCTAGTAGCCGGATCCGAATCTGGATCTTCACCAAAATATAATCATTTCCTCCTCGTCACATACATGACCTCTCTGCCAAATTTCGTCTGAATCAGTCCACAACGTTTGGAGATATTTTGGTCACAGACAGACAGACAAACACACAGGGGTGAAAACATAACCTCCATCCACTTTCGGTGGCAGAAGTAACAAGAAGCGCACAGTAAACACACACGGCAAAATAAACAGCAGAAATTTGACAAACAATCAGGAGAAAATTATCTTTGAGGATACTGGAGGAGCCAGAAGTAACGCAACCAAGCCCAAGGAACCGGAACCGGAACCGGAACGCCGGCACATTTACAATAAAAAGCTCAATGAGAATTGAATGAATGTGACGCAAGTATCATTTTATTCCTCCTTCATCCTGAAGCACGTGTTCACCATGCCACATACAACAAACGTCAATCAAAATTACATCTTCATTACGTGTTTTTGCTTTTAGATGCCTCTTCCTATCCCTAATCTCTAATCTAATCTAATCTAATGATCCCTGGTGTTGGGCTAGTGGCTAGGGTGCCGGCTTAGGATCCTAGGATCCTGGGTTCGAATCCCGGTCGATCGCTGAATTAACGCCAGGGGGGTTGACTCAGCCTGTCATCCTTCCGAGGTCGGCTAATTGAGTACCAGTTCACTGGTAATTCCCTGTTTGTCGTTAAAGGCGGCAAAAAGGGTTGGCGTCAGGAAGGGCATCCGGCCGTAAAACATTGCTTCAAAAAGGGGACCGAAAAACAACAACAACCACGGTTCCCGAAAAAGGCCAACCCCTGCTTTGCGGGGAAAAATGGCCTCTAAAGGTGGTTTTTTTCCTATCCCTAATCTAATTGGTTGCTTAGCATAGCAATGGCTCTTAAGGATTTCCTCAAACTTAAGGAAATCCTTACTGGAGGATTTACTGAGGGTTGTTTATGCAACAGCACTTAAGGAAATCCTTCGCAAAGGAATCACAGTGTACCTTAAGGGGAATCTTTCCTTCAGGATAAGGGAATTTATATGCAACTGGGCCTATGCCTATATGGTCACAAATACATGAAAGCAGGACATCAATCTAAATTTCACCCTTGTTTACGAGCTCGTCAGGATGACATACTGTAAATCGTTTATTCACGACCATAGCTGTTGCAGCTATGCGACCATAGCCATAGCTGCTCGTTACTAAGCATAGCTGTTGCAGTATGTCCCACCTTATAGCCGGCGAAGCCGGTGTTGTCAATGAACGCGTACGTATTATGTTGAAAAACCAGATTATGCCTTGGCTCGAGAATCCGAAGCGCAGTGGAGGCCGCCATCTTACGGATGCGGAAGTGTGCATAACAAATTTAAAACGTTCATTAGGAGTTTATTTCACCCGTCATTGTTTGAGTCACAATCTTATGCACCTCCAATGTATTATTAAAATACTTTAAGACCAACATCGGCCCGCACGGGCCTGGTTATCTTCAACGAAACGCGTCACCAAACACCGGACCCAATGAGATTCGAGCATTTGAAAAAATATTTCTAAAATGAAATCACTCACTGGATGGAGTGCTGGAGACAGCCATCGACCGGATGCAGAAGTTTGCATAAAACAATTGCGAAAAAGTTCAATAGGAGTTTGTTTCACCCGTCTTTCTTTGATTCACAATCTAATGCACCACTAATTAGTAATTAAAATACGTAACTCGTTATCTTCAACGAAAATCGTCATCAAACACCAGAACCAATGAGATTCGAGCATTTGAAAAATTATTTTTTAAAGCTTATTATGCGTTTCGGAGGGTGAAAAGGATGGGAGGGCAAATCTTCTAACATTGACGAAGAATTTTTTTTTAGAAATCTCGCGGCCGTCGGGGATAGTTTTTCACGGCCAGAAATACGGTATAAGCGGTTTACATATTTAGTTTAGAAATACGGATAGTTTTTCACGGCCGGAAATATCCGAAGTTGAGACGGAATTCACCGAATTAATCACTGCAAGCTAACTTCTTCTGGTGGACGAAGCCGCAGTGCCCGGAGAGTCAGAGAACCAGCCCTGGCGCCTGACAGCGACTGAAGCTAGAAGACTACACACATACTGTGAAAACGTATGTTAAGCCCAGTTAAAATTTCTTAAAATAGGCCCTAAGCTAGCACATCGTATAGTTACTTCCTTAAGCTTCTTGTGACATTTATTGTATGCAGGTATTGGGGAGGACTGTCTGCTGTTCTCTTTTACCAAGTCTTACCAGGTACAGTACCTACTACACCTACCTACTACCAACTACCTACTACCAACTACCTAACCTACTGATG
Source organism: Myxine glutinosa (assembly GCF_964187855.1). Taxonomy (NCBI): domain Eukaryota; kingdom Metazoa; phylum Chordata; class Myxini; order Myxiniformes; family Myxinidae; genus Myxine; species Myxine glutinosa. Next base: position 102,187,763 of record NC_136270.1, read on the forward strand.
CCATAGTGATGGGTAAAATAGTGGCAAGAGGTTTTGGCTTCGCCAGCTCATTGCGGCTTTGCAGTCGGTACTAGTAATAGTATGTCTATAAAGTAGGTGCTATAAGAATGTGAGTACATCTATAAAGTACGTACTATTGGATCGTGAGTACATCTATACTGTACGCACTATTGGAGCGAGAATACATCTATAATGTAGACACTATTTGAGCGTGAATACATCTACACTGTACACTCTATTGGAGCACAAATACAGCTATACTGTACACACTATTGGAGCGTAAATACATCTATACTTTACACACTATTGGAGCGCAAATACGTCTACACTGTACACACTATTTGAGAGTGAATGCATCTATGCTGTACGCACTATTAGAGTGCAAATACATCTATACTGTACACACTATTGAAGCACAAATACATCTATACTGTATGCACTATTGAAGCACAAATACATCTATACTTTACGCATTATTGGAGCGCGAATACATCTATACTTTACACACTATTGGAGCGCAAATACATCTATACTGTACACACTATTGGAGCGCCAATACATCTATACTGTACGCACTATTGGAGCGCAAGCAAATACATATATACTGTACACACTATTTGGAGCGTGAAATCATCTATACTGTACGCACTATTTAGCACAAACATATCTATGCTGTACGCACTATTGGAGCGCAAATACATATATACTGTATGCACTATTAGAGCGTGAATACATCTATACTGTACACACTATTGGAGCGCGAATACATCTATACTTTACGCACCATTGGAGCGCAAATACATCTATACTGTACACACTATTGGAGCGCCAATACATCTATACTGTATGCACTATTGGAGCGCCAATACATCTATACTGTATGCACTATTGGAGCGCAAATAGATCTATACTGTATGCACTATTGGAGCGCAAATACGTCTACACTGTACACACTATTGGAGCGTGAATACATCTATACTGTACGCACTATTGGAGCGCAAATAGATCTATACTATACGCACTATTGGAGCGCGAACACATCTATACTATACGCTAGGGTGCATCAAACGCCCTTAGGTTCTTGGATTTTAATGTCTATTCTCTCAAATGTTACACTTGTTGGTAGAAGTATGTATGCAAAAAATAAATGAAATCAGAGGTGGTCCTGGGTGGCCACCGGCCACTTTTATATATTTAGGGCCATTTTCGGGGCCGCACTATGTAAAAATGTTTGATTTTGTTATTTTACACCCAAACCTAGTCATGTTTGGTATCAAATTGAAGGTCTTGATGAGAGGAATACAAATATAACAATTTTATGCAAAAAACGATGGTTTGATAATTAGTTTGTATTTTTACATGAATGAAATCGGAGGTCTAATCGTGGGTCCCATACTAGTAGTCTAATAATATCCTTTATTTTCTTTCAGATGGCAGATAAGAAGACCAGATTAGCAAGTGCCATTTTTGGTCTTGGCAATGCTTTTACAGAAGCAGATGGTACATTGACAGGAGTCCGCCTCCCAACTTGCCGGCAGGTTCTTCGATGCGTGATGTGGTACATCCATAAAGAAATATGTGAAGGCAAACAAACTCAGCCACTGAAATGGAAATCTGCCAGCATCGTCCTTATCCAGCTGAAAAAATTCTACACTAAAGCAAATATTCCTATGCTTTCAGACCATCAATGCTGCAAACTAATACTTGACCTTCTTAATGACAATAACAAATTGCGTCAAATACCTGTTTCTCGCCGAGAATCTCCAAGCACTTTGGCTAAGTTGCAAACCATGAATGAACGTCTTGATAAGACCTTTGGTGTATGGACAAAAGATGCAATGACAAACATTAAGAATGAGGAAGATAGAGTATTTTTAGAGTCAATGAAATCTGACAGAGTAGCCTCATTTGGTGGTGTTGACAAGAAGAAAGTTGATAAAGATCATAGAAAAGAAAAACGCCTCTTAGCGGAAGCTTCAAGACGAGAACGTCATGAATCATCCAGTGTACAAGAGATGACAATTAGTTCTGTATGCTCTGATGATAGTGACTCTGCAGATAGCTTGGAAGAAACTGAAGAAGAGGCGATTCCAGAGTTTCAAAGGAAGCGTAGTCACCACAGATCAACATATGCAGGTACATCTGCCTTTATTCCTCATGATATTCTGAAAAGACATTCAGTTGTGTCTGTTGCTACTCGACTAAACATAACTCCTGTTCAACAGGTTGCGCTCACCAAAGCTGTAATTCAAGAGGCAGGAGGTGATCCACGTCGTGTGGCCAAGTCGTACTCAACTGCTGATAAGGCTCGACGATCAATAACAAGTGCTATCGCCAAAGATATTCAAGAAAATTGGATCGCCCCAACAGCTGCAACACTTCACTGGGATGGCAAGCAGATACCAACGCTCACAAACAAGAATGTCAAGGAAGAAAGATTGCCAGTGTTGGTTGGGAATGCCACTGATGTAAAGCTACTGGGGGTGGCTAGATATCCTCCTGGAAGTGATAGGTCATCAGGTGACATCATTGCCGATCACACTTACACGTATCTACATTCATGGAAGTGCAAACAATCAGTTGTCAACTTATGTTTTGACACAACAGCATCAAACACTGGACACGTTACAGCTGCCTGTGTTACCATTCAATCAAAACTGGACCGTGCTCTTCTGTGGTGTGCATGTCGCCATCATGTTGGAGAGGTAATCCTGGATCATGTGTTTGACGTTCTCAAAATTGAGGCATCAAAGTCTCCAGAAGTATCTTTGTTCCAAAAATTCCAGAAGAATTGGGAACGCATATCGCATGCAAAGAATGAAAGTTTAACCAAAATTGACATTTCCATGTACAATGACTATGCACAACAGCTGCTTTTATCCTGCAAAAACAAGGTTTTAAGCACAATCCGCACAAGCGCTTCATACTGTAGGGAAGACTACAAGGAAATGGCACAACTCTGCCAGGTAGTCCTCGATGATGATGTCACAAAACAAGGAACACTCCACAGACCAGGGGCCATGCATAAAGCAAGGTGGATGTCAAAGATTCTTTATTCCATCAAAATATGCCTACTTGAAGAGCAAATTTCTCTACTACCTCGAGGAACTGTAACAACACAACATCAACAGAAAAAACTGAAGGAGTTTGTTGTTTTTGTTGTTTATATTTATTGTGATTGGTGGCTCATATGTCAGTCTGCTTCAAATGCCCCATGGTTTGATTTGTGCTTTTACAAGACTCTGCTCAACTATAAAGCTGTCAACTCAACCATTTCAGTCAGCGCTGTGAAAGCCTTTGATAGACATTTGTGGTATTTAACCCCAGAACTGGTTGTTTTGGCACTGTTCAGCAATGCAATTCCTCAAAAGGATCGTCGTGCCCTTGCAGATGTGTTACTGGCCATACAACCAGATGAAATGCCAAGCACTCCAAAACACCGCTACGGTTCTGGATATGGCAAACCGTCATTTCCAAAAATTACAGAAGCGACAACCCTGGCTGATCTTGTGAACGAGGACTCGTGGTTTACAGTAAACCTTCTTCACCTAGATATGACCTTCCTAACAGAGGATGTTGACACTTGGCAGAACAATGAGCACTTCAAGGCAGCCAAGTCCATTGTGGATGGGCTTAATGTTGTGAATGACCCTGCGGAGAGAGCAGTAAAGCTCGCAACTGATTTTGTCTCAACTGCAAGAAGAGAAGACCACTTCCAAAATCTTCTTCAAGTGGTTGAATGTGACCGCAAAGCGAGGCCAAATTTGCGGAAACGAGCAAAGTTGGAGTAGTGACATTGGCGTTGTGCTTAATACATTTTCAAACTTTTAATCAATGAAAGTACAATACTACAACACTGTACTACAACTTTGTAATATGAAGAACGATTTTGGTTAATTTTACATTGACATGTAAGGTTGTTTTAACTGTTTGATATTAGGCATTTAGTAAAAGTAGGACTTTACTTTTGTATATAGGTATAATGGTTAATTTTACATTATCTTGTAGTTAATTTTACATTATCTTGTAAAGTAGTTTAGCTGTGGCCCTAAATGGCCCTAAATATATAAAAGTGGCCGGTGGCCACCCAGGACCACCTCTGATTTCATCTATTTTTTGCATACATACTTCTACCAACAAGTGTAACATTTGAGGGAATAGACATTAAAATACAACAACTTTTTGAAAATCATGGGGCGTTTGATGCACCCTACTATACGCACGATTGGAGCGCAAAGACATCTATACTGTACGCACTATTAGAGCGTGAATACACCTATACTGTACACACTATTGGAGCACGAATACATATATATTGTACACATTAGAGCGCGAATACATCTATAGACTATACTGTATGCACTATTAGAGTGGAAATACATCTATACTGTACACACTATTGGAGCGCGAATAAATCTATACTGTACACACTATTGGAGCACGAATACATATATACTGTACGCATTAGAGCACGAATACATCTATACTGTATGCACTATTAGAGCGGGAATACATCTATACTGTACACACTATTGGAGCGCGAATAAATCTATACTGTATGCACAATTGGAGCGCGAACACATCTATACTATGTCTATAGGCACAGTTGGAGCGTGAGTACGTTTATAAAGTACGTACTATTGGAATGTGACTACGTCTATAAAGTATGCACAAAAATAAAGTGAGTACGTCTATCAAGTGCGTACCTATTATAATGTAGTTATAACCGTAAAGGTACTCTTTGCACATGCATGTGACAAACCATTTTAGACCCCCAAATTATGGCTACATCAATTTAGTCACTTATTCAGCTTTAGAAAAGGTTGTACTCCACTTCAAATCTGCATTATATTCACAGTAAGTAATCAAATAGGGCAACATAAACAGCCAGTAATTAAATAAGGCGACATAAAATAACTCATCAGCAGCATCAATCCAAGAATGCCTTCTAATTGGAGATTTTGTTTTCAAATATGTAATCCACTTCAAAAAAATATTCTGCTCAGGACTCGAACAGAGTACCACAAAATGACAGGGCTTCCATTTGGATAACATATTCCGTGTTTCTCTTTGTTTGGCAATAACCTTAAACTACCAATTTTGGTAATCCTTACAAATGATTACGGTTCAAGTGCGTGCATGTAATCAAAATATGTCAGCCTTCAGTTTAAAAATGACAGCAACAATCACCAGGGAATTTCTTCAAAAGTTGGAAGTAAGCGTGCGAATGTATTCAATCTGAATATCATGGAAATGGCCCTTTACCGTCTGTGTACGAGAAGTTTAGGAGATTATAATCAACAACCAACATGGCTGCATTTTCACCTTACCACCCTCCCCCAACACCAATTCTAAGTCAGTAACTAATCAGGCCCAGCAAAAGATGCAACTCTCAACACTACTAGTGGTGTTTCACAACCTCCATAACCACTACCCTAACTCCCTTTTGGACGTAACTATGACATGCCTGTGTAAAAGGTGAAGGAACATCGAGCAGTTCATGTTTTAATCAAGCAAGCACATGGCGCTAACAAAAAGCACAAATTCACGCAAACCTACAGGACAAAGACACCTGAAGAGGGATCAATAATGGGAAAGAAAGACCAAGACGCAGACACAGGGAAAGGGGGTGGCAACAGTACGCAATGTGGACTGGAACATGCAATGTGGACTGAAAAAATGCAAGCACAGAAAACACAAAATTTACGTAAAAATGTGTTCGTAGTTCATTTCAAACAAGAAAAGCACAGTCACGACCAGACTAGTAAAACAAGTAACCTTGTTTCGGTATTAAAAAAAAAAAGTTTAAGTTGCATGTTTCTGACAGCCAGAGCAGTACATGCAAACAAAAGGATCAGAAAATAAAACAAAACGAAATTCAGATCGACTGTTTAGCTGCATTGCAAATGGTATGGAAAGCTGCATCTTCATAAAGGTATTAATAGCTAGACTTCAAAAGCATTTCAAATACAGAATATGCCATTGAAAGACCACATACTCATTCACTCATACCTATCAAGATAAAGCAAAATGCAGTGCATTTTCAGGACAAGCTGTTGTACCCACACCGCCAGGGAGCGAAACATGGTTTAAGACTTAAGTGAAGCACTTGCATTATGCCACGTCTGTCATCGTTTGCCAACCCTCAATACCCTCTCTGTCCGCGGCAGGGTTCAGTGGTTAATACCACTTGCAGTCTTGCAATGGCAAAAATTGCAAGTTGTCCCGCCAACCTTGCATGGACCAGACCCTGGGTATGTATGGAAAGTGTGAGGGGTGCGCGCGCACGCAAGCACACCTACACACACACTCTGCTGACACCTTGCACGCAATAAGTGCGTACGTACATAATAAATAGAAGCTTTATGATTATAGGCAAACATCGATGACCTCCTGCTAGATATCGTTTTGGTTTTTTTTGTTTTTGTTTTTTTACGGACGCTTTCACGGATTTTTTTTTTAACGTAAATTTTCATTTACAGATGCTATTTCTTTTTTCCTTTACAGACATTATTGTCATGTTTATTTCACGGTGTACAGTTGTAGAAACTACAATTTTCATATGCTAAATATGGATTGAGATTTTTTTTTTCATGGAGGGGTTTTGAGTTTTTAATGTAAATTTTCATTTACTGATGCTTTTGACGGTTCTGTGATTTTTTCCCCCGGTGTACCGGCTTTGATATCCATCGGCACTCCAAATTTCAGCTTTCTATAACACCCGGAAAGTACCCTGAATAATTTATATCAGTCAGTCAGTGGTTAGAAAGAGCTTTATATATTAGATACAGACATCCACACACACACAGAGGATCACTGGATTTTAATATGATAGTTCTTCATGCAAAGCCACAACAGTGAGTTGCCATATTGCTGCTCATCATTACCTTAAGTATCACTTCCAGTATAAAACCTCCTTCACAGTAAAGAAGCTCATGGAAAGAAATGGAAATGTGGCAGGAAACCGTTTAGATTTTTAAACTGAAAAGCAAGCCTCATTCGGCAGATAATGGAGGCAGTAGGATCAATGGAAAGAAACAGATAGGTATAGCAAAGAGAATGGGTAAAGAATTAAAGAGGAGCACCTCATATTTTAATAATGACCATGGTCCACAACTGTGGCAGAAGAATGAGTTTTTCAAAGATTGGGGCTCAGAGACTGAAGGAGAGCAAACATCCTGATAATACAAAGAAAGGAGAATATATACACAAAGAATTAAGTTAAGCACCCCCCCCGTTTTTTTACAACCTCGCACATTACAAGTTTGTTGTCGTCAAAACAGTGTAATATACCCATGATATTGCTATATTTTCTGGAGAAGTGATATTATGGTCACATAAAAACATAACAATCATGCCGTTTTCAATATTTTATTCTGAATAATTTAAGGTGAAAATTTTTGGGAATTTTAGGCATATTTTCACCTCAATTTAAGTATGGAGCTATAGGTCCATCACGGACAGTGTGGATGACGTTTATGTTTTCTAACGTACAGTCATTGTTCTGAGAAGACCACTAGCGATCTTTGCGTCAATAACGTGTGTAGGACCCACGTGATCGGATCACTGACTCAACCAATCACTTTTTTTCACTTTGATCACTCAATTTCATCAATGGATAATTGCTAATGTCATACCAATCATTATTTGATCTCACATACCTTAGAATATATGCCAATGTATACATATACACAAAGAATATATATTAGGGGGTGCTTACCTTAATTCGTTGTGTAGGGGTGCTTAACTTAATTCTTTGTGTATATATATCGTGTTGCGATTTTGAGTCTTGTCAAGTGAGTTTAATAAAGGTTCAAATGTGCCCCCCATAGTTAGTCACACAAGCAACATGTAGACTCGCGATAGTATAGTTATGTCTTAGCATTTGTAAGCTTAGTCCTTTTCCTTTGTTAGTCTGCGTTGAGTAGAGCCAGGAGAATAGGCCATACTTCCACCGACAATCCTACGTCCGTAGCCTTATGCCCTTTTGCGTCAACGTTGGGTTCATTTTGGGCGAGTAACACGAGGCAGGCTCGGAAGGTCAGGAGGACCGAGGCGGAGCGGCAGAAGCGATGACGGTAAGCACGAGCCGCCAATCAGAGCTCAGAGGTGGTAACGGCGGCGTTGCGTCACAGGGCGTGGTGAGAAGGATCGAGAGTGTTCCAGAAGGTCCGGGAGGCGTAGCTATAAGACCCGCTATGCAAAGCCCTCAAAAGGACTTACAGAGAAGGAATGAAGCGAGAGAGAAGGGTTGGTAAAAGGACTCGCGAGAGAGGGGCGTGCATAAAAGAGCACTCGCGGCAGTTGATGAACTTGATGAACTTCACACACTTGCACGAGAACGGTACAGATACGCGGGCGCAGCCAGACACGCTTGAACTGAAAACAGTACACTTTGAGACGCGCAAGTGAGAACGGCTGAGTAACCGCCAACCGCGCGAAAGTCCGCCCTTTGCCATTCCGCCCCAACATCTGCCTTGTTCGGGAGACGCGCTACGAGTCCCTGCCTTCACCTGCCACCATCTTCGCGGGACGTGCCGGGGCCACGGAGAGCCGGACGGGGACCGTCTCTGGACGACCACATTGACGTGTGCGCTGACCAGCTACCCATCTGCAATCCCCTGTGTGGGTGTGACGGGCCCGTTGTCCAAGGGATAAGTTAAGACTGTTTAAGGCTACTCTGTGTCTCTGCATCCTTGAACCTTGTATATACGTGTGGGAAATAATTAAACCCTTTGTTCTTCCTTTCTTCCTGATTCAATCGTTCCTGTGGTTTCCTCATTTGACTAAGCGTGGCACGAGCACAACCGCTCTAATCGGCTTCCAACCTCTCGGTAACTGCGCGGACCATGTGTACGCAATCCGCTCGGCGTACTCAAACCACGTGGTTCGTGCGAGGCTTGTTTCCTTGCTCCCAGGGCAGCGCGGGGAATTAGGTACGAGCGAGAAGTGGTCCCGAAACCCGACTTCGCGCTCGCCCGGGAAGGACGTTGCAAGTCTCGGTTCCGCCAAGCCCAGTAAAGACAAGGGGATTAATCCCCCCTTGGTATGGGGAAGAAGGGCGGCGTAGAGAACCGTAACAATTGGTAGTCAGGAGTGGGGATTTGGAACCTGGGACAAAATTTTTAGACAAAATTTTGGACACCAATTGTACATATTGGCCGTAACAATTGGTGTCGGGGAGTGGGATTGGACCCGGAGTGCGCTTCGCGCACTTGAAATTGCGAGCGACCGAAATTTAGTTTTAAAATCAAAATTTTAAATTTGTGCCATGGCTAGCCAAAGCGGTCGAATGCCGGTGGGGGTAGAAGAGGAGGTAGATGAGGAGGAATTAATGACCCAGGACCCACGGGAAGAATTGGGAGAAGAGGAGGACATTGAAAAGGGTGCGGCAGCTGGGAAAGAAAATGGCGGCGCCTCGCACGTGGCGACGAGGGCCGCGCCCGCTGTACCAACGGTTAAAGACATGCAGTTATTCATGACTATTTCAGAAGGAACTGAAAGAAATGAAGGGCGAACTGAAGAATGACATAAATAAAATAAACGGCAAAATGGATGCCCAAAGTGACAAATCCACCCGGGAAAGGAAAGGATTTCAGGAGCAAATAAACACCACGATAAAAAGAATAGGGAAGGACATAAGGCGCAAGCTGAGCGAGGAGGTCGCAAAGGGACGCAACGGGGTAACGCGATGCGAGGAGCGCATGGAGAGCGGGGTAGAGCAGGGCGCGGCTACATGGACCGAGGGAATAGAGATCGCGACTCGAGGTGTAAAAGAGCTGACGGCCTCCGAATTGGACAAGGAAAATTCATGCGCACCGGCGGTCGTCGAGCTCGATAAAGAAATTATTATAGCTGAAATTGGGGCCGAAGAGACGGCAGAGAAAGTAAATATATCACGGGAGGTAGTAATGGAGCCTGAACAAAGTTTGGATTTGCATTGTGATGTCGTGCTTCCTAACAAAATGGAAAGTTTGCAGGTTCTGCTGCCGGAGAGGAGAATCCCCAAGATGAGTAGGGGTGTGTATGGCGCGAAAGTGTTTGGCGGGAAAAGATTTTTGGCGCGCTTGGGGCATAGACGAAGCCCGGGCGCTCGTGGAAGGTCCTTTGTGTGGTGTACGCGAGCAAATGGTGCGCGTGGGCGAGAGAAGTGTGCACCGGAGCGCGAGTGCATGACGGAATGTATGTGGGAAGAGTGTGTCGGAGAAGAGTGTGTTACAGAGTGTGCGATGGCCGAGGAGAGAGAGAGAATGCACACCGGAGCGTGTTGTAGAGAGTGTGCAGGAGTGCACACCAGAGCGCATGATTGGGTGTGTACCAGGAGAGTGCACACCAATGGACGTTACGGAGTACAAAACAGTAGAGTGTGTGCAAGAGTGTGCGCGAGGGTGTATGATGGCCGATTGTGTAACGGAGTGTGTGAGTAGTATGAGTGCGCCAGGGTGTGCGTGAGGGTGTGTGATAATGGAGTGTGTGAACGGCATGAGTGCGCCTGGGTGGTGTGCACCAGAGTGTGCAGGTGTGAGTACAGAGCACGAGAAAGAATGCACACCGGACCGTGTGCAGAAAGTGTGCGGTAACAAAATGTATGGAGTGTATGGGGGCGCCTCGGTGTGCGAGTGTGGAACGGATCGCGTGTGGCGAGAACGCGGCTCGAGCATCGACGCAGACCGGGGTAGCGTTTAGCACGAGGTATAGCCGACGTGAGCCCTCGGTGAGTTGTGTGCTTTGTGTGCGGCGGGGATTGGTGCCGCGGCGGTCTCACAAGGACCGGCGTGCACGATTCGTGCCGGGCCCCACCCTGTAGGGTTGGTGCCGCGTCGTGGCGGGAAAGGCGATCAGCACGGTTCAAGGGGAGGAAGGAGAGTTCGGAGCCGCGCCCCCTGGCGGCTGTGGTGCTCCGACCGTGAGCGGTTGGGCCATAGTGCGGGGGACCGCAAGGCCTCGCGCAGAGATGGCGCTCTGAACCTCGGCCCGACCATGCCTCCTCCCCTGGATCAAAAATGCAGGACGGACCCAACCTACAGTAGACCAACCACCCGCATGCATCGCTCGGCTTTGCGAAGTCGAGCTGTGAAAATGTATTTTCGCACGGAGAGGCTCGAGTACAGTAGTGGACGAATGGCAATAGTGTTGGGGAATGGTACCCGGCGTGGCGGAATGGTGGTTTTACCATTCCTCACACCGGGCTCATGAGAATTAGATTAGGGGGATGGCAGTGACATGCACATGGAGGGGCCAGCGATGGTTACCTCCATGGGGCACCGAAGCTAGCCGAGGGCGGGCTAGGATAATTGTTAGTGAATTAGAAGGCAGATAGTAGAGGACATGAGATTTAAGTAGGGACATCTGAACCATAGTGGGGACGTAGAGAGATTAGAAGGATGATAATGACGAGGGATGTGCTTAGTGTAATGGGATGACGGGGAAGCACGAGTGTTAGGGGAAACGCAGCTAGTTAGATGATGCTGTGTGTGTGAGGACTTGTGTATTGAGATCAATGGAGTTGTGTTGGAGTGTATGAGAAAAGGTGTGTAAGCACAAAAGGTGTGCGAGAGTAAAGGCTGTGTGAGATAAATGGTGTGTGGAATGCTTGGTGGGAGATAGGAGGTGTGGAATGCATGGTGCGAAGGAGTGAATGGGGGGAGATGGACCCATTCACGGATACCCGGGGAGGGTAGTGTAAAGTCAGGTAGAGGGCTTAGGTAAATTTTGGATATTGACACCTGTGGTGCGGGAAGTGGCAAGTAGTGCTTTGGTTGGGTGCATGAGTCAGTGACATAGCTGGGCGTGTGGCTTAATTGGTGCATATGGTTATTGGAGCACTCCGCCACTGGTCATTTGTCGGCAAGGTGAGGCCGCAGGTAGGCTCTGGGAGCCAGTTAGGGTTGTGAGTAGTTGTTCAGTCGGGCCCGAGGATCCAAGGGAAGGACCCGGGTAGCCCAATGCCAAGGAGGGCATCAGAGGGGTAAAGAGCCAGGAGGGGCATTCCCCAGTGTAGGTAGTCGCAGGAGCAGGTAAGCTCGGGTGGCGACTTCAGTGGCAGAGGTGCGCAGGTAGGTTGACCTGCTAGTCGAGCCACACGACCCAGCCCCGAAATTGTGCAAGGGCAAAGTAAGAAAAATTGGGGAGTGAGACCCAAATTCAGGGGCACCAGGTGGTCAATGGGAATTGGTTTTTAGAACCACATAGTTCAAGAGGCCGATTGGCAGGGCATGTCCCCGGGTAGTGTAAGTGAGTTAATGTCATTAGAGTAGTTAGGAAGAGAAATCCCTTCGCGCCATTCACATCCATTCACAGAGGATGACGAAGCTCCACACCAGGACTATGTGAACGATTTGAGTGAGTAAGACGCATCATGACGTAATGAGACATTGTGGTTGTTCCATTCCTTCCTTCCTGGGAGGGATTGGGAGATGAATTTGGAGATAGAGGGGGATATGGGAGACAGGACGTAGTGACGAATTAGTAAATACAAGGAAGGGCAAGGGTAATGTAAGCTGACGTTGGGGGGTACGGACGTTTAGGGACGAGCTTGCTCTGCTCGCTCTTCCGCGCCCCTCATGCTGCATTACCTTGTATTGCTGTGTACCTTTGTGCCCTTTCCGCTTTGCCGGTTGTGCTTTGTCTCTCCCCCACCCCAGGACCATTTTGGAGGTGGAACTGTGCAGCTGCACCTTGCTGCACCGGTGCAGCACCCCTGCTGCACTTTGCTACACCTGTGCAGCTGAACTGTGTGGCACTTTGCTGCCGTATTCCTTGCATTTGTTATAACTTTGCTGCACATGTGCAGCACTTGCTGCCACAGACACTTTGCTGCACAATACCACATTACACATTATGGACCACAGGTTTTGTGGTCTTACACTTTTGCTCTGCAGCACTTTGCTGCAAACCCACCCTGCATCTTCGGACCACTTGTTTTGAGTGGCATCAATGTCACGCAGTTGGACCACATAGGGTTGGCCCTGCTGGCAAAATAAAAACGAACACTTTTTGTACATTTTTATTATTGGTGTGCTGGGAAAGAAGAACTGTAAGTTTTATGCACACAGAAGATGCAGGAAGCAAGAAGAAGATGCGAGACACCGGCAGCAAAGGTGAATTGTGAAATGTGAATTGATGAATGTGTTTGTGCTTTGCTGTGCTTTGTTTCCCCTCCAATCTTCTTTCCAAAAAGGACAGGTCCTGGGTCATAGAATTGTAAATAAGGTTAGGTTTTGTGCTTGTATATAAAAATGCTGCCCACCGGCTTTATGTTTAGTTGAAAATAATTCCGCAATTCGGTTAATTGTGGGCGTGAGTCTGTCAGTTAGCTACTCAACGCAGTAGGTGGGACATATTTAGTGTTTTAAAACTGTCGCATACACGGGTTAGAATAAATGTTAGGGGGAACCACATCTAAGTGTCACACATAATTAAAAGTTAGTGCCAAATCCTTCTCAAAACCGGTCGTTCCAATTTTTGTAGGTCCGACTCGGGGACGAGTCTGACGAGGGAGGGGGGCAGTGTTGCGGTTTTGAGTCTGTCAAGTGAGTTTAATAAAGGTTAAAATTTGCCCCCCATAGTTAGTCACACAAGCAACATGTAGCCTCGCGATAGTATAGTTATGTCTTAGTATTTGTAAGCTTCGTCCTTTTCCTTTGTTAGTCTGCGTTGAGTAGAGCCAGGAGAATAGGCCCTACTTCCACCGACAATCCTACGTCCGTAGCCTCATGCCCTTTTGCGTCAACGTTGGGTTCATTTTGGGCGAGTAACACAAGGCAGGCTCGGAAGGTCAGGAGGACCGAGGTGGAGTGGCAGAAGCGATGACGGTAAGCACGAGTCGCCAATCAGAGCTCAGAGGTGGTGACGGCGGCGTTGCGTCACAGGGCGTGGTGAGAAGGATCGAGTGTTCCAGAAGGTTTGGGGGGCGTAGCTATAAGACCCACTACGCAAAGCCCTCAAAAGGACTTACAGCGAAGGACTGAAGCAAGAGAGGAGGGTTGGTAAAAGGACTTGCG